>NW_024104427.1:0-600000 GCF_003945595.2 Pipra filicauda
CAGATAGGTCTGAGTTCAGGTAATAGAAGCTGTTTCCCAAAACAGAAGTGTGCCAAGGCTCTTCAGAAACCCAGACGTGCTGCCTGAGGCAGCAGGAGGCAAACCTGGGGTTAGGATATTGTTTTGGTTGAATTTTGTTTGTGTAAAAGCAAATGCACCAGAAACACCAGAGAAGGGGAGAAGAGATAGTAGCAGAAAGCCTCAATCTGCCACAATCAGCTGTGCATGTAACCCCAGCTGACCACAAAGAGGATGTTCTGGGTATAAAGTTGACCAGAAGAAGAGACTAAGAAGAGAGAGAGAGAGAGACTCTTCTTTCCTCTTTGATTTCCACTGTGCCCAGAGGAAAATGGGAACATGAACTTTCTCTGCAGATAAACAGGACTGCATCAAAACCACACAACCTGATTACAATCTTTCATAATGGAAACATTCCCCATGATCCTAATTATCAGCTCTTTACTGTGACCAAATAATATTGCTCTGCATTTACGAAATATATACCTGTATGAAATATAGATATATATATATACATACATATAAAAATACTAAAAGAAAGCCACTTTGGACTAAGCATCACTTCACAGGTTTTTGAGAGAATTCTACTTAAATTTGAATTTTTTCCCTTTTGTTGTGTTGGGTGAGATACATGTGGACAAAAGCAGATGAATGGACCATAGATATTTCCATCTGAGCCAGAATCTATGCCTGCCTTTTCTGGTTTTTTTTTATATATCCGGGCTATAATTCTACTTATCTTAAAATAGAGCTTTAAAGTAAGTCAGACAAGTGTCTCCTTAAAGATCATCTATTGAAGAACATGAGGGTGGCCAGCTCTACCTTGTAGGCATCTGAAATTGGGTGAAATGAATTCTTCCCTGATTGCTCACCAGGTATGTGGTGCCTGTGCTGGAGTGGGTGGTCTGATCTGTCAGGCCCTGAGCTGAATGACAGGGCTGTTTGGAAGTGGTTTCCACGAGCTGTCTGTGTAGTTTTCTTCACAGCCAAATTTTAGCTTTTTATGCCTTAGTTGTCAGTGGGACACTCCAGCCCTGACCATATGCTTGTCTTTCTGCAGGAGGTGTATGTGATGTGTCTCACTTCTGCATTTTAGCAATCCAGCCACTGACACTGGGCACTGCTTTGCTCTCTGTGGGATGACTGGTTGCCACAGGGTTTGAGGTGTTATCCCTTAACCCAGCTCTAGCAGGCTTGCAAAGGAAGGGGGCTGGTGTGCTGAAAGCACCCCACTGCGTGGCAGGAGATCTGAGCTCAACTCTTCACTCCACCACAAAAAAATATCACTGTTGATCTTGGGCGCGTTTCTTACACTCCTTGCTCCACCACAGTTTCCCCCTCTGTAAAAATGTGAAAGACTTTTACCTACCTGGCTGAAAACTGAGGACCTCGTAACTGGAACTCGAGGAACCTAGAGGGAAAATCTGGCCTGGATTTGCTCATGACAAAGCATCTACTAACATATTTTCAGCCAGTGCCTGGCAGAGCAGAAATGTTCAGATTTCTGTTTAAATAAGCTCTTTCATCAGATGAAAGAACATACCAGGAACTGGTCAGCAATAAGCTCTGTGGAGTGGCCTCTGGAAGGGAGCGCAGACCAGGGAGTTAATAGCTTCCAGGTAATCAGACGCTGCAGAGCTGCAATGAGGTGAAGTTGGTAACAGAGGACTGACCCAGGGAGCTCCTGACTCCTGAGTAATCCCAGTTACCAGGTGCTGGTCACCCCTGCAGTGGGAGGACAAGGGGAACAAGGCCGTCGCTCTTCTCTCCGCTGGCAAATATTGAACAATAACCAGCCGTGAAGCTTTTGACTTTAACTGGCATGAATTAAAGGCTTTGGTCAGGTTGGCCTCGGAATTGTTTAGGATGAAATTGATTCCTTTTAGCCTTTGAGAGGGTCCAATTTAAGCTGTTTAGCTGAGCAGTGTGGAAAATACAGCAGTTTAGCTATTATGTGGTCAAACTGAAGAGCAGACGCCATTTACCGATATTGCTGGATCCATAACCTCACATCCTCTCGGAAACACTGTACTTGTTACACTTTCTATGACTGTTGTTGTGGCCACCAGCGATGAAAATCCAGCCTGTTTTATCCATCTGTTTCTTGGCTTCCATGTTGCTTCTATGTCTTATACATCCCTCGGTACATTTGCCGCAGGGCAACACATTTTCATCACAGTGTTTCCCCTGCAGGCAGAAATGTCTGTGCTTTGAGACAGGAGGGCAGGAAATGCTTTTGGTAGGTGTCAATGGCCTTATAGTTTGTAAAGAAAAATGTGACCACAAAAGCTGTTATGAAAATAAAAAAACATTTTCGAGAGACTGATTGCTTGCTCTTTTAACCCTAAAGCTTTTTAGCCTGGCTACAATAGCATCTTGTTTTACTGCAGATGTACAGAGATCATATTAACATATTTTAATAACCTGTTTTCTGCATTGGACAGTCCCTTTGCCCATCCTACCTTAGGGATGGTTTCTTCCAGCAGCATTGAAAATTACTGATTTGTGAAGCCAGGACAGTCTGAAACCAGAGGTTTATTTTTTTTTTTTCTCAGACACATTTTACATCAATTCTCAGCTGCCATGAAATGATAGAGAGTACAGATTTATGAACTTTATACTGGCTGAGAATCTGACCTAAATTTTGGACAATGGATTATATAGACAAAGGAAAACGTTAATTTGGGCTGTTTTATGGAAGGAAAAGAACATTTTTCTCTTTACAGCTTCCCTGGGGAGCTGTGGAGGTACATGGAGGAGCAATGGGAAAATGAGAAAGGAAAATTCAGGGCAACTGCTAGTAAAGTGAGGTGGTAATCTTTCCCCATGAGGACATGATGATGATTTCTCAGCAATATGCAGAAGGAAAAGAAGAGATGGGAACAGTGAAGTAAAAGAAAAGGCATCTCGGTTCAATGGGAACTTGGGTATAAAACAAAGAAGCACAGGAGAAAACAAAAAAACCCCCACAGGTTCTTTTCCAGAAGTAGATAACCCAAGTGATAGGATTCTGAGGCTGCCAGCACTAATTGCTGCCTCAAAGGCATAAAACCCCTTGCTCTGAGCAGCTGCTCTGAACAGGGTGAGGACTTCTCCTGCCTTACCAAACCGAGCATGTGTGTTCCTTGGTAAGGAATTTTATACCAGGACTGGACAGAGCAGAGAAGAGGCATAGTCCTATCCCAGCAGGCAGTGAGTGATCTTAGACAGGTTCCATTCCTGTTTTCCCCATTTTACTGCAGAGTGGTTAAATGGTATTCATCCAAACACTTCTATTCTGAAAAACTGGGCTTCTTGCAAGTTTTCCTGCCTTTCCTTGTGCTGACAGTTGGAAGTGCTGGTGTCCATTGTGTGTAATGTCTCCTTACTCCCGCTTCTGGCCCAGCTCTTAGGAAGTGCAAAACCATGTGAAGGAACAAAAATAAAAACCTTTGTAGCAAGATACATCAGATAAAGTCAGCCTGAGAGTCTACAGGAAGATCCACTTTCTGCTCTTTATGCCAGACCCTTTTCCTGCTATGGATGTTGCCAGTACAGTGCCCATGACTGTTTCCTCTGGAGTAGAGCAGGCCCCTGGCTAAATATGGGTGGCACAAGGGGAAATTGCCTTCTCCATGCCTTCTGCCCCTACTAGTGGAGATGAGCTTTCCTCCATACCCCAATACACTGGCCCAAAGGTCACAAGTGCCACTGGAGTCACGATGTAGTGACAGCACCACCCTCCCCTGCACTACTCATGAAGGGTCTCACCTCTGTAGCTGGTCTGAAATCTTCCAACCAGCTCTTCTTTCCTTGTGCTTCTTTACATCTTCCTCTTCCTTAGGTCGGTAAAACTGGTTTGCTCAAGCTATGCTTCTTATTAGCAGAGTTCTTGTGCTCCAGGATGGATCATCACATCTTTTTCTTCCTGTGAGTGAAACAAATTTAGGAAGTTTTGTTTTCATTCAGCTGTAGAACAAACCCATATATATATATATATATACATATATATATATATATATATATGTAAAACAACCTCACAAAAGATGGGCTTGTTGACAGATATAATCACAGCAGAGTCCCCATGGCAGGACCAAAGCCAGTTTCTATCCCATTAGTGTTAGCATGTCTATTATGAAAGATGGGATTCAAGACTAACCGTGACAAGACACGCAAATGAGTGTAGAATTTGCAAAACAACGCCTGAATTTCCTGAAAACAAATATGAGCTTTTCTATTTAGACTGCTGGAGAATCTGGAAAAAAAAAGGTTGACGGCTAATTAATAAGGATGGGGTTAAAATTAGCAGTCTCTCCTGCAAGAGAAACGTTGTTATAATCATCATGGAACCTGTTCAAGCACTCCTATCACTCATACCTGTCTTTATTTCGTACAGGGTTGGGAGACATGAGCTTAAACTCTGGCTGTGCCAAAACAGGTCTCCACTAGAGAATGATCCTGCTACTCTTCACAGGGATTTGAATGAGCTGGGTGTGCCTGTACCAGAGCTGTCTCACCCTGGCAAAGGGAACTTGTCTCTCCCAGTCACAAATAACACTTTTTCCAAGAATGACGGTTTGGTGCCATGGGGAATTGTCTCCTTGTTCCCAGAAATGATGACTTGTGTGAACAGCAGTCACTCACCCAGAGCCAGGGACATGCTGTACCTAAAGCTGTTTATGTGTTGGCTCTGTTAGAAGAGGTTTAACTTTATGAAATGGTTTATTTCATGTAATTTAGGTGATGTTTAAAACAATCGAGCTTCCATCTTGGTTGAGACTTTTGATCTCAGTGGAGCATCATGACAATGGCAACGTTCTCAGAGGGACAAAGCTGCCAGCAAACTGTGGCCACGTTGGTTGGGCAAATGCCGAGGAAGAGCTGACAGGGATGATGTGCCATAGCAAAAGAGCAGGGACAGCCTAGAAATGTGTATTTGTTTGGAAACAAAAAAATCTATGGGGGCGAAAAATGGGTCTTATTGATAAAACATTGGCCTGAGACAAAGCACTGGGTTAAATACCACTGCTGGCACAGACTTTGGGTGTGCGTCCAAGAATAAGTCATGGGACCTTCTGCCCTGGTTCTCAGCCCATAAAATGGAGACATGGCAGAGGATAATAATAGCCCCTTTCCTTTATCCTGGCTTTGTATGTGTTAAACCAGCAATCTTGGGGGAAGGGGCAGCATCAAACACAATGGAGGCTTGTTCCCTTTTCAGGCCTGCGAGCACTACTGTGCAACAGACACAGGTTGTGCTATCTGAAGGCCTCTTTCAAGGTTGTTTCGTTGAGACCAGTGTTTAATTCTAGGCTTTAGAAACAGAAAATGAAAAAGCCCAACTGTTTCAAAGGTCAAATTGTCCACCTGTCTCGGGCAGGCTGGTTTTGTAGTGTGCACTGTACAGCCGTGACTACTTTGCCTGCAGCTCGAGATGTGAGTCCAATGGCAATTTGCAGAGCAAAGCAGTAGCTTGATTGGCAAATGTCTAAAAGTTTGAGCTCAGCAAAATATAACCTTTCTTCCAGGACAGTATTTCATTTTAAGGCTAGGCCATTTTTGTCCAGGACTTGCTTTCATTAGAAATGCTCTCCCAGTTGGGAAGATAACTTATACCTTGTTGTAATGAAAATGATTTCTGATTCTCAATTTTGTATTTCATTTTGATTTTTTGTGTTGTTTTTTAGGGTGGGAGCACTAGGGTAGAGACAAAAAATGAGTTCACTTTTTCCCCCACCATGCTTTTTTCAGCAGGAAAAACATTTATTTTTTTTAGTCCTCAAATGGAAGCAGCTCAAACAGTGAGAAAGGGTGTTGTCTTTACATTTTGAAATGGTTAAGTTTCCCAAAGTTTTTTTTTAAATTTTTCCCCCTTTTCTTAAAAAAAGTCACATTTTTGACATAAAGAAACTTTTTAAAAAATGTTTTTATATGGTTGTTCCAATACATCTTTATTTTTCTTTTCTACATTTGTTGGTCATAGAGAGTAAGAGCAGCTCTAAACTACCTCTGTGGCTGTACCAGTTTTTGGAAAAAAGCATGAAAGTGCAAAATAGTTCACTAAAACTTATTTTAGAAATACTGATAATAGGCAAGTCATATGTTATGGGCTACAATCTAAAGGTAACATTTCTGAAAACTTGTAAGAGGATAATAAAGAAAATTGTATAGAAGACAAAAAAGCTTAAAAAAATTTGAGAAAACTCCAGAAAAACTTATTTTCTGTTACTCAAGATCAGTGTACAAAGTCTAAAAAAGCACTGCATATGGCTGATAAATTTTAATGTTATTTTGTTTCCATGTTGAAATATTATGGAGTTGTGCTAAGCAGAATTCCTGAGGCTGAAGGAAAACTCAGGTACTCCAAACAAATACCATTTGAAGTGAATGTTTTTTGGCAAGGTGTTTCACAGTATGTATTGAAAAATTCCACCCAAGGTATTTTGATACCTTGTTTTAGGAAAAGAAAATGCTGAGGATTCAAAGTAAAATAGGACTGCGGGGGAAAGAAAATTAATCTGTTTTCTTGGAACTTCTCTCAGAATGTTACAAATCCTGCAGAAATTTATGGGTAGCCAGAAGCATCAACTGAAGCCCTCACCATTCACCAGCCTGTTACTGAAAATGAACATTAGAGGATGTTTCCATTTCATAGAATATTTATGATGATTTCATGATCTAGAAAGGTCAAGTTCAGACTAGTTCTTTAGGAGTGCTGCTCTCCAAACTTCCCCAAAAATCCTCAACATCCGGCGGCACTTTGTGTTTTGAAATATCTGCTCATTAATCACCACCTTACAGTATTAACTAATCCTTGCAACACCTTTGTCAGATGGAAAAAGTTAAGGCAAAATGAAGTTAAATTCCAAATCATGAAGGGATTCCTAGCTGGCTATCAAGATAACAACATAGAAATAGTAGGCATTTCTAAACAATAGGTGAAGCTGGAATTCTAGAGATATTGAGACACGTGCCACTGAAACCAGGAGATGATGAGGAGATGTGTCTGCTTCTGTTACAATCAGCATTTTGAGCCTTTTCTCTTTTCTGAGAGATTTACATGTTTGTGGCAGATATTACAGAGCTAGAGGAAATACTGAAGCCCGTTCAGCACTTGGAATGAGCACACTGAATGTTGTCACACATTGTCTGGGATTAAAGTTGAGTACTTCTAGCCAGACTCTCCACTACCGAAAGTTAATTGATGAAACTTGATTTTATAGGTTGGCAAAATGCCCATGTACCTCAGCTGGAGGTCAGGAGTAGTGTATCACTGACTGGCTAGGCAGAGGCAGGATGGGAGAATTTCGAGGCTGCTTTCATCCCTCATTTTGGATGTCAAATTCTGATTGGTCTTTAGAGGCTGGGAAAAAAAGCTGAGAAAAAGCACATTATTTCTTCCAGTTCCCTTGTTCAGAGGAGTTTGTGGAAAGAGCTGTAAAAACCCTGGAATATCAATAGGACTGGCATGGCCAGGAGAATCCCCTCCCTTCCTCCAAACTTGGGCTAGATGCAGCCATGGGCTGTGCATAGTCATGTCCACATGCTTGCAGGACGTTTTAAATTTTATGATAAAAAGAAACTCAAATTAGTTCAAATTAATTGTTCCCAGAGGTGCCTATTTTGCTCCACTGGCTGGGATAGACTAAAGGCTAACCTGAGTTTAATGGGATGAAACCCAGCCCAGCTGCTCAGACAGGTTCTGTTTCAGGGGCTTGTTCCTCTGTGAGTTATTGACCCTCAATCAGCTCTGATGGTCCAGCCTTGGGCTGACTTCACCTGAATCAGCAGCAAAAGCAGAAATCACTGATGCTCCAAGGTTTATTTCCCAGCTGTAGACAACTTCCTTCACACCTTGTCTGCATACAGGAAGCGACAGGTTATAAGGCTCCTCTCTGGGGTCTTGTGAGACTACCAGATGTTTGGGGCTGCTGTCAGCATTGTGCCACCCCATGCCTGCAGAGGTGGCATCAAACCTGATGGGGATGCAGGTGCAGCAAAGGCACTTCTTGACCAGACACCAGGTCCACACAAACCCTCTCATTTCTGTGTCACATCGGGACCAGGGGAAGGCCTTGAAAAATGAAGTTGCCAGCATGAAAGCAGCAGGGAAAGGCTTCTGAGGACCTTTCTGGCAAGCTGAAAACAGGAAATATTTAATCAAGCTCTGAGAAAAAAAAAAAAAAAAAAAGAAAGAAGAAGTCAGTCTCCTTCTGAGCAGCCAGGATGTTTGTGAAATCCCTGCTCCTTTTATTATGATGCTGAGTTTCAGCTGGCTGTTTTATTAAAGACAGCTGGGACACATTACTTGCGCATTAACACTGAGCCAGCTTTCATTTTAAAACTTACCCGTTGCTGGGAGCTTTCCTTAATGCGTTCCTGCTGCTGCCAGCTCCGTAATCCACACCAGCAGCCGCAGGGGAAGATCACCTCGCTTCACCATACTTCTTATTTCCGGAGAAAGGCCTAATAAAAATCAGCCTGGCTGATCAGGAGCAAGACAGTCCCTCTCCTTGCTGTGTCTCCGAGGTGGAGCAAAACCTGCCGGAGCGAGAGGTCGGCGGTGCGTCCGCCAAGAGGACATCTGCTCGTGGAGCAAAACCCTTAACACTTGTATGCAACTCTCTCTTTATTGCTTTCCAGGGACATATTAGAGCTTTTTGCAATGTAAACTGTGTTTCAGTACGTCACAAATCACTGAGTGATGGCTCCAGCGTAGGCTGGGTGGAGGTTGGCGAGTCCCGTTGTGAGAGTGCTGGGGAAGCTGACACGCTACAGTGGGCACGAAGGTTAGTGTGTGCAGCACGGCAAGAGAGGCTGTTCTGTGTCCTCCAGTGCATGTCTCTTAAGCACAAAGGACCAAAATTTTCTTCTCAGGGATCTAAGATGTTACTGAAGTGCCTCACCCCAAAATTGCCCTGGATAAAGAAACACTCGTGCAGACAGAGGGAGGGAGCGTGTCTCCTGTGCCCATGGCCCTGTAGTTTGGGACATCAGAAACCATCTGGGCCCTGCCTGCCATCCTGGTCCTGAGCATGGCTCTACATGCTCTCTTGGAATGCAAATGTAAAATGATGGTGTGAATTCAGGTCACAATTTTGGGAAGGGGTCAAAGGAGTGATGGTCCCTTGCCCAAGCCCCTTATTAACTTGGTCTCAGAACAAGACTTGTGCCATCACACAGTATGTTGGGGGGGGTGTGCATGTGTGTGTTTTAGGCAGGTGTGTTCCTAACTAGTTGTGAATTCACAAGTCAACTTCAACTAAACCTAACAGAAAGGCAGAAATCCCAAATCTATTGAGTTCTTACAGTTGTAAATAAACCTTTGGTTGGAGAACAGAGGTTCTGTTAATGTCCTTATTGATAGGCTGCTTTGGGACCTCAGGCTTCATTAGACACTTGAGAATCCACACAAGGACACTCTATGAAGTGGTTTAAGTTCAGAGGACAGTTCCATTCCTGTTTATGCCTTATAAGTGCTCACCCTTCTCCCATGTCCAGGAATCACCCTTTGTCTTTTAGATGAGACTTGCCTAAGGAATGAACTGCCCTAAGGATGTGTTTCTTCCTAACATATCTTAGCTGATACTTTTTTGATACCTTTTCGTTTCTCAGCAAAGCTGGATGCTTCCTCATGCAGTAAAAATACCAGAATCCTTTTTTCCCCCAGGTCTGTTTGTGCCTTAACTTGTAAAATCACAGAACAACAGGTTCCTTGGATTACTAACACCCATATATAAAAAGAAAGGATTTCTTCCTGTAAAGGTCTTAATTTTCTTTTGTCTTATTCTCATGCATTTGCATGCATTCCTTCTAGAGGGGATAGGTGTCTGTACCATTCATTATTTTGTACCATATTCCTTTATGCTTTGCCTCTGCACAAGAAGGGCTTTAAGTTTAGTGCAGCAGCATTCTACGGAGGGGCTAGAGGCCTGGAAAAGCCAGAGGTACTTATCAGAGCCCTCTACAAGTTATGCTTGGTAGAGAACCACTGAACTATTGCAAAATGTTTATTAGGTTCATTAAATACTAGGGCTAATAGCATAGAGCTATAAACCAAAATGGGCCTGAAACAAATACAGAGATTCAGAAGGAGATGTGTGTGTAGGTAGCTGTCTAATATTTCCAAAAGCTTTCCTTCCCAGGTCAAAAAGCATGGATTGGAAATCCTTTTGAACAATTTTGGTTTTGCTGGATTGGCAGCTGTCAAAGGGAAACTAGCTCCGTGGAAAATTCCTGACAGTCTCCAAAGACTTGGACACGAAGCAAGATGAACGAGGAAGGGGGTATGCTCGGAGTCCTCCCAGGGAGGCAGCTAAGGACATACACCTTCCCTCTCAGATGCCATTAGGGAGTTGACCTGAGCTTCAATGAAATGTCTCACCAGCTCTGGGAAATGCACAGAGGTGAAGGAGCTACTCTGCAGTGTTTCTTTTTGAGGTAAAATTTCCCTTTGCTTTGGGTCCTCCTCAGGCAAAGGGTTAGGTCCTGCTATGAACATCAACCTTCATAGAGAAGGGTCTCTTTTGCAATACTCTTTCAATTCCACTGCCTTGAACCACCTTGTCATGCTTAGCTCCTCCACAATGCCATAATACTCATCCGAATAAATGTGAACATGCTATTTTATACCACGTCCCCTGTGTTAGCTGGGAATTAATTATCAGAGTTAGGTATAAGAAGGAGTTCTGCAGTTCATTCATTGCAGTTTGCTTTAATGAATTCAAGAACCACTGGGTCAGGCCCTGGGCTTGAGTAAATCTACATAACTGCACTAGACCAGGTGATGATCTGCCCCATTATTTTTCTTACAGTGCTGCAATTTGCCTGGGACACTTGGTTTAGCATTTACATCCTGAGCCTTGCAAAAAGTGCCAGGGGAAATTTATAACCACGAGTTAATTAACCATGAATCAGTTAATATTTGGGCATGTGAAGTGCTATATACATGCAAGGGATTAAACTGTCAGAGGGAACTTTGGTTTTAAATCTCCTAGGAAAGTTGTCACTTCTGGCAGCCTGCTGGTCTCCAAGTTAACACTGTGCAGGAGCATTGATTCAGGAACTAGGTTCCTCTCGCTATTTTTTACATTTTCTGGGGTTTGCCCTATGGAATTCCCATCCAAATAATACTCTCCCTATTGTCTTGGGAAAGTATCCAAAAAAACAGATCACTCTTTGATTAGGGTGGCAACTGATGCACATGATTCACTGAATGAGTTACATACTCCTGTGCTGTGTGGATCTCAGTGTGTCCTGTTGGCTCTGGAAGACAGACAGACACCTGTAAGGTCTACACAGACCCTGTTGTCTGCAGAGATGTTGGCAGCAACCAAGAGATGAGCTCTGCACAGCAGCAGGGATTCAGCAGTGAATTTAAGGACGCATCTGCTTTTGCTCCTCTTCCTGGCCAATTCTGCTGGAGGATTTATACTTTAATCAATCCCACATTTCCTTTTTATCCTGAGCAGTGCTGTAAGGAGTTAGCACTGTGACCATCAGGCATTGCCTCTGACCCTGCTGGCATGCTTTGCTCCAGCCCAGAGGATGCTGCGTGGATACAGGCAGAGGTGAGCACCTGCATATTAAAGCCAGTTCCTTGCACCACCTTGCTGCTTGGATCTTGTGCTTCCACCTGAGCTTTAAAACAGCTGCTGAACCTACTGGGCAACTGGGTGGATTGAGAGGGACAGAGATGTTAGTTTTATCTCCAGCTGGTAAACCTTACTTTTATTTGGGCAGCACTACCTATTAGGATACTATTGCCTTGGTATGCCTTATCATCAGGGCAAGGAAACCTAAGACTAGGGATAAAGTAGGTTTTTTTTAAAAATCCTGCCCCGGTAATGGAGGCTGGCCCAAAGGTGCTGTTTGAAGAGCTCTGAGTGTGGTCACTGAGCAGGAGAAGGAGAGACATACCAGCACCAGAGCGGGTTGCTAATCAATCACAGAGTCGTGGAATGGTTTGGGTAGGCAGGGACCTTAAAGATCTTCTAGTTACAGCCCCCTGCCATGGGCAGGGAAATCCTCCACTAGACAGGTTGCTCAAAGCCTCTGTCCTTGAGTACTTTCCGGGATGGAGCATCCACATCTCTGGGTAATGCGCACAGAAAACTTCGTCAGTCATGTGTCTCCACTCCTTTGATGTCAGTTTGAGTCAGGAGAAAGCCTGCCCTGTGAAATCCACTGAAGCAGTCACTGCTGCTGCGAGGCTTTTCAGCTCCTTGCTGAGAAAGGGTCAGGCCTGCTGGCCCAGAGACTTCAGGCGACCTGCTGGGGCCAGGAAGGGATTAGGAGCTGTGGACAGCAGCGCTGATGGCTGTGCACCACGGTGGACCTGGAGGGGATGACGTTACCTTGCTGTGGCCAGGAGCACACTCACATGGCAGGACCTCAGCAATCGGCCATCCACAGTGCTTTGGCAGACTCTGCTGTGCTTTAGGGCATTGATGTGGCTGCTCTGAGCTCCCTGAGGTGGCAACAACTGAGTTTCACAGAGCTTCAAAGAGCCAGGTTTGATATAACAAACTCATTTTTTTCTGCCTACTTGAACCTGATGAATGTCTCGTGTCTGCAGCAGCTGCTGACAAGTAGTGACAGTTTGCATGAAGAAAATGAGCATGAAAGGAGCATTAATAAAGCTCTGCTAGACCCATTTAAAGCAGGCACTTTCCCAGAGCTAAGAGCTAAGTCACTGGAGTTGTGTAACCAAAGGAAGGGATGGAGCTGAACTTTCCTTTCTATGATAACCCTCTCTAAAATACTTGGAGAAATAATGTATTCATAATGACGTGCCATTATTTACAGACTCTTGCTATCAGTTTTCTCTGCCCACAGGTCAAGTTGAGAAGCCTTGTAACATTTTTATAGGCAGAGAAGCAAAATAATATTAAGAATTACTTTTCTTGCTAGGGGATGATTTTTCAGCTATGCATGGGTAAGCAAATGCCTTGGGTAATGTCACGACATCCACGTGTAATGTCACTAGTACAACTATAACCATATCCCCTGTGTTACTCAGTCTTTTCGGGCCCAGTCTGGGTGGCTTTACTGCATAGGATAATTTATGTTTACTTCCAGGCTAAAGAGAGTAGATTCACCCCCCATTCTCCTCTAAGTAACTATATGAATTATTAACATTACACAGACTGCTTGAGAACAAAAAAATATTACTTGTAACCTAGCAATTTTAACAGAAACTGCAGAATTTTGGCTGTAAAAGGCTAATTTCTCAGTATTTTGACTGTTTGAAAGCTTGGGCTAAACAAAAAAAAAAACACCCAGCTTGTAAAACATAAGGCCAGATGTTGCTCTCTTACTCTGCATGACTAGCACTGCTCCCAGGTCAAGATGCTGCTCCAAGAGCAATGGTGGAAGGGCCCAGTTCTGACCACAGGAGCTGTGAAATAAACACAGAGATGGCAGCTTCCTGCATCTTCTTCAGTCACTCTCCAGTGTGTGTCTGCAAATCCAGATAAAAAGCCTTGTGGGGAGAACAGGCTGCCATTTACTTTATTCCCCAAAATATTTACTCTGCTCTAACACCTACCAGACCATCTCATCCTGCACTAGGCAGAAATGTACGTGCTGAGCTCTTGACATGACCACAGTGTGGAAGTTCTCATGCAAGCAGAAGAATAGTGCACAGCAAGGGAGGTGGATATCCACTTGCTTTTCCACCAAAACAAGAGTTATTAATTATTCTGCAGGTTTCCCTCAACATTAGTTTCCTGTTTCATGTAACAGGTGGAGAATGTCAGTGCTTTGTGGACTTCAGGCCTCGTTTTTGGTCCCTGATTCCAAGTCCCTCACAGACCAGACACCTGTAAGATCTGTGTGATTGGATACAATCCAGGACATTTACTTCTTGTTCCAGCACATGGTTTCTAAAATTACGTCTCCCTGTATTCTAAATCTCTCAACTGCCAAGGACCTGGAATTTCACACAACCAGGAGTTGGTTTGGCATTCCCTTGTCCAACACCCATCAGGACCAACCTTACTGGTGGAAAGAAAGTTGCACCAACAGGAGATTTGGATCAGATCAGCTCAAGGCAATTTCCCTGAAAAAAGAAAAACAACAAAGCAAACAACAAAAAGTAAACACTATGGAGTGAGCTCTGAGATGAGCATAACACTTGATTGGCAGAGGTCGTTGTCTACAGAAGGGTTTAGTTGGTGCCTTCATTAATGTGACTCATGGAATTGCAGAGAATATAGAGCCACGAGGCACAGGTGGGTCATTAACATGATCCCACTGCATTTTTCTTAAACCCATTAGGCTGCACCGTTGTGGAGGCCTATTTTTTTTCTTTGATTTGTGGATTCATTTCACAGGGAGTGATTTTGCAGGAGCACCTTCTGATTTAGCTCAGCATAACCCAAAATCAGACTGTGGTCTCCTGAAAGAACACTTCAATTTCTATTACAGTCTGTCCCTTCATGCTCAGTCTGTTGGCAGCTCAGAGCATGCACATGTACATTTCTTATGAGATCTCTGAAGA
This sequence comes from Pipra filicauda, assembly GCF_003945595.2. NCBI lineage: Eukaryota > Metazoa > Chordata > Aves > Passeriformes > Pipridae > Pipra > Pipra filicauda. The sequence goes on from NW_024104427.1 coordinate 14,501, forward strand.
CCACAGGGAAGAGGTCCTGAGAGATGCTGAAAATACGAGTGCTATATGGAAACTATCACTCACCCAGGTGCACAGCTCTTGAGAAGTCCAAGCCTCTGAGGAGCTGAAAAACCCTATTTCCTGTGTGGGTGGAAAAAGTTTTGCAAAGGTTTTCAAGTGGGAACAGAAATGTTTAAAACATAGACTAGATATAGGTACAGTTTGCCTGTCATTCCCTTGGCTCCAGGTTTTACAGGGGCGTTCATATAGAAGCCAATCAAAATGCATCTCCCACAATGAAAACAAAAGAGGCAATTAAAAAAGGCCCCAAAAAACCCCAGCTGTGGAAACTATCTACATAGAAATTTGCTTCATTGTTGCACAAGTGCCTAGCTATGCCAAACAGAGTTTAGCCCCTGCTATGCTGGGCACTGCAGAGAGAGACAGTGACAGCCAAACTCAGTACAAGGAACATGCAACCTTAATAGTCAGAACACCATACCACACTCTGTTAGACTCATGTTCTCACATGGAAATTGTAGCCTAAAAAGATTAAGCAACTCAAACCCAAAAAGCCATGCTAAAATCAGGAATTAAATATCACTGGTCCAATGAGAGTGTGCAGTGACCCAGGCACATCACAGTGACCAGCAGCTTCTGTAGATTTGTCTCCAAATAAAAACACAGTCCTTCCCACTTCCCTGTACTGTGATAATTCCTCCACGAATCCACAGGGAGGGTGGTTGGGTGGGTTGGCTGGTTAACTGGTTTTTGCAATCAGGAGCTGCTCCAGCCTCTCCCTATGCACACACCTGCCTTCATACAGCTTTTCTGAGTGCAGCTCAGTTTATATCTTCACTTAGTTGCACTTGGCTTGTTAGCAAGAGCAGCTCCTCTCTTTGCTGCTAGCATCATCTTGCTCATTGCCTCCAGAGCAGCAACATCTGTTTTCTGTATGGGTATGAACGACTTTACATTACCCAAGGACTGCTAAATACCTCTAATTGCCAGTAAAATAACCTCAGAGTGAGGGACGTGAGCTGGGTAATTCCGGTCTGTAGATGCAACACACTGAGCAAGCGCAGAGTGGCTCCCGGTGAAAAAAAGGTTGTTATTTGCTGAAAGAGGTGATCCTCTCATGTTGGGAGCCTGTGTCTTAGTCATCTGAGGAAGAGCATATAAAAATGGAACCCCTGGTTTGCTTCTCAAAATTATTTCCTTCCTGTCAGTGATTTGTAGCTTAACTACTAAATACCTCTTGTATTTGACAGCTCTGTGTTGCTTCCTCTCCCATGAGTTTCCCTAGTGGCTTCTTCAAACCAAGGCAAATATCTGTCAAGGAGTCCCACAGTTAAACAAAGAAACCTATTCTTGCATTAGAACCTGATATTTTTGTGTGGTGATTAATTTTTCTTTTATTAGGAGGGCACTTACTTATTCTGGACCCTCCATATACCACTCTTGAGCTCAGAAGCTTCCAGAACTTGTCTCTTGTAACTCAGTTTCTGCAGAGACCAGCAGCTGATGAAGTCAGCTGTCCCACTTCTCAGAACTGCAGGAGGTCAGAATTAGTACTGTAATTTTTTTTTGTTTTATCTACTAAAATTATTTTTTTAATGATTAACAGAGCTAATACTCAATCAAATGCTAAAAAATGTAGATAAGCCACTGTGTTATAACTCTCTTAATCCTTCACTATCCTTTCCCCGCCTCTTCCAGCCTCCCGAGGGTCTTGACCTGCATTTTGAGAAACTACTTTACTGCACAGCAGTTGAGACAGTAGGCAGTATCCTTAAATCACCTTTTATATGACTGAAACTTTTATTTATGATCAGTTTGTGGTTTGAAATGGAACTGTACATCTCTTCAGCAGCTCCTTCACAGCTCATAGAGCAGCGTATCAACATCAGTGGGCTGAAGTTTACCACGTCTTATGAGATCAGTGAGTTTTAGACTTGCTTCAAGTGTTGCCATCTCACTGAAATGTTGATGTTTCTGTGTTGGAAAGAGCCAGGAAAAGCTCAGTTACATGTTTTTCTTGTCTTTGATCTTGATCTAATACTTATCCTGGTTTTAGAGATTTGGAAACTGGTACAGAGACTTGGGCTGCATCAGAGGACAAATCCTGAGCAGAAACCAGGTTGAGTTCTTCCTTGTGCTGTAAGACCAAGCTTGGACCTTACTGAAGGTTAAGAAACAGTTTGCAAATTGTTAACCAAGGAGTGTTGATTAATATTTCATTTCACAGAGGAACTGGAAAGAAGGTTGTTTCTACGCGTAATTTAACAAGGAGGTGAAGGTGAAAGGAAACTGCACACCACCCATCTTGGACCCTAAAACTCTGAAATACTCAGGAAAGCAGAGGAATATTGCAGTATCACAGGCCATGTTAGGATTTCTATTATACCTCATAGCCTGGCATGACATACCTAATATACAGCAGAAAAAATTATACTCAGGTAATCCAGCTTTGAAGCAGAACAGACAGCGAGTACAGCATCAGATGCTTTGAAGAGGAAAACACTCACACCAAGGAATGCCAATGAAAACACGCTCCTTCCGCAGGTCTGTTCACTGCTATTGCTTCAGCATAGGCTGTGAATAAATAATAAACAGTAGAAAGCTACATGGGATTAAACTTTGGTAATGACAGATATCGCAGATAGGATGTACAGGCTTAAATTCTTCCTTAGCCACATAAAACAGGAGTAATTAGAACTGCCTGGACAATTTCCAACTGTATTCTCGCTGAGAAATACAAACCTGTTACAATGCAAACACTTAATGAAGTCACACAGGTATTTTTAAAAATCCTGTGCTAGAGAAAGGACTGAGTTCTCAAATTTTCAAAATGAACCTCAATTAAACACATGATTTTTGCTGTAGATAAATGATGTTTTGGTTTGGATTTTTAAAGTTACTTACTTGCAAATGAAAAAAACCCCAACCAACTGACACTGTAATCAATCTTAAATGCTATTTCTTCCATCAAAGAAGATTTCTTTACTGAGTGGTGGAAAGGGAGGGAGTATTTTAATGTGGCATGAAGACAGATGTCAGCCTCTCAAAAAAGATTAATCTCTACTGTCACTGGTACCCAGGCCAGGGAGAAATCTCTGGCTCCAGAGAAATTCAGTGCAGACTGTTTTGCATCTGTAACATTCAAGGAAACCTCTGGAGCAAAATGTCTGGGTCCATGCTGTGTGTCCAGGCATAGAAATCTTTGACAAGTCCTGTGAGGGGTGGTGTCTCTGGCTGTACACGGTGCACTGTCTGTCTTCAATCTCCTTGAAGGCAGCAGGGGTAAGTCTCCACCTACCCTGCAGTATTGTATGTGACCAATGGCCCTCCATGACCAACTGCTTCAGTTCAAGACTCACAGAAAATGTTAATTCTCTGTTTAGGTGGCAGATCTTGTTGCGTGGGGGATGTGCCCTGCAAGCTTTCTGACTGCATCATCCCTGCTCTGATTTGAGCCCATCGCTTAGGAGCTGTTTTACAGATACATTTCACAGTCTGAAAACACAAAGGTCTTGTTCAGAGTACCGATGGCCTCTCCAATTTATTTTCCTGATAATCAAAAGAGTTTGGAAAAGACAACAAGATGCCAAGCTCATCTGTTATGAGAAAGGGATCTCAGTCTGTAAACATCACTGCCATTTTATCTAGTGCTGTTGCATGCAAGGTGGCACACAGCCAATAGCCATGAAAAGAGAGGGCTTGCATGATTTTTGTGTTCTGCAGGCAAGCCAAAATATTGAGATTTCATTCAACTGACTTGAATGAAATTTTCAATTTGTTTTTAAAAGAGATTGTGACAAAGCACTTGCCCTGGCTTACTCGTGGTGTTGTGGTTAAGGCTCTAAAATATCTTTAGAATTGTCTAAATGTAGCTACAGAGTGAGAATGATTTAATTTAAGTTAATTAGTTTAAAGTGAGAATCATTTCATTTAACTTGATTTGTTTGAAGACAAGGCTCTTTTCATAGTCCATCTAAAGTTAGGCAACTCCAAAGGATAAATCACCCCATCTGTTGCAAAGCATTGAAAGCAAAACTGGGTAAAGGTTTCCTTTGAAAGCATCAAAATAAAGTATTTCTGTGTTTAACCCAGATTTTTAATAGCTTTGTGAATGCAGCACATTGAAAAAACATTCCCATATTATCCGGTTGATTGGAATCAGGACTTTCAGTTTAAGACGTTCCAATGGAAACCCCTTCCTCGGCAGCAATTGAGAGCTGTTTCCAGCAGCTGAAAAGTCAGGCCATGTGGACACTGAAACTGCAGGAGCAGTGTGGATGTGCACACGTGTGAATGCAGCCCTGCATGCTGCCTGGATGGGATATTCTCCTGTGATTACACGTGTGTGTGCAGCAGCGCTGCCCGCCGGGGCACTCAGAGCCCATGAGCCGTGTCTCCCTGTGCCATGGGGTGAGTGCAGGAAATGGGTCATGCGAAAAAATATGTCTGTGAAAGACTTAACTTTGTGCTTGTGCTCATTCTTTGAGCCCCGAAGAGTTCCGCTCAGGTCATGTCTGCAAGCTTTGATCTGCAAGACTGGGGGCCAGAGACGTGAGTCTTTAGTGAAAGCCGAGCTCCTCGCTTGATCGGCTGAGTCAAAGAGCTGATGTTTGGGAAGAGTGCCAGTTGTGACAAAACATAATGAAATGATGAGAATTGGCACCACTACAGTGTAGCGTGCTGCTTATTCCTGACAGCAATCCTGAAAGTTATTTGTACATGGAAAGTACACACAAACCCCATAATTAGACCATATGGCTGAGCAGTCCCTCTGGTGTTGCTCAGCCGAGCTGTAGAACTTCTCTCTTGCAGAAATGAGTGGAAGGGTCAGATCCAACCTGGAGGATTTCCACTTATTAAATTTTTTTTTTGTGGAATTATCTTTTACATCACTATAGAAACCTCTCATTATTGGCTTTCTGGGGGGAAAAAAAATGTCTGTATCTTTGATCTCAACCACAGCCCACATGGCCTCTAACACTTGGAAGGCTGGGCTACCAGCACTCAATACCTCAGAACAGAGCAGCCATTCTTCATATATATCTATTTTTAACATCCTTGTCTTGGGCAGGGTACGAGACACCAATGACTCCAATACAACTTGGTGCAGAGGAAAGTGTTGTCTATCCACATATATTTGCTTAACAGACTCTGAGTAAAAATATAAACCATTCAAGGAGCTAAATGGAGTGGAAAGCTCATGTGTGAAGGGAAGGTCTGGGAGTCACCCCCCATGACATGCACTGTGTTACTGCTTGGAGAAAGGCAAGAGCTGTAAATAGAAATAGTGACAGCTGTTTGTTTCAGCTAAAATGTGGGCCATTTCCAGTTCTTTCTGCCCTGGATGCAACTGGGAGAAGCATCTCTGAAGTCAACAGAGACAAGGTAGAGATGAAGAGGAAAACTGACTCTGAATTTCAGATCTGTTTTGTAGATCTCTGAAAACAGATAACAGTCCAGCCTTTGCTAACCTGGAGTAAAAAAAAAAAAAAAAAAGAAAAAAGAAAAGCCATGTTGTTTGCCAAAAAACATTGAATTTTGTGCATATTGTCTTTTCATGGCCATCATGATTGTGTCAACATCAGCATCCAGCCCTAGGAAATCTTTATAAATGTCTTAATTTTTCAAGGCCTGAGCATCTTATAATCAATAAATTATTTTGTTCACTGAGCAGTTCAGTAAGGGAAGGGGACACAAAATGTGATTCTAAAGGCTACAAAGGCTGGAGTCCCTGCTGAATGGATGATGGTGTCCCTAAGTTACTTGGTAAATGTTTAGCACAGTTGGTATTGATTCACAGCTGTTGGTGCCCTTTTCAATGCCTGAATCATGGAATGACCTTTATTTACCCATCTTTTATTTCCAGACCTTTCTTTATTCTTCATTTGCCCAGTCTTCTCACCATTATGTACAACAAAAGTGATTCCTTTTTCGGGCAGAGTCTGTGGGTGTGACAGCTGATTCAAATATTTCAGGCTTCCAAATATTGATAATGGTTATCACTGGAATTTTGAATTTCCTTCCAAGAAACCCCAGGAAATTGTGCATTTTTTCACTGAATTCCTCTTCATTTTTGCCGAGCCATGTACAGGATGTGGTTAGGGTAGAAGACTGAGACATGTTAGTACCATTTCAATTGAAATCTTTGATATCAGTCTACAAAAGGCATGCAGATGGGGTTTAACACTTTTGCAAAAGCAAAGCTTCAAATTTATTTTATTTATTTTTATGTCTATAGCGTAGATCAAATCTAAAATGTTCTACATGGGCTAAACATCAGCCACCTCATGCCTTAAACCCTCTGGAAAACACAGAGACAGTCTCAGCTCAGAAGTTGTGGTGGAAATGTCTTTTTGACATATTTCATTCCTTTCAGCATTTTGTGGAATAGGCCATTGATTTGTAAGCAGTGAGCAAACGTGGTTTGTCTCCTAAGGCTGCCTGAGCATCAGAAAAATGAGCATCAGAGACGCCAGAAGGCCCCAGTGTTTATTAGTGTGGCTGGTGTCTTGATTTCTTTTGATACCTCATATGTTTTTATGGTGATGGGTGGGGAGGGCGCCTCTCCTGCCTTGTGGGAAGTTCATCCAGAGAGAGGGAAAATGAGGAAAGCTCGATCACTCAGCCCTGTGCAAGCCACAACTCTTACACGGCGCCAAAACAGCCCTCGCTCTGCTCAGAGTGGTAGAAGTGGTGCGGGGTTTATAAAATTATGGCTGGGTACAGCTCTTCAAAGGCACCCCTGTGGCACGTCACAGCAACACCATGATCAGCCATGATTTATGAATATCTTGCAGCTTCTCTGCCAGATGTGCCTGCCTTTTGTTTTCTGCAGGAGCTGGAAGCCATCCATCCCGAAGCCGTCCCACGCAGAGGGAGTGTGCAGAAGAGACAAGCTCTTGGAAAGGGAAACCAGGAGTTTTGCAAATGGCAGAGCCCCTGGGCACTTTATTGAGCTGCATCTGGTCTTTACAAGCTGTAGGTTTTGCTGAGCTGTAGACGGATGTTTTGAGAGACCGTTGTGGCTGGGATGTGCAGGGGCTTGCAGGTGGTAGTAAAATTTTGGAGAGCTGACAGCAAGTGATGTTCTAGTTCAAAATCTCAGAGAAATAACTGTGATTGTTATGGGGATATATGGAAAGGTCCCCATTCACATCTTGGGGACAGAAATAAAATGGGAATCTGTGATTCCTGATAACATTTGTTGGCTGCAAGGATCCACGCATGTAATTAGTCCTGCATTCATTTGAAATGCTGGTGGAGGAACCCAGTCCACCTGCTTAAGGCATGTTGGGGAATAATCCTCCTACACTGGGTGAAAATGTCTCTGCATAGTCAATGAAGACAGTTCCCTCTCTTGGCTGGGCAGACCCTCGCATCATAGACTTCCTAAGTACCTTCCTCTCCCTCCCCATAGGAGATGCACAGTCACTTGTCTTAGGAAGCCTGATTCACTTGGCTCCTAAAATGTACAGCTGCTAAGGTAAGCAGTATGCATTTCCCCCAGATTCACCCCATTCCTCCAGGACTGGACCTACTTGGATTCCTATGACTTCAGCTCAGTTTTATCAGCAGAACATGGAAGTGACTCCACCCCAGAGCAGTGCTGCAGGAGTTAGGAATCAGAAGAAGCAAAGTCACAGTGAAAAAGTCGTCAGCAATCTGTTCCTGAAAGGAGATTTACAGACACGACTTTCTAGCTTTCTGGATCTTTTGTTTCTGTGAATTCATAATGGTTTGATGAAAAGGTGATATAAACAGAAGAAAAATGTAAATGGGAGTGTCCTCTGGAAAAGGCATAGCCTGAGGAGGATGTAGAGCAGGTGGGGACATGCTTTTCTGATGGGTATTTAACACTCTTCAATGGAAGTCAGCAGAGTCAGGGAGAACTTCCCTTCACGTTTCCAGGCTGTGAACCGAAGAGATACTGTCATCACAGATCACACCCTTGTTAAGGTTAATGCCCTCTCCAGACACAAAGCCCAAGAAGTCCAGGGGTCCCCAGTCTCTGTGGGGGAGGCAATGGAGGTCTGACAGCACATGCTTTTGTGGTGTTTAAGAAGGCTAAGTCTAAAGGCACTAAATAACTGGTTTTAGACAACACTAAAAGTGTTTAGTGAACACTACCATGCAGCATGATGGACTAATTGAAAATAAATTAGTTTGGAGGCAGCCCAATTCCCATCAGTGGTTGGCCGTTGATCCCTTTCTAAATATAACTTCTTGGACAGTTAGACCACAGAGGAGTCTCACCTGGGACTTCCCACCACTGCGTGCCTGGCCTTCCTTTATATGGGGACAAGAGATTTGGCAAGAAAATGATAGCTGTAAACCTCCAGGAATAGCAAGTTTTATCCATTTCACACTCAAATCACTTTAGATCCAGATGGTGGCTAAATGATCTTCCTCTAGAAATTTATCATCAGCAAATTGGAAGGTGACAAAATCCACAAGACCGTAAAAATTTATCATTCCTAAACTGTGAAGAATTTGCAGAATCTGCAAGGAGGATTCTTCTGACTTAGATCCCTTTCAGTGGCAAAATTGAGCTCACCTAGCAAGGATATATATATAATTTATTATCTTTAAAATATTTTAGATACAGTCCAATTGGTGGGTTCAAGAGCTTTTGATGAGGTTAACTTTACTGTCCTCTGTTCTCGTGACTATTCAGCCCTGGATTTTTCTTCTGGGGACTTGTAGCACTACTTAAATGCTGGTAAAAGCAATGGAAATTACCACCTTTGAGTATTTGAGGGCCAAATTCTGATGTGTACTGAGTGCACATGGAAGTCATGGGAAATTTTGGGCACCAAACTGATTCTTTGCAGTTCCTAGGCCTTGGCTCCATAAAAATAAATGTGGTAACCCCCAAATAACATACCCTGCCCAACCTCTGTCTCCCCTAACGAGTGGGATGGCCCATTGACAATTAATTATATTGTGCCCTCCCATCACAAGAGCATGGGGCTCGGTAGGAATGTTAGCTAGGGACTGTGGGAACAAGGATCTGGGGACTCAGGTTAGGCCTCTGAGGTAAAATGCAGAAAATTCAGAAAATGAGAAATATTTGTGAAAAATCTGAGCTCTGAAATCCCTAACTCTAGCTGGGTTTCTTGGCATCAGGTGTGATACACTCAGAGACCAGTCCCAGCCCTCCTTTCTTCCTGAGCCCAAGGCTTAGAAACAGGGTGATGAACGTCAAAGACTTAAAAAGTATGCCTTTACTGTAAAGTATCCCTTTCTTGCTTTATGAAAGGCTGTTGTTGGATACCCAGGGGCCAGACTGGTGTCACACCTTAGGATGGATCTGAGCTTATGCATCCAAGCACCTGAGACCCTGACAAAAGCGGTGTGGATCTGGAGAGATACAAGGAAAAAGAGTTTCACACTTTGACCACGGAGCAATATGAAAGAGTAGCTTAGGTCTGGGCTGATGGTGGTTGCCCTGGCCAAATCAGGGTATGTGCAGCAGCATGCACAGTGCAGAAGGTAGTGAATGATGGTGAGAGTCCCAGAGGACCCATCTGCTTTCGGAGAGAAGTTTGTTCTTTTATCCCATCTGAGATTGCAAGACCCTTCCCTCACTATCTGTGTGTCTATAGGCAATTTTTGGCCTCAGGTGAGAACAAGCACAGCTCATGCTAAAATATAAATGCACTCACACACATACAGAGGGAAAACTGCTGATCGGAGCACAAACTGTTGGTCTCAGGGATCACTTGAGTGTCTAGATCACCAGCAGCAATCTCAGAGGCCTGAAAAGGAGCCAGAAGCCTTTCTCTGCAGGAAGCGATGTGCTTTTGCTGGCCATGCTGGTGACAGCAGAGAGGTCCTTGTCAATGCCAGCAGCTGCCACCAGACCCTGGCCATCATTCCCCCAGCTCTTTCCACTGTGCAGGGAAGGCAAACACCAGGTAATCCCTGCAGGTTTAATGCCAAATGACTTCTTCCTGGTCCAGGAGCTGCCAGGAGGGACCTGGGGGCTGATGGGCTGCGTGAAAGGTGCTCCTGTCCGCTCCACACAAAGCCACTTATCGGAGGAGGTGGGAAGGGGGAGAGTTACTGTACAAACAGGCATTAAAGATTAATTGCGTTTCACGTCTCGAGCAGGAGTTAGCCTTTCAGCCCCAGGATACAACAAGGGCCTGTTCTGATTGTATCTGTTCAGGGGCCACTACAGCCAGGGTTGTTTGGCAGGGGCAGGCTGAAAGTTTTTGGGAGAAATAAATCAAGCTAGCAAGTGCTTGGTCCTCCTGGGGCTGCAAACTGTTATGATGCTAATGGAAGTGATTACCACATGTTTACAACTACAAACCGGGTGTTTGCATCATACAGTTTCTCTTCTCCCGAGAATTTGTGTTATGAGTCCGTTGTCACACCCAACTCCTGCTTGTCATGGTCTGTCACTGCTTGTTGGACCCTGATCTTGCTGATAAATCCCATGTATTTGATAGGGTGATTCATGTGTCTGAAGCCAGCTTGCCAGCTCTGGTACCTTTCTTATGAATCATGCAACACTCAGTGTTTCCTTTAAAACTTGAGCAGTGGCAGGCAAACAATTACATGAAAATCTCAACCTTCATTGAAAAAATGCCTAGGCTGCCAGAGAAAAATCCTGAAAAAAAGAACTAAAAATTGTCCAAAGCCATAAACCAAAAAAGCTGATATTAAAAAAAAATAAATCACAGAATCACAGAATACTAGAATGGTTTGGATTAGAAGAGACCTTAAAGATCATTTAGTTTCAGCCCCCCTGACATGGGCAGGGACAGCTTTCACTAGATCAGGTTGCTCAAAGCCCCATCCAACCTGGCCTTGAACACTTCCAGGAATGGAGCAGCTACAGCTTCTCTGGGCAACCTGTTCCAATATCTCATCACCATCACAGTAAAGAATTTCTTCCTAATATTCAATTTAAATCTACTACTACTTGGTTCACTACTATGGAACGCCTGACGGTAACTATCCTGAGAGCTCCTTGTGATCCAGATTGTACCATAAGACCCACGAAACAGAAGTCATGGATTTCATTGTAGTCATGATGGCTCTGGACCACAGGACAAGTAAGAGTTCTGCATGGGTCAGCACGCCCAGAGCTGTGCCTGTGCAGGCAGCTGTGCCACAGCCTTTGGAGTCACCAAACATCCACTTCACACCAATGCTCTTCCCACGTGCCAGAAAAAGTAAGACTTTTTGTTAAACCCCACCTGCATCATTCGGTGTAAACTGCCGTCCTCCTCCTGTGACAGGCTGTCTTCTCCCAGTGTTGGTTCCAAGATGCCAATGACAATGCAGTCTGTGCCTCTGTCCCATCTCTCTGCAGAGGAAAGGGGCACCTTTGAACCCGACAGCGTCCTTACCCTGCTATCGTATGGGATGTCAGTAATTGATGCCAAGAAATAGGGAATATCTTCCTGTATTGGGCTGAATTATGATTATACTCTCCTAAAATAAGACCTCTGTCTGCAAAAGTGTCAACAGGTACTGAAGGAATTTGAGGTTGCTTTTGACGTGAAGTATTTTGATTTGTTTTTGAAGTGATTTCAGACTTCAGCTCCATTGTTCTGATTGAACCACACCTTACCCCAAATTTGCATTGCAGGAAATAAAAAAAAACTTTAGTAACTAAATTCAAAGCATGTCATAGTGAGTTGCCAGCATAAACCCATACTGACTTGTGGTTGAGTTCAGTGCTCATCCATATTGACCCAGGAGGTAAATATAGCCCAAGTTAAAACCCAAGATAAATAGTCTCTTTATGGGACAATACATCTTTATATTGGCTAGAAATCTCAAGTCAATTCTTCTTGTGCCCTCAGAAGGGAAAAACTGGAAAACAATAAAGAGAAACAAGGGCATTTTTAAAGATGGGAAAGATACAATTTTTAAGGCAACATAGTAATTTTTCTGATTTCAAACCCACTTGCCTCATTGATTTTTGATCCAAACCACATAAACTCCACATAAAAAATACAGCCTGTCCCCATAGGGCATTTAAAAATATATACTCCTTAGCTCTTTTCCTTTGTCAATATAGCATGTGTCAGTGTGGAAGAAAAAAACTAGAAATAATAAAAATTATAAGGGGGGATTATCTACATTAATCCAGGAGGTGCTGTGGAATCCCACAGCTGAGGATGAACTGTGGTCTCAGGCAGATGATGGGGAAGTGAATAAGATCTTTGTCCCTGGTTTCAGTGAGGCTTTAATTTTCTCTGCTTCTGCCAAGGATCATCAAATGAAGCATGTTGCTAAAATTATGCTAATATACAAATGTTTTCTAGCTTGTAGTCCACAGAATGTTAGTGAGACCAAAACCACTGAGGTTCAGGGTGGGATAGATGTGGTATGCTGTAACCAACATTTTTTACCATACTGATCTCAGTCTTGTGCAGCTGGACTCCCTCTGTTAATCTAAGATTGGGATACTTTGTGTAGAGCTTCACAAAAAACCCAGCTGAGAGCAGCAGCAGCAAAATTCCTCATCCACAGCACTGGGCTTTAAATTGGGCCCATCAAAAATTTAATGTCTCCCCATTTCAATCACTGTCTCTGTGTGACTGTGAATTCCTAAGTAATTCCACCATTCCACCATGATAGTATTTCAGTGTCTTTTAGTATTAGTCATCTCACCTGCTTCCCTCACTTGATCCTTCCACCCTGACCTGGGGTCATTGCTGCTGTTCCTTTCTGACACCTGTGTTGTTGGATGCAGAACTGATTGCACTCCTGATGCAGATGGACTAGATGAGCAATGCGAGTGTGGCAGCCTCCTCCCCTGACAAAGATTCATTTTTGCACTTGCAGCCAGGAATCCTCTGGGGTCTGTAACGTTGTATTACCTCAAAGCAAGCTTACTGAGGAAAACAGAGCTCATTGTGGCTGAACACTCTCAAGTGTTTCAAGTGTTTTCTTCTCTGCAGTCCTTGTGGGACAGCGTAAGGGAGTCAGACCCTGTCCTGGAGAAGGCAGATGGACCAGATGACCCCTCCGGGTCCTTTGGAGTTCTGTTTTGTATGGATGTTAGAGTCCATCAGCCCCGGGGTCACCTTTGATCTCCAGCTTGCTTTTGTTTTCAATTTTCTTTACATCGTAAAATTTCACAGCACTCAACAGGCTGACCTTGCCGTTTTGGGAGCACACCGAGTCATTTTTTTCGGGATGTACAGTCATACCAGATGGCAATATTTGAAATTCATTTGTCACAATCAGTCTAGTTTCACTGAAATTTCAAGTACATGACAGCTTCTTGGGAGTCGTGATGATTTTTAATATTCTCATCCTTGATACTCCTGTGTCGAAATTTCTCTGAGTTAACTTCCAGAGAATTAAGTAATTGTTATTGATAAATCTGTGCTGTAAGGGTATTCTCATGCATATTATAGAAGAATGGCCTTTTTTTCTCTTACATATTGACTCAATGTAGGGGTGCACAGGGCATGCAGGTATTCCTCCTGCTCTGGCTAAAGGAATTCATGTGCCCAGCTTCACTCCACCCTTGAAAATCTGCCTTTGGATTGCTAGGAGCTCAAAACATGCCACATCACATAACTTCCCGGTATGTTCCTAAAATACAAATCCAAAAATGGATTTTGGATTAAATGTCTTCCCTTGGGCACTCCTAAATCACATTGAAAGATGAAGTTGGGGGGGGTTGAGAGCCGTTTTATAATCGACATTATTTATTTTCTTTTTCCTTGCGATAAAACCTTGATCCAAAAAGTCATTAGAGACAGCAAGAAAACACTCCTACTCATCCAGCGGATGAGAGTCCAACAAATCATGTCCAGAGGCCCTTGTGTGGAGTCGTACCTTTCTGCTGACTCACTTGGGCTTTTTCCTTACACCTTTGGTGGAACGCCTGGAGGTCCTTATCAGCTCCGTGAAACCTCAACAGCTGCAGCAGGGCTGTCAATCGAGCTGGCGGCTGTCGGGGTGCATCCAGCGGAAGTTTTTACGAGGGATCACACCTGGCGCTGAGTCGGTGCGTTTGTTCAGGCAGTGCCAGGAAAGCTCGTCTCCTGACCCAATGCCAAACGCCTCCCAGCCCGACGTGCCGCGGCACCGGGATGTTTGCTCTGGACTCACCTCCCGCTGCGGGCCAGCCGTGCTGTGCCAAGTGATGCAGTTTGGCTTCAGAGGCTGCCGGCACAAGGAGGTGTGCTTATTATTGCTCTTCCCTTTGAGGCTGAGCTTCCTTGGCACCTACAAACACAAGATTGCCTCCTCAAGGGCAGAGAGGAGGAGAAGTGTGGGGATTAGGGAGGGAGCGGCGACAAAAAGCGCTGGCTGGAATTTTCATGCTGGCAACAACAGGAGGTTTCCCCATTTTTCTCTGCCCTTCTACCACAGCCTTGGTGAAATGGGGCAATATCTTTGGATGAAAATGAGAGACAAAGGTGGTGAGAAGCCCACTGCTCTCCTGATGTTCTTTTCAGAGTATTCTTTTGCCCTTAGGAAAAATGTTTTTAATGACTAAGTCAATTATCTGGTCCATGGCACAGGGGCTTGGTCCTACTCTTCTCCACCCAAAAGCCTCCTCTGCAAAGGATGGAGCAAAGGTGTAGTTCTTCTGTGGGATACAACCATAAAGAGTCATTAATGGGTCAGTAGTGATACAAGTGGAGTGTCTTAACTGTTGTTTAAAAGGCTTTTATCTGGAATTTTAGGCCTCAGTTGGGGTGCCATATAACCATGTGCATGGAGGTACAAACTTTCCTAGAAAGCAAGGATGGATCAACAGCCCTCCAGGTGAGGCAAGACTTTAAAACCACTCCAGACTCACTTTCAGACCTTTCTGTGGTGCCTTATTTAGGCTGTGGGACTCTTTCTGGTAACCCAGAAGAGCTGGTGTCCTGAACTGGTGTCCTGGAGTTTATTGTTGAGTTTACAGATGACAGCTGCTTAAAGAAAGGGTCTGACAACACATTGCTCAACCACATAGAGGCTGGCTTTAGGGACACACATCCCATTTTCAGGCTGGGATTGTATAGGAACAATATGAAATTATTGCCTAATGAGCTCTGGGTTCATCTGCTTCTAAGACATTAGGTCACTGCAAAGACTACACTCAAGATTGCTTAAATTTTCATGGAACTGTTTACTTTGAGGGAGGAACCAACAAAGAAACGATGGATAAAATTCAAAGGAGGGAAATATTTGGAGCTGTAAGCTGTACTCAGTCTGTCTTTGCAGGTTATAGGCACAGCTGGGAACAGAGTGTGTTAAATCTTCCTTAGGTAGGGGGAAAAAACAAACCTAGAAGCAGTAATTATTGTTAAACACTCTGTACAGGATTAGGATTGGAGGTCCAATAAAAGGTTTTTATCTTGTTGCAAACTGACTTATCAAGTTATATGAAATTGGTGAAATTGGCCTGATTTGCAGAATTAAGTGTTGGCAGTGAACATATACTTGGAACAGCTCCATTGTAACTGCCTTCAGAAAATTAATAAGGAGCCTGAATGAAAGATATAACATTATAATCCCCACCTGGAGAAGTCTAAGTGTCAAATCCCAGGATTGACACTGCAAATGGCTTAGAAAACAGCAGTCACTCAGGTCAAGGAGAACAAATAACCACGTCTGGAAATTGTCTCAGTGCCACTCATCTCAGTAGGAAATGACACAAAAGTGATGATGAAACAGAGCAGATTGCAACTTCTCTCTGGGAGGTGGGAAACCCATGGGAACAGGCTTAGACAACTTCACTAAAAACAACCAGACAACTTGTTTTTATTTTATGGAATAATATATTACCTTGAAATTAACCTGCGTATTCACACTGGCCAGGTGGCTTACTGTAAGACCAAGATGGCATGGAATTTAACAGGAAAAGAAATCTATCTATAAATAAAGACATTCTTCTCAGATAATTGATAGATTGTGTTGCAAAACATCCAGCAACTTTCTTGACAGCTTGTAGGTTTTCCTCAGCAGACACCACAGTGGTTTCATAGTTGACTGTCTGATCACTCCTCAGCGTTATCACATCAAGTCCTCGCCAAGTTGCAGAGCATTTCCTGTTTACAAAAACAGGAAATTGCTGGAGCAGAAAGGGCAGGTTGCAACAACTCATTTATTGTCGTTGATTTTTTTCTCTACCTTTCACTAACTACCTTGAAATGAAAACAAATCTTTGGTGATTGTGCCCTCCATATCAATGCACCACAGAAAGGGATGTGCTTCACTGCTTTTTGTGCTGGCATTAGACTGTGCTCTCATTTATCCACGTGAAGGTATGTTTTGCTTTACTCAGTGCCTTTACTTCTTGTAAAGGCAAGTATATCTCCTATATTATTTCTAGTCAATGTGGAACTTAGTGCAATCTGCATATTGCTTACTTCTCCATCTGAAAAGTGTCTGCAGCTTTCCCAAAGTTACAGCAGATTCACTAATTTGACTACCTGAATTTGTAAAAGAGCACAACATTCCCTCATTCCTGGAAGTGTTCAAGGCCAGGCTGGATAGAGCTCTGAGCAACTGGTCTAGTGGAAGTTGCCCCTGCTTATGTCAGGGGGGTTCGAGATGATCATTAAGGTCTCTTCCAACCCAAACCATTCTATGATTCTATGACGAGTGGGGCACACCCTCTTGGTGTGGAGCAGGAGGAAGACTGAGACCTTTGGGTAGGTTCTGAGACACCACTCATGCCCACCCACCACTGCTCAGGGTTAGTCCGTGCCGATGCACCGGCCACAGGCAGCCATGGTCCTTTCCAGCAGCCTGCTGGCACCCATGGGCTGAGCTCTCAGCTCTCCCAGGCTGTCTGGAGAAACTGTTGTGAGAAAGGGCTTTTTTCTCGGCCCTTTAAAGATTTTCAACAAAAAGAGCTTGAAAAGGAAAACCAAAAAGGGCTGCTTCCAAAGGAGACTTGGCAGCACTGTCTTCCCAGCCTTGCAGCCCATGCCACCCCACTGGCTTGAGATGTGGCCTCAGGCAAAGTCAACGCAGCTCTGAGGCTGTGGTGAGCTGTGAATAATTTCCATGAGATTAGAAAAAAAAGAAAAAGGCCCCAATTCCAGAGACAGTTGTCTCCTCTGGGAGACTTCCCTGCAGCCCCTGAGCTTGGGAGCAGCTGGGTTGCAGCACTGGGACATGCAGGCCTGGGGAGCCAGTGTGCTGCAAACACAGATGGTTTGTCACCTGGGATTTTCTCCAAGGGGATTTGAATCCTGTGGACATGGAACTGCTCAGTCTTGGGTGCTTTGTTCATAATCAAAAGCCCTTTTTGATTGAGTTGTCTCCATCCCAGGGTGCCACAGCCGCTGTCCGCTCTCCGGGGCTCCCATTATTTCCAGGACTTCTTGTCCACAGTCCAGGACTTCCATTATTTCCACAGCTTCCTGGTAAATGCAATTGGAACTCAAGCTGTTACTTGAAGAACAGAAGGAAAAGAGACAACCCCCTCACCCCTTCCTCCCCCAGGCCCCTTGGGACATTGCATTGCCTTTTGTGTTTTGGGAAGAGCAGTTTTCCTTGAGCATCAACCTGTGCTGCTGTTGGCAGAAGCATCTCTGTGTAGCTGTGCTGACACACAGAATCCAGCCCACTCTGCTCTGCCCTCCTCGGGGCAGCGCTGGCTGTCCTTCCCTGGCTGGCACAGCCCTCTGCTCTCACTGCCAGCCTGTTAACATTATAATGGGGAAAAACAGGGAAATGCCGTTCTTCTGGTGCGAAACTGGAAGGAAAACCCCAGCAGAGAGCTGGAGGAAATGAGGCCGTGATACACAAAGGGTCCTGAAGGCAATGGGAACTGGGGCATTTCTGTGGATTTGGCCTTAAAACAGCACACGTGGTCACAGTGGCAAAGCAGGGCTTGGACCTCCAGACCTTACAGAGAACTGAGCTCTCTTCCTCCACCCCCAGGACTGTGAAAGGAGGTGTACAGCAGAGGTTGTCACTTGCTATTCCTTGGATTTAGGAGCTCTCCTATATGGATTCTACCCCACATACCTGAGTTGGGACTTCTGTTGGTGTGGAGGCAGCAAGATGGGGCAAACAGAGGCAACTCTTCCTGTGAGCCTGCGGCAGTGACAAAACCCTTGACAAGAAAATTGCATGGGAGGGTTTTGTTTTGTACTGTTGAAGCAATCGCTCCTGGCACAGCATGTCAACGCTCTCCAGCTGATAGATGCTGGCAGTTAACAGTGTTTGCAGGAGAGCAGTATACCCCAGGTCTCTATTTGTGTAACCTTTATACAGGGAGAGTCAAGACTGCCCTTTCTAGCTCAAGCCAGCCCTTCCTCTCACACAGCATGCTAGAGAAGCACAAGAAGAAATTACATATATTATCCAAGAGACCCCATGGGAGCACACATCTCCATGTTTTGGAGGGATCAGCATTGCTATGGCAGACTGCCACAAAACCCTCTCCTCTGGCTGTGCTGCTGCAAGGATGAGCACGGACCTGTCTCAGTGTTGGCTGCCTAAACATTGGGCATGTCATTTGATTTATGAATTCAGGATCCTGCCAATGAGACCTGGCCTATGAGACACCCCTGTCCCAGGAGGGATGCCCTTCAACATCTCAAATGGAACAGGATGCAGATGGGTGGGCAATCTATCTGAGCCCTTAGCTCACTGTGGGTGCCTACATGTAGACACTGAGAGGTAGATGCATTGATTTTCACTCTTGGCAAATAATCTCCCTCCAGAGTCAACTGAGAAAGCAGGGAAGGTTCCTACACAGGATGAAGTATCCACCAAAAGACTCTAATCCTTAGGATCTCACTAGATGAGGTGAATGTTGAGGTGGCAGCTTGAGACAGGGTCCTACATCCTGCTCCCCCATGTCCTGGGCTCTCGCAATGAAGTGAAATAGCTGGAGTTAAATGAACTTACATAAGAGAAGATGGATGTAGCTAAAGCTCAGCTACAGCTGTTCTCAATTGTTTAATTTTACTGACAAAATTCTAAGCAGGTTTGTGGTGGTTTGAAAGGGCAGGCAATCCACTTCTCCTTTCAGGTTAGAAGGTGACTAGTAAACGGTTTTTCTTCGTTCTTCTATTCCTTTACTTTATCACTGTTCTGAGAGCTTGCACCATCAGAAAAACTAATGATGTGCAGACTTCCTTGTAATAGTTGTGGATCTTGAGGAGATTTCCAATAGATTGATTTTTGTCTATGGAAAAAAAAAGTGAGGGATGTTCCTGTAGCTGCTGGAAGTAAGACCAATGAATGTTGTTCAGGGGAAATGCTCTATATGCTGCATAGGTACAATTACAAGTCAGGAATTGTTTGTAGATTTCTCTTGTGGGATATACAGCCTATTGTATCATAAAGCAATAATCAAAACTACGTGTGCTTGTAACATCCAAAGGCAATCCCTTTACTCAGCAAATCTACACAAAGGGACTTTTTCCAGCTGGGCACTGTATCTAGATTCCTATGGAAAATGGTTGTAAGGTTTTAGCTCCAACTTTGGCTCAGTCTGTATCCCACAGAAAGCCTGGCTTTGCTTTCGGAGCTGTGGAGAGGCTGAGGGAGGCATTTCACATGAGTTTGCAAGTGTGCACCTTGACCGGGTGACAGATGCTGTGCCTGTGCTGCTGGCAGATGATTGGTGTGTGGGAAGAAGAGGTTGTTGCCAGCCAAAATGCAGGTGCACAGTGCTGCTTCTGCAACCTACGTATGACAGGCATCCAAGAAACGAAGGAAATACACCGTGGGCTGTAATTGGGCCCAGAGGACTGATACTTCTTCCCCTTTTTCTGAAGGTTCTTATGTTTTATCGAGTCATATTATCTCTTTAAGAGCAATCTTGCTCAGGGTCACTGGGTAGCAGGGCCAGGCCAAGCACAATAAAATAAGCCGGGCTGCTAATTCGAAGCAGATTTGCTCCAGCTCCACAGCAGTGCGGGTGCACATGGCAGGACATTGCACTTCCAAACCCGACACAGGCTCCCTGGCCCAGCCAGAACAAACTGGGTTCCAGTCATACCTCAGAATAAACTTCAGCAAGTTTAATAAATATTATATTCAAATGTGTGCGGCTCCGTGTGTAAACCACTGAGACCAAACTGAAGCAAACTGGAGCTTGTGTTACAGGCACTGTGGAAACATCAGCATTTGGCTTTTTTAATAGCCCACTGTTTGTACTACCAAGCAACAAGCACTCCAAATAAGAAGCCCTAGCAGACCTCACCTCCTTCTGACGCCTGCTGTCTAATGGAGACCAGATGCAAAAGGATATCTTGCCTGCAGTGAGTCAAAAAGTTGGGATGCATCCAAACACGGTGGTACAGGGACCTGGTAACGCAAGGGACCACCACTTGCCTTTTGTCTGAGTTAATTTAGTCAGTCTGCCTTCTCTGACTTGCATGATGGGACATATTTTGGTTTGGGGTGTTGTGGTTTTTGTTAGGTTTTTTTGTTTGTTTGTGTGGGGGGGTTGTTTTTTGTTTGTTTGGTTTTGTCTTTGTTGGTTTTTTTCCTTTCTGTCAAAATCTTTTTGACTGGAAGTTCCCCAGTAATTCCGTGGGTTATAGTTCATGGTGACTTCAATGATCATGCTCAGGTACAGACATTATATTGAAAACCAGCAATAGCAGCTGATTGTGTTCAATGTCTTTTCAGTTTCCAGAAGTTATTGCCCTTGATGAGAGGGCAAGAGAGGTTCTGGGTGAGAGGGAGCAGGCTGTCTGGCACATGCCAGAATAAGCCATACTCTCTGGGAAACCAAAGGGAGATAGTTTAGGTGGAAATGTTCGTCACTGGGTAAACATGGATTGGAAATATTTACTCAGAAGACAAGTGATAAAAATGGATTGCCCTCCAATTGGAGGAGGTACTAACTGGTCTCCTGAGGCAACACAATAGAGACAAATATTTTAAATGCTGATAGAACACCAAGATTAGATAGGCTTGGAAGAAAATTTTAATATTTTCTTTGGAAGACAGTGTTAGAATTTAAAATTATCTTTACAAACTGGAGACAGACACTGAAATGGTAAGGGAGCAAATCAGGAAGGACAAGACACCCTACTTGAGCATAGTTAATTGTCCAAAACAATGCAAGAACAACTGTTTAGGCAGTAAAGTGTCTAGGGGCTGCAGCGAGACACAGGCTGATCAGAGACAAAATCAGGCTGTCTGAAAGGCAGGGAGGGCATGGAGTTGTATATAAGCATGAAACATCCATGAAGGAATTCTCCCATTCTGATTAACATTGGTAAAACCTCTCTTAGGGTACTGTGTTCAGTCCTGAGCCATCTTCAGTGTGTAAAGTGCTGCTAGGAAGGGAAAAGCTGCAGACTGCTTTTTATTCCTGATGTCCATCATGCACAGAGCAAGATGTTATCTGTTCATGACCATTTTTCTTTTCTTTCCTGTTCTCTGTGTGAGCAGTTTGTTTTTTATTCGCATGCATATTTGGTTAGAAACACAAATCTATTTGGGTAGGTGTGGTGTGCGTAGATTTTATAGAAAATGGCGTGCAAAGGCAGCTGTGTGAGAATGTGAATGCAATCACTGTAAGGGTTTGGACACATGGACAATCAAGCACACTTATCACAGGCGTGCAGAGTAGCCAGTTGCATGTTCTTCACAGAGGTATGAAGTTAAACCCACTTTGGTAGCCGGATGTGCTGCAACTGTAACAACGAACTGAAAGTACAGGCTTTCAGCTGTGCAACGCACACCACCCAGGAGGCCAAAGAAACTTGGTACCCATGTGCTGCATCCTGCTGTGTTGATCCACCTCCCCTTTTATGCACACACACACCCAGCGTAGCCCTGGATCCTCCCTCCTCTTGCCTCTATGTGGACCAGCAGGAGCCTCTCTGCCATCAAGGTGGGAGGCAAAGGCACGGCAGGAAAAGAGAGTCAGACACATCCTCGGGGGGTTTTCTTACACTGAAATATTTCAAGTGTGCAAATCTCATTGATTTCTAAGATATTTTAGAAAAATGCCACTTTGGATCTGTGGACAGAAATAGGTTGTGCTGTGAAATGATTCACAAAGGATAATTGAATGCTTTCTTGCACCTACCACAGCATCCCCCTGACCACTGTCATTATCTTGCTAAGCTGAGTGGTGGGAGAAGCAAAACACTTAGAAGGAGATAAATGGGCTATATTTGAGCACTGTATGCTTGATAAATTAGTTGTACATCCAGGCTGCCTTTCATCTTCATAGGAAGGAAGGGCACTTCAGAGCACTGTGATCTCCCAGCCAGGAAGACAGCTATCTCTGCAGTGCCAGAGGCAGCCAGTGCATTAGCCCCTTTGGCTATCAGCACATTTAAACACAGCCATCTCACAATTAGCAGTTTGCTGTTTCCTCACCATTGCCTGTAAATTTGGGATGCCTGTGAGCTGCTTCAAAACTGGTTCACGCCCTTCATGTTGTTGCTCGTGACACACAGATGTCGCCTCCAGCCGCCAGTACTTGAGGGAACAGTTTTGTAAACATTACTTGAGTGGTGCACCCTTTTAAACGGGAGAGATCCCTCTCAATGAAGAGAAAATTGATGTATGAAATGGAATCCCTCATGTCATGTGAGATTTTAAGGGGTTCCCAAAGTAGACTTCAGGGATTACCGTCAAGGTTGCAGAAGTTGGAATTAATACAGTGAAAACATTGCACGTGCAGGATCAAGAGGTCAGGACATTATTGTCTGACTTTACAAATACACCCTCATTTTGAACATCTCAAGATGAAGTGATTTTTGTGCTGCTTGTCTGCCTTCAGGTCATAACCAGAAAGGAAATTTTCTGAATAGCCAGTACAAACCTTGCATTGAAGCAATTTAAGCTGGAAGATAAGAATCTCTGAAAGATGAGCAGAGATTCACCCTGGTTTAATTCCTTTACAGCCAAACCATGTGCTCAGGCCTTTTGGTCCAGCTGAGACGTGGTGTTGGAGTTTCAGAGCTCAGGCTTTTAAAGGAAGAGCTTTTAAATTCAGTGGCATCAGATAGCCCAGTTTGCTTGGAAACAGAAATCCAAATTCCAAAGGCAAATTTTGTTATCACAGGAGAAAAATGTCCTGATTCAACAGGCAAGGCAAGGCAAAACAAGGCAAGGCAGGAAAGATATTTTTTATGCAGAAGAAATCCTTGAAAAAGTTTATTTGGGAAGAATCAAAGTAGATTGTCCTCTGGAAGGTTGGGATGTTGAGTCACACTTTTTCTCATAGATAAGACTCAAACTAAAGAAAGATTTATTTTTAAAGTAGATGGATTAAAGGTTCTTACCTCAATTTCACTGATGGAAAACGAATTTTTGAATGGTACTTATAGTAGCCTCTTCTTATAAAACATTGAGGTATTTTCCTGTAAGGCGTATTGCTGCTAGAAAATAATTTGGGATCCTGTTCCAGGGAGATCTGGTCCTAATTTCTTCTTGTTTAAGGTCTAATGATAAGCAAGTTATAGGAGAAGCAAAGCAAGCCCTATGAAATCTGCCCAATTTCATGCAGAATGTTAAATGTTTGCTATTATTGTTATTATGTTTTAAGTAGCAATTAAGGCTTCCAAGTAAGAAGAGAAATGTGTTATTAGCCTTTTTCATTAACCTCTGGGATGCCCTTCACTGATTTTTTTCCCCTGATTCTAGCTAACAGCAACTCAGAGAATGAAAGCACGGTCTTAATTTGTGGCATTTACTTCCCCAATTTTCCTTTGAGTGCCTTGGCACTATCTCGCAATTAGTGCTGCTTGGTTAATTGGTGTATCACCCTTTTAGAATCTGAAGAACTTGAATTAAGCTTCATGAACTTGACTTCCAAGGACAAGGGCTCTTAAAGAAGCAAGAGCAGCAGAGGAACAGCACTGATCAGCAATTAAGATACCCCAAATGCTGTGCATGGGAATGTCTCAGTGTTTCCGAACACCAGGGAAAACAAGAGTTTGCAAGCTCGAGATAAGGATCAAAAGGATGAACAATTACAGGTTAAAACTGTCAAAATATTTATCTCTTCTTTTTGACTCCAGTAAGCCTGTAATTAGGAAGTATATTTTTGCTTGTGAACACACATTTGATGCACTGTGTACAGCTAGGAGGTGGCTGGAAGAATACTCTTATCTGCTGCTTGTTCCTGGCTGACCCCATTAACCAGAGATGCAAAATAGCACTACACTGGGTACTACTTGAGGGAATACCCAGGCAAATGGAATTTGCTTTTCCTAAAGAAGAAAAATACATTTAATACAGGGTTTATCTCAAGCATCATGTCTGAGAAAACAGAGCCAAATATCCAGGATACTTGTCTGCTCTTCTGCATCCATTACTAATGATGGACAAATTTGTTTGGGACAAAACAGAGATGTCCCTCTACTCCTCTCATCAGTGTCCACAATCCAAGGTTACAGGGTCACCACTTCAGCAGAGAATCAATTTTATTTTTAATACTAAGCACTTAACTTCTCCCATTGGTTTCTATTAATGAGAAAAAAATGTTAGGTTTTCCTATCGGAAAATTTCCCATTGGCCTAATGACCGAACTGAAGGACCTTGGATCTTTAATTTTTTTGTTATTACCACATGATCCTCCTGTCTCTGCTGTTGTGATCTGTGCTGGTCGGACCCAAACCCCTGAATGTCCACTGGGATGTGGCTGCTCTGAGCAGCCCAGCAAGAAGTGTGAAGCTCTTTGGTGGTTCCTGTGGTTTCTTCTCTCTATTTTGCAGGGCTCAGCTCCTTCCTGGTGTTCAGTAAATGACAAATATGTCCATTTAGTGTGGTTTTGTAGGAAAGTGTGTATTGTGCCTGCTGATACCTGCTTGTTGGTTTAGCCTTTCCAGTAACTGTTAAACGTATTTCCACCAAATTTAATGGAGGGGCGGGAGTATCAAAGATAATTGTGTTTATACAGACTTCATTAAAATCAGCATGTGGGAAGGAAAGAGAAACCCAAATTTGTGTCTCCTAGGGACATGGTTTAGCGATGGACTTGGCAGTGCTGGATTAACAGTTGGACTTGATGATGTTAGAGGTCTTTTCCAACCTAAACAGCTCTATAAGATTTGGGTTTTGTGGCTTTATTTGACAGCATCCAGCTAACGAAGTGGCTGGTGTCTACTGCTGGCCAAGCTGCACATGGACAGCTCCAGCATGACCTGCCTCATCCTTGGGCATTTCCCTGGGGATATGGGGCAGAGTCAGGGTGAGTGCATGTGATCCAGGGGGGCACAGTACAATTCCTTCGAAATGTATTTTTGCCGGAAGTGAGATTGGGAAAGCCAGAAGAAAGATTCCTAAACTTGACTTTTGGCCACATTTAGTAATAATGTGGCAAAAGCAGAAGTTTCTAAGAATAAAAATTCGTGGATGCAACCCTTGCCATAGATAACACCCCAATCACATGGTAGGTGGTGTAATACAGTCTCTCTTTGGGAACTCCCATTTGTAAGCACAACATTTGGATTTTTGTCTGTCTTCCTGAGACTCCATGGCAAACACAGATCTAAGTATTTGTCCTCCTAAACTCCTTGTTTTGCCTCAGATGAGTGAAGAATCTAATTCTCAGTTTGGACCTGAAGGTGGGATAGGTGTTGGATGGCCCCTGTGATACCAAGGGACCTCAATGGGGGAAACACCCACCTGCCTTGGACACTCATTTTAGGACTCCTGAATCTTTCTCTGGAGGTACTCATCCCTCCCTGGGACTATAAGGGAAACCCTGATTTGAGCTGGGTCCCTCACTTTTAGACAGGTGCCAGTAGGTTACCTGTTGACCCCGGAGAATGCTGGAAAGATTCAGTCATGTACAAAAAGCTTGAGAAATTTCCATGGGCAGGGTTTTATAATGGAAAATAAGGAGTGGCAATCTTCACCTGTCCTTTTTTGTGTGTTTGCAAAGTATTTACAAAGCAGTAAAGGTCAGCACCATTCTGTGTTATACACAGGCAAGAGAGCAAACTCACTTGGTTTTGGAAATGTGAGACACACTGAGATGTTGACAAGAAGTTTTCAAACGAGCTTACTCTTTTCTAGCATTTAGGAACAACCATCAGCTATTAGCTGTCCCTCCAACTTTTAATGCATATGATCAAATACTTGAAGGCATTTCTGGAGTGCCCAGAACTATTTCAGTGAAAGTGGTAATTACAGAAACGATTCAGCTTCCAGCCAGCAACTCCCCACAAGACGAGAGCACCAGACAGCCCCTGGCCACAAGCAACAGAAATTTGAAAGAAAATAAAGGGTTTATTTAAAAAAAAAGAGAAAGATCATAACTTTATAATAACGTTATTATTCAAAGAAAAATACTTCCTTATGAATTGGTAAAACCACTTTAGGCTTCAGGATTCTTTTTCCATCCCCCAACTGCAATTAATTCTAAACCATGAAATAGAACATACAACATAGAACATTAACTGTTTGTGAGTGTTGTTGGTTCCTCAAAGGCTGTCACTTCATCCTGGTCTACTAACTGGTTTTCAGCATTACACCCTAAAGACTTTGAAGGTATATGAGGGAAAACAGGCTAAAATGCTGCTTCTTGGCTTTTCTGTCTGCTGAAAAAGAACCTTTACTAGTTGACACATCACTACTTGTTAGTCATTATTTCAAGTGCGAAGAAGAAATTTTGGTCCACATATTTTCTTTTGGTTCCTCTCAAATAATACATACATTTGTTTCAAATGGAGTTGACTGGTTTTCTGAGAACTGATTCTGACTGTTTTGCTTATCATATCTGTGCAAAGTGCTCTTGGGTTTGTGTAGCGAAAAGCCACCCTCACGCTGAAAACTGTCCCAGAGTGTTTCTCTGCAGCAGTCAACATGTCCTTTCTGCCCAGGAGAGCCAAATTATATCCTTGCTCCACACAAACTGAGTTTAAAGGTTCCAAAACCATTTCATGGCTGGTATTTTAGTTTTATTCTGCAGAAAAGTTGCCTATTTTTGACAAAGAGTGAGAAATAAGTGACAGATGCAGAGATTAATGACTGATAAAGACAGCATTCCCTGGCAGTATGACCTAGGTGAAGAGTGAAGAAACTAAGAGCCAAGACTCACCTGGTATTTATCCCTAAAGGAAATTTCATGGAGGTTAGTATTCTTATTGAATTTTGTTAATAAAATACAAAATAACTGTAATTTTTCCTACTGTATTTGCCGCCTTTCTAGCTCATGGTGCTATTGCTGCTGCAAGACTTTATTTATATAGAGAGTTAATGCACATCTGAGGAGGAGGCAGGGAAGAGGAAATCAGTTCCATTTGCTGTAGTGACCCACCATGGATTGGTTCCATCATTAAAGGGTGGAAAGGCCTCACAAGGCATCCTTGCAAAAAGCATTGTGCAAAAGCTATGTAACACAAAAAAATTAATTTAAAAATCAGCTTTCCTGATTCTGGCTTTAGCTGATATTTCAGAACAAACTGTGATCTCCACAGAGGATGAGAAAAAGAAGATTCAGTATGCAGCTTTTTATGTTTGAGCACCAGTTCAGCCAATCTTAAGGGCAGTCTTGATTTTCCAGGAGCTTCAGATATATTTAAACTTGCATGTGCTCTACCTTCAGACTAAGACTTTTGCTTGTAATTGTACAGGATTTTGTCAGTCAAGCATCAGAGCTGATAACAGCCTTTGTTAGGCTGATCTGGTTTGAGATAGCTCATGTGTCTCAAAGTTTATGGGAAAATAAATTGCCTGTGAAAACGGAGGTTATCTGTTTGTTGTTTTTTTTTTTTTTTAAAGGCAGCACAGATTGTGCAGCTCGTCACAGTCACACCTGTTGGACTTGGAGTATTTTTTCAAGTAAATTATTTTTGATACAACAATTACTAGAGAGACAAATGACACAATGTGGTTCTCTGAGTTTCCATTCCCAGCCTGCAGAATGATAAAGGAGAACATGTAGAAATGCTGAGAGGCAGGTCTTTAGAGGTGACCAGAGACCTTGCTTACATTATAAAAATCTTTAGCTGTGGAAATCTCTGCTTGCCTGTGGAAACAAGACTGAAACTTGTGCTTCTTGCAAACACCCACTGACAGAGTGACCTGTCCATTTTAAGGCAAAGAGTTAATTGTGGGAGAAAATTTCTGAAAATTTTAACTTCCAGATTGTCCTGCTAGTGTATGAAGTGTGTCTTATACATACCAAGCATGGGCTTGGTCTTCAGACCAACTTAAGACCGATGTTATTATTATTATTATTATTATTATTAAATTTTTTTCAAGAACAGGTTTTTCCATTAGCTCCCTTGGAAAATTTACCATATTATCTGGTAGATCAGAATTTGCCAAAATACTGAGGTAAGACACAGATATCAAACTCAGTCCTGTCTGAGAATGACAGTGCTGACTCTCAGGGCCATTTTATCAGGCTCTGAATCCTCCCAGCTTCACAGACTATGGCACCAAGATCCTTGACACAGAGGGGTGTGATTGTAAGGACATAATGGTCAGAGTACCTCCAAGTGAAATCACTCAGCAATGCATGTTCAGTGTTCCAGCTTTTTCTATTCATGCTCCACTTTCCCTGGTAAGAACCAGGAGAAATAATGTCTCTTGTTTAAACCTTTTTTTCCCCTCCATGCTGAATACAGGAAGAAATAACCTTCTAGATTTAATTTGCACTTCTTTGTTACCAATAAGAAGCTTATTTTCGGGGATGAGTTAGAGGGAGGAAAGTTTGAACAAGTTTACAAAGGAAAGCATGACTTTATCTTTTCTGATAAAAGTAGTGTTTTGTACAGTGTGACAGAGCTGTCTCTACCAAAAGGCTCCTTGACCTTTGCAAGGAGTGAAGGCAAAGTTAATTTGTGGTATAGTTATGGCCCCTATTATCAGCCTGTTTAAAACATAGACCAATGGTTTGGGCAATTGCTTTTGCTCCCAAACTACAAATTTGGCTGCAGAGGGACATAGGCACCATACTATGCCTAATGCATTTCTCCAGAGCAAAGAAATCTCAGCCCTTGTCTATAACTAGTGCTCCACAGACAGAGAACTTCAGCTACCTACAGGAAATAATACTGCCAGGAATGTGCCTTAAACATCACTCTTTTATGGGGTTTATGCACCTGAGTCCAGGATCCCAGGAAGTTTCTATCTTTCCTCTGGGAGTCATAATCTCGAATCCTCCCCCAGGAGGTCTTCTATGTCCTTTCTTTCAAGAACTAAGGAGACACTTGTCTTTTCTTTCAGAACATCACTGTGACAGTGTGACCTGCACTTCATCAATGCTCAAGTCTAAGATCCCTCCTCATGGTGTTTGAGTCCTCTCCATAGCACTGAGGTTGTGGCTTTTTTAGGAGAGAGAAGAACTGAACATTTCACACTTGGTGAATTATTGGAAGAAGTAAACAATTTTAGAGAGAAAATGGATGAGCCTGACTGACCAGTGGGGTAAGGTTTCCAAGACTTGCTTGATGTTGTGTTCAAGTATTTTACATTATATTCTGCAAAACACAGGAACAGTTTCTTGAACAATGTCAGCATCACGATCTTGCTCTCCCATATAGAGCCCTCAGGTTATAATGTCATGCTTATTCATTCCCATGTTCACAGAAATCTTTCATTTTTACACACAATGGCAGAACTCCTACTGGATAAAAGAGTGTGCCTTCCATTAAAGCTAGCTCTTAGCTAGCAATTAGGGCACTGTTCAGAGGAGGAGGGAATTTGGATTTAATTTCTCAGAGGCGAGGACAAGAACTGAATCTTGGTTTCCACATTCTGAGTGTCCATACACCCTCTGAGTGTTGGAAGGGTAAGGTGGGTTTGGTCAGGGATTTTATGGTTACATGTATTCATATCTATGGGATAGAGGCACAGTTAATAGGACATATCTCTGTGCTGTATCTGACAGGCTTTTTCAGATGTCTTCAATGCCCTAGGACATCTTGCACAAGTTATTTGTCATCCAGACTTTCATTCTCAGAGTGGGTACAGCCTGATTTCCAGCCCAGACTGTCTCAAATGCCCTTGCCAGGGAGCAGTTGGATGGAAAATCCATTTCTATCTCCCCCAGGCCATTGACCAGCCCATGCTCTCAGCCTTGCTGTACCCAGGCAGCAGGAGTGACTTTACAGTGAACCCAGAGCCTGCAGATTTCAGTCCAGGCTGCAGGATGGATGCAGTTCTTCTGGTTTCTGTGCTCAGCTGTGTAACATAAAAGCCATGACAATATTTTTAGGGTTTTTTACTCCTGATTATGGTTTTATTAGACATAACTTCCAATTTTCTGTAAGTATTTCAAATATCGGGGCACACATGTTTTTCTGTAATAGTTCCCTGTAAAGCAGATGTCAGTGGCTCACAGTTTCTGACTTGGTATCTTCATCATTGTACAGATATATTGATTTTGTCTCTCTCCTCAATAGCTCTACATGAATGAGGCTTAACATGCCAGTGAGACGAGTGATAACACAGGGCTGACACTGTATCAAATTACCCTTTACAAAACTGTAACATATGTCCAATACCTGAGTCCATGTAAACCCTAAAACATGATACTCTGCTAAGACATGCCCTAGATATAAAGGGGAACCAGTGTGTTTGGATACAGCACGTCTGAAGGGTTTTTTTCCTTTTTTCCCCACTGCTGGTACTACTGACAAAAAATCAGACTGACACCTATGCTGCTGATGTGTTTAAACAAAGTAATTTGCTTAATAAATAATTTATTTCTGAGTGAAAATAGGAAATTATTCCAAATTATTTGCTCATCTGGGACCATGGAAGTTTGTGGAGTTAGTCTTGCCTGACTGTAAAGGGGTTTATGTCTGAGTTAATGTCCAGAAATATTCTTCACAGTCAACAGAGATAAAGAATCCCTTAGAAGGTGTGGTTCATATTATTCTGAAAGAAATGTTCAATAGAGGCTGGATGAGCTACACCCTAAAACTGCCTCCCTGTCCTCTGACCACACAGACATTTTTTGAAGGGTATAGCTCAGATATTGACACCTGCTGTAATGGCAAACAGAATTGGTTAAGATGAGAATTTCATCCCATCTTGGCAGTCTCAGTGGCTGCATATGAAGTGTCTGCTGCTTTGGAAAGTCTTTGGAAACAGACAACCAAATTAACTTTTCCTTTTTCCAGTAGTGCAGCAGAGTACTGTTGAGTCAGGGGAAGGCTTACACTACAGACTCAACCATCAGACATGATATGGGAAGTGGGAGGAGACAGTGATGCTGGAAAATAACCAAAGCTCCACATGGCACTAGGGAGTGCTACATACTTTTCCATCCCAACCTGGGAGAAAAATTCACCCAGCTTTGGTGAATTTCAGTCTTCCTGAAACACTGGAGCAGGTGTAGAGGAAAAAAACACAAACAAACAACAAACCAACAAACAAAACGACCCAAAACGCAAACGATATGATGACTCTAGGAAATGGTGTGCAGTGAGCCCCTTGGTGAACTCCAGTTCCTTATTTTAGTTTATCAGAAAAGTTGAAAGAAGACTTCACTGTAGTGTGTAATTAATTGTTTTTCTTTGGGAAGAATGTGCTTCCTATCCAGGGCAGGAAGCTAGAACAAGGCAATTCCAAACTGGAAATAAGGCACATTTTAACTGTGAGGTTGATTAACCATTGCAATGAACCATGGAAAGATTGATAGGTTCCTTCATTTCTCAATGTCTTCAATTAAAACTGGATGACTTTCTGAAAGAGTTCTTTTAGCCAAACAAAACTTGTTGGAAAATTTAAAGGCTGCATAATACAGGAGTTGCTGGGGACTTTTCCACAGGGAGAGAAGATTTATATGATCACTGTGTAGTTTATTATTTCTGTTTACTTTCTTTAGAAGAGCTCAAATACAAGAGAGATGCTTGAGATAAGTGCAGAAACAAACAAGCCAAGACTAGGCTATCTCCTGAAGATAAATGTCAGCTGAAGCTGATGTGGCTAATTCAGATATGGAGTTTATCTTGAAAAATCTCCACTGTGAAGCTGTTTTGGAGACTCTTTTACTTAGACACCCTTATAGATTTTATTAGAATACTTAAAAAAAAAAAACACAGAAAATAACGTCAGAAGTTCAGAGTTGCCATAACCAATAAGTAACGAATTTGTCTCCTCTGTCTCTGATTTATAAGTTCCCTTAATCATAAACATTCCTCCAGTTTTGCTAGCTGACCCAAATCAAAAGGACAAAGTCAAAGATCATTGTTGCACATTTTATAATGCAAGACTGTCTCCTTCTCAATAAAACATGATGGATTCATGGTCCAGCACAGAATTCACAATCATAAGGGCAGGTGATAGAGGTTAACCACCACATTGCAAATACCAGGACTTGGATTCATAAACTGAAGAATGAAATGTACTTAAAGAAAAAACAGCGTTTGCAATTTTGTAAACTACTGACCTCCCTCAAAGCTGGACCTGCCTTTTTGCTGTTTGTGAAGTACCTGCTCCCAAAATGAAACAAAGACTAGATACACTGGACTCTGTATGAGGGTGTTGTAGTCAAGAAATCAAACCCAGTTGCCTTCTATTTTTTTTTTCTAGACATTGCTATGCACATCAAAGTAGACAGGTCTCTTGAGCTATTTAACAACAGATTTACACAGTGCTTCAGGGATCTTGAAAACTTATATTTGTGGCCAAAAAAACCCCAAACAAACAAACCACTCAGGAATGCAAATTAAATGTTTTCTGTGGACTCAGTTTTTGTAAAACTATTTATTTTAACTTTATAATTGTCATGATGAGGTGGAAAATTCCCCCTCACCAGACTTTTTGAAAAGCTGGACAGTTTCAAGCCAAATGATGTGCTGATAAGTACAGTTATTATCCCACCAGTATTTCTGCTACAGGAATTTCCTTTGGATTGCAGTATTTATTTTCCTTTTTGCACCTTTCTTTCTGTGGGATAATCCGGTGTGGAGCCAAGCTACCCTAAAAGCAAATGGCAGAAGATCCACTGGCTGCAGAAAGTAACTTGCAAAGAACCTGTACCAGAGTTATTTCTGCTTTTTTTCCTCTTACTCTCCTTCTGCAGCACAGAATAACATAATTTACCCTAATAATATTTTTATCCTTCCTCCTTTTCAAGAGATCTGTTCTGTGTGCTCCCCTAGTACTTTCTCAGAGAAACTGTTTATGACTAGTCTCTGCCATCTGCAGAGTCCTGAGGGATGGATTGAGACCATTAACTTAATTTTGGATGAGTGTGTGGACAAGGTAAATATACTTGAAAAAGCAGCATGGACACAAGGATCATGTACACACACACACTGCAATTTCCCGTAGCTTAAATGAGGATTCTTTTTATTAAAATAAGAACTTAATTAATACACATGGGCATTTGAGGATCAGACTCTGCACACCATTCATATGGACTTGATTTAAAGATCCTGAAATTAATTAAATGTAATGGTGAAGGAGTCTGTTTCTGGTGGGAATAATACACTGATAACTTTCTTAGTTAGGATATGCAAAAAGTTATGACTGGCCTCTCGTATATCAAAAATAAAAATAAGAAGGGATGACTAATACCTCATGGAGAGTTTGATCCCATCTTACCTGGTGCCCTGTGTTGGGCTTGTCAGTCCCTTTTGGAGCTAAACCCAACCCTGAAGGAAGGAAGAAGTGCCCTATGTCGACTTCACATGTAAGGAGGATGCTGAGATTTCCACTGGTTGAAAGCAGCTCTGTTTTGTCATTTTTCCATCCTAGGATGAACCCATGTCATCTTGTTTACCCCAAGGAGCAAGGCAGCTTTGGAGCTGTATAATAATAATACTTGGATAGGTGACCACATGGAAAACTCAGCCACTGTGGGAATAAGTCAAGGACTCCAGGGCAAACCCTTGGTAAACATTATACCACAGGCACTGGATGTTTTTGTCTTCAATATTGTTTGGGAGCTGCCTGGAAGTTCACATCAAGGCCAGATTTGCTGTCCTTAAAGGCAGTACACCAAGGCCACAAGCTATGCAGGGAGGTGGGGGCTGTTGGGGCATTTCAGAGGAGATGCCTGAAGAAGCTTAAACCTTTGCCTGCTGTTGTTCATCTTTGATGCCTCTAAAACTCTTTGAATACAGAAGGGGGACGAGCCAAGAGCATTTCCTAGAGGCTGTGTAGAACTGTGAGTGTTTTGTCCTGCTAAACCAAAGCTCAACTATCAGGATGAAGAAAAGAGGAAGGATTCCTCCAGCCCAGCTCTTGCAGGCAGGTGTAAGGCATCATGGGACACTGGTGGTTCTGTGAGTGAGGGGGCATCTCGTGGAGGGAATCACTCTGTACGTATTTATGGCTCAGATTCTTGAAACCTCATCTCAAGACGCTGAGTCTACACAGAATTGATCCAGACTGTTCCCAACAAAATGCAGCTTTGGACCAGTATATTTAATAAAACAGTTGAAAAGGCAGATGGCAATTTTGTGAAGCAGACTGCATTCATCCCATGGCTTCAGCCTCCTGGGTTACAAAGGAAATGTGTTCATGAGCCAGCTACTGTGACTTGGAGACAAACAATGGAGTCAGGCATCCCAGGAACTCTGGTGGGACATCTGGGTTAACAAAATAAATATCCAATGGAAAAGAGATGAAATTGATCTTCTACATAAGGTCCCAGTCCAGCTTTCAACGATGTTCTTCATAGAAGAAATTAATAAATGAAATATCCAACATGAAGACCATACAACCTACAAATTATTTTGCTTTAAGTAGGACTTTGGAATTGTGTAGACCTTTCCTCCACTGGATATTTTCATGTGTTTTGCCATAAGCAAAGCAAAAAGAAATACTGGCTCTCCCCCCCCCAAAAAAAAAAAATTAGTTTTGATGCAAATTCACGGACCAGTGTTTGTCAGATGAAAGCAAAGTGAGTGTGTGTCTGTGGGGAAACTCACTGCTGTTGTGCTTGGCCTCCACCTAAAGAAAATCTTTTTTTCAAATGTTGAATGAGTTTCGGTACTGCCCATGAGGCTGGCACTTTACACCAGTGTGTGCAGTCCTCTCCAGTTACAAATTCGCCATATTTTGGGGATGGTAAACAGATTTGTTTTGTTTTTCTCTCAAATATTTTGCTTCCTCTGGGCCTAGGAAAAATAATTAAAAGAGTAATTCTCTCTGTCAGTCCCGCTTTGCAAGGGCATAATAAGTTTTTGACTCTCTCGTAACTAAGTGTGCTAATTTTTTGGAAAAGTTTCCCTTATTCTTCTTGTAAGTAGAGTGTATTAGTAGCCAAAACAAGCACAGAAAGAAGCCAAGGAAAGAATAAGATATATCTACTTGTATGAATGGTCCAACAAGGGAAATCTCAAAAAACTACTGTAAGTGCTATAAGATTTCAGATGGCAAACTCATCCAAAATTAATGGCTAACAAAACATTCAGTTCTTAAACACCAATAGGATAAAAAGAACAGCTTCCAACGGTAAAAGAAATAATCCTTCTTTTAGAGGTGGAAGGACTAGCCTTGTGGTTAAGGCATTGGCTTTGGAGTCAGGAGGCTGAGGTTTAGCACTTCTCTCTCTGGAGGGACCCTATGTAAGTCAACTAACCCTGCTGTATCTTTGTCCTTTATCAGAGAATCGTCCTGATGCTTCTTCCTTATCTATTTACTTCCCTCAGACTATCACCTTCTTTGACCACGAGCTTTCTGCTCTCATTTCTGTATGGTGTCTTAAACAGGAGGCCTAGTTTTTCAGCTTTCAAACAGAATGGATAATTTTTTTCAATTAGATAAAATTTGGGGAGGGGGGGTTGTTTTTCAATACAAAATAACCTTTGCTGAAAGTTTTTGCATAGGGACCCAAAATTATGTTTTTTTATAAAAAAATCAGAATGTTGGGAGACATCTTTCATGCTGTAAAAGCATCTCAAAATCTCAGGATCTAGGTAAACTCCTGTTTCCTCTCACATGCAATCTTTCACAGGAAAGGAGCAGTATTGCCATAATGGTCCATATCTATTTTACAAATTATGACGTTAAATGATAGCCTTTTGAAGATGGTTAGTGTAAATATTCAGGATTAGGTGTTTATTCACAGGGAATACATGTTCCATCTGCAGATGAAATCTGTAAAAGTGACCTTCATTTTGCTCCTCTTGGTGTCACTGCTACTTGCAGAGAAAAGAAAAAGAAACAATAAAACCAACATGACATGTGCTGCTGTCTTTGCATGCAAGGGACAAAAAAAGACCTAAGAAAATCCTATTGCACGTGAACCATTTGGTTTGAATAAGCAATCTATTGACCAATCTAGTGACCACACACACATGAAACAGGAACTGTGCATTGTTGCATGACTAAGTTTATGAAAGCAAGCAAAGTCCAGATAAACTCTGTCCATCCATAAAAGACTCAAAATGAGGCAACTTTCAACAGGGAGATGTGAGCAGGGTTTTCTGACACAACCCAAGCCGAGCGGGTGCTTTGGTGGGGGAATGGTGTGCGCTGACATTTCCCTTTAACAGTTCACCAGCTGGCTGAAACCAGACACAGGAAACCTCCAGAGAGACACTCCAAGGAAACCAGCTTGGGTAGAACTGCCTTTTTACAAGTACAACCACCAGCCCTGGTGCCCTGCCTCTGTTTCGCCTGAGCTGCCAGTCCGATGCTCTGGAAAACCTGCTGCGCAGTGCAGATTTTATAAATTACTTTGTAAGCAAACTGTAATTCTGTTTTGCCCTTGACATCTTTCTTATTATTTAAACATATTATACTTCCATTCACAAGCCTTGTCTGCTGTTCTTGTAGGTCCTGAACAAATGGTTGCTAAGAAGATCTGAAATGTAAGTGAGCTTTTTACAAGGACGTGGGGTAATGGTTTTAAACTGAAGGAGGGTTGATTTATATTAGATAAAATGAAAAATTTTTCATACAACAAGGGTGGTAAAACTCTGGAAGACATGGTCCAGAGAAACTGTGGATGTTCCATCCCTAGCAGTGTTCAAGGCCAGGCTGAACTGTGCTTTGACCTACCTGGTCTAGTGAGAGGTGTCCCTGCCCATGGTGGCAGAGGGGTTGGAGTAGATGAACTTTAAAAGGTCTGTTCCAACTCAAACTATTCTATGATTCTATGATTCCTAGACAGAGGGGATGGAGAGTAGAGGAGTTAGTCACCTTTCAGTCAGGAGCCTGGATGTGGAGCAGTCAGGGTCACCCAAAGGGGCAAGGGTAGTGGTCACAGTCCCCTCCAGGTAACTCCCATCTGAAAAAGCCTTTGCCATGGCATGATCCTGTGGCTGCCTCACACTTTTTCTTATCTGCAGTCTACTTGATGCGCCATCATGGAGACATGTAGCTGCTGGCAGTCAGGAGATGTCCTGTCTCAGCTGGAGCCAGAGGACTTCATACAGACAAAGGCAGGCTCAGGAGGGCCTCCCAGGGCTACCAGGACAGTCAGTGGGAGGACACTGGGAAACCTGTCTGCCCTCTGCTAACCTGACCCACCTTTCTTCACCTTGACTGGCCTGGCTGACCTCCCTGCAGTTACCACAAACTTGGACCTGGGTCTGTCTCTGTATTTAATTTTTTTTCTTTAAAATGCAGAATTTTTCTTTTTTAAAAGAACTGATGAAAGCTGTTGTTGGTCTTATTTTTCCTTTCTATGAACTGAAGTGATGACAACAGAGTTTCTAGTAAATTATAACATAGGCAGTCAGTTCCAGATTAGTTTTGGACTTTTTTTTTTTTTGAAGGGTACAAAATACAGCCAGACAAGATTTAATTAAATACTTGCATTTCATAACCGTAATTTATCTAGCTCAGTATGTCCTTTCCCATGGTTTTGTTTAGATACAGGGAATTTTTAGCTTTCAGACTGCCAGACTGGGAAAACTCTGTCTACAGGACAGGTAGAAAGCAGCCAGCAGCAATGCTGGCATGCCCACATTGCCCTCTTCATGGTCTTCATCCTCATTTGAAGTAGCCACCACCAGGGATGAGAGGATAGCTTCCAGACCGCTTAGCATCTGCTCTCTTGCTGAGCCTGCCAAGACTGTTATGTTTACCAACTAAAACAAGCCAACATATTTTTGTTATATCTCTTACTACTGTGACTCAGAAATAATTCCATATGGTTGCAGTCTTGCTGCAGCTCTTCATGGGCCGGATCTGGAGCTTGCTGGTGTCAGTGGAGAAAGTCCCGGTGATTTCAGTGAGTTTTGGAACAGGCCCGTGTCCATGTGTAAGACCTAGAGAAAGACATATGTGATGTGTTCTCCCTGACCCTACTGGCAAAGATGTCATTGTCTAACACACTTACAACCCCCCTCTTTGTTCCTCTCTACCTATGAGTCCTGTAGTGATGCTGAGAACTCCTAAGAATACGGAGCCACCTGGTATGGCTGATGCTCAGCCCTTGTAGTGTGCATTCCTACATCTGTGTGTGCTGCTTCCCAAAACCTGAGCTAAGTGCTGAATCCAGCCCTTCTCATGGAGAGATCACTTTCCTGTTCATTGCTTATGCCCACCCCTTTAGTGCAGAGATACCAAAATAAGAAACTTACCTCTTTCAAAGTTCTTTTCTAGACTTCCCTAACAATTACTAATGATAGAATAATAATAAATAACAATTACTGTTTCCTAACAATTATTATTAATTTTCCTAGCAGTTTAACACTCACAGATTGAGTGCATGAGCTGCTCTTGCATTTCTCCAGATCAGCTGAAGAACACTGCAGTTTTCCTGCCAACCATCCCAGAAATGATTAAGAAAAGATTTATATGTCCATACATACATTACTGCCTACATACTTTGTGTATGAAACTCATTCTGGGAATACATTTGTCTGACAGCCTGGAAAATGCCAGTTGTCCCATGTGTAATGAGGATAAATGAAGAGTTAGTTCTTGTGATTTCTGTTGATTAGTCACCATGGAAGGAGTTTGCTAAAGCTTGTTGGGTACCTTGTGGACTGATGCCTTTCACAGAGGGAAGAGCTGGCAGGATGCCCCAGGGCTGCAGGGCAGGGAGTCATACACTCTTCTTCTGAAGAGATTCCTCTGGGAGAAGGTTGGAGCCCATGGGTTCAGTGTTGTGGGGAAATCTTGCTCTGTTGCAGGGGATAAATAAAGGATTTTGGTGTTTCATGACCTTTTACCTGGCAACCCTCTTCAACTCCTGAAAAATTAATTTCCTGGAAAAGATATGAAACAGGATGTAGTTCCTCGAAGGGACTCTCTTTTCAGGCACTGTGGGACCTGCTGACTGAACACATTTTATCCTCTCTTCTGTCTGACTCCCAGCTATCTCCTCTCCTCCTAGACAGATTGTGATTGTGCTTTTATGAAATTCCTTACCCTCATACTTGGGCTGGAAGGATGTCTTGTGAATAGAAACAGAGTGAATGATATTCCCTACAACAGATAATAGTGAATATCATCAAGCAAAGGGGAAAAAAAAGGTAGGAGTCTTCAGCAGACGTAATCAAAGTATGGCTGCAATTTGCAAGGGGAAAATGATAAACAGAGTTTTGGCTGAGCTAAGATATTCTCTTATTTTTGTCCAGGAAAATATTCCGTATCGGGAGCTGCAGATACGGACATCTATTCCAGATGCTGGACCCTGGTCTTGTGTGTTCCTTAGTCCTTGCAAGAAAGCACAAAATTCCTTTGAATTCTGTTCATATTAGTGAAAACCAGGGGAAACCAGCACCTTGCAGGGCTGTGCATTTAATGACTGGTTCAGGAAAAGACATCAGTGTCTTAAATATACACATCGAAATACTTAACTCTTATATGCTTTACTTTGAAAAGATTTTACATGGAGTAGTTCAGGACAAAAGACTGAAGTAAATTGGGGAGCATAATTAGAAGCTACATCACTTCCCAAGCTGCTGAACTTCCCAGACTCCCTCATAGGCAGGTTCTTCTATTAACTCCTATGTATCACGTTCGTGGCCATATTTAATCAGAGTGCAGGATACCCCCTCCATTAGCCTGTAGGACACAGAAGCATTTCCTAGGGAAAGATACTGGTAATAAAATATTAATTTTATTTTTGGAGTTAGCTGGTTTACTGTTGTGGAGGAGAAGACATCCCAGTAAGGTGGATGGAGGATGCCACACTAGCTATGGCAAACAACCATGATGGTCACAGGCAGAGAGAACCTGTTAGGACAGGAAAGTAGGGAAAGGTAAGGAGAGAAAAGAAAAAAAAGAAGTGAGTGACTTCTATCTGTATTCACTTAACTCTCAGAGCTGCTCTTTCCTTTGAGTCTGGGGTTGACCAAAGGGTGGGAGAGCCAAGGGACGAGAAACATCACAGTTGAATTTCCAAAATAATTTGGTGTTATAAAAGTCCCTTGCATGGTTGGACTCGCTTTTCAGAGAAGCTGTGAACTCCTGACTCCTGCTGGAGGTGAACTTCTGCCTAAAGCCAAGGTCCTTGCATTTTGAAAAAAAAAAAGTCTATTTTTTCTACTTTCTTCAGAGAAATATCTAGACTCTGGAACAACGAAAGGTTTCTTCCAATTTGTGCACATGATTAACAAAAAATTCCTTGCTCAGTATTGCTCCACTTTTTGCATTGTGTGACTGAAGATGGTCTAGAAACTGCAGCAAGGCTGCAAGTTTTGGAGAAAGGTTACATCTTATTTGGTTCTTCTTTCTAAGGATTTACTGCAGCTTTAGTGAAAGGACAGCAAAAACGTTGCTTGGAACCTGCCGCAGAGCAATTTATAGCAGCTTACAACAGTAATTCATGGAAGTTTATTATATGACCCGCTTTATGAAAGTTCACTATTAGTTCAACATTTAGTGCTCACAGACTTGGCAGGGTTTCATGCAAGCTGGATGCTGAGCATCCGGTGAACTTTGTTTATGAACACAGTATGTGGTGGTTAGGAGGTCTTGGAGACAGAGGTCACCACCTAAGTTTGTGCAAGTCCACTGACCAGAGGGAATGGAGGGATCCTGGGCAAGTATTTAGAAATTACAATGATGGTAATAATAATAATAATAATAGTAATAATAATAATTATAAAAACCACCACCACTACTACTACTAAATTTATTTCCACTTGAAACACAGAAAAAAAAGAAGTGGAGAAGTCACTGAGAACAGAAATGTGGTCAATATTCTCTCACATCGAACCTCTGTCATCACTGCCCTGCAGGAATTCATCAAAGGTGCTTCTGAGGGCTTGTGAGTAGAAGAGAAAATCATGGCCTGGTGATCATAAGGCAAAGAAACTACTAGAAAACTAAGGGGGATTTGGAAGAAAACTCTTCTGCTGTTTAGTCTTCTTTTATTTGACTGTGGTTTATGGCATAATGATTGACTGCAGGGTCTTTTCTAAGGGGTTTATTTTGGAATAGTGCTGTCACTGTCATGTCCCAGTTATTGTGTATAACTTGTTTTCGTCTTAAAGAAGCCCAAAACAAACTGAAAACCTCACAGACCTATAGTTCATGTATTCAGCTGTGAATGCACAGAGAGAGCCCCAAACCACTACGTTTATATGTAAAATGGACCATTTGCACAAACATTCCTGCTGGGCAAATTGTACCTGTTCTGTAAGTAAGTGGTAGGAAGCAGAGTGTGCTCTGCCTCTGCTCTGTAGAGCAGTGGGAATGTTCAGAGGCTCCTGCACCAGGTCTGTGTAATAACTCAAGGACAGATCCTTCACACTTGGTGGGAAGAGGTACAACGACAGCCTGTGTGTATGAAAGGTATCAGCAAGCTGAGCATCTTCTGTAGGTGTCTTCTAACCACTGGAAAGCACTGCTTAACTTGGACACCCCAAATTAAGAGTCTTATCTATATTCTGATGGAAAGAAATCACTGTGCAGGTGAACTTAGGAGAACTTGGCTGCTGAACCACTAGAGATGGGTATCACATGCAGGGCATCAAGTTTAAGGAGTTTCTCTACTGAACTATCTGTTGAAATGTTTATGCCATCTGTGGTGCTTTACTTCTAAGGAGTAACTTCTAAAGAGTTCCCTACTTTCATCTGGCTAAGCAGAGGAGCCCAGAGCATCCTGCTGAAGTTTATTTAAAATCACTGAAGAAAAAGGGGCATACTTTATCCAGCCCATTTTAGGATTGCAGTTTGTCCAGTGCCATTTGAGGCAGTAACATGGATCTAACAAATATGGGAGAGGACACACAAGAAATTGATGAGGTGGCATCCTGACTGCAGGTGGGACAGCCTGGGGTGATGAGGGTGAGCAATGTGTTCAGGCTGTAGCAATGTGCTCAATCTCTTGCCAGTTGGAATAAATAAATGAACTCCAACATTAGCCTCGACTGTGCAGCCAAATCTGCATTTGTGTTAACATTAAATAGACTTTCTGCAAAGTGCATGGTCCTCCTAACAGGGTCAGCATTGCCATTCAGCAATGTTGTTGTGAGAACCTACCTTCTGGTCAGGTCACTTCTCACAATGTCTCAGAGAATTAGTACTGTACCTGTGACACTGTACTGCCAAACCTGTTGGGGTTGTTATGACTTATATTATTACTAGGACTTCTATAAAACTAATTTAATATACTGTTAAATCCATGTGATTAAATTCCTTCTCCTAATGCCCCAATGCAAGTTAAAATAATAAGGAAGGTGCAAATGCATTGTGATATAATTAATGCTGGTAATTTTT
Source organism: Pipra filicauda (assembly GCF_003945595.2). Lineage (NCBI taxonomy): Eukaryota > Metazoa > Chordata > Aves > Passeriformes > Pipridae > Pipra > Pipra filicauda. Next base: position 56,963 of record NW_024104427.1, read on the forward strand.
ATAAGGTCAAAACACTTTTGTGGCAATGCCACCAAAGAAAGTATGTCTCACTGAAGCTTGAAAATATATGGTGAAGACCATCCTTAGTTAGAGTGCTGACAGTATTATTACCCTGTGGGGTATGCAGACTACCTCCTTAAGGCATAGTCAACCGATAAATGGACACTTTTCCAAGGGGGAATTCAGAGCTCTCAGTTAAGCTTTATCTTGAATTATCTTCCTGCTGTTTCCATTAAATATAGAGGGGACTGGCTTCTGAATATGGACATTTAATTAGACAAGTAAAGTCAAAATGAGTGAATAGTCCTACCTCCTTCTCTTGTCCCCTGTGTTCAATCTTGAGAAGAAAATATTTCTAATGTATTCTCAAGAAGTGATAATGTTAATTTACAGGATTGGCTGAGAGGCTGTTACTCAAATGTGCACCAGAGAGTTAACCATCAACAGGGACTATTCCTTTCCTCTGGCCAAGCACCTTCAGTGATGTGACCTCAACAATAGCTCCCAACCATGTTCAGGTGGTGCACCCAAATGAACTTGACTCTAGGGTACTTGACAGCTGAGACCATACTCATTTTTCTGTATGGATTATTTCCTTTCCATTCTTAGCCCTGTTGATGAAAAAGAGCCATCTCCTGGTAAACAAGATACCAAGACAAAGATGTGAAGCGCCACAAAACCATTGTGTTGCTTGAGCAGGTCAAAACAGTCCTCAAAAACTTACTTAAGAGCTTATTTTAGACTCTTGTGACCTCAAATTATGAAAAGGAGGTGAGTTTTTATCTATTTCATATATTTTGGTTTTATTGTTTTTGATTTGTTTTTCTGAGTTGTTGGCAGTGATAGTGGCCTTCTTTCTATCACAACTGGGGTGGGGATAGAAAAGTGAGGTCAGGTTGTTTGGCAACATTGAGCATGGTTTCAGTTATTTTAGCAGAGAAGCAAACATTAATGACCATTAACACTTATATGTGCCCAGATGTTACATACACACACACACACAGACACAAAAGCTATTAATAAAAATATTTCTTAAAGTTACCAAATCGTTCATGTGGTAAAAACTTGGCTATCTTCCAGTTTTCCATAACTAGAGTAGTCTGATTGGGATAAAATGAAAACTATCCTCAAAGCTTCTGTCAAAAATGTTGAGATTTAAAAAAAAGATCTGCTCAATATTTTTCCCTCCTTATTTTTCATTTTCTCTTGCCCCTGCTCCTCTGGTTACTAGTCAGAACTTAAATATATGTTCACATCCAGACTATCCGGTTATAATTAATGATAAAAAACATTCTGGAGGTTTATTAAACCTCAGACTTCAGAACTTGCTGTACTCTTTTAAATGTTAGAAATCAGACCTCTCTAGGTTATTCTCCCTTCTGTCTTCACCCTGATTTTAGGTCTTTCAAACTCTCAGAGCTGAGTCAGATGTAGAATACTAAGCTTGTTTCTAAGCAAAAATGATGAACAAGTGAATAGTAGCAACATTCATCTAACTCAGGTCCTGATGCAGCAGCAGTCTGGAAGGGGTAGGTCTGCTGCAGATTACAGGATCTGATGTGTGTGTGCCATGGATCTGCATTGCTTGCATAAGCTTGAGCTGATCTCAGGCATCTGTGACAGTGTGCACTGGATGGAGTTGATAAGCACATGGAGAGCAACCATTTCTCCCAACAGCTGGTATCTGGGGTCTTTGGCTTGCTAGAAGATCTATGGTCAACTTGTGGAATACTTAAATCCTTCTTAGGCTTGAGCGTCAGCTGAGATGTAGTAACTGTCAGGGTGTGCGCTCTCAGTCCATGGATCATTCCACAAAGAATGTGATTTATCTTAAAATGTGATTTATCTCCTTCCACTGTGGGTTAAGCTAGATGGCAATAATTCACATTATTTGGGTGAGAATAGCCTTCCTCAGCCACCATAACTAAGTCAATTTGCCGCTGAATCAGAGGAATGTGTTTCTGTGTCTGTGCCTGCAGTAACAGCAGCATCCTTTGGTCCTAATCTTGTGATTCAAATGGAAACATTTAGTCCTGTTGAACCCTGAGGAGAACCATGATCTCTTCAGTGCCTGCCATAGTCAGAGCTCTCATAATCTCTGAAGAGCTCATGAGTCCTCTCTGGTGCTTTGAGATGAGGCAGGTCTGCATGTGCACATAGCTACAAAGACCAGAATGGCTTTTACTGTAAATTATTTAATCTCCTTCCTTCCCCAGCAGGTCAGTGCTCCATGACTCACACCAGCCCAAAGAGACACATCTATCTGGCTGAACGTTTGCAGATTACCCTGAATCCTGTCCAGACGTTTTGGGCAAATATACAACATACTAACAAGTTGTATCTGCACCAATGCTTCCCCACAACACAACTTCCTGTGCTCAACCAAGATAAACAGTGGAAGAGCATCCTGTTGTGCCACAGGGAGAAGAGGCTTCAGTTCCTATATGGGTTTTAAAATATTTAGATTTAGTAAATCTCTACAGAAAATAGGACATTACCCAAGCAGCCTTCACAATCTTGCACTGGCCAACAGCCTGGGGCTCAGTCACTAGATGTCCCTGTGAGCTGTGCAGAGGGGCCACTGACCTGGGGGTCCCTGGTGAGCTAAGACAAAGCTGTGACTTCGGCAGGAGAGAAAGCCTTGGCTCACTGTGTGTATCTGCCTGCCAGGCACAGTTGTTTGTGCTTAATAAACCATCTAGGAAGGTCTGTGTTCCTTTGATTGCCTTGGTCCGTGCTGTATAATCCCACGAGCTCTAAAATTCATTAGGTTATGGAACATGGTTTTATGTTTATGAAGCACGGGAAGAGCAGTGAGAAACTCAGCTTCAGTGATATCCCTAAGAAACTGGGTAACAAATATCACAGGAAGAAAATCAGGCATGTGTAAAGACCAAATCATGGTTCTTTGGGGAGGTTTGGAGCTCAATGAAGGTCACAAACCGGTGCACCCAGGAGTCCCCTCTATGGGAACAGTCAGCTGACAGCTCCGAACTCAGCTACATCCTCTCACACCACCTGGCAAAGCAGTGAGAAGACAATGGCACGAAAAGTCACACAGCAAAACCTGGGTGTTAAGGTCTCCAGGTCAGTTGTAACATTCCAGTTTGGAGGCTGAAGACGTTATGTCGGATGAAAAACAAAATGTCAGTTTTCATTACACACCTGGAGACATCTATGCTGAAAACCATGAGTTCGTGCATGTCTGTCTTTCTGAGAGAGTGTGGGGGAAAAAAACCACTATATTACTTCCTCTGGAAAAAAGAAGAAAGAAAAGACTCACGTTCGAAAAAAGTGTAGTGTAGAAAAATGCAGGTGAAAGCTCCTTTTAACCACAGTAGGAACATGCAGGGTGGGCACAGCTGTGATCCACTACAGTGACAATATTGCATCTTGCTGGTACCACAGTATGTGTGTGTGCATGTGTACACATGTTGAAATTATGCCCCTCAGCTCCTGTAAGCAAATGTTTGCATCTCTAGATGGACAGATAATGAGACATTTGGTTGCCAGTGCCTGTCCCTGACTTTCCTGGGGTAATCAGGCATATTGCAACACAGAAGTTTAAAAGAAGTTTAAAAAAAACCTTTGATAGGAAAACTCTTTCTTAATAAAGGAAGAAAAGATAGACAGTAGGACAAGGCACAAGAACAGAAAGTAGAGATTACCCAGACTGCTAGCAAAGGGATCATCCCACTTCCATGAGAGCAGTGTGTGGCCTTTGAAGAATGCAAAAAAAAAAAATCAACTCCCAAGATTACTGTGGAGTAATCAATGTCATATTAATTATACTTGACACTTTAGAGCCAAATGAAGGGACTATCTAATTAAAAGCACAGCATCACCTTAATGAGAACAGTCCTCACTTGTCACACCACAGGAGGGTTTATAGCTGCCATCCCCGCCCTCTATTCTTTGAATCCAAGTTCAAATTCAAGAGAAAGTTTGCTTACGGATTAAGTCCAGATGTGTCTGATATTTTAACACTTACTTTCATCAGTTCCCTCTGCACGATAGATTTTGGCTGTTTCTGAGCATGCTCTTGTTTCCTCTGACATGATACTGGGCTATATCGTAAGCCTGAGTGGTGGTGTCACTTCCAAATCCTACTGACTTGGAATATATTAAAAGATTTCATCCCGACCAACAATTCATATAAATTTTCCTCTCCGTCCAATTAAAATTTGAACTCTTTGTCTCTGTAACTGAATTTGACAGGATGTTGCTTTGACTGAGGAAAATTAGCTTAGCTCCTTGAGTTTGCCCTAGATTCAGCACCAGAGTAACAATCCAACTGCAATTTGACAAGTAGTACAACTATTCATTAAAAATAAGATAGTCGAAATGTGTTTCCAGTTACCTTTTCAAACGCTCTGTGACATTACTGGTCTTTTCCATTATTAATGCTGCAAGCACTGTCATCTTGTGTTCGATCTCATCCTTCCATGATAGGTTGTGATGAAATTTTCCTCACTGTTATAGCAGTTTTGTAACTCTGCTCTTCAATCTAATGTCAAAGCACAAAAGCTTTTTTTCTTCTGATACCCTGGAACAAGCAAAAGTAGAAGCAATGTGGTTGAAATGGATCTGTCTGAAACTAAGAGCAGAAAACTGGGGAGCAGTTTCTGAGGGGTAGGAAATCCTTTACATGGGTCCTCAGCTCCTTATTCCAGGGAACAAGGAGCTCCTTTTTCCAGGGATATTTGCTATCACTCTTTTTCATTGAATATTTAAGATAACACGATGACAGTGGGAAATTTGATCCCCGTCTAAGGTTGGGAGCAGGGAAGAACCTTCACAGCATGTAGTGGTAAACTGCAAACTGATATGCATAGATTAGGAACCTAGTTTCCTGGTTTTCTTTCATAGGCAGTGCCAAAGAACAGTTCAAAGAGAGGTGCAGCAGGAAGAGCGAAATTGTGTCACACACACTTATCAGAGCCTGGAGCTTATATGGCTTTGGGTAACATCAGTGGGGAGAAGTGGGATGCATCCTCTGGTAAATTTGGTCCATGGGAGAGCAGCTCACAGGACTGGAAGTGCTCCCGTAGAGTTCAGCTCCAGTTGACAAAGGAATCAACCTTCTGTAATCTTGGTCATAAATTTATCAAATCCCTGTAAATGTTCTGTTATTTTTGGTTTTTTTTTCACTGGTTGCTCCTAGCAGAACCTTCATTTAGGGACTTTATTTTAACTTGTAGCCATGTTAGTTCATACATGAACTACCTTTCACCACTTCCTGGTTTGCTGCCATGTGTTATTAAATATTCCTCTTCTAACTTGATGCTCTTTGCATTGAGTTACAGCTGAGATATGCCTGAAAATGAAGGGGAATTTTAGGATCTGTGGCTTACTGGATAGTGTATGAGCTTTTCTCCTTGTATTGAAAACATTTTTGAAATCATCAGCTGTATTCATTGAACTACTGCAGCCTTGTTTTTAATATGGACACTGCTTTTGGCATTCTATGGAATTTTCCTGGCATACCAAGATTTACAGAACTCAGCATCAGTAAGTTCTGTAAGGGCATCTCCTTAATCAACTGCATGTAAAACCAGGATACTGTTGGGTTCATTGCTTTTCCTGCGAGCTTGGAAATGTCTGATTTTCCTCTGGTGGTCTGGATGAGCTCTGGTCTGGCAGCTCTGGTGTTTTAACTTCTTTAAATTTTTGACCTCAGAGTCAAGTCAACTGGTAGCACAATTGCAATTTCAATTCCTCATTTTGATGGAAGGAAGTGAGTCATTAACAGGCAGCTCTCAGAATGTTTCTAGAGTTTGACCTAAGTCAGCAGCAGACACTGTCCTCTCCTCAATGGACTGTATCTCAAGAGATTCTAATATAATTAGTAAACATCCTGGAATTTAGCACTTAGGTCATTTTATCTCAATATTTATTGTTTTGGTTTGTTTTTACTGGCCTTTTAGAAGAAAACAAAGGCATAGGTAACCACATGATGTAGCCCAAAGACCTCATTAAGAATGAAATTAGATGTCTGAAAAGGCCTACAGGAAGGACAGTTTGAATTTGGGGGAATGTGAAAAGAATTACAATAGGCACTGGAGTACCCTGACGTTTCTATAGAATCAGGGTGGTCAAGCCCAGACCAGATGAGCTTCAGGCAGGATTCTGTCTTAGGCTCCTGGGTCTTTTCTGGCATACTAACTCCCTCCTGAGACAGTGCTAACCCTGTCACAGCTGCCTAATTTCACACGTGGTGGCCAGAGGACATTTTGCATCCTCCAGCAATATGGGAACCACAATCCTTGCATCACTGTGAGGTCTAGGACGTAATTTTAAGGTATGAGGGCTCATCTTATTGGTCAAGATCAACCTTGACAGGACGACCTACAACTATGGGAATCAAAACTCTGTTTTTGTAATTAATGTCCTACAACGCTCACTGTATAGAGGCCAAACAACTCTGAGTTTTCTGTAAATATGGATTATTATGTATTTTAAACTCATTGAAAGTAGAGCTTATCTGGATCCAAGTTACTGGAAAGGCTCATTTTTAACTTGGGATGACAAAATCTTGATACAGAGCTAGTTGATTAAATTTTCTCTGTATAAAAGACCTTCAGTGCTACAGAACTCATTATAAAATTCTCCAATTAAAAGATTATATGTGGAAACTGAAGATCAATTTGCTGTTCAATTTGTGATGCAGACTTAGCTCTGCATCCATGACTGTGAGTTGAATTGTTGAATATGTGACAGTTAACTACATACAGTTGTGATCCACTTAATTTTATCAAAACCTGTTTCAAAGGAAGTATCATAGCACCTTTAATGCTCAGCTTTGAAGCAGAAAAGCTCAACAAAAAATACATTCACATTCACAGTTGGCAGCCAGCTTTTCTTCTGAAGCATGACAGCTCCTATTTTTGTGGTGGTAAAGGCAATTTTCTCCCTAGATCTTTGGGATAGGCTAAAAGATGTGCAAAACTGACTGAAGAAAAATCTCTTTTAAGCCTCCAAAGTATCAACAAATAGTCTTCATTTTTGGTTGGATTTGGAAGGAGAAAACACCAGAAAGTTTCAGTACTTTGAACGTTTTCTGCAGCTAGGGTGGAGCTCAGTGATCTTCTCTGTTTATCCTTGTTGTTTCATGCAGTCACAACAATTACAGCTCCACCTGAACCACTACATGCACAGGTATCTTCAGGTGCTCAGATAACATGCTTGTTAATGTCATAGCAGTGCTGTCCATAGTGTAAAAATCCCACCGCAAAAACTGTGCCAAAAATCATATTTGGCAGCAATAATTATCAAAAAATGTCTGCACCCTGTGGTTTTATTTTTACACAGTTTACTTTTCCCTTCATAATGGTCCCATGTCTAAGAATTCCTTAGATTCTTGGAATATTACTGGTTTTGATCTAATAAATTAATTCTTCTTCTGATTATTAAAAGAAGACATTGCCCAACTGAAGAGCAATTTCCTTTGTGTTCACTAGAAGGCTGTAAATGAGCATTCAGCGTGAGCAGTGACATGACCAAGGGAGCAGTAAAGTCAACAAGTTCCCATCAAAGTTTTTCTTGCAAGTGAAGACACTATGTCTGAAAAGTGTTCAATACCTTGTTGTAGAGGTGTTCAAAACACTGAGTGATAGTTAAAAAAAAATGAAATTTCTGTCAAGAGATAAACCCAGAGGACTATTAGGTCAGAATCAGGCAGGCATGAACCCTGGAGCTCTGCTTAAAGAAAGATCTTAAATTTTGTGACTGTTCTGGGGCTCTAACTGTGGTAGGACAGCAATCTAATCTCCATCTGAGAAAAAAGGTCTTCCCTTGGAGCAGATTTCCCAGGCAGACTGAGCTGAGCTCCTGCTGGCATTGCCCAGTCCCACAAAGCCACTTCTCCTTGAGCTCAGCATGGCCCAGCGCTTCTCTGTCATTAAGGGTATTTTCAATGGAATGAAATTGTTAGCGTTGATCCTACAGGCTCCCCACAGCTCCAACATACTGTATTTTTCATATTTGGCTTGTATCCTCAGATATGAGGATCTTCATAATAGTCTTTTTGAGAGCAGATTGGGAAGCCCTCTTCCCAGGGCAGAGCCCTCTGCTGCCTATGGCAAAGGGCTCCTCAGTGTAGCATCTGCACAACTAAATTTGTGATTTGCTAATCTACTGGTCTACCTGATAATCCACAGATACTCTCTGTTGCTAGTGGAGATTTTGTAGGATAGGGAATTCCCCCCCACATTGCAAATAACTCTCTAGGCAAAGACTCCTGGTGATGATGAGCGTCATATCTATCTGAAGCATGAGTACTTGGTGGACCAATTTTCTTTTAAAACAGATCAAAGCAGAGACAAATGGTTGGATACCTGGCTAATCTAAATGATTGGGAAGCCAGAGGCTCCAAGGCACAGGGATGAGGACCTGTCCAGGAGTGGAGGGTAACCAGAGGAGACAGGAGCTCACCCCTGACAGACTTTTATGCCAAAAAGCAAACAGTGACAGCTAGTTTCAAAGAAGACAATGTCTAGGGAACTCACTGCTGCTCTAAAGTATTTTGAAGAAAGTAGTATAATGAAAGTAGAATGATAAATTTTGGTAAAAATATGTCAAAAGGGAAAACCAAGAAAGGCACGGAACCAATTTCTTAGAGAAAAGGCAAAGTTCCTTACATAGGAAACATCTGAAAGACTGTAAAATATCATGGGGGGCTGGATTCCCCAGGCCTTTTTCCTGTCTCTTCCAGTAAAGTCAGTCTCCTGATTCCTCAAATGCTTTATTTTTTAAATTCAGAAAATATGTATGTACCACCATATCCTTCTAATTAGCCTAAATTTACATAATTCTGGATTACCAACTACTGAGGCATTCAGAAAAAACCACAGTGTTATTTTCTGGAATTTAGGGCCTGTTTCCCATTTGTAGTGTGGATGCTCCCTATCATCTGGCAGTATGAGAGCATTGACAAGGAGTGGACACTTAATTCACACCATCAGGCTGCAAAATGTCACCTGGGAGGAGGAAAAAAAGCCTTCTCCTGAGTGGTTTTTATTTATTATCCATACTGCCCCAGTTTCTATAAACCCCAGTCCTTCATGGGGTTGTGACTGTGATCAGTGCTGTGTAAAAAAAACACATTGGAAACGAAGGCTCAGAAGTTTATTCCTTTCTCTCTCCTGGTCTCTCTTACACCAGTGTATGGGGATATATCACCTTTGGCTTTTGGCAGCCACTCTCTGAATTTTTTCATTTCCTTCACCACTTATCTAAAGCAGCTCACGGAGATAATTTTCCGTGTCAGCAGCTAATCTGGTCTGAGATTGTGTTACTAAACTTCCTACACAAATTTGCTCTTTTTTTCCACAGCCCTCTTTAATGATCTCAAACCCACTACCTGCTACCAATGCCTGCACCTGAAAGATGCAATTAAATATTGTCCAGCATTTTATACCAGAAGTCACAGACCTGATTCTTTGAATTTTGTTTTCTGTCCAGGGACGTAATGAAGCTGTGGGCCCTCTTTACCTCCTGGTTACATAAAGGATTAAATCGTTATATTTAGCAGACAGAGGCTCCTCTCTGGTGCTGAGCACACCAGGCCTAATCTCCTTTACCATTTGTGTGTTGAAAGAACTTGAATAATTTCAGAACAACTGGCCTTGAGTTAAATTGGTCAAGCTGAAAACGGTGTCAAGCCCCTGTTGATTTATTATTCTCTATGTCAGTAGTCATCCCAGTCCTTGACTGAGCCAAACTAAATACTGCCTTATCTGCACAGCCAAAAAATGGTTACATATTGAAAGGATTTTTGCATTCAGATATGTTACCCAATTTAATTTATTGTCCCATTTTGTCTTTCTTCTTGGTAGACACAAATGTATTGCTGTTCCCTCAAATCCAAACCTTGCAGATAAATTACCCTTAATCTCATCCTATTTCTTTCTGTATTTCAGTGCAGACATACCTTCAGACAGCAAATCCTTCCTGATCTACCAAGGCTTCTCCACTGAGTTCAGTATTTCACATTCCTCTTTATCCATTGGGAATTTGAACTTTCACTTAAATTAATATTATTATGAAGAGCCCTTGCTTTCTCTAAAATGTTTGCATTAAAACCTCTTTTGAAAACACTTAACACAGTATTTATATTTGTCTGAAAATTAATACTAATTAATACTTTAATTTTAATAAATACTTAAAAATGATACTGAAAATGAATACTTGTGGGTTTAGGAGATTTTTTTAAAGCTGATGTCTGTCTGGAAAACATTTATTTTGTTCAATATTTTCATAAGAATATCTCCTGCTTCACAATTCACATGTAATGTCAAAATGAAACAAAACCTTTGTTATGAAAACTCCTGAACTCTGAAGTTTCAGCCAAAGTCCAGGTCACAGTTTTATAATTTGACCTCAGCTCCGAAAATATAACTCTCACTTAGGGGAAATTTAACTGTTTGTTGTAGTTCGTAGGTGCCTTGAAATGGGCTGTCCGTGGGGTTAAACTGGAGCTGGTTTTTTGCATTATTTTGCTACAATTCATGGTTTTTGCTACAATTAATGGTTTGCCTCTACCATGCCAATGAATTTGTTCCACAAAACAAAAGCATAATTTAGCTGTACTCTTATTTGCACGGGAAAGTTATTATACTATGTCCTAGTTCCACCACATCTGCCACTAGATTATATCCTTCTATACCAGAGCAATAGCAGGATTCACAGCCTCAAAGATCACCATTCAAAAATGGTGTCATACTCCAAAAAATCTGATAACCTAAGCTCTGTGCCTGTTTTTTCCACTCTGATTTTTCTTTTTTGACACAAGGAAGCTGGAATCCTGGGCTGCTAATGGTGACCACCTCTCTTTAGCAGGATGAGAATCTATCACCTCTTTACAGAGCTGGTCTTCAGTATCCAAAAAGCTCAGAGCTTCTGCTAACAGATAAAATACATTTTTACAGTGCTTACATACTCTACAGTGCTTTGTGACTTCCAGTGTGTTAGTAATAGGTGATATATATGTAGCACAAGCCTGGATCAAGTTATTTCCCTATGCTCCAGACCTGGTCTCGCTCTGTCCTGATTTTGTTTGACCTTATGGACAGTTCTGGGATCTTTCAGCAAGCCTGCCTTTCCCTCATGGTTCTGCCATTAAACTTCTGCATAGATTTGTATACAGCGTTGCCAGATAGTTTATGGCTTAGTGTTGTCACACAGAGATTTTTTGCCACTGAAACATGGGAATTTCAGAACAAAAACCAGCTAAAAAGACATGCTAACTCCTGTCCTCTGCTTAAGGGTCCTGTGCCCTCATCATAAGGCCGCCTTTTTTGAAGTTTGAAACTTTTTGTGGGAAGTTTTGGGTTTGGGGAAGACAATGAAATGTTAAAAAAACCCAACAAACAACCTAAAATGTTGCACTCACTCATGATTAATAAAAGTAAAGAGAGATCTACACTCACAAAAAAATCTGTCTTCATCCTTCTCTCTGCATCATGCCCCACTTATTTGATAACTCTTCTTGGGTGTCTAACACAGACTCTGGTCTGCTCTGAGTCTACCTCATTGCTGGGAATTAAGCTGTGCCTTGCCCCTTGAGATGAGAGCCAAGTATCTTTTCTCTCACTGGGAAGTTTTTCCTGGTTTCTCTATCTGAAGCCATTTATCCATCTTTTAATGTTTAAAAATGCAAAGAGAGGCAGACCTGGTTGATTTCCCACCCACCCACACAGGTGGACAATGACACTATTACAGTAGCTGTCAGCCTTTCTCCAGCTGAATGATTACTTTATTTATTCATTTCATCATGGTGAATGATCCCTAAAGCCAGGAGCCCCACAGACCTGAGTTGGGAATCATGCTTAAATATGCAGTGAGCTGGAGAAAAGCCGACATACCCTCTATCTCTACACACATCCATAAAGGAGTTTCTACCCTAAGACTGAGTCCTGCTTAGCTCCTGAAGGAGTTGGAATGTAGTTACCTCATTGGCTTGGTCAGCAAATGTTTCTTGGCTTCCCACTGACAGACTTAAGCAGGTATGTCCCCTCAGGATGCCAGAAAGAATGCCATCTCGGGAAGTAATGTATGAAAGAGGCTTGGGGGAGTTCTTCCTTTGTGGACAGAAAACAAAACTGCTGCTGGTTCATAATGCTGTTGGTTGTAGGAATGAAAATGCCTTTCTTTCTTCTCCAGTGAGAAACACCCTGGGGACTAAGTCAGTGCTCCTTCCAGACAGTCCTGCAGGTTGGACTCATGCACTGATAGCAGGACCAAGGAGCCATGCAACACTTCAGCTGCTTCTGGATGCTTAGTGACACACAGGCAAAGGGAACAATTAAGAGTCATCTATATAATTGTTTTATAATAACAAAGAAACCACAGTATAATAGTATCTGAGTATCTGTATCCATATCCTTATCCATACCTATCCACATCTAGGGCTGTGTCTTGCACTGTGTCATGAAACGAGTCAGCTGAGGACTGGTGACCTCATTGGCTCTACCCACAGTTTGTGTCCTCACCCATCACTCTGTGTGTGTGGCTTTTGTCACTTTCTTTTGAGTTCAGGGAACAGTCCATCTCTTGCAACCTTCAGATGTGGGGCAGGGAGTGAAAGGGGTGATGACACAGCCAGGACTGCAGCACACACACTGTAGAGCACTTTTTCCACCCTTGCATGGACATGCCTCAGGTTTAGAAAACATAAAAAAACCCCTGTGCCCTCAAGAGCTTACAAGTGACACAGACAGAATTTGTACTTCCTGTACGAACTTACTGGAAGAGCTGCATTAATCCATAGCATCTCTGACTGAAACAGCTTAGCAGTTAGTGATTTAGATGAGTCCGTGGTGTGGTGGTGCTGTCTGTATGCAAGGTAAAACCATTTGTTCTGTGGGATGTGCTGCAGAGACCAAAGGTTATTTTCTGTTTTGGAAGGCAGGTTTTTTTTGAACTGCAGGCAGCAAAACAGATTGGTTGTTGGAGTTTACAAAAGACTGTCATTGCTCTGCTATGTAATTTTTAAATAAACACATTTTAGTCATTAAGTACACACTCTTCAAGCCTCAGTAAGAAGAACATCAGAATTATTAGTTAAGCTTTAATTCATCTGGTATGAGTTACAACTGAGCTAAAGCATGTTGCAAATAAGAGGAGGTATTTTCCAAGGACAATTTATCTGTGATAACCTCTAACACAACAGGAGACCAAATTCTAAACCATACCTGCTCTCTTTACGCGTTTTGGTTTTGCTCCTCTGGTTGCTGTTATTTATTATATGACTTGAGAGAGGACCAGGGGATGGAATTGATCTCTTGAGGTTCCTTTGAGCCCCTCATTTCTATGATTAAATGAACCTCTGTATTATTACAGATGTCATCACACAAACGAATGTTTCATTAGGCACCAGTAAATTGCTACAATAGCAAACCAAAGTTGTGCTTGTACAGTATTTCACAAATCACAGACAGCAAGGAGTATCTGTTATGTGTGGGCATATTCATTCCCCCACTATCCCCTTATCCCTATGGTTTCTTGTTTCATTTGGTTAGTAGTATATGTGAACAGGTCCTGCTTCCCTGAAGGAATACCTTTTCCAAACATGGCTGTTAATTTATGAGTGGTTGGCTGGTAAGCTCCTCCAGTGTGCCCAGCTTTGAACCCACCTTTGTAGTCCGCAGAGAATTGAGGGGGAGTCAAAAAGGAGGAGAAGTAATACATAGATAGGGCATGTGGTAGAATATATTTCATCTCTCTGAAGGTAATGACATTAATTTAATTAAAAATCTAAGCCTGGTCGCTACAATTTATAGGCCAACGTGACTAATACTGTTATGCTTATGTAAGCAGAGAAATTGATTAAAACTTTGAAGCTTATTCATTGACATAATGAAAGCTTATTTTACGTTGATGAGAGATTAAGGAAACATTCTTGGTGGGCTTTTTCTACAGAAAGGGAAAGAAACACTCCCTGCCCCACTTGCACAACCAGGGAGCGTTTAATTAAAACCAGGAGAGAAATTGGGAAAATGAAAGAAGCAAGAAATACTTTTGTAAATATATTAGTTCTGTATAAAGAGACTGGGAATAGCCAGAAGGAGTTTTACACTGGCTCTGTTGGTGTGAGAGAGAAATGGGAACATCATTTGTTATGGGAACTGGAGTGATGGGATGATGAGGCAGAGACTGGTGTGGAGGGTGAGCTCTCTGTGGCAATGTTACAAGATACTGTAGATATTGAATTGCACAGGGTAACTCCACTCTTGCTTTCAGGAAAGGTTGCTGAAGTCAGGTCCTTCTGCCTGGGACTCTCAGCCCTCACTCTTTGCCTTTACTTCCCGTATCTGCTGTTACTTTTCTGAATAGCATGCAGGTATTATTGGGAGCTACATAACTGTAGAAGATTTTTTAAATAATCAATGTGAAAATGTCTTTATTAGGAAAAAAATCCATCTAGTACTGCAAAACAAACTTGTCCCTATAGTTGTAGTTGTATGCATATGTATGTATGTATGTTTATAACTACATGTATGTATTTAGTTCTCTACATCTTCCTGAGGAGGGCAAGTGGAGAGGGAGATGCTGAGCTCTTCTCCATAGGATCCATGGGAATGGTTCAAAGCTGCACCAGAGAAGGTTCAGAGTGGACATTAAGAGGCATTTCTTTACTGAAGTGCTGGTCAAACACTGGAACAGGCTTCCCAGAGGGGAGATTGATGCCCCTGGCTTGTCAGTGTTAGAGGCAGTTGGACAGTGCCCTTAGTAAAAATATTTAACTTTTGGTCAGCCCTGACTTGATCAGGCAGTGGGACAAGATGGTTGCTGGAGGTACCTGTAGGTACCTGTTTCTGTAGGTACCTGAAACTATTCTGTTCTATTCTACATACACATACATGTAGGGTATAGCTGTTGTTGTGGGTTCCTCTTTAGTCAATCCAGATGGACTCACTAAAGCAAATGAAGTCATTACAGAGTTATTTATCTATCAAAAAACCTCTGTGAATGCTCTGACTCACGACAAGGGCAGGCCCGGGTCTTCCCAGTTGCTTGGGTCAAGAAAGGAGTAAAGGGTAAGGCCTTAACTGTGCCAAGCTGAATACATCTGGAACCCGAGCTTCCATGTGGGATGGGGGATTGCATGAGAGAGTTGATGTTACTTGTATCTAAGAAATGGAAGTAAATTCCAGAAGTAGAACAACTGAAATTGTAAAATTTTCCAGGTCTGGATATTTCTCAGGACTTTATTCTGTTATGTTTTTCCCTTTCAACATAATGATACATAAAACTTCTTAAAAAAGGAAAGAAAGAAAATTCCCTTCACTTCTAACTAGATTAGCAAGGTCAACATAAGTGCACTGTATATTCAGAGAGCAAAACTGGAACTCCAGGAGCTGTTTGTGCCACAAGTTGTCACCTGAATCTTCCAAGTCTGAATGCCCTGCTTGAAACCCAGCAGCTGATTGTGCCTGTGCATGGGTGCCCCACACACCTCTGGAGGGAGAAAGGTCCAACACAACTAAGTGGATTTTAGGGTTTACAAGTCTGAGTTCAGCAATTATTAAAGATTTAAGCTATTTTCCAAGCTTATCATTTTGGGGAAGAAGTATGTGAGGCTGATGCTAGTAAGCTCTGATTTTAAGGGGTTGTGGTGTGTATTTCCATGCTGTGGGAGAGATCTGAGGGATTCTCCTTTGGGTGATGCTGTGCCCTGATCACTTCCCCCTCTACCGGCCAGCTGTGCTGCTTGCCAGATATGGTCTCCTCAACATCTGACTAATAGAAGTTGCTGCTCTTCCTCAGAACTAGATATCCTTCACATTCAGTTGCCCTTTCTGGGCTGTTCTTCACCCTCAAGCTGTCCTGACAGTGTTAATTGCCTGAGATGACAGGTGAGATGAGCCTTTTTGTGAGTTTTTAGCACAGTATGATCATACTGTAGCACTAATCATCAGGTCCAAGATCTCACATGCATGTCTTCCTTCAAAATATGAGAAAAATCTTCCCAGCTACCAAAAGAATCACAAAACATTAAATGTGGTTAATATTTGGGCCATGGATGAGAGTTTGTATGGCCATGCAGAACTGCTTTTTCCCTTGCCTGGGCCTTCTGCTGATTCACCTTCAGAAACAGCTACTCCAAAACACATCACATTTCTTCATCTCTGTGCACTCCTGGGATGACATTTCCCAGGCACCATCTCAAGGTTGCATCCACAACAGTAAGTAGAATGCACAAGGGCCTATTTCCCTGGCCTTCAGACAAATAAAATGGCACAGCTCATGTCTTAGCAGGTGCTAGTTCCCTTCCCAAAACAGTGCAACTTTTGTCCATGTGCTGATTGGACACATACAGCGCCCAAACTGGACTTGGGTGCTTTCTGGGAAAGCAGAGGGCTTTGAGCACCAGGAGAGATGTCAGCAAATTAAGGATGTGTATGATCTGGGGATAGTGCACAGACACAAGCACAAACTCTGCCCCTATGGATGCAGGTACTGAAATACCAGCTTATAGATATTCACAGTGAGTCTCACAGATCGCCTGTGGAAGTGGCTGAAGGCTGCCTGCAGGTACATATTGTGTGAGGAGCTCAGCAGGACCTCAGAAATAACCAGGGGGATGATGGGATGACTCTCCTGAAGATTGTGGTGTCTTCTAATAGAAATCAGAATTTTCTCAAAGTAGAGAGAGCTGTTTCAGTAGAGAGTCAATGGGTCAGTCAAGGCAGCAGTGGGAAGGAGGTGCATCCCCTTCAACACAGACATGAGGGCAGCAGTGCTAAAGGAAAGGAGAATTGAACATCTTGGAGTGTCTCGAAATCTGTAAGAAAGGACTATGTGCTCCACCTAAACAAATAGCCTGAAGCACAACTAGAAGCTCCCTGTTGTTACCCAAAAATTGTTATAAGTTATATGATATATAACATAATTATAGTTATAAGTTATTGAATACATGTGTAAAGGAAACCAGTCAAACCTTTTGTCTTTGTATAGAAGGTCCCTGCACTTCGTCATCCTGTTATGTAATCTTTTCCCCTCTGTTTCAGGATCTCTCCATTGCTGTTATTTCTATCTCAGTAAAGGCCAGAGCTGCTGCCTTCCTCTCGGTATCACCAGTTTTAGAAGAGTATCTCTGAGCAGAAGAGCTGTGGCTATGGAAATAGGTGCAGTTTTTCTGGATAGCTGCAAAGGAGCTCTCTGCGTCTTATGGCAGGAGCCACAGTTCAGATTTGACACCCCTCGTGATTGACAAGTGCTACACTAATTATTTCCTTTAACTCTTTGTATTAAGTATTGGTCCTCTACTCCTGAGAAATTAAGACAATTAAACGCTGCAACCATTAGGCAAGAAATTTGCAGTGACATCCAAATGACTGTGGCTTTCCTGTCCACCCAAAGAACAAAGTCTCCTGGCACAGCAGGTGATTGGCAAATACTAATGAAGCAGCCAATACACAGAGGAGTCCTTCCCTTGCACACTCCATCAAACTGGCTAAAACACCTTCCATCAAAATATTCCTACTGGACCACATGGCAGTGCCAGGCTGGTATGTTGTGGAGGGAACACTAGAGAGTGTTGTGAGCATACATGTTTTTCTTCAGGGAACTCTGTTTCAAATAGCGTGTCCAGGTTCTCTGGATTGAGGCATTTTAAGCAAAAATTTGTTTTGGGCTTACCCTTGCCACAAAATACTGTTTTTTCTATCAGAAATTTGAAAACAATTTTTGTTGTATTTAAGAGTTTTATTTTTTTGTGCGTGTTTTTTTACGCTCCTGAGCTGACATTTTGGTTTGGAATTATTATCATTATTTCTTTTTTAGCACTTTGATTACTATTTCCATTCCATACAGAATCCAATTTAGATATACTGACATCTCTAGCAGCATGAAGATATGTTTTCCCAAACTATGAATGCTTTTATTACAGATGGGTCTCAACCAGTTCTTGAGCTGTGACCTTGAAAGCCGTCCAGTATAAACCTGAACTTTCTGCCTGGCATCCAAATTTGTGATGCACAATGTTGAAATCTTGGATCTTCCACTCCAAAATACTGCGAGTATTCTTCATAGAAGAATGGAATAATTTTTCACTGAATCATAGACATGGAGTAAAAAGACAATCACTACAAGAAATTTTATGATCTGCATGCATTTGTAAGACAAAGACAGTAGATGTGTAGAGATGAAAAGGCTTGGTCAAAATGTTTTATAGTAAAATAAGCTTGCCAGAAAGCTGAGTGTCAGGGCTTTTATAGCACTTGTGACAAAAAGAAATTTTACAGAGATTTTGGAACTTTGCACATAATTCATTACACAGACCTTTCTAGATTTCAGTCATTGTTTAAGCTAGATCTTCAGGAAAGCAGAAGTACGTCCTCAGAAACATTGTAGCCCTGTGTAAAACTTATTTTAATTCTCAGTTTAATACCAAGAAGGGGTCAAACAATGGAGTGTTTTCTGCTCCTTGCTTTCTTGTTATTTATGAAAAAGCAACTGCTGAGATGAGCAATGCCAAGCAGCTCCTGCCTGTTGTGCCTCTCGGAGCTGTTCCCCAGAGAGGAGAGGTTATACCAGGTGCAGCCAAATATCAGCACTGCTCTTCAGCTCAGACAAATACCACGCGCCAGGGCTGGTCACAGGGCACTCCACATGGCTGTGAAAGCACAGCTCCTGCTGCAGGGCATCTTTATCAGCACCACAAACTCTGCAAGCAAAGGTGGACAATAAGAAACCTCCCCAACATCTAACTTTTGCTCCCAACATTTGTTCTGGTGTCGGTGAGGACTTTGAGGTTAGCTGCCTGTTTATTTGTTTCAGTCCTGGGATGCAGTGTGATCTGTTTTAAGCCTGGAGATGGAAAATGCAGCTTTGTCTTCAACAGGTTGTGTGAGTGGCAGTGACTGATGCCTTTTGGAAGAGCACCCCAGGGGTCAGGAGAGGAGTGTAGCCGAGTGTTTGTCCGGGAATTACTTAGCAGCATTTGTACTGAGCTGGTTTCCATTATTCCATATGTCAGGAAGAACATTTGCACTTCCAGGCCACTAGATGATGATGGTACTGTAATTACAGCTGCATTTGAATTAACATTCCCACATGAATAAAACATTAGTATTAGATTATTCTTAGCTTTTTAACCAGTGGTCTGTGGTCTCATCTCATTATAGCTACTTTCTTAACCAAACCAAACCACGCATTCTAACAAATGAAGAAGAGAAATAAACACAGAAAATTACTTCACCTTTTTCCCATTTAAGACTTGGAGTTGGTTAAATAATAATAAAGTATCTCTGAAAACCAACATGTTGGCAGAATTGTGTCCAAAATAGGAGATCTGTTAGTTTTAAGCCTTCACTTCATGCCTTTGATAGGTCTGTAAAGGTTTAATATACTTACAGCTGAGGACCACAAATTGCAAATGCTGGATTTTTTTTCCATATGGAAAAGCAATTTGCACATTCAAACCTTAGTGTTTTGCATTTACACAAAACCTTTGGGCCACAGGTGGAAGGTCTTTGTAGGAGCTTGAGGTCCCAAAGGGTATGAAGCCAAGTCAAAGCCCTGTTTGTGATGTGCTTGAGCTGTAGGTATTGCCTTTTGTTGCTGCCCTGCATTCCTCATCCCATGTGCTGGACCAGCAACAGCCCACAAAGCCTCAGGCTTCAAAAACCTTTTCAGGTTTGTCTACACTGGAGCCAAAGGTGTGACAACAGCTCAGAGACACATCCCTGAGGTGACTGGACATAGTGTGGCCCAAACACTTCTCAGAGAGCTGATTTTGTGAAGTCTGCTCTTGCTGTAATCTTGGCTTTCTCAGCAGCATCAGTAGAGGGAAGAAGGGTATTTGTTGGTTTGTGGGTTAGTGACTCACATGAGTTGAACAGTCCATTGCTGTGATTTCAGCCTTGGTAAAAATAGAGATACAGAACAAAGATGACTATTCCTGGCTCTATAGGAAACCCTGTAATATTACCATCATCCCGTCCTCTGATTATTTTTTGAATGTTTAGCTTGTCTGTTTTTACTGGCCCTCTCTAAATCCCTTTACATCAATAATAAATAACTTTTGAATGCCTTTGCCTGTTTCAACCAAATCTGACAGGGTTGTAAAGGTCTTGAAGATACCAAGTTCTTAGAAGTTTCCTTAGAAATGATGCTTCTGTAAAGACGAAAGAGGGAAGAAGCCTCATCATCTTCCCATCAGACGAGAAGTTGGTAGCACGAACACAATCCTATGGCACACCGGGGAATCCTCACCTAAGAGAGAATGAAAGGCTGGAACTACTCTAGAGAGGCTTTAGTCAGAGCTGACATTTTTTTAATTACACTGGTCACATGATGACTAGAAACCATATGATGACAGGAAAACATGTTCTGCTGCACATGAAACTACTCTGGCAATTTGGTAAAGCCAGGTAAGCTTTAGACTTCAGCTCAGTACCTTTATGCAGTGTGTTGTGAAGGAACTTTGCCACTGTCAGGATCTTCC
Organism: Pipra filicauda; assembly: GCF_003945595.2. Lineage (NCBI taxonomy): Eukaryota > Metazoa > Chordata > Aves > Passeriformes > Pipridae > Pipra > Pipra filicauda. Next base: position 77,415 of record NW_024104427.1, read on the forward strand.
ATCATGTGTTTCTGTAAGGACTGAACAGATAGTGCAGACTGTGAAATTCATTTGTAATTACATGTTACGAGTTAGTACCACAGCAGCTGTGAGGAGCCTGAACCCAAGCTGGACTCATAATAAAAATAATAGTAGGTAGCTACACATCCTCATTTTAGCTATTGCAGGGATAGTCTTCCAAGGGATGTGTGGTTGTGGCCACACTTTGCTCACTGGTTTTTCTTCTTCTTAAAAGCTGAGTGCTGAGCTGATCTGGAAATCATGGGAGAAAAGTGAAACTAGCTTGTTTTTCTGGCAGTCTCAAGCTAGACCCACATCTCAGGCTAGGTGATGTGAAGGGCAAGCCCCAGCACCTGGTGAAATTCTACAAAGAAGGGAGGGGACCAGTGAGTCTGTTTCCATCATTAGAAATTTGACTCCAGTTTAACAAAGGCATCTTCCCATGTATGTGATGCAAATTAGGCATCTAACACACCTTTGGGCACTTGAGCCTTAGCCTTAAACTTCTATTTTGAGCAAGGACTTCCAGTACCTTTTCAGGACAAAGGATAACAAGACAGTAAACGGAAATGGTGTCTCTGCAAACACAACATAAGGTGGTTTGCATTTTAGTAGTTTCACAGCCTGCACTCAACCTCAGACTCCCACTTTAATGTGCTTTGCCAAGGGTTTGTCATCACTGTTCCTGTAACCCTGGTTAGCACAGTGTAACTTGAGACTGCACCTTTTCTACCATGGAGATACAGCCTAACTTGATGAGGATGAATGGAAATAAAAGATGACAGCAAGTAGTTTCTGATTTGGGCTTGAAGGAAGGAAATGTCTCAGTCCTTTGTGGCATTGCTGGCTCAGGAGTCACCCAGAAAAGAAAATGCAATATTGCTTTTAGTGATTCATTCATATTCTTTCCATTTTAACATTCTCCCAAATCTAAGTGTTTATTCCACATGCACAACAAGAGGATATTGTGTCTGTGATTTACATGGGACTGAGACATCTGCACTCTGGGAAGCTTGAATTGGTACCAGCTTTGCTGTGGCAAAGCAAGATATTTTGCAAGTCCCCACCTCCCTGTTTACCCTTCTGTCCATCCCAAGATGTCAAGATTTACAAAAGTAAAATTGCTCATCTATTGCAAATGCCTCCTTGGGTTCAAAAACTTTATGTATGAAATAGGTAGAAAAGGCTTTGCATGGTGAAAGGGGACATTTTAAGTATATTCCCCTTTCCACATCTCAGCATAGAAAGCAGAGAACACATGGTGTACAGCCACACCATATGCAAAAGGAATGGTGTTCACCTTCCTCTCAAACACCAGGAACAAGCCACAAGGAACAAATAATTGAGTTGTGGAACCTCCTGCCACAGAAATTTGCAAATGCCGAATGTATTAAGGGAAGAGAAAAGCAATTTGGTACATTAATGGAAGTTAAACTTGTCGAGATCACTAAACACATTGCTGTGGGTGCAGTCTCTGGAACCGGAAGCACCTACCTGCAAGTTGAAATTCCCTAGGAAGGTACTGAGGGAATGAATTAGTGCTGTACTCATGTGTCTTTTAAGTGTTCCCTAAGCAGATGCCCCTGGATCCTACCAGCAAGTGAATGGTCAGGGACTGTGCAGCTGTTCTGTCTCTGCACTCATGCCCAGCAGGCAGAGCTGTGGTCTGAAATGAGCAAGTGAACCCAGGATTGATTTTTTTTTAAGCCACATCTAAATACTTCATAATTTAAGTCACCCATTCTATAATTCTCTTTTTGACAATTTCCACCTCTACAGTCTGATGATGGAGACTTGCATTCTTCAGCAGGTTCACTGTTTATTTCTGACTTTTCTGATGCCCCTAGATGTTCTGTCCAGCTTCAGACTAAGGTCAGTGTTGCTCAGTTCTGACTGGGAAACCGGACCAAGAATGAAATTATACCTGCATCTCCCTCCCACCCTGAAACCAGGATCTGGACCCAGGTTTCATGAGTGGCCTTTCTCCTTGTCAGGAGTTTAAGTCTCAAGATCAATTGTGCTACTGTGTCTCATCAACCTCTGAAATGTGATTCTGAACCTTTTAGCTTAGGTAATTTTTAAGCTAAGCCACAGAAAAGGCAAATGGATGCAAATAAAGCTGTCTTGACTCACCTTTTGCTCCTTTCCTGGTACTGTGGCTTTAGGGCTTTCTCCACTTGGGTATGTGCCCAGCCAGCAAGTATATGAAGAGACAAGTTTGAGAGCGATAGGCCAGTCTGAGCCCAGATCTCATCAGTCCATGGCCAACTCAATGATTTGTCCCAGAAATATTCTCTCTTACAATTAAACCTGTTTCTTCCTGGCTTCCCATTCCACTGAGGGAAAAGTGTAACTCTTGTAAAGGCTGAAAATGCAAGTTATAGAAGTTCTGATGGGAGCATGATAGCTGGTAGCTGTTTCTTGGTTTGGTTGCATTTTGTTGTTGTTGTTTTTGTTTTAATAAACCCAACCACATTAACTGCAACAGCAGAAAAAACCCCTCATGTTACAAAAAACCGGATTAACCTCCTGAGACAGTGGCAGAAGAAACTGCCTTTGCCCTCCCTTAAATTATATGTTGTACTCCCCTGCTGCTACAATAAAATAAAATGAAAAAGAATCTTCTCAATTTTTCTTTCACCAGTGTGTTAAGATATTGCCAGGTCAGCCCTGGTGGTGGGGTAGCAGATGACTAAAAGCTGTGGGTTTTAATTAAATGTTATCAGAAGAGGATGATAGATTAGCACCACTACCCCCTGCATTTCCCAGAACATTTCAAAATTACTTTTTGAAAAATGGACTCAGAAAGAAGAAAGAGGGAAGGTGGGGGGGAAGCATGAAACAATGATGGGAATTCCTTGTCCTTCTTGCTGGACAAGAACAAAAGCTTTCTGTCTGTCAGAGAAGGAAAAGGTTATTTATTCGTTACAATTCAGGGCCAACTTGTACCTGGTTGGGATTTCTGCAGCAGAGTTAGATCTCACCTTCATAGATCTCTGTTACTGAAGCATTTCTACTGTAAGGAGAGCTTTTCTTCTGTGAACTATTTCCCTGCAGCAAACACTGGTGTAAACTACTTCTGTTGGTGCAAATGGCTGTGGGCTCCCCTGGCAGAGAAAAGGGAAGGAGCTGGCCCAGAGGTTTCATTCTACCCTGCTTTGGGAGAGGACCGACATGTTAACTCAGGATGTCCAACAAAGGGTAGTGGAGTTGCACGTTGCTTTCTGCTGCAGGTGAACACTGAGTGTTTCAAAGGCATGGTGGACAGGATTCATCCCGATAACCCTCATGTCTGCAATGCTGAATCCACACCTGGACCAACTGTCCAGACTATGAGCAATGGGGAGAAGGAGTTCATTCAGGAGCAGAAGAGCAACAAACAGAACACACCAGCTCCTCTTCCTGACATTATTATGTAAATTTTTGTATCACTAGGAATAAGCACTTTGCCTGAGATGTTATCTGCGTTTCTCAACTTACAATCTAAAAAAAAAAAGAAAGAAAAAGGCTCTGTAGACATTCTATCTAAGCAGGAGATGTAGGCATTTGAGATGTTTAGAGCTCTAACACCTGAAAATGATAAAGCATGGAATACTGAGTAAGCCACACATTTATACAGCCTAGAGGTTTATTGAGAGTGGGTCGGGGAACATCTGAGCCTATGGAAAGGGAAAAAATACCCTTTTTATCCACAAGTAGTTCATAATTGAAGGGTACAATTCTGCCCCTAAGTGAAATAGGAGTTCGGAGTCTGAAGTTTTTTTCAAGCAGGCACTGAAATCAAAGTATCTCAGTGCAGCTGATCCCTATTTTCTGTGGAGAGACCTCTGATCTTTTCTCCTATGCTCACCTTTTTATTATGACTATTGATTAGAGCACTCAGGTAGTGAAGACAGAAGAACACAACCTCTAGACGCCCCTTCCCCTTGAATAAACAGCTTGAGAATATTTTCATCAGAAAATAAAGACTGTTAAAGTAACTAAAGCCTTTCAGAGGGTTGGTTTTTGATTGTTCTCCTCAAAATAGGAGCTTAAAGTCTTCCTTAGCTTCATTTCAGGTCTCTGAGGACAATTCTGGATGCTGCCCAGAATGAACAAGTGGTGGGGAATAAGGATGCAATCTACAAATAAAATGAGCGCACCATTAACATTTTATAGTCATTGTTATTTTTATTAGTCAAGGTTTTGGCCCCCAGAAGCCTGGATATTTGTAATGAAAAAGACGCAAATAGCTTGTAAGCCAAGCTATAAATATGAGGGACTGGAAAACTGGGCTAGTGCCCAGATAGATGATTACTTTTTAAAAGAAATTTATTTATATTTCTCCCTTTCAACCAAAAAGGTGTGTCACTGCTTAGAGACAGAAAACCCGTCTTTATCTTTGTCTTTTTTTTTCTGTTGCACATATATTTTCCCTGAGTTTCCTCCATCTTTGGATATGGCATGTACATCCCATATAACACAGATACTATTTCAAAGCAATAACAATGGCTATTACTTCAAAGCAATAGCAATGGCTATTAATGTTAAAATGCTGACTTCCCTGATGCCTTGTTGCAACAAAGCATGAGCTGCAGCACACAGGCCAATAAAATCCTGCCTACATACAGTAGTGGGTGAAAATATGATAGAGGTTTCTTTCTTTGCCAGATATATAATCTCTGTCCAAGGAAACTCAAGTAAGGTGCAGTTCTCCTGCGGATGCTGATTAATTCCTAGGTCCATTTAGAGTGTGCTATTGCATGAAAACAGAAGAAACTCTGGGAGTTGGTATTTCCTTCAATTTTTTTTCTGCTGGCCCTGCACTGAACACATATTGAGTGCATCAAAATGCCACTTCAGGAGTGAAATAAAAGGAAAAAGCTGCTACATTGCTGGAAGAGAGCCTGCGTCAGAGTTTACCTACTTTGCATTAAGGATGGTGACACAAACAGAGGGGCCTTGTACTCCTGTCAGGGTACCCTATGGCCAGTGACAGAAACATAGGCAGTTCTAAATTAAAAGAACATTTCTGTATTAATTTATCACTCTGGTGTACACAGGGCTAACTATTTTCCAGAAGCCGGCTACTGAGCCTCATAGAACTGATGGAGCTTAAACCGTTATGAAAGAAATACAGTTGCTTTCCTGATGTGATGTATTTGGCCTCATGAAAGGGCATTTTGTTTAGGTAGTGCACGGAAATCTTAAAAAGTGCCTACGGACACAGATATGATCCCTGGGGGGAAGGCAGCAAACCTGAGCGGAGAAAGCATCATAAATCACGGGGCTTAAGGTGCAGCTCATAAATCCAGTGTTTGTAGGGAGCTCTGATAAGGCAGGATGATGTCTGAGCACTTTTACTTCACATAACATAGTATGTGGCATTTGCATCCACGCAGCAGCGAAATGAGCTGAGATTTGCATCTCATTTTTCACTCCTCCATGTTATGGGTGGGTCAGATTCTCATCGTGACTACAGGGGTGTAAATAAGAGAAGAGCCCTTGGTTTCACAAGAATGACACCAAATGAAAACTCCCATATTTGGGATGGGGATTAGACTCTGTTCCTATTCTGAATTACACTCATTTGACATGAGATAATAATATCAACCCATGAATTTGTAAGTCAAACATCTGTGTTTGTTGCCCACAGTAATTTGTATGTATACATATGAATACTTATTTCATATTTGCATATCAATTATTCACATATTTTGAAGGCAGAATGTGAGATACACCAGTAAGATTTCATGTGCCTTAGTCTGTCTGAGCTGTTACTAAATGATGCCCGGATGCTGCTTAGATAACAAGTCTGATAGCCAAATAAACCCAGGTTTTCCCAAGCAGTTTGTACATAACTCCTTGGGATTTAGGTGCCCTTCCAAATGGTAACATTTACAACACTTTCAGGTATTAGGTCTTTCAGATGAAGTGAACATTCTACTCTAATTTTTTAAATAAACCTTCCTAGATATCTTCTTTCCCTTAAAATTTTAACACCTGGAGAAAGGAAATGAAGGCAGAGACCATTATTATCCTATTTTGTGCGATTTCAGGAAAAATTTGTTGAGAAATCTATCTGTTCTATCTGTTCAATTTAAGGTGCATCCACTTGAAGTGCATCCAATTTCAGAATGCACTGAAAGGAAAGGAAGTTGCTATATGCTCTCCCTAAGCGGCAAAACCCCAGTTTTTTCTTGACTCCCAGCATTTCTGATGGTGACTCAGAGTGCTCTTTGGTGTCTATCATCCCCGTAGATGCCACAGGATCACAGCATGGTTTGGGTTGGAAGGGACCTTAAAGACCATCTAGTTCCAGTCCTCCTGCCATGGACAGGGATACCACCCACTAGATCAGGTTGCTCAGAGTCCCATCCAACCTGACCTTGAATGCTTTCAGGAACGGGACATCACAAATTAGGAGAAAGTCCATGTACGTCTCAGACTTATTCTTACCTTGCATCAATGTATGTCAATAGGTTTTGTCCCCAGGGATGGACCTGGTAAAAATATTCTAGATGGCATGATGCAGGCTAGACAAGTAATCAAATATCCTACCTTCTTCATTATTTCTTCCTGCTCAGACATTGGCAGAATTATTAAATAATCCCTCTAAATTAAATTTCTCTTTCATTTTGTGAACACAATATGGATATCTATGCTTTCAGAACACTGAAAGAGTGGTTACAAAGCTGATTCATTTTCCTTATCCATTTTAACTTGATAACCATGAAAAGCAGTAGATGCTTTCTCTTTTTCCAGTACAATTAGCAGTAGCATATGTTTGCTGCACAATAATTTATTCTAACGGAGGAAGACGATGTTTCCCTAATGATGCATGCTTCTGAGAAAAGATGAAGCGTGTCTCCCTTAACAAGTACAGACTTTTGGATGAGAAATCATTGCTTTCTTTAATCTGTCTCAGATGGATCCAACAAAGTTACTATAAAGGTTCCAACTCTCTGTGTTCTCAATAAGCATAGCAACGACCTCTTCTTCTTGTAGCATCCAACATTTCACTTGTACTTTTTTATTTATCTCCTGCAGCAAGCTGTTGTGTAAAGTTTTTTGATTTGGGTCTTAATCTACAGAGTTAGCTGTCTTTAAACAGAACTCAGTCCAAAATGTGGCTCTTGCTTCCACACTGTACTCCATAAATAAGTGGAAGCTTCTTTCCTAATTTTCAAAGTTTTGGTTGTTTGGTTTTTTTTTTAAGAAGAAAAAAATCTCTGATGCCCTGGGGCTCTCACTTGGCCCTGGTGGCTGAAAGGTCATGATGAAGTCATTGGAGGACCAATATACTGAAAAAAGCTGTTATAGTCCTCATCAAAAAAGGAGAAATACTTGTTAGTATTTCTGAGTGGTAAGATTCTGATCAACTTCCTGGAGCTTTGTAGCTAATAATCTATGCTAGTAGAAAGCCACTACTTCATAAACACTCAGTGCCAGTTTGCAGCGAGTGGCAACATGTGGGATGTCAGCTGTCCTCTGGTGAGCTGAGCTTCATGAAATCGGAGACATTACAAATGAAAAAAACAAACCTGAAAAGAGCCAAAAATTGAGGCCATTCTGCATCCCTAATGTAGGGAGAGGCCTCTTCTCTTTGAAAGGATTGACATCTCTGTGTCACGATTTTCATCCTGAGAAGTAGAGGCACCGGAGGAAGGACAGAAAGGTTCAGAAGGAGGACCCGGGAAACTACAGGCCTGTCAACCTGACCTCAGTGCCTGGCAAGATTATGGAACAGATCATCCTCAGTGCAATCACACAGCACCTACAGGATGGATGGACAAGGGATCAGACCCAGCCAGTATGGTATTAGGAAGGGCAGGTCCTGACTGACCAACCTGGTCTCCTTTTATGACCAGGTGACCCGCCTGGTGGATGAGGGGAAGGCTGTGGATGTGTCTACCTGGACTTCAGCAAGGCCTTTGACACCGTCTCCCACAGCATTCTCCTGAAAAAGCTGCAGCCCACGGCTTGGACAGGGACACTCTGTGCTGGGTCAGGAACTGGCTGGAGGGCCGGGCCCAGAGAGTGGTGGTGAACAGGGCTCCATCCAGTTGGGATCTGGTCACTAGTAGTGTCCCCCAGGGGTCAGTGTTGGGCCCAGTTCTATTTAATATCTTTATCAATGATTTAGATGAGGGGATTGAGGCCACCATCAGCAAATTTGCAGATGACACTAAGTTGGGGGGGAGCGTAGATCAGCTGGAAGGCAGGAGGGCTCTGCAGGGGGACCTGGACAGGTTGGAGAGTTGGGCTGATTCTAATGGGATGAGGTTCAACAAAGCCAAGTGCCAGCTCCTGCACCTTGGCCACAACAACCCCCTGCAGAGCTACAGTCTGGGGACAGAGTGGTTGGAGAGCAGCCAGGTAGAAAGGACCTGGGTGTTTGGATTGACAGGAAGCTGAACATGAGCCAGCAGTGTGCCCAGGTGGCCAAGAAGGCCAGTGGCATCCTGACCTGGATCAAGAACAGTGTGGTCAACAGGACCAGGGAAGTGATTTTTCCATACTCAGCACTGGTGAGGCCACACCTCGAGTACTGTGTCCAGTTCTGGGCCCCTCAGTTCAGGAAGGATATTGAGGTGCTGGAGGAGGTCCAGAGAAGAGCAACAAGGCTGGCGAAGGGACTCGAGCACAGGTCCTATGAGGAGAGGCTGAGGGAGCTGGGGTTGTTCAGCCTGGAGAAGAGGAGGCTCAGGGGAGACCTCATCACTCTCTACAACTCCCTGACAGGAGGTTGGAGCCCGGCGGGGGTCTCTTCTCTCAAGCAACTATCAGCAAGACAAGAGGGCTTGTACCAGGGGAAGTTTAGATATTAGGAAGAAATTCTTTACAGAGAGGGTAATCAGGCATTGGAATGGGCTGCCCAGGGAACTGGTGGATTCTCTGTCCCTGGAGGTTTTTAAGATGAAACTGGATGTGGCACTTAGCGCCATGGTCTAGTAACTATGGCAGTAGTGGACCGAAGGTTGGTCTTGATGATCTCAGATGTCCCTTCCAACCTGTCTGATTCTATGATTCTATGACATGGACACAACCTTGAGACTGCAGGCATGGAGAGCCAGTCTGGGCTTCGTGTCATTGGTTTTTATGGTGTTAGATCCTCAGCTGAGGGTACTGTATCTTCTGCCTGCTTTGCTCACTTCTTGCTTTTCCCACTTCCTTTTTCTCACCATGTTGTTCCCAAGGCTGGGAACAATGCCTTAACTTAGGCATAGTTTTTGGCCCAAGTTCTTTACACTGTTGCAGTCATAAACTTTAATCTCTCTGTGCTATGCTGTCTTTTTTTTTTTTTTCTGTTAGGAGAAATGCTTCTCCAACACAGTAAAACAACATCTGTAAAATAGAATTCAGTGTTCTCCAGGGTCTCTTTTATTTCTTTCCTCTTTTCTCCATTACGGTGTTCTTCCTTTTGGACTTCCCTTCTCCTGGGAATTATTTAGAGATACAGAGCCATCTCCTTTCTCTAACATGAGTTCGTAGAAGTTTAAATGATCGTTTGTTGCTGGGAAACAAGAAATGTTTTCTTTATCCAGTGATGGGCCAGAATCAACTTATGTTCAGGTTGTTGACATCTCAGAGTCTTAGAAATCATTGTGAAAGCCTTTTTGGCAGTGCCACATACAGAATGCACGTGATGGGGCCAAGGCTGGGTCCAATGGTGCCCTCAGCTCAAGGTGGTGGATCAAGCAATGCATCACACAGGCCAGAGCTATCCTTAAGTTTAAAATAAATCAGGGAAATGCCAAGAAATGCAACAGGAAGGAGAATGCCCCAGTGGAGAGCTCATGGTGGTTAGCTGAAAGAGCCCAGAGGGAGGATGTCTTGAGTGGAATCTGTGTGACTCTTTTGAGGACTGGTGGCACTGAGTGACAACTCCTGGTCCACACAGCCCTTTCCAGTGGAAATGTCTATGATGGGGCCTGGATCCCTCCCGAAGTTCTGAGTAGCTGTATTTTGAGTATCAGGTTTCATTCAGTTTGGGGTTTTTCTTCTCTTTCTCTCCCCTTGCTTGCAGAGGTGCTAAGTATTAAAATAACAGTGAGGAAGGGGAGAAATCACATCTTGGCATTTCTCAGTGAAAGTCTGCCAGACATTTAATAAAGTGTTTTATGTTGAAAACATTTGAAGAATGACTCTGCAAACACTGATAATACTTGCTCGTTAAGCTTTCAAACGGCCTGGCCTGACAGCCTTAACCTTTGCACTGTGCAAGTGAAAACATAAGGCATAAGTAAACCCCCTTCCTGCATAACTCCAGTGGGTTGCATAGTGGATTACACCAGGTATGAATTTACCCCCTGGCATTTGGTTCATTTTTAACAGCAAGTCATCATGGCTTGGTTTGAACCCCAATGCCTGATATAAGACTCCCAATAGAGTTAATTACTCAGCTCTTTATAATAATCCATCACCCAGTCAACCCACAAAACATTTTGTCACAGTAGCAGCCTGAATGTTCACTTAGGGGACCAATTAATCAAGATGGCATTAAAAAAATATAAAACTACATTTTATAATAGCATAAAACATCAATGCATTTATTATAGTTGCATTTGGCATATACAGACATGCACACACAATATCTCTACAGCTTGATTTATTACTCTACAGCTTGATTTAAAACTGAATGGCTTTGGAAATCAATTTTATTAGACTTCATTATTTTAAAACATAAAATAAATTGAAAGCATTATTTAATAATGGCTTTTAAATTCTAGATAAAGATACCCAAAGGAAAAATACAGAAACCCTGATATGTTGTATAATGTTCACCTTTTTTTTGCATGGACTAGCTCAGTGATTTGGAAAAAGAAATTATGTAAATTAATGACTGTACAAGGAGATGATGTTGTAGGTATTGCCACTTGTCCAGTGTATGTGGGAATGAATGGAAGTGATTCAATTGTCCCCAGCACGCTTGGATCAGAAAACATAAACAGGTGTCATCTGTCTCACTTAACGACAGCACTAGCAATTAAAAGAGAAACTGCATGAGAAGTTGTCTTTCAAGAGACAAGAGCAAATCCCTACTTTATTTGCAGCTGTTTCCCTACCCAGAGTTATACTGGGGAGGGGCAAGGGGGGAAAGGGTAGATTAGAAATTAATAGAAGAGAGATAAAGGTGTTGAACCACTGAGAAACTCAGCCACGAGCCGTTCCCAGAGGCATGTAACGGGATCCCTCTCCGCCTGTGTAACAGGCAGGCCAAAAGATCGAGGTTTGTAGCAGGGAGTTGGGCAACATTTCCCTTCTGAGCAGCTGATAGGCAGGAGCAGCAACCAGTGGAGGTCACCGTGTCTGGACCAGTGTGTGACATTCACGGACAAGGCTTGCCCAGACACTGAGCAAGGCTTGGGGATTGAGGTACCAAGGTGATGTTAGCTGTAGACTGCAGCTCCTGCCTTTGATCCTTTGCTTTGTCCTCTGCCTGCATTGGCTTCCCCTGCTGGGAGGTGAGGAATCTGCTGTGAATGGGAACTGCTCATCAGTAGAGATGTTGTTCTGAGGAAGGACTTTCTCCAGAAAGGTTAATTGCCTTTTTCTGGGGTGTTGATTAGAAACAAAAAGATGTAAAGCATTGTCAACATTTAAAAGCTTTGAATATACACACATATACATGTGTGTATGTATAAATATATATTTGCCTAGCAAAACATCATTATATAGAATGAAATAAAATTTTATATGACTATTCTTCACTTCCAAACAAGACAAATGCTTCCACGGGAAAATTTTATCCTCTTACATGTGTTTTTAACCACTTACACTTGGTTTTGAGATGTGCAGCAGACAACTTACAACCAACACGGGGTGAATTATCTCAGGAGCAAAGTCAGAGGGAGGGAAGGACAGTTTGACACAGTTTGGTACTGACAGAGACATTGCAGCCAGAGGCAGGTATACAGCCACAGAAAGATGAAAAATCAAAAGGTGATTATGGATTTGCTGGTGAAACTCACATTACCAGCATCAATCTATCCTGGTAAGAAATCACTGCATATGAAGGATCTTGAAAGGCAGAAATGGGGAACCTTTTTTTAAAAGCAGCATTTGGAGAGGTTTGCCTGCTTTTGCCTCAGCAGGCTCAAGTGCTGAGCTCTGCAGGAGAGTCTGGGCTTTTGGTCAACAACAATTCCTACTATATCATGTCTGTTGAGTCCTGTTGGCATTACTAGTGATTGCAGTAAGGAACATGGCAGGGCTGTGGGTGCTGGCAAACCAGGACCTCAGTGAAACCCAAACTCTGCCTTTCTCCCAGTGTGTGCGAGGCAGATTCTCTGTGTGCCACCAACACTGTGTGATTTAACCCTGAGAAAGCTCTCTGTCTGCTTCCTGGATTTCCACTAAAATTTCTTCCTTTTGCCTCAGGTTCAACTTCTCAAAATGTGGACTCTTTTTTTTCCCCGGGGTTTCTCTCTCTCATAGAAGACTTCTTCTTTGATTTTGTTTGTTTGTTTGTTTTGAGGGTTTTTTTGAGAAGGCATAATCTCAGAATCTCATCTGAATTCTCTTTTGCTAAGACATTAATCTGCACTGCATAATGTTTTGGAACAAACACTGCTGGGGTGAAAGCAAGATCTCCCCATCTGTATTTTACTCCCTTGGCTCCTCTCGGCAAACAGATGAAATTTTGTGCACAATAGGCAAACACAAGAAGTAGAGGGGTTCATTCTGGGAGGGTTTTTGTGTTTGCAAAGTTCTTCTACTATTTTATAAAATGAAGACAAGTCCAGCTGCACTTCAAATACCAAATAGCTCGTTAGTTAAGGGGCAGCATTAGTTCCTCTGGGATTGGGTGAGAGGATGGAGACAAAACGATTTAGGGGAAACTGGAGCAAATAAATTTTCCAGTTAGGATTTATTAAAATTATTCCTCAATGACATTAATCCTGGTGTTTTACTTTTATCCTAGCTCTCTTCCCAGTATTTGTAGCTACTAGCTACTATGATGACTGGTGCTGCTTAAGCTGCAGTGATAGCTGGCCAAAGTCATCTGATATTACAAATGATCTGATATTCATGGGCTCATAGTCCTGGGAACTGCCTTGCCAGGCCACTCCAGGCGTGGCTCTGGGTCACCTTACCCTAAGGAGGCACTCTCCCAGCTACGGTGACTCTTTTCCAAGAAAAAGGCTCATGGCATTCTGCAGCTGAGAAAGGTCCTCTTGGCACCAGGAGCAGCACAGGGCCATGAGGAGTCACAAAGCTGGCTGGGAAGAGAAGGGAAAGGGCAAGTCTGACGTCTGTGGGACAGTCACTCCTCCCAGATAGCATCCCTCCTGTGAAAGCAGGAGCATTGGGCTCAGCTCTGCAAGTCTCTTATTCCACTTTCATCCTTTTCTCTTTCTCACCTTCTTGTGAGAGGTTCATGAGAGAGAGTCTTGGCATCCATGATTTGACAACATTCGGCTTTGCATATACAGCTGAGAAATCTTCAGAATGTCCTGTTGAGCACAGGATCTTGGACCTGGCTTGGGCTTGTTGGGAGTGGCTCTGGGATTTGGACCCCTCACTTGTTGTTTAGCTTTGACTTGTCTTTGACTTGCAAAGCACCTGCTTTGCAAGCACAGCCATGTGTTATTCCTGCCCTCAAAGCTGCCATGAACAATTCCCTACATAAATATGGAAAAAATGGAAAGCAATTCTGAAAAAACTCAGTGTCTTTTGATTTGGATGTATGTGCCACGAGGATCTAAATCCAAACAAAATTTCCTATCCCACATTATTTAAAAACCCATTCCTCCTCTGAAAGACAGAATGATGGTAGAAGGAGAATCCATTTCTACTGTCTAAGGGGGTCAGAGCACACATGTGCTGAACATACCCAGCCCAGGTCTACTTGAAACACTCCTATGGCCAGACATCAAACAGAAGGTACCATGTTCACAGCTGCTCTAGACACCATATTTTCAGAGTGAGGGTATGCTTATATTGCCAAAAAAAAGACAAAAAAAAGAGGTGTGGATAACATAGCTTTTTACCTTGTCTCTCCTCTGAACTCTAAGTGGTCCCATGCCACAGAGCTCATTTCTCTGTGTTCCCAGCTCACAGTCTCCAAATGAATATGAGGGCTGAGCCGAGGCCACAACAGTAATATTTTTTACAGTGTAATACTGAGATACAGAGGTCCGAGCCCTGGAGTGTGACATGAGGGTGTATCTGAGAGTACAAAGCATCCTTGGAGGACTGTGCCAGGATGTGGAGTCCAAACCTGGTGCTTCCACACACCCATACAGTGCTGTCTTCCCAGCGTGGTCCAGGGAGGAAAGTGTCCTCAGAAGCAGGTTAGTCTTGGTTCACACTGAGCTGGGGAACCTGCTAACCATGAAGCCAAGTGGCTGCTCAGTTGTCCAACGTGCAGTACCCAAGTTTGTCCCACAACGCTGTGTTATTTAACACTGTGTGTATAGCCCTTGACCAACATGAGCTCATGTAGGAAACCCAGGACATAAGCCCAGCTCTCTGGAACCATAAGAGAGTACACAATTCCCTTCATCTTGTTTTATTTGCTCAATCACTGGCTTTTCAGTAACATGGAGACACATTTCTGTGGTCCTGGGATGGAAATAGTAATTGTCCCACTGTTGGGAGGAGGTACCAAAAACATAGTAGTGACCCAATACCTCCTGACAACTTGGGACTGTTCCAACAGTGTATTCCTGGGAGGTGGAAAGTGGAGATCAGGCTGCCATGGGCCATGTTTGGCCACTCTCTAGGCTGCATCCTGCCAAAGCTAGCCTTTGATAATGTTTTGGCAGCACAGCCCATGGAAAGGTTGTTCAGGTGATGGTCATGCGTGGCTGGGTGCAAGTAGAAGAGGGTGTTCATGGGATTGCAGGTGGCTCTACATAAACTGTTGGCCACCGGCTCCCTTGGAAAAAATCCTTGTCCTCTTTGAGAGCTCCCCTCTGCCTGCATAACCCCGAAAACTGAAATTCACTCCTCCTGAATCCTGCAAAAGCCCAAGTCCATGCGATGAGTTAAAATTAGACTCTGGCTGAAAAACACAGCCCCAGACACGAATTCTCTCAAAGTTTGGTGTATTCAATGCTGGGAATTTGCTTCAACCCATGCCAGAGGTAAAAGGATTAGCTGTGAAGCCCTGATCCCTCTCCCTACTCTTCCCAGAGCTCAGGGCAGCCTGGGCTCCTGGTCTGAGGTTCAGGTCTCAGCCTGCAGCTGAAAGTGTTTAAATAGGAATGTCCATCACTCTGTGTGAATAAAAGTGAAAGTGGCTCTTTTAAAAGAGAGCGATGACTTGATCAAAATGCTGCTTTGTCATATCTGTTTCATAAAAATTTGCCCCCTCCAGGCCAATCCGGTTTGATGTCAATGGTGAACGCCAACCACAGCCTTGTCTCGGTGAGCGCTGCACAAAGCCTTAATTTCACAGCCTTCAAACAACAGTGAAAAATCACCAGGAACTTTCTCCTCGGATCTGGGATCTCCCTAGCAACCGCAGGCCAAGCATACTGTAATTCAATTTATGCCTTGAACTCCTTCAGGAGTCTCTTCTTTAAAATCTGTCACAGTCAACGTGCCTTGGGAAACTATTATAAGCGCCTGAACCTTTGACCAGCAGAGAAAGTAAGCGTTGGTATAAATCTCGTAAGCATGTTTGGTCTGTTTTTATGTTGGGCGTATGGTACATTTAACATTCATCCCGCAGCCTCCTTCTCTTTTCTGCTTGGGAAATGCACCCCGCATCTGTCATACTGTCTGCGCTGAAACCAGGCGACCATCCCTGAAAAGAGGCACGGGGGAAATGCCTCCGCTCAGCCAGAAGAATTGCTTTATGTGGAAATGCACTGACATGGCCTTTGGCTCGTTGGGAGATGGGGGGGCGGGGTGGGGGGGGTGTCATGGGAAAGATAAGCAGGAGTGACCTGGCAGGTTTGTGAATGTCTCAATCCGGACTGAAGTGGGTTTAACAAAAGAGTGAAAGCTTAGCAGGAAAACACAAATGATAATGAACTGCTCGCTGTGTTTAAATAACCATCCCCAAATAGTTCTGCAGCGAACATTGTCAAGTTACTTGAGTCAAAGCGAGGTTTATAGGCCTGTAATTTTCGGGGCTATTTGTTCAGGAGCCCTGTATGAGCATCTTGAAAAAATTACTGCTTTTGCTGACAAATGCCATTTTCAAATTAACTATATGATACAATGTGTTATAAATAGGATCCTTCTCTGTCTGTTAGCTCTGTGTCTCGAGTGTTGTCAGAAAGAGAAGGGATGAGCCTTTAATGAGTAATGCTTGGTGGGAAACATGCTGGCATTGAAATCTAGGGGCATACTGGGGCTAGCATCAGTCTGGTGGGGTTACACCCAGGGAAAAGGAGGGAATCTGCTCCCCTGGGGGTGCCGAGAGCCTCCACGTAAAGCACCTCTCAGGAACTGACCACTAAAGACAATTTTCATGCAATTACTAACTGGACATATTCCAACTCAATCCAAATATTTTTTCCTGAGAGCCTCACCCCACTCCTCTGTGTCAGTCTGTGCATTGAGAGGGGGTTTTTGATCTGGATCAAAATTAGATAGCACTTTTCTACCCTCCTCTCTTGCTTTGCTGTGCAACAGCACCCTAAATAAAGTGATGCAGCATGGTAACTCCAGGATGCACCTATGCAGTACTTACTACAGATGGCTGGTACAAGTTGAAATTGATTTCAGAGCATCATGGAACAACTGCAAAGGAAGATGCTGATCTCGGCCCATACAACCTCTGCTCGCAGGGTGGCTTCAGCTCCAGCAGTGTTGGAGACACGGAGCAGCAGCTGGCAGCAAGCAAAGTACCTGTGTGAAATCCCATGGCCCCTGAACAGGGAGGGCTTCGTGCTCACCACAGGACTAGATTTGATCTCAGCAGTCTTTCCTCACATTACTTAATAGGACCATATTTATATTTTCAGTCCCGCTGTTTACTTTGATCTCAGGGAAGCTTTGTAATGCAGGCTAGGGACAGTATTTGGCTGGGCCATATCTCCGTCTACCCTCACAGAAGAACAGCCTGAAGATTTTTCCAACACTTGTAGAAGTACTGAGACAGGACAGTTTAAAATCAGTAAGGGTCTGAATTCTTGTCTGTAGCTGAGCAAAGACTTGGCATCATTTTGTGTTGGAAGAACCTGCTTTGACTTTAGTGAGGCTTACAGGGATTTGGCATAGCAAAGTGGCTGCTGAAAGGCAGACTGGGCCATGAAGAAATGAGCAGGCAGCATGCAAAGCCATGGAGCTGGGAACTGCACTGGTACAACTTGGTGCAGTAATGCTGAAGCAAATGCCAGCAAATCTGATCTGAGTTTTACCTCTCCCCTGGCATTTCTGCTTTTCCCACACAGTTCTGCTCACTGACCGTGCAGGTCTGAGTCATGGCCCTTGTGCTGTGTTCCTGTGTGCAGTGGCTGGTACAGGGAGGACTTAGGTGTAATAACACCCTGTCACTATTCATTACAAACACAAAATTGCAGCTGGAATACCCACGGGTTCCCACGGAAGCAGGGGTGTCTTTAACCTCGTTGTCGTCGATTTAAATAATTCCTCACTGTTCAGGCAAACTGAACAAACAGGTGGGGGAAAAACACACATATTACTAATTAACTAGAGGTCATTGTTGTACACCAAACAATAATATCAAAACTCATCCATTTCAGTGGAGGGGGACTGTTTATAGAGGGATCAGTGGGTGAAACATTAGCAACGTCCCTTTAACTGTTTTATGTCCCTAGGAGAAGTATAGTGGTTATACAAAAGATAGGGATAGATTTCATTCCCAGAGTGGTGTAGGAGTGGGTTACTACATCACAGTTAAAGTTGGGGTCCCATTTATTTAAGATAAGTCATGCATGAGCAGCTGATGGCACTGGGTAGCTTCGAGAGCAGCCTGTAGTGAAGACAGCCCAAGTCTGCCAGGATGGTCGTCCCCATCCCTCAGGCTGCTCTCAGAGGCTGTATGGTAGCCAGCTGGGGCACTAGGGATGCCTGGATGACTCAGAAACATTTGCAAGGGCAGGGAAGAAGATTATAATATCTGCTTTGCACCAGGGGCATGTTGTTGGCCCTACATCAAGAGAAAAAAAATTAAATATCATTTATCTTTCTCTGGAGAGTTTACCGGCCAAGTTTTGAGGGAATTATCTTTTTTTGCATCGACTATTTGCTTGACTGTATAAATACAATACCTGCTTGAGAAAGGAACAACAGTGCTCCTTTCAGCCTTGCAGGATTTCAATTCACAGTAAGTTTATCTGACATGTCTCATGATTAGCTGTGAATTTATCTCAAGCAAGAGAGAGGGGTGGGGAGAGGGCAAGAGAAGCAGATAAGCACCAAACAAAAGATGTTTGTCTCTCTCTGGGTGCTGCCTTATACAAGCCCAGTCTGTCAAGTACTGAAATACGAAGTAGCACCTGAATTTTGCAGCAGAGAGCAGGAAGAAAGCATGGAATATAAACCCATTTTAGACACCAAATATATCTTACTATTATTTATGTTCCTTGACAAATTTTACTACTAATTCCATGAACTTAGTGGGAAAAGTGCTGTTAGTAGGTAAGAACTTGCTTTGAAGAGCAGTAAAAGATTCCCAGTGATTAAAAGTAAGACTGGGTCAGAGAAGAACTGATTTCATCTCCAGCTGAGTTCTGAAGCTTGAAGACATGAGGATACAAGGTGGAGGTTTTCCTCTAGGGCCTGTGATCAGCTTTAGAGCACAATCCAATTCCCAGTGAATGTAATGAGAAAGGTCTTGTCTACCTGAGTGGTTTGAGGAGAGAACTGGGCATTTTTACTTAATATCCACCACCTACAAACCAGTGGACATCAACTGAAGTGATGACACAAACCTGGTTCTCACCACCACAAGATGTTATGACAAAAGTATAAACTTATCAAAAAGTGTTTATACAGAGCTCCAAAGGACCATTCGTTCAAGAGCTAGTAAACATAAAGATGCAAAAAAGCTGTCTTCAGGAGAGCAGGACATCCCTGAGCTGTGGCCAGCAGGATCTTCAGGCAAGTGCCACAGGAGGTGTCATGCTTGTCTGCCTAAGGCTCCTTCTCTCAGTGTCTGCTCCTGACCACCTCAGAAGCAGGACACCAGGTGAGCTGTGCATTTGTTCTAACTCCTTTCTTATGGAATCCAAAATAGAAGCAGAAAATCTCTTGCAAAATTGCCCATGATTTTTCAATCAAAAAGAAGAATAGGTTTATTTTCAATTAAATGGAGAACAATGTCCACTACTGGCTGGATGCCTGCAAGATAGCTGTTTTCTGGATGCTCTGTGCGGTGGTGTCTTACATTATTCAGGGGCTTCCCCCTGCTGTAGACAAGAAGCTGTTCCAGAATAACCCTGAAGCAGTAATTGTTCCTGAAATAACTATCCCTGAGTAACTCCATGTGTGGAGATTTTTATTTCCAATTGCCAGAATCTTCTGCCTATGGATTAGTCTAAAATCTTTTTTACCAAATAAGAGTCTTCATCTATGGGTTATTTAATAACTATTGATCTCTGAACTCACCTCATCTTTAACTTGACAGACCTGTCAAGTATAAAGCGGCCCAAGGACACAAGTTTATGTGGTAACAGCTGGCACATGCTGATTATTCATCATTTCACAATATTAATAATGTTTTGCTCACAAATGGCCCTTGCTGGAGTCACTAAAAGTACTTTGAGAAATCACAGTGGAGTAAGCAGGCTTATTTCAATTGCACAATCAGGAAAAACTGAGGAATAAGCACAATAAGGCATGATATTCTAAAATTATTGGTAATCTGAGATGTTCCATCTTGGTGCAAACCTAAGTGAAGAGCAAGAAGAGACTGAATCTAAGATAATGGTGAGCATCTACACTTTGAAAAGCAGACTCTCTGAAGGGTGCACTGTTGATACCCAAGACAGGAGGCAACAAATCTTTCTTGTCGGTTCTGAAGATGCTGGCTTATAAACTGGCCATGCAACCATTATTATTGGCATCACTGTTGTGGTTACAAGCAAATATAGATTTGGGGGTTCTCATTGCTCTACTCGCTTGTCAAACATATGGCAGAGGGGTCCCTGACCCCAAAAGTTTGTTCTTCAAACAGAAACACGTAATCAGAAGCTGAGGCAAAGAAAAATTGGGTTTGTCTGTCTCTGAGATCCTCAGGGAAGCAGTAGCATGCTACCTGCTCAGCTGCTGTTGGGCTGGATTTTCTTGTCTGCTTTAGAGAAGAGGAGGGAGCCGGCAGGAAACAGAGAGCATATTTTGCAGTCATTTGGTGGGAACTCTTCCTTTTTCCCCATTTCACAGGAAAACTCTCTGAAAAGCACTTTTTGGAAAGTGTGGGGCTTGCCTCATCTCCCCCATGTGCCTAGCAACTTCAGAGAAGGGTTTGGAAGCTACACTAAGCCATTTTATTTCTCCCTCAGCCATTTCCCCTTCTCCTGGGCCACAGTCAGCATTGAAGTTTGTCTCCTTCCCGCTTTCTTTCTTCTGTTGTAACCCCAGTGGTGTCTCCTGGCACTTTCTGAGGTGAAGTCAGATTTTGGCACCATCCCTTTAGCTGTGATGAAAGTTACAACAGGGAGGGTAAGTGGAATTTGATAACAAAAAACCTCTTGAGGCCTTTTCATCTTTGAACCACTGTCAGTCCCAATGAAGTCCTGTTTGTGTCTCAACATCAATGTTCACAATTCTGCAAAATAATAAAATAGAGGATAAAATAAATAAGAATAACTGCAGCAGATCTGTTAAAAGATTTTCCTTTTACTAGATTCCAACAAATTGCCTAAAACACATCTTAAACTGCCTTTATTTTCAGGAATGTAAATACCCTGAAGGACAGATTATACAGTCACAGCTCTCAGGGATGGCATGTCAAGAATAGCAAAGGCAGACTCACAATCCTCCCCCTCATTCTTCCTGACTAAATATTCTTATGTGGTCAGAGTGACCTACTGTGCAGTCATGTCAATTTCTAAGTGGTTTAAGATAAGTGTCCCTTGATCACAATGGAAAGTTTGTGGATATTTTCTGAGAAATAAGCATTTTGAAAAACCATCAATGGCTGGCAATGAAGAAAACACACTCTCCTCCCCTGCCCATGCTGAAATTCTATGCTCAAATGTAAATATAATTTGAGCATAAAGCAGTAAATTTTTAAAGCACCAATCTAAACAGTGGCTAGGGAAGAGAAAAAAATCGGACTGAACTCTATGGACCTCTGTGTATGCGTATTTGACAATATAGCATCTCTAGCCAAGGTTTAAAAATGGTGCACTCTTGCATCAGAGGGTAGACTGGACCTTATTTCTAAACTGTGCTGCAGTGTTAGACATACTCATTTATCTTCTGTTTCTTCAGTTGGATTTCACAGAAATAAAGAGGATGCCCTTGCCAAAGCACATTTTTCAGAGTGAATAATGATGAAAAAAATGTGCTTTTCTGTTTGCCAAAGTGCAGTATTTTGCACTAATGCACAGAGGACTCCTGCAGTGGGAATGTCCAAACCAGGAGGACCTCCTGGGTCAGGCTGTTTAGAGGAATTCAAAGGCTTCAACATCAGCCTGGAGAGAAGAGGCACTGGGCTGGCAGCAGCCCTCATTTTGGTCCTCAGATGAGGTCCCTTTGCCTCTGCCCCATGCTACATTGGTATTAGGGCACACAGCCCACACTCTCACAGTCTGCAAGGACTGAGGTACAGTTGAGATTACTGAGACAGCTTTCCTCAGGAAAGTAATTAGAAATGCAACTTTGCTGGACTGGGACATAAATGGGTTTGGTTTGCTGCATTTTGGTTTTATTCCATATCCTTCTTAGCATCATAGAATCACAGTGTGGGTTGGGTTGGAAAGGACCTTAAAGACCATCTAGTTCCAGTCATACTGCCATGAGCAGGGACACCTTCCACTAGACCAGGTTGCTCAGGGCCCTATCCAACCTGGCCTCGAATACCTCCAGGGATGGGGCATCCTGTGGGCATCCTCTGGGCAACATGTGCCAGGGCCTCACCACCCTCTGAAAGAAGAAGGTTCTTCCTAACATCTAATATTCATCTAATTCTTCAACAATGCTGTTCTGACTACCTGGGAAAGACCGGAAGTTTCTCCACACTGAGTTTTCCACACTGCCCTGCAAGCCTCCATCTGCATCCAGAATGAAAAGCCAATGGCTCAGATAATTCCTCAGCATGAACATTGCCATGCCCTCTGGGTGATGCCCAAAGCATTTGCCACGAACTGCTGGAACAGTCACTGAAAACTGGGAGCAGAAGAGACTTAGCCAGCCTGTCCTGTATATCTTGCTAAGTCCCAGTGGCTCTGGCTATGTCAGCCTGAACCAAACTTGTGAGCAGTAACTTCTTTCTCATCCACTTCTGGTGATATATCATCCATTGGCCTTTTGAGAGTGGGCATCTCCAGGAAAACAGGAGCTTTGCAGGACCACATCCTTGCCTCCTCTGTGGTGTATTTACCTCCTCTATGGTGTGTTTACCTCCTCCCATCTCAAAAAGAGTGAAGAAATCTTTGTTAAGTTACTTCAGAATTTTTATGCACAGCTGTTTTGTCACTAAAGGGTTAGTCATATCTCATCATTATTCCAGAGACAACTAAATTCTGGCAAATGTTAATAAGAATATACTGCAAGTGAATCCCATTTGGACTGGAATATACAAAGTTGCTCTACTGCAAAAGATTGCTGATTTTTTTTTTAAACTAATACAAGAATCCAAGAGGGAGGAGAAATTTTCCACTGAGTATTGATTTCATTGTGGTAGTGATAGTGATAATGGTCTCTCCATTTGTTAGCACTCTCTAGCAAAAGGACAGATTCAGTGGCTGGTATATTTTGCCCTGCAGTTTTCCTGGGCATCAAGTTTCTTTGCAGAAGCCTCTGACATGAGTAATACACACACAACACAGTGACATCAGCCCCAGTTTGAGGGGGCAAAATGCTCTCAGGCCTTCCTTGTTTATAAGACAGGCGATAAGCCAGCTCTCACCCTGGTCTACATCAAATTCAAGGTTAGGTGATGTAATGTAGGTCAGGATTCAGCTGTGTAAAATCTGAGAGAGGACAGAAAAGACTGTACTGGCTTCCAAATGCCTTAATAAGGGCATCTTCTTTTAAAGAGAGGGTTAGTGTGAAGTAACTTCTCTTATGCTAACAGTTATGACTAGGCAACTGTAAGCATTT
Source organism: Pipra filicauda (assembly GCF_003945595.2). NCBI lineage: Eukaryota > Metazoa > Chordata > Aves > Passeriformes > Pipridae > Pipra > Pipra filicauda. The sequence continues at coordinate 100,590 of NW_024104427.1, forward strand.
AAATCAAGTGGGATTTTCTATTCAAGACACTGCTAAAGTCCACAGTTTTCAACTGCCTAATCTAGTAGCCCATGCTTGTTCAGGAGCTTCATTTGTTAGGGGGGGGAAGATTTAAAGAGGAGAAATGTATATAAATGGCTTTAGTCATAAAAACCAGCCCAGATAGTTCATGACTATCTTAACGTGAAACTACAAATTACTAAACCAAAAGCTATGCTGTATAGGGGAAAAAAAAATTAAAAGCTTTAATTCAGCAAGGCCTGCAAAGCTTCATACTTTCTGCAATTATCTGAGGAACTGCAGAAAGAAGACTTAGTGCACACACAGTGCACACACACTCGAACACGCACATGGAATGTATCTCCAGTTAAGGGTGTTTCAAACTGCTATCATGCCACCAAAGCCCACAGAGCCCTTCACAGAAGGGGGCTTGAAATGCTTCTTCTGCATTGCTCCTGCTGGTTTGCAGCTGCACATTCAGGCTTTATAATCATAAATCCATAGAATCGTCAAGGTCAGAAAAGATTTTTATATCATCAAGTCCAACTGTTAACCCAGCACTGCCGAGTCCACCACTAAATCATGTCCCCAGGTGCCACATCTACACATTTTTTGAACATTTCCAGGGATGGTGTTTCCATTATTTCCCTAGGCAGGCTGTTCCAATGCCTAACCACTCTTTCAGTGAACAAATTTTTTCTAATATCTAATCTAAACCTTCCCTGGCTCTGGCAGTGCCAGTCTGATGAGACTTGAGAGGCTGGGGTTAGTCTTGGTGAGGGCTGGCCAAATTAAGTACTTTTACAAAAATATGTGTTTGTACTGCAGCTTTTCTCTGTGGCTGCCAACAGAAGGTAAAATAAATGAAATAAAGCAATAAAGCAAAATAATCCAGGGAAAGGTGCTGGTTGGTATAGCTGGCACTCGCCATCCGTTTTCCCCTGAGGCAGATGTAGGAGTATTGGCAAATGTGTATTTCAATTAACACAAAATATGCACAGCCTGCATCTGATCTGTTACACCACAGCCTGCCCACAAAAGGAGCATTGATTTAGGGGGCTCGTTTCACAGTCCTGCTGCAGGACAATATTAATGGGTTTGAGGAGAGATTTGCCCTGACACCTTTTGTCCACAGCTTGCAGACACCATTGTCTGCAGCGCATAATCTGATTTAGCCTAATCCAGCCCTAATGGGAACTCCCACCTAGGAGCTGGGGGAACAGGAGATATTGCAAGATTTCCAACAGGTCATGGTGGTCTGTTTTGTTTTCATTGTTTGCTACTTAAAAAGAAGAAAGAAACCCAACCTGAGCTCCCTTTGGAGCGGATGGAGAGAGGAAGGCATCTCCAGAAGGTGGTGAACTGATCTCCCATATAAAACAGGTCTGAGAATTTAACCTGGTGACTCCTTGTGGTTTTGTGTGTGCATGTTTGTGTGCTATTCTTTTGGACCACAGAAACGAGCACTATGAAAATCTGAACTAAAGGATATTAGCGAAGACCATCCAACCTCCATGGAAAATCCATTCGTCAGGACAATGAGGTTTATGCCAGACTTGAAACACAGAAATTGTTCCTAAAAATTCAGCACATACTGCAATACTTTGTTGAATTGGGACCTTCCAGAGTACAGAGATGATGCATTTCTTTGCAGTCTTAATTGTTTGCCTCAATCCTATTCAGACTCTCTCCTTGTTTTGTCCTTGATAGAATAAAGTAATCCCTAAAGCTCCCTTTTATCTCCTCACTCTGTAAATAGGTTTGGCCTAAGAGAGGCCTCCTCTTTAAATTAAAAAAAAAAAAAGATAACATTTAGTGTTGTTTACTATATAACGCTGATTCTGAGAAAAATATAGATTAAGAAACTTGTGGAAATCGAAACCCTGGATAACATTGAGATCTTTATCACCAGACTGCTTACTGTTGTAATGCTAAATAAAGAAGTGAACACATGTTACATTAAAAATAATTCCAGAAGCAAAAGTGAATCTTCTCTCTGTGGAAACAGTTTTTCTTAGATATTATGTTTATGTGCCCAAACGTTAACAATTTTTTCTCTGTTTTCGTTCCTCCACCCCTGTTAATGTGTCAGGTTTCCTTATCAGTCACGTTTGTGTGCCACTCAGCAACAGTCATAGACCCCTGAGGATGGTCCCAGATGAGGCTGAGACAGAAGATTGATAAAGAAATTGAGTAAAATGCCACTTTTTCTTCTGAAAGTGCATTCCCTGAGAGAGAGCGAGAGAGGAAGCTTTTTCCCGGAGAGCATCTCAGATTTGCAGCTGTCTGTTCCAACTGCCAGGGCTTTTATCCAGCAAAACCCATAAGTATCCACTCACCTCTGGGTGCACGATTAAGTGCAATGAACTTTGCGGGGTCTCATCACCTACTTATAATGCTGCACATGCCAAGATGCTCAGCTGAACTGGAATCTAGAGCCTGGATCCAACCTGGCTCCTTGGGAACTGAAAACGGGTCTCCCTATACAGTCAAAGAAGGAAAGAAAGTGCTTCTCCAAAAGCTTTTAGAGAATAGTTCAGCCTGTCACCTGAATCAGATGTATTGCAGTGGAACCTGATTTTTTACACTTGCTCCTGTTTTGGAGATGTTGGCAAATAGTACTGAGAATACATACCTAAAAACTTGTCCCTAAGTACTTTATCCTGCAGCAAAGGTGTGTGGGAGAGGACTGCCCAGCTCCAGAAGGCCAGGATGGTGTCAACCTGCAAGAGGATGATCACTTTTCCACTCATTCCTGCCCCAGCATTCCCTCTTCTCCTGCGCTTCCCATGGCTCCCCTGGGAACCTGCCACTCCTGCAGCAAAGAACCTAGGGACAAGGAGGGGGGAACAGAGAGGAAGAGAGGTCACCAACCCCATCCCTGAAGTTGCTGTCTCTCTCATCCATCATTTGGAAACAGGGGAAGAGGAACATCATCTGTGAGCCCTGTGGTCCCTGTGAAATGGATGCAGAAGGGGGCAAGGAGCCACTATGACCCCAGGAGACAACTGCCTGCTCCCAGTGAGTTTAGTGATCTCCCCAGTCTCCACTCCCCCAGCTTCACTCGCCTCCCGCTCAGTTTGCACGAAAGCAGAAGTGGAGGAAGGTATCTGGCATTCTCACTTCCCCCCAGGAGCCCCTCTGTTTGGCTCCGTGTCCTTTTGCTCAACACTTAGCAGAAAGTGATAACAACAACAAAATAAACTTTCAGCAGTTCCAATTAAAAGAAAAAAGAGTGCAGTGTTTCCTCTCAGAAGCACAGAGAGCTAGAATGTCAGCCGGCTATCAGCGATACCTGGAAAACACTGGATCCTGTGCCAGCAAAGTTGATGAGGGTTTTTTATTTTAATGGCTGTGCTCTGAAAGATCTGGTTGTTAGGTACATTGTACACCATGGGAATGAGGTGTGGGGTAGTTTTGCCCTGGCACTCTGTTGTGATTTTTTTTCCCCGCGTATCTCCAAGGGCAGAATGAGGCAGTCAGTGCTCTGAAGGGTTATGTCTGCTGTTCCCATCACACCTGTATTACACACATCTGTGTTTCACAGTGTGATTAAATCAAGTGTTTTGTGCCAGCACAATAGCTACAGTAGAAAGAGGTGCTGAGATTAACACACCACAGTACCTGCAGTAAAATGCAACCAGTACAGGGCAGCATTGTCTCCTGTGTCCCCATGGAGTGGGATTTTGGGTTAGATAAAGTGTCTTAGACTTTTAGAGGGGGGGACAGTATAGCACTGCTTGGAATAAATAGCTATTCTAGAAAATCCAGTCTCTCACTGTAAACCTGCTCCACGCCGAAGGGCTGGAAGCTGTACGGTGCATCTGCTTACAGGACAGCAGGGTCCAAATTTTGATAGTTACTGGAAAAGGTTTTATTTTCTTTCCAGCCTGAAACATGAAAAATGAAAAAGTAAAAGCTGCACCAGACTGGGTAAGTCATTGGGCTTTGTTCAGCACCTGGGAGTAAGATGTTCCTTCATTAGATGAAAACTTTTCCCAGCAGTAGTTTCTTCCCCTAGAACAATCTGCACGCAACTTGCTGGCTGTGCAGACCCAGCCCTTGGTGCCATAATTGTCTGTTGTACTCACTTGCTAAGTTCCTGAGTCACAGAGTTGGTAGAAACAGGGACAAATCAACATTGATTCTCAAATGCAGTGGAACCCCCACATTAAGAGTGAGGCACAGCCAGGCTTTCATGTGTCCCTGGAGGGAAATGTTTGCCATCTTCACTGCCTCTTCCTCAGAGGCAATGGGGAAATGTGGGTTATTGAAACAAGGCTGATCCTGCCAGTGCTTGGTCCAGTGCAGACCCATAAATGCAGCTGTCTAGGAAAAGCATCTCCATCCACACCTATTTCCTTTTCCTCTCCTGAAACACAAGCAGATGTTGATACTTTAACTTATTTTGCATGTGCTAGGGCTTCTCTTGACCAAGTAAACTGGTGATTTATGGTCAGATACAACCTCTAGCTTTCAAGCACCCATATAAGGCACTGCGATTAGTTCTGCTTTTGTGCTTTGGTTCCCAGGTGAACCCTGAGGTCCCCTGTGTACAGAGATCACTAGTACAGGTGAAGTACAGGGTGAAGGATCCCACAGAAATCCCTGGACATCTGCAGGCAAAAGGTGATGGCATTAACTACCCTTAGTTATATGTTTCAGGGCAGCATGAGGTGAGTCAAACCCTTTCAGATCTCTGCACTGAAATGGGCTCTGCTGGTGAATGCTTAGCAGAGTAGCGCATGTGGGTAAGGGCCGAGTTAAGCCTTAAATAATTAAAAAAATTCCAAACAAATCCCTCCTTCAGGTTTCTCAGTCACATTCTGCCTTTCCAAGGCCTGGCATGCAGGGTGCAAATCCTGGGAGATAATGCTGTCTCTGTTACAGCATCCTGGTCAGGACTGAGCAACATTTAATTACATATGAGACATCTCTCGCTGTAACAGCTCCCATAGTACAGCCCCATCACACTAAAATTTATTTTATTTTATCAGATTATTCATGGCGTGCGCTATTATTTGCAACCTGTAGTCTAACACAGATCTATATTTAATAGGCCTACAGTTTCAGAGACATGACCGTTGATGGTCCCAAAGCATGAAGCATTATTTTATGAGGAATTGCTGCTCTCACACACGTTTAAACCTTTCTCCATTAGGCTGATGCTCTTGGCAGTGAACTTGCACAGTTCAAGGATTAGAAAAGTGCTTATTTCTGATGAGGTGTTTGTTTCTGCTAGCAGGACTTTGTGAGGCAAAGCCACTGCTTGACAATAATTTGAAAATTTATTATTTCATCTTACCCAGAAAGAACCCCTTTTCTTTGACCCAATTTGACTTTCTTCAGAAGTTGCTTCTTCAGAAATTTTTCAGAAATGTTTTCTTTTCCCCCTTGGGTGTTTCAACAAAAAGGAAAACAGTGCTGTTTTCATTAGTATTTCCCGCAGAAAAGTTTAAGCTTTTCTCAATAAAGGGCAAATTTTTCTACTGTTGAAAGCTGGGGGGGTTTTATCTTTTTTTTTCTCCTTTTCTTTTTAAGTTAGAAATGTTAATGTGCTGCCCTGCAGAAATTGCCATTTAAGTGCTTTATGCTTACATTTACCTCAATTGACCACACTTGCTGAGATTCTCTTTCCTGTGATACACCACAACCTTCTCTCAAGATGTGAAAAACCACTTGTGTTCTGGGAGATAAAACTTGGCCAAGCCCATAAAAGAAAATGGGACTACAAAGGCAACTGAAACTCCCACTATTTGCTGTGGAAAGCAAGCTGAATCTAAGCATTTTATTTTCAAAGTTAGCATTTGAATTATGAAGGAACACTTGGCATTTTCCTCAAAAAGCAGAACTTTCACAAATAAATTAATTCTGAAAAAGAAAAAAAAGTGACCTCTCACCCCGAAATTCCTGACAGCTAATTTTCCACTGGAAAACATCTTTTATGGAAAGTTTCAATGCTCTCCATATTTGTTTACCTAAACTTACATATGTGCTAATGTGGCTTTGCTGATCAGAACCTCAAAATTTTGCATGATGCAGAATTTATACATTTGTTCTTAGCCAAACCATACCATATAAAAGCTGGCTTATTACTAGTAATATTGAGAAAACTGGCTAACAAGACATCCTGGATACTGCACACATACTGATGCTCTTTATAGAATAAATGCTCTGTGCTCTGATGTGGCAAATGAGGTCATTTGAGTGCACTAACTCTGGTCTTCCTCTCCCTGTTCTGCTTGAAAGAGATTTGAATGTGAAAAGGTTTTGGCACTCAGGGCTCCATGGTTTGGAACGGCTTTCAAAATTGGAGACTTAAAGGTCACTTTTCTCTGAAGAAGTAAGGGACCCAACCCCAATATCAGCCATCAAAGAAACTCTAAAATAAAAAGTTGTTTTCAAAATCACATTGAGTAGGCCAGGGATGTAGCTGTTCCCCATAAATATGCGAGACCTCTGCGTTGAACATATATTGTTTTATCCCTGCGGCATGACCCCATCTGTCAGATAAGGAGAAGCAGTAAAACAGGGAGGATGTGGTTGCTGTCTTGGAAGTTGGAAAGAAAATTCAAGCTTAGGAGGGTTGTTTTTTCTCCCCTAAAATTAAAACCAGTGCTCCTGTTAGCTTCCTAAACTCCATCCAAATTTAGCTGATGCTCTGACAGGGAAAAACAGGGTTTCAAAAGCTGTTTCCCATTTACCAGCGGTGACAACTGACTGGGAGATGGGGGCAAAGGCATAGGTGAATAAAGTAGGCTCATACCACCTTCCCCACTGCCCACAATGAACCAATGGATGTGTTTGCCCCTTGAAAAACCATAAGGCTCTGAAAGCCACGGGCACCTTGAAACAAGGGCCACGGTGTAATTCTGCTGGGCAGGGAGATGCCTGGGCTAACCGAAATACGTGCTGGTGGTCGTGGTGTGATGCCACCACTGTCCTACTCAGGGAGCCAAAGTGCTTAACTCTGGGCTGGAGGGAGATACCTGACAGGGGCTGAAATCCACAGCAGTAGATCATTTGGGATGGGGGCCTGAGTATAACCCTTCTCACCTCAGCAGAAGCAGGAGGATGTGCTCCCCACCAGGTGATCTCACCCCTCTCTTTACACATAATAGCCTGGTGCTTCCCACAGTTTTGGATTCAGATTCAAATCCCTCTTCTGGCAGATGCAGAGCAGGATTTGTGCTGTGCTTTCCCACTTGTCTGTGACCAAGCAAGTCGAGGGCATTCTTGCCTCTCTTCTCTAGATGTACTCCATCAGGTCTAGCAGGACTCATCCTAAAAATAATTCCCAGGTTAGGAGAAGCCTTTGTTTATCAAGAAGGCTGGGCTTAACTTTCCAAGAGTCCATCACTGATGTCCATGTCTAATGCATGCTAGAAGTGCCTTTGAAGACTCAGCTCCTATAAAGCCTTCTTCATCTGCCACAACTCAGCTCTGTGACTCTACCCATGCCCCCAACTCTATGGCTTGTTGAGGCCAATTCTCTAAGAGCAACATATAGGGCCTGAGTAGAGAGGCCTGATGAACAGATTAGATGACTTAAGTTGTTTAAAATACCAACATATTTGGTATATATTGTAAATGTTGCAGTTTTCCTATTCAAGCAATCATAGCTGATAATTCTCTCACCATAATGCTGAGTTTTACTTGCACTTTTTGAGCCTATAGTAGTATCTCAGTCAAGTTTTTGAGGATACTGAGTTTTTTGACAGGCTTTCATGCACAGTCAGGGAGAGGCGTTGTCGATGGCTCTCTGCTCTTCGAGAAGGAATCATCCCTATAGTAAGGAAAATATTTCTGAAGCCCCCAAACTGCCTTTTCCATCACTTACCAGCCTGCACCCCAGTTGGGTGGGCTAATAGCAAATCACTGCATTCAGGCTGACAGCACATTGAGCTGGTTTTGAATTTCCTGCTCTCTAAACCATGCTGTAAACTGAATCAAAACACTTTCATTAGAGGGATGAAAATAAATCCCACTGAAGCTGGATTTCATCATGTGGAATTATCAGAGAGGAGCAGACTGGGTTATGTGGGGTTCAAGGATGTGGCCACAGAGCCAAAGGGGAAGCTGTGCAGAATCTCTGCTGTATGCCCAGATATTAGACTCAGCAACCAGCACCACCACCTAGGAGGAATAAACTGGAACCCTGTCACTCCTCCGTTTGGTTTTTGGGAAGCCATGATTTCCATCAATGGAAATGGGGCTGGCAGTATCATAAAACTAGCTTTGAATTATGCAGAATTTTCAGAACTAAAGCAGCACTTTGAGGGCATTTTTGCTTGTGATTACCAATCAAACACAAATGTAATCCTTGCAGCGCATGTTTGAGGAGGCGAGTAGGTTCTTTCAGGAGTGTTTTCACATCAGGACTAGCACAAGCCCCAGCTCAGGAGCTGCTCCCCAACTTTTCCTTGCCCCCGCTGAGAATGCTATCCCAGTCAGCTGGTGCTGCCACCTGGGACAAGCTGCCGCAGCAGGATGCAATGCCTGGAGCGTGTCTTTTGCTTTCACTTAGCAATCTGCCACCACTTCTGGGAAGATTTGAATTACATTTCTCGTCTAATAACTCTTTCATATCTTCCCCAGACTCCATCCTAGACCCATGAACATAGTCCTGGTTCTCTGTAACTAGCTCCCCCAGAGCAGTGAGGGGCATGCAGCATGAAGGCAGAGCTGCAGAGGAAACAACCACTTAATTTTTTGGTTTGTAGCCCCTGGGCTAACCCAGGGCCTGATCTGACCAACATCTTAGGTGGACATGTTCCTATCTGAAGACAGTTTTTTTTGGAAGGAAGTTGAAGATTCTTTAGCAGAGCACAGCTTTCTTGACCATGCAAGCACTGGCTGTTTGCAAGAACAATTTCAAGACACAGTGTAATCTACATAATTCACTGACTGTACTCTTAGCTACAACAGCAAAAATGCATGAGCATGTAGGCACAAATGTACACAAATGCATATTATTATGATTTGCAGCTGTCAGAGCAGTTCCTGTCACTGAAAAAAACTAAACTTAATTACCAATCTGGAACGAATCATGATCTCAAAATAAAAAAAGAGCAAGCTGTCTAAGTGTATGCACATTCTTTCATTGTAAATAACTTCCCAAGAATAGAGGGCCAAATCCTCAATTGGTGTAGGCTGGTGTCACAGCTAATTTCAGAGAAACTGGCTTTTCTGATGGGTGCTAGCTGTAGATCTGATTCTGTACATTTTCTAAACTTTTCATCAGAAGACCATTCAAATCCTATAAGAATATCATGAGGGTGTTGTTTATCAGTGGTCAGCTGCATCCTCCAGAACTATTTGCCTTGGCATCTAGATGGGACTGAGGAGGTCTGAGTTTTATTCCTGTTGAGCCTCTAATTCAGTGTGACCCTGAACGTGTCCTTCGTCACCTTTGTCACTGGTGGTCATGACATTCAGACCAGAGAAATCAAACTTCAGATCACTAGATGGAGCAGAAAATTCCCTAGATCAAGACAAACCACCTCACAAACACAAGACTACCTAATCTGCCTCCAACTGCAGACTCCTGCGCGATGCCCTCAAGTGTTCCCCCGGGTACATTCCCTCTCACTGGCACCCTCATTTGTCATTGTTGTAGCGATTTTTCGGCTGCACAAGGGATTGTCTCCTCCAGACTGCAGAGAGATGATCCTATGTACCTCCTGCAGATGGTCTGCATGCCACTAGCCATTCATGAGAGGCACTTTGCAGCCCCCTTTTTAACAGACTGTGAGCCCTTGGTCAGGGCTGTCCTCACAGTCCTGTGTTTGTGTAAGACTTCATGCACTGAGGCTCTGCCTCAGCTGGGGCCTCAAAAACACAGCTATAAAACCAGCAATAAATAACAGCAGCACAGGACAGGGTGTTAAACTCACTGATGGCATCTGAGTCATCACTTCGGCCTCTCGATGGCATGACCTTGGAGGTAGGCTGTTAAGTCTGTAAAAAACGTTTAGAAAAATAATAAAAAAGGTCTCTCAAGTCCAGTGTCTTGCTCCAGTGATAGCAAAAAGGGTAACAGGAGACTGTTGTTCTAACTCTGTGCCGCCTTTTCAGACCTTGTTTTTGTTTTCCTGCAAGGAGCAGGACTTTATTGGCTTGTTTCTGGGTGCACACATGAAACCTTTCATCAGTGCGTGTTTCAGTAACGGGCCCCTGGATATCAGTAACATTGACACATTCATACAATATCCCACTCCGTGATTTGCAGCGCTCCTACGGCTCAGTACTATTAATGAATGAGTGACTCTTTTCATTACCTTGCCATAGATCAAGTGCTGGTCTCTGATTTTGACAGATGATTCAAATACATCTGGTTTTCCTAACCTGAGACCGCTCAGCTCCTCCAGCTACAGCTAAATGATGTTGTTTGCTAGGGAAGAATAAGCTATTTTGGAGGGACGTACAAAAGGCACTTTGACTGCTGGACTGCAGTCTGGGCTGGGAGCGAACATGGCTGTGCCTGAAAGGTTGGTCTCAATGGGGAGAAAATCTACTTGAGTGTATTTTTTTCTAGGACTGTTGAGATTTTTTTGGGGGAGCAAGCAACCTTCACATGAGGAAAGTCAACAACGGTCCCTTTTATAACCTGTGAGGACCATGAAAGTTTCATTTTCTGCTCAAAGTGAAAGATCCCTCTATCTATAGGGGGATCCTCTTGACACTATGTGACAAACACGCCCCCTTGCAATGCCAGCAGCTGCATTTTTCTTTGGTTTCTGACATACCACATCCTAAATTTAATTGCTTTAATTTGTTAACATTATTTTACACTTGACAAATATTCTTTCTAAGGTGCTCACTGAGCCATGGCAGCTCACTCGCCACCTTAGTACCTCTGAGAAACTAAGAGACCCCTGTTAAGTCTGCTCTGGTCCCAGAGACTGCCGTACCTCCTTGAACTAGTGTATGTATTTGCTTAAAATAGGAATAGGATGGAAGTCAGGAACAAACTCAAAGAGGAAAAAACACCCTTTGCTTCCTCTAGAAGAGCCCAGGCTGTTGCCATGCTATGTCTGACTCACTACTGCAATGCAGCTTAAATGCTTTGCCCAGACTGGAGCAGTTGTATTCAGCAGAGTTGAAATAGGCCCTTGTACCCCTGACGTGGCCTGGGGGAGGCAGGCACTGCCCTCAGAGATGGAAAAAGGAACATTTGCACTCTCTAAGTCAAAGGAGTGTGTATGACTCAACTCCTGAGAAAGAGTTCAGATGATATACAAAGGATGGGCAGAAAGGGGGAAGGGTGGCCATCCAAAGGAAGTGCTCTCAGCTGTGTTTTTGGGGTCCGGTTTTAATGGCCATGAGGAGGATGAGATTCTGGACACCAGGAGGCACGGCTCCATCTGCCTGGGGAACCTCAAGCCAAGAACCCTTGGCTGAGCTAGTCTGGCACCCATGACCAGCTCTGGAGTGGGCACAGAACAGAGAAAGGTATTGAAGGTTACCGAAAAGTGGCAAATCTTAAAGCTGTGCTTTGAACATACATTATCTTCTGCTTCAACCTCTCCTTTCTCCATCAGCACTTCCAACACACTGTTACAAACACCTCTGGGCCCTGCCACAGCTTTACCAGTGGCTCATCTATCTGGATGCGTCCAGTTGTTTCTTTGCTTCAAGGACTGTGTATTGTGTATCATGGACAAGTAGAGCCAAGGAAGCTTTCAAATTTGTTTTCTCCTGGAATAGGGTATCCACCATGAGGAAGGTGTGCAACTGTCTGAGAAACCAAGGTAGCCCAAGCTAGAACTGACCTGGGCATCTTTGTGCGGGCCTCAGCCCCTGTAGTGTCCAAATCAGTGGCCCTTCACAGCATCCCCTCTGCAGGATAAGAGGGCAAAACTGTGGTGTTGCTCATTACCAGCTTCCTACTGGAGAAGAACAGTCACAGAACCATGAAGGCACCCTGATAGTCATGGCTCTTTTAGGAAGGTTTTGGGTTGAGGAAGCAGCAGCTAAAATAAATGTGTCTCACAGTACAGGATATCTTGCTCAGCCAAAAATAAAATCTACAGGAATTCAAAGGACCAGAAAAAGCTGGACTTTGCAACCCTAGAAATGTCATGTGATGAAATCCTTATCCTATCCAGCTCTTACCATTGGCCTGAGAGAGATAGTGCTTCCCCCTGGGACCCTGGCAAAGCTCTTACCTAACACTGAATAAGCTATAAAGGGTCATAAACTACCATAAGATTTTTCAGGAAAGTGTCCAAAGCATTTGGATCTGCAGAGATGCAGAGGGGAAATCTTAGGTACTTATGTAGTTACATGCCTGAGTACCTCTAAAAATCCACTATTTAGTCTTCAGTTACTATAGAGCAGATCAGGCCTCTGCAAGCACAGCATTGCCACCTGGATACTGGCCACTAGGTGATCTCTTGAGGGCACACCTCAAATCCTATGTTCAGCTTTGGGCCCCACATGACAAGAAGGACATTGAGGTGCTGGAGCGTGTCCAGAGAAGGACAACAAAGCTGGGGAAGGTCTGGTGCACAAGTCTGGTGAGGAGCAGCTGAGGGAGCTGGGGGTGCTTAGCCTGGAAAAAAGGAGGTTCAAGGGGGACCTTATAACTCTCTACAACCACCTGAAAGAAGGTTGTAATGAGGTGGGGGTCAGTTTCTTCTCCCACATAACAAGTGACAGGAAAATAGGAAATGCCTCAAGTTGCACCAGGGCAGATTTAGATTGGATATTAGGAAAAATTTCTTCACTGAAAGAGTGGAACAGGCTTCCCAGGGAAGTGTTCAGAAGGTGTGTGGACGGGACATTTGGGGGGCACAGTTTAGTGGGGAATGTGGTGGTGCTCAGTGAAAGGTTGGACTCGATGATGAGTTCCTTTCCAACCTAAATGATTCTATGATTCTTGGCCTTCACTACTTAAGGCACAGCCTCCAACCCTGGTGAGACAAGTATCTGTGGCCAGCTCAGGGTATTGGCTTGAGTCATGGCTGAATGAAAGAAAAAAAAACACACACAAAAAGGATTTAAATGCCTCCCTAGAGAAGAATGATCTTTGCAAGATCAAACTGGCATAAAATACAAAAAGCAATAAAAATAGTCACACTTTGAAGCCCAAACCCATTCCCCGTAAGTGTCCACTAGAGGGTTTCTTGTACTTTCCACTGAACTGTCAGCACTGCCGGCTCTTAAAGGCAGACTGGGGGACCCCGGAGGCAGGATGGCAAGGATGGGTGCAGGGACAGCCCACACACCAAGCTCCACCAGTGTCTGTGCCCACACTGGTATCCCGAGACAGGACTGGTGTGTGCAGGTGCACATCCACACAGGCTTCCCTCGCAGCTCTGGCATTGGCAGGAGCAACTGCAGTCCCACGTCTGGGGTGCTTATTCTAGGAGTCCTTTATTAAAACCCACAAGCGAAAAGTGGCTTTTCCAGAGAAAGTGCGTGTGCCCAGATATCAGCTGCATTTGCCACCACATTCAATGGTCGTTTCTCACACTGAGTCCTTGTAAAACTCACCACCCCTTCCTGGCACTGCTTTTGCCCCTGTCTTACGGCACAGTGTTGAGCCAAGCCTTCTGCCCCCCCTTCTCTTGTTCTCCCTAAAACCTGGTCACACTCACACCAGGAAGGAGGATGAAACCAACCTCCAGATTTGCCATGGGGCCCTGGTACAGGAGGAAGGGACAGAGAGAAGGGATAGCAAAATGGAGATTTTTGACCTTGATGCTTAGAACAGCATTTGTGAGATGTCATTATTCAGATTAATTTCCTGATGCCGCTGTACTTACAGGCACCAATCATGCACATTTTGATTATTTCCTCATGGTCATGAAAGCTTGGCAGGTAGATAGATTGGTATAAGAAAGACTGCTCTAAAAACATCAGTGGACATTTTCCCAAGTGTTGCAGGTACAGGGTGGCAGGGTGCGGCACTGAAAGCTTTATTAGCTCCTGTGTACAAACCCACAGACTCCCTCCATCTGTCAGGAGTGTGAGCATTTTAATCTCCAAGCACTTACCAAGCCCGTCAGCATCACTTTCCCCTTTAACCATCAACAGATCAGAGCTGGAAACAGGCAAAGTTTTTTCCTTCAGGCTATCCAGAGGGCTGATGACAAAGGTGGAGCAGTCACTGGCAAACACAAAACAAAAATTCTTTAAGTTCAATGGCATAGTTTGAGTATGTTTTTTAAAAATGAAAATATAAAACTGAAAAAACCCTCCAAGATGGCAGAAGAATCAGGAAAAAAATATTCCTTAAAAAGTTAAGTAGAATGTTTTGATTTTTTTTTAAAAAATTAGCAGCTAAAGTGAATGCCCAGTTTTCTCCCAGCACAATCCTGAGGTTTTCACTGCTGAGCATTTTTGGTGGCAAATTGACGTAGATCTGATGGTCAGCTGGGGATCCTTGTCTGGCTGTGTCTGCACTGCTGAGCCCTGCTAATACACACACTGGCTGGTGGCATGGAGAGGTGTGATCCTGCACCAGGATCCCTGCCTTGGCAGAGCTCCAAGCCTGGGCTGTGCCTGCGCCATGAGAGCTTTGCCTGTATGACTGTGCATTATCATCAGGCTTGTTTGTGAAATGTCTCGCCGACTCTGAACACGAGGGTCAGATTTTCAAAGCACGTAGTGCTCATAATTGGAGCCAGATTTCTGGAGGAGCTCTGCTCCCATTTAAACACCTAAAGAAAGTGACTGGATTGTCTACCCCAGCTGTTCCTGTGGCGGGAAATAAGAGCTGCTACAGGCTGACTCCAGCCCTAGATAAATAATAATGAATGAAAGTCATTATAGGGGATGAATTTGCAAATATTTAAAGTTTCAAAGCATGAATTTCGTTAATTAAATAATGCTAATAATGCAACATCAGTCTGACCTAAAGGTTAATGTAAAATCGCTGTCTTTGGTGAGAATCTCTCTCTTCACAAATTCCCTGAGGTAAATGAAACTTTTTCTGGCTTTGAAAGCTGAACTGATTGAACCAAAACTTTTCTATAGAGGTCATTCATCCTTTCTGTATGCTTTCAGACAAGCCCATGGCCATCAAGAAATAATACAGCCTGCACAGATTATGGATTAAAAAGTCTTCCCTTCTTAATAACTTTGTTCAATTTTTTTTTGCTTGTTTCACATGGGGCAGTATCATTAAAGACAGCTATGATGATTTATAGGGAATCCAAGTTTTAGAGAACCCTGTTACTTCTGTGGAAAAAAAAAAGAAATAAGTGGAGCAGTCTCTTATTATGTAATGTAATTGAGTTTAAACACTATAAAAATAGTTCTGTGGGTCTTGTTTAATTTGTCTGGTTTTAACTGTATTCTCTTTTTCCCTCTCCAGACCTTTCCATATACAGTGAGAGACACATATCTCAGTGACGTGTGCTAAGGAAACTTTAGCTATAATATTAGAAAACTCCATTTAATTTGATTATGGGTGTCATTGGGTTCAAAAATATTTATATGATTTTGTAGGTGTTTGTAGGTCTAGGACTGTAATTTCCCTTTACAGCTTCAAAGGGCTTAAATTTAAATGATGAAAAAGCCTTTAAAAGGCAGGAGTAGTGCTGTGTCTTTAGAGAGGTGTTTGGGAGCAAAAATCCCTGCTCTGTCATGGTCTTCTTGTGTCATTTTAGAGGGACTGGATTTTTAAGATGGAAACAAGGTGTCTATCCACTCATAATCTTTTCAAAACCTGACCTGAGGCTTTGTACTTCGATTTCTCACCTCTAATCCCATATCAGAGAGCTGATGTGATGATAAACACATCAAAAGCTGGGAAATGATCTGACAACACAGTACTGGGAGAGATGTGCTTGCCCCCTGCCCACAAGGCACAAGATAACTCCCAGCACAGACATCAGAGATCTTCAGCCAGTGGGACAGCACGTGCCCTGAGATGTCCCTGTTTTGCCGAAGACGGTTGATGATTTCTAAATGTGAGCTCCCAGTCACTTCTCCAGGCTGTGAAACATTTACTGTGGGATGTGTATCATCCCACACGTGGGGTGAGCACGTGTTTTGAGTGACCTCCCTTTTGCTTGTCGAGAATGAAAGAATTGCAGAATGAAACACAAAAATCAAATCTCAAATGCACAAGAGTAACAAGAAAATGAGCAGATACTTAAACCTCTGAATAAAATTTTTGGAGGAAATCCTGGCTCCATCTCTAGTCTTTCTACACTTTGGACAGGTTGGAGGGTTTTGAACTCCCCCAGTTTCTGCCTGAGGAGGGTTGCTGGCCGCTGGGCTAACACACATGCACAGTTTATGAGGCTCAAGCTGGTGCCTCTAGACAGAGCCTCCTTGCTTTCAGCAAAGTACAGTCCTCACTTTCAGACTTCTCTCTCTGGTCTTCTTGTGCGTTTATGAGCAGAAATGGGTTCTCCTGTCCACTAGGAGCTTAAAGTCAGTGAAACCCCTCATTGCTCTCAAACCCCCTCGAAGATACTCCAGATAAGAAGCAGCTTTTGATAGCCTGCAACCACACAGCCCTTTTAGCACTCCCCTCTAAACAGCAGTCAGATTTTCTGCACTGCTTAGGTCTGGCAAAGCCCAGATCTGGAGCTGGTATCGTAGGTCATGCTGAAAGCTTGATATCGCAGGTCTGCAGTGGAATTGAAGACCGCACTGTCTAATTGCAACCTTGTCCAACCACTAACTAGTGTTCTGTGGAGCAAAAACCTATCTTTAGTCCTTCCCAAAAAACACTGGGACTTTGCCAGGAGGGAAAAATGCTGGGAACATAAACAAAACTGAAGAACAAAAAATGGCAGGACTGAGAGGAGATATTTTCCAATAGACAGCCTGTAATTTACCATGGATGTGGTAATTTAGCCAAAATAATTGAATTCTATGAGTTTCCAAAGGGTTTCTGCTAATGTTGTAAGTGCACTTGGGTTGGGAGGTTGGTAACATGATATGAAATCTTTCATCTTGGGTTTGCTGCTCTGAGAACTACTCCAATCATCATTGATCATAAACATCACCCAATCACAGACATCATAATTGTTCCCCTCGGGTGGCTTTTTTGGTGGGATATGTGAAATACATGAACGTTCCTCATTCCCCAAGTGAAGGAGCATGCTCCCCACATGCAAGAAGGCCATTATTGGCTGGTAATTTCATCGGACTTAGTGTTACCCATCTCCTCTTTGAGAGTCTTAGTCAAAATGGATGGCAGCCAGCTCATGTGTTCAAGGGTTTTGAATGGTGAGGTTTCTGCTGAGTGGACAGACAGCTTCCCAACCGCCTCTTGAAGGAAAATAAGAAAGACATCACAGTTGTCTGAAAATATTTTGTTGGTGGAAAAATGTAAAACAAGGCTGCAAGAGAGCTTTAGAAGACATTTCATCTTTCCCCACCCCAAGGTAAGATCAGTTAGACCTGGCCAACCTTTTACAGAGATATCTCTAATGTCTTTTTGAAAATCTCCTGTGACGGGCACTGCGTGACTAGCCCAAACTCAGCCACTGGCCTTTCTCCTAATATCTAACCAGAATCTTTCTTCCTGCAGGGTCAGCCCTCCTCTTCCTGTCCCTGGGGAGATGTGGAGAATGGTTTATTGCCTTCCTCAAGTAATGTTTTTCAGTTGGAGGTCAACCGAATGATGGGAAATGATTTGCCACACTCTCCTTATATGTGTAACACCTTCCTAGACAGCAGTAGGGTTGTGATACTGCTGTGAGCAAATGTAATCAATATGGGAGTTCATTTATGTAAACTACATTAACTGCTCCACTGAATACTGAAAATCACAGATTCCACAGCGGTGGAGACTTCGCTTTTCCCTACAATCCTTCTCCAGATTATTCTCTTGGTTTCACAGGTGATCCTGTTGATCTCACAAGGGCTTGTGGACTTTCTGCCTCACTGGCTAAAGACCACACTATCTAACCACCCTTTTTTTTTCTCAGATCCTTTCCTTGTTGAGTATAATTAAGCTAAACTGGATGGAAGAACACAGAAACTGCTCCCAGCCTCTGCTTAGTTTTGGGGTGTGCTGTTCAGTCTCCTGAAGACCTGAAAAAGTATTGCTGTGTCCACCAGTGTACCTGCTTTTTCCAAGGTCTTAAAAGAGTAGTCAATGGAGAAACTGATCCTCTTCCAAACCCTCATTCCTCATAGAGGAGGCCTAAAGTCCATGGAACACTTGTCTGGTGTTGATTCCAAAGGGGTGCCAGGAATCAAAGCCCAAGCTCAGGGGCACTGCAGGGCACACTTACCTATGGTTTGGGCAGAGGAACTGATGCTGGGATCTGCTTCAAGAAGGCAGAGAAGAGTGTGGGCAGAAACTGTGGGCTGCCCAGAGGGCTGCCAGAGGGAGATGTGAGACGGAAGGCTGGAGATGGAGATGCAGAGAAAGGAAAGGTGGGATAGATGAAAAAATAAGAGCATAGCAAAAAAAAAATCTATTTAAAATAGAATAGTCCCTTCCTTTCCTAGGAATGTCTCTTCTTGTCCATCTACTGCTGTGCCCTGTTTTGTACCCCTGTACAGCCAAGGGCTGGGTCCCCATTACAGTTTGGGTGCTTCACTGCCCTTTCCAATTCCCGTGCCGTGTCTCCCTCCCAACCCAGCATGGCTATGGATCTTGGCCTGAGAACCTCACAGGTGTTTAAATGAAAAATAAGAACTACCCTGAGGCTGGAAAAGCCCTGACTTGCCTTGCTGTTTTCCAGCTTTGCTGTGGAGTACTGCTACTCACCTGAAGTGACTTTCTCTGCTGAGGGCAAAAGGAGAGTCAAGGCCAATCTCTAAGCCTGGTGCCTCTCTCAGAGATGTTATCTGCCTTTATTGGCTTGACCAAATGAAATTCCCTGCATGTGTACAGCAACTGTTGTAGGAGCAGACTCCATTGTTCTCTGGGCTGAAACCTGCTGGCTATTTAAATAAAACAACTCATTATCTGCCACTACCCACTCTAACACACTGGCAATTTTGAATTGCTGTCAGAACATACTGTCCCCACAATCACTTCCCTCCTGCTGGGACATCTTTTCCTGTGTTTACTCATGTCCTTTAAGTAATGCTTAGAGCCAAGTGTCCATGCTGTGAAAGAAACACATATTTTAATGGTTTAGCTTCTGTAAAGCTAAAAGCATACAGCAGAAAGGAGAGGGATCATTAAACCACAGTGATCTGCCTACAGATCCTGCTTTGAATCTATAAGGATGTGATTTTCATAGGGAAACTCTCCAATTGAGTAGTTTTCCTTCCTTCTGAAGTAAGAGCTGCAAGAGGTAGGGAGTGGGACAGCGGATTGCAGAGTATCTGTGCAGCATTGTCTGGTATGCAATGAGGTTGTGAAATGCCTGAAAAGACCCTAATGTGACATAGCCACAGATCTAGCTATAGATTTGGATAGCAGATCAGGATATTCAGGGATGGTGGAGTCCTGGGATAGGTTCTGATATTGGTGGAGTCATTACCTTCATTTCTGCAACACCAAATATCTCCCTAATCACCTCTATCACATTTTACAATCTCGGTGAAGAAAGATCATCTTTGTTGCTTTCTGACATGAGCCAGTAGTATCAATCTGTTTAGCATATCACAAAAACCTTCTTTTCTCAAAATCCTGCTAATTGTCTGCAAGTAGATACAGGTAAATAAGCTGTAGAAAACCTGGACCATTATGGCACATATATGGGGACTTTTGCTAAACACTTTGCCTGTGCTCCATCTCTTTTGCTATGCACAGAACAACCTACAGGTAACAGCCTCTGCCCTTGGAAATTCCCTCCATGGGTGAGCAGGAGCAGGTGGTTTTGCACAGACATTGGATTTATGCAAATGCACTTTGATCCTCATGTGAACACAAACGAAAGAGTGGCCAAACACACTGGTTTTATTTCTCCCTAGTTAGAAAGGTGCGGGGGAATGCAACAAAAACCTGTTCTTTCAGTGTTGGAAACTGAAACTGCTCACACTGCACTGTGTATTGCAGTCACAGATCTGTGCAAACATGGGCAGTGGCCAGAGCAGTTCCTTGCTTCCCTTAGACTGAAGCTATGAAATTGTACTTCAAAGCCAGTGGTAACGTAATGCTCAATAAAAGTTACGCCAGAGACGGAGCTTTATATGACATGGATCATACAGTAAAACAGCAGTGTCTGGAGTGCAAGTGGCTCTTCATGAAATGACAATACATAAAATTAAAGCTGAAACATAATTTATCAGTTTACAGGAAAAGTAAGGAGCTGCTGATTGTACAATGACAAAAACTAAACTGCATTGGCCCACGACTACATCAAGTCATCAAGTGCTGTTACAGAATTTTTGTTAATGATGGGTTATGACTGGAACCATATGACAGTTGCTACTGTATTAACAGTTTGTTGAGGCAAATGCACACTTCACTGTGATGCCTGATAACCATCATGCTGTAATTCCAAATGGGTCTTGCTTTTGTCCTCACGCTTTACTCATTTCCAGGGGACTATTTATGTTTCACTTCCCAATTACAGCAACTCCATTCTGATCTTGGCTTTCCATCAGCCGTGCTGAGGGCTCCGGGCTCGAGGAATTGTGAAGTAATTCTATATTCTCTGAGGCTTCAGGGAGGAAATAGTCACAGATTTATTGGGCTTTAAGGCAGTTTCAGGAGGAAACCAGATGAAGGCATCCTGCATCCTGGCTTAGATTCATAAGGAAGTCAATATGTATTATTACACACATTAAATATGTCACTTAGAAAAATTATTTGGGAATAAAAGTAGGATGGGGACTTGGAAAAAAGTCAATAAAAAATGCACTTTTGTGTATACAATTCAGCATACAACATATCTAAGGGTGAAGAGCTTTCAGTCTCTTTTTTCATGTCCTGATCACATGCACTTAATTATGAAACTGCAATTGCTATTTGAAGTTATTTATCAAGTCATTCAGGCCAAATTTATATCCAGGCTCCACTAAAGAAGAGATGATCTTTAAATCAAGCAGTATTTCAGAAGGACGTCATTGTTCCTATATTACATTTCAGTGAAAAAAATTGACTTGCCCTGTGATTTGGGTTAGCACAGCACTGCTTATCCATGGCTGAACCAAGGTAACACAATTTCCCTGCTGTGCAAGTGTCCAGCACGAGATCAGGCATGGAGAAGGCAGCAATCCAGCATGCTTGCAGGGAGAGCAATTGCCTCTCATTTGTCTTATGCATTGATGGCCCTGGTTTGTTGTGCTTCATCTGGTTTTCAGTAGTTTTCCCCAGGTGTCATCAATGAACTCATCAATGGCTGTTTAGGAAGAGTGTAAGAAGGTTTCAAGAGCAGATCTTCAGACCTTCCATCATGTCATTGCCCATTAAAATGACCTTCATTGCTTCTCTTTTCTCTCATGGTTCAATAATACACTGAGCTTCAGGGTTTGATCCACGTTTTCCCCTCAAGGAGACCAAAAGTAAAACTATGTGCATGTAGGAAGAGTTAACATCTTCTATAAAAAGCATTAACCATGTTTCTTTGGGGTGTTTTACCTGCCTTCACAACTCCTGCTTGCCTAGACCTATCTCACTAACTTAGCTCTCGAGAGGCAGTTGCAGAATTCATTAGGGATTCAAATGAGAAGTGGAGAAACCAGTACAAATTTTTTTTGAAAGCTGTGTATGAGATTATTCCTGGCTTAATCAGGATAAGCACCAACACAAACTCTTGTTTTTAGCAGAAAAAAGAGAAGGGAATGGGAGAAAGAAGGAATACTCTGGGTTGAAGAGCACAGCTGCAAAATGTGAGAGGATACACAAGATATCAAACCACTCGTCTGTGCTTACAAGTGTGTCTACCAGTATAGTCACATGTCTAGTCAGCAAAAATGAGATGCCCTTTAAAGGAATAAGACTGAAATTTAATAAGCAAAGTCAGTCATGCTACTTCTTGAATAAAGTAGCATTGAATTTCATCTAACTCTATGTGTAGACTACATGATGAGTTGCCCTTGGCTCCTCTCATGGAAATAAAAAGACTTTTCTAGGACAAGATTCATTTTGCTAGAAAGCACCAGTTGAATTTAATGACCTGAAGTGTAGAAGCTCCTATTTTCTCCATGGAGCATTAACGAGCTGAGGGAGACTAGCAATACTGGATTGAAGTCAGAAGGATTTGTTCAATCCGGATTTCAGAGATGATTCCTGGGACAGGAATACCAATAAAATTTACAGTTTAAAGGTTCATAAATTTCTACTAAACTTTGAAAAACTCAGAGTTGGGCATCAAAGATTATGAAGTTGCCTTAAAGAAATTAAAGAACAATTTAACCTGAAGGGTTTTCCTTACTCTGCAAATGTGAGAGTTAGGGTTATACTTAAGAAAAAGTAGTCTCATTACACATTTCCAAGAGCTGTGACTCTGAGTTCTCCTGTCCTCTCAAACAGTATGAGTCATGATAGCACCCTCAGAGGCAGTTATGTTTTGCTGGACTTGTCTAAGCCCATCTGAAGTAACGGAGCTGCAAAAATGTCAGCAAGAACTGAGTCTGGACATCACGAAGTTGCACATAATGAAGAGTGTTTGGCCTCCACCACTGGTGGTGAAGAGGCAAAAGAGGAAAAGAACACAGCAGGGAGTTGGCAGGGCTACCAGGAGAGGGAAAAATGTGTAAACATGAAGTATTTGCTACAGAATGTAGAGAGAGACTACGAACATGGAGTCCCAGGAGAAGTGTTTTGACAGTTGCTGTTTAGGGGAGAGGTGGGTTTTGAGTTAATAGATCTTCCTTCTATGCCTCTCAGCATGCTTTGCTTTATTTGAGAAAATGGATGAAGACTGATGCACAAGCAGTAGTCTTGCCCAGACGTGACAATATCTCTCCATGTTTTGGAAAGCACCCTGTCATGCCACCAAAACTGTGGCAATGCTTACAATGGAGCAGAGCCTTTCCTGCAGTGCCTTCCAAGATCATCTCATGGTTTCCTGACCATCTATACCCATGTTGGTTCTTGTCCTGCTTATATTATACATTTTTTAGTGGTGGGGACATTCTTTTAGCTATATGTGTGCAGAGTGTTGTGCACTTCAGGGCTTTCAAAGGGTCACTGCAACAGTAATATTATGTTCTCTTAACGTGGGACAGCCTACTGCATTCCTGGTTACAATCTGATGAGCTGGGAGAATGAATGGCAGTCATTCTGCAGAAAATGTATAATTTTACAGTGCCAGGATCCTGCAGGCCCCAGCATGATTTTTCTACACCATTTGGAAATTGGTAAGCTGAAGCTGTGCCTGTACCAGTGAAGGAAGTTACCCGGGGAATATCCCTGGCCCCAGGAGCAGCTGCCTGCTGGGAATAGCTCCTGGAATGTGCTACCTCCCCAGCCTTACTGGGAGAGTTTTAGTTGGCACAGGGTGAAAGTTTGCAAAGGACCATTTGGATGACCTTATGGGGTGGGTGATTATGTTTCATCTAAACTACCAGTATAGGCACAGCCACGGGTCGGAGCAGAGTGTCCCATCTGCAAGGCGACATGAGGGGAAAGGCACAGGAGCCCACTTGCCACCATTGTTATACCTGTACCAACAGGCAGCTGGATCATGCTGGGCACTTCAGGCTTCTTGAGCAGTGAGGAACATATTTATCTGCAGATGAACTCAATTGCTTTCAGGTACCTCATTGACAGAACAAGCAAGACAGTTACCTGATCAGCTGCCTCCTGCAAACCTTGTGTCATGTTTAACCACTGACTTCATTGCTTTCCCAAATGTGCATGAATGACCTTCCAAGTAATGGCCATATGAAGTCAATATAGTGTGGTATGAACGAATTTACCAGCTACTGTTGGACATAAACAACTCTTTATGTGTTAAAATTGTCCTCACAGTCTTAAATTCAAGTGGTCACCTATTTTGGCAAGGAATTGTTTTTGCAAAACTGCTATAAATTCACGTAAAATTATGATTAGAAGACTAGAGAGAAGCTTTTATAAAAATTCATTCACATGAAGTTTTTGAAAGTTTCCTTTTTTATGAAACAGTGTACTTACAAGCCAGCAACTGAAAATCCAGATCAGCTTCTAGAAGTTCATGATCTTTGGCTATCTCTTGAATTCTGTTCCCTGAGGATTTGTGGTTATGCCTAAACTTTTTCAGTCCTGAAATAATCTGCAGTGCATGAGGAAAGTACAACATTGGATGTAATTACTTTATTATGCCCACAGAGAATTTTGTGAATGAATTGGCTTTATTCAGCAACAAAAGCAAAAAGGAGAAAGTATATCCCAGTTTCCATCCATGAGAAAGAATTTTGGAGGAGACTAATGATTCAAATAACTGATGTCTTATGGGAAGGGATTTGGGATGACCTGATATTCTGAAGCGATCTTGATGACTGAGTGCACTTTTCTGTTTGTTCTGGGCATCTCTCAGTGACCAATAGCCATTTACTTGGGAGGTGTCTTCAAAAAAGTCCTCTGGGATGTGCAGTCACAAAGTTATTTCTAGTCATTGTTTACCAGAGAGCATCACTACAGCTGGCACTGGCTGAGTTCTCATGGTATGTGGGGAAACTGAGGGAGCAGGAATCAAAATACCAGTGAAGGCACTATGGCCTGATTCGTCCGAGAAATCAATTTTATTAGACATTGCTTTGAGTCTGTTCAAGCTAAGATTTCTCACTTCATACTTGCAAGAATAAGACAATTTGAAAGATGCTATTTCCAGAAGACATTTAATTTGGGGGACTGTGCCTTTCAGTCTTTTTAATCGGTTTCATCTTAATTCTTTATTTTGAGATGTATTTAGACTTCAGAAGTGTCAGCTTGGCTAAAAGCTAAACAGAAACTTGTTTTCACTGGCATCAAAGTTTTCTTTCTCCCAAAGATCAGAATTGGAGGTAGAAGGTATTTTTCGCTTGATTTATATATTTTAGCCTAAAAAATGCAGGTCTGGATGGAGCAAAATAATTTATATCTTATATATTGGCAAAAAAGCCCAAACCAAAACATAACTTCTGAGTTTACCTGGCACAAAATTTTCCATTCAAGATCTTTAATTTGGTTAGCAAACTTGGACTACATCATAATTATTATCTTTCTACTGAGCTGAACAGATGTGGCTTCAACCTGTGTCCTGTCTGGCTATGTCGGTGAAAAAGGCTGTGCTCCAACTTCCATGTTCTCTTGTGTGCTTCCATGCCTTCTGTTTCATTCCATAATGTACCTGTCACCAACCCCATGACTTAGCTGAAAAAATAAATATTTCTCAAAAAAATCTGTCAGCGCTGCTAAAAGAGCAGCTTGTCACAGCAGCACTGTGCTGAGCTGCCAAGCTGAAACTGTCCTCTGGAAAAATTAGTTTCCCATGGAAAATAAGCATCAGCTTCCCATTAAATATACAGTCTTGGGACAAAACACTTCTTGGTTCAGACTTGTTTAGCCTGAAGTTATGGCAGCGTGTAAGTTTTACAGAGAAACTTCCAATGACCTGTCTTTATTGTGTATATCATGGTTGGGTTTAGTTAAATAGATTATTTACTGGGTAGGCATTTTTCCTCTATGCTTAGGTAGCTGAGATTGCAAATTCAGATACTGCCATTATCTGAATAACTGAAAAAGCAGTGAAAAACACTCAGAGCATGTTCAATAGCCCTTTTCTATACAATATTTATCAGCATCTAACAGAAATAGTTGTTTCCCACAGCTGGATCAACCTCCTTTGGGTTTTGTGAGGAAAACTCGTGGCCTTCCCTTGCCATAGCACAGGAGTATTGCTGAGTCTGGCAATCTGAAGGATATTCCCCAGCATCCATGACACAAGTCACAGTTTCCCAGGAGCTCCCTCTGCCTCCAAATTACAAATTGCTGTGGCAGTTGCCACAGCTCATCATCAGGGCTTTCAAGAAACAAAAGAAGCAAAACAACAGAACTGTAACAAAAGCAAAAAAAAGCAATTACTGCACCAGAGTGCAAAAGGCTGCCTCAGCCTTTGCATATCACAGCAGCCCTGATACAGTCCTGGACATGAGCCCCTTTCCACCTAAATGCAGGGCATGTTGTGGGTCAGGAGTGCACCTCATGTGCTCCAGCAGCCAAGGAAAGCTTTGTCCTCAGACGTGGACTGCAGCTACTCCAGAGTAAAACCTCCTCAAACATGGAGCACGGTTTGGTCCTTGGCACCAAATGGTCGCATCCACTCCTTGTTGGGGCAAACCAATTCCTAGTGCAAGCCTTAAAAGACACAGGCATTTCTTCCAGCTGTTACTGTTGGGCAGTCTGGGACATGTCACATCTTCCTCCTCTGGCTCAGTTTCTCTGTCTTACAAGCATGGGTAATGGTGGTACCAGTCTTCTTTAAAGTAGCTTGGAATTTTCTGATGATAGTAGCAATTGTTACAATGATGCCATTGTTGTGATATGGTGATCATTGTGCCCGCATGGCCAGGAGATTGAAAATATTTTGTCGATTTTTTTTAATTTTATTTTTTTATTTCTTGTTACTCTCTCAGTCTATAGTAGGTAGAAAAGGCAATAAGATGCTTTCTTCAAAACACAACTCTACATTTAAAAGAGGAATAAAACACAACAAACCAGAATCCAGCAACAACAGTCCACATCTTGCAAAAGTACAGTTTAAATAAAAATATTTGCAGACAGAAAAATTAAATATTAAAAATTCGATCAGTGACAATAAACTTACGTTTCAAGGTTTTTAGAAGTGCTTACTGAACAGCTTCAAATCTCTTTCTGTAGAAAGCGATGGTTGAAGTTTTTCATGGGAATGTACAAACACCTACAAAGATGCAGGTTTTAGTCAGAAGGGAAATGGTGAGACTTATCTGTCCCAGAATAGCATGAGAGACATACTTACCCCTCACAGGGTAGCCTAGTGGTTAAGCATCCATGTGAGATGTAGCAACATGCATTCAAGTCTTCTTTGCCTAATTTAGACCAGGGCCTTGATCCTGACCTCCTATCCTCTGACCAGGGCCTTGATCCTGACCTCCCATCCTCTGTTGATCGCTCTCTTTCAGGGCACTGGAAGCAGTTTTGCTCTTGCCCGGTGAACATTTGGTCACTTATGTGACAAACAGAATAGCTTCTCCACTGTAGACTACCAGAGACCAGGCATTTAGGGAGATAACAAGAAATGTGTGGGATTAGCTTATACACCTTTGGTGTGTTGTGGAAGTGGTAGAGTTTAGGTGCTGGGATCCCACATCCAGTAACAGTACTCCAGTGCCAGACTAAGGTTTATTCTGTAGATAAATTGCTGCTTGTAGCTGCTCTGAATGATCTCTTGTTCATGCTGATATGGAGCATCTTCTATTAAATGGCAAAATCTTGCTGGGATACAAAAATCTCCCTTGGTCAATGATCCTTTGTAAGATATAGAACTGTAGAATCGGAATATCTTGAGTTGGAAGGTCCCATAAAGATCATTGAGTCCGTCTCTCTCTCTCAGTGTACATACAAGATTGTCTTCAAACACCAGAACTATCTTGGCATAGACTCAGAAGAAACTGTGAATGGTGTGTTGATGTGATTTTGCATATTCTCCTCTGAATCAGCCCAGCAGAACCCATATAACACAAACCTTACTCCAGAAAATGGGTCCTGGCCCTCATGCTCACATGCCATGCTAAAGGACAGAGCACACGCTGAACAGTATCAATTTGTTTTTTCCTAAAGCCCTAAAATATCTTCTATAAAACATGGCACAGGTAGTTATGGACAAATGACAAAACAGGTTAAAATAAAGTACAGGTGAGATTTTAACATTGAAACAAACACATGTTAATTCAAAATAAATGTTAACTGGTGTCTAATTTCTCATGGTAACTATATGATGGATGAAATGTCTGGAAGCTGGAAATAAGAAGAGAAATTTGCTTTACACCATTTCAAGGTGTCTTTGAAATGAATGGGTTGCACACTCCAACCTGGATAAATGGGAGATGGTGAAATGGCTTCACTCAGAGAAGACAGGGATGGTTGGAGAATACACCAGGCAGCCAAGTCTGTATCTGCAGACAAGGATATGTATATGGAGGAGTCTGATGAGAGGGTGTGAATGCCTGGGCTGTCGTTGCAGAAGAGATAAATTCACTCTTGATCCACCGCTTGTAGGATCACCGCCACCAGCAAAGACCAGGATGGTGAGAAGGCCTTACAGGCCCTCTGTGCTAATGGTCTGTGACAGAGACTCCAGCTTTCTCTACTTGGGACAAACAGCTACTTCCATCTTCTTCCATCCTTGTCTGGTGCAAAAGGACAAAGAAGAAGGAGAAGAATTACTGCACCAGCTGGATACTCCTGTAGGAGACAGCATGGACAAAAGTCTATGGTAGAGAACTTATTAAAAAAAAAAATCAACAAAGTCAACTTTACAAACTGAAGTTAAAGCTCCCTGGTGAGATCTAAAGGCTTCCTCCTAAATTCTGGGAAAGTTCACTCTGAGTTCCAAGCATGGTGACTCAGATTCACCTCTAGCAGTAAGACGAACTGTACTGCAATATTCTCCAACACATACACTCTCAACACTGCTGCATAAATAAATCATCTTGATCCACCTCTAATTGAATGTATATTTTTCACGTTTTTGAAATGGTTCTAGTTTCATTCCATACATTTTTTACTTTATGAACTCAGGCCAGTTGTGTATATTAAACTTTATATAAAATACTGGGTTGAACTTTTCTTTGGGCTCACAAAGCAAACCCCAACATTGTGAGTAGGAGGAAATGGGTTTATTTCTTACTACCCCATAAAGGTTTTAGGTTGCCATGATGGGAAAAACAGATAAAATTGCTTATCAGTAGACAAAGGATTATTGCAGAGAGGATGTCTTTATGTTTGTGGATATTGTGATACAAAATAAGGAGGAAACCCAAAGGCTAAGGAGCAGAATGGGCCTTGTGATAGCCTAGTCTCCAGCCTTGCTTCACCACCCATTTCCCATAGGACAAATCCTCACCTCTCATTATTGCTGTGTTCTTGGTGATAAGCAAGGACGGCTGTTCTGGAGACCTGTGAAGCGGCTTGAGGGACCCACATGGAATATAGTGAAAAATGCCACCCTTATTACTTTCATGCTGCATTTTTGTGCTGACTGTGGCACTGCTTTTTCCAGCTGGAGGAAGAAACTCCAATATGATAACCCAGTTTTAAGTCAAAATAGTAATGGATCTTTCAGTTTGTGAGAACCCAAAGTGCTGCATAGATGATAAGGGAGAAATCCTGTGTCCTGTGAAGTGTGTGGCATTTTGCCAGAGTCGCTACTTTTCAAAAGCAATGAAAAGAAGCATTTTAAATTTCATTTTATAAAAGCGTCCGGAGGAATTTTGAATAGACAGACCTATGCCAAAATGAAAGGCTCTATTGAAAGAGTTCCTATGGCCCAAATCTTGATCTGATGTATATATATATATATATGTTTGGGTACAATACTACTGATAATATGAAGAACCATAATACAAAAAGATGCCAGCTGTTACCAATACCATTATTCCATCCTATGAGCAAACATACACTTTGACTGCCTTTTACCACACAAGTCTACCTTGTGAGAGGAAAAACTAAAACCTCAGAATAAAAACCGGAAACAGACAGTATAACTGTGCAGTTGCATCTATTAAAGCCCTTTTCAAGGTTCCTCACCACCATCAGGGTTTTTTTTCATTACTTGTTTCCTTTAAAGTAATTGTTTTGAACAATGACAAAGGAAATATTGAAATATTGACATATTTGGACCTGCAGGCTCAGAAAGAGAAAGAAAGCTGTGTCAAACTGGTAGAAACTGCTTCAAAGTACCCACTAATTACATCAGCTATCCCTCACCCTACCCAGTGAAGTCAGAGTTTATCTCTCCTCAAGGGCCATTTTCCCAGTATTGTTTTTTTTCTCTATTTGTTTTTCCTAGAATTTGCAATCACAGTCAGGGGGTTTTGATAAGTTTCTCTGAAGTGCTTTAGCAACATCACACAGGTTATAGGACATCTCCAGAACAACAACAGAAAAGAAGGGAGTGAGCTTAACTGAGGTGCTGAGAACAGAGCATGGGAAGGGACTGCAGGAGATGTAAGGATTTTTTAAAAATACCTAACATTTTCTTCACTCTGAAGTCAAAGAAATCAAAGAGGAGCATGTGAAGCACTGGGATTTGTGAGCATTTATATTTTCATGAGAATTAGGTATTTTTTATTTTATGGGATTTACTCTCCTAAACTATCCATACCCTATCACCAGCTTTTACCAGCAAGCAATTCCAGCCTTTCTCCTGACCATGGTACCAGGTGCTATAGACTGTTGAAGTGAATTAACCTGCTTTTGGAGACTCAGATCCAAGTGTAGCTGCCAGTGTCTGTCTAGTCCAGTAGCCCTTTCCTGGAGGGGGCTATGCCAGTGGTTCCAGGTTTCCCTGAGGATTACTGCTGCCCACTTCACTGTTGCTGTGAGGACAAATACCAGTACCCCAACATCACACACGGCAAGCACTGGGTAACTGAAATGCCAGGTGGGATCCATTGGACTTCTGGGTGGGATTTGTTGCACAGCTCTGAGCTGTAAGATTAAGTGTCAAAGCATGGACCAGAAGCACAAATCACAGGAGTATGGTTCCATCTCAGACACCCTTGCTGTCTCATGTGATGACTTTCAGAGCATGGGTCGATATGGCCTGTGTTGTACCTGCCAGCCCTGGCCAGATGTCTGATGCTCCATGGCATCTGGCAGGTTAAAACACCTGTGCTAATGCAGATGAATCATGTTGTGCATCTTTACTAATTACAATGGGATATTAGAAAGAGATGCTGTGTATATCTCCAAATATGGGTACATAATTTTTTTCTTAATTTTCAAGATGAGTCCCTCTCCTAATGGAAAAGATCCGCATGTACAACTTACTGCCAAGCAAAATTGTCTTCTATCAAGGCAGATATGCCTGCCCATGGCACAGGAGTTGGAACTACATGATGTTTAAGGTCTCTTCCAACACAACTCATTCTATGATTCTATAAGGAAAATCTGCAGAGATGGAGATCCTTGTATCCCTGGCAGTTGGAATCTGTTAGAGTGCTCACCCATGGAGGACAGAAAGATCAAGTAAACTAAACTGCAAATCTGTGCCTTTTGGTAGCCTGAGGAACTGGCAGTGCTCTGCACTGACTACTCTCTCTCACACTTGGCGATTAGATGTGTCTAATTAGATGTTTCAGACCCTACCACCACCAAGTATAGAACAACCCCAGTCTCATCTTCCCTGGCCTCCAGGACAGAGAAGCCACCTGGAAGCCACCTCTGACTGGCACACCTGGGTTCTCCAGTGGAAGTGCATCTGCATCCCACAGGAACAAGGCTGGTTCAAGTCAACCTCAAGCCCACAATGTAATGAGTTTATCCTTGTCCAGTGCCTTGGGAGCCTACAGCTCTGAATCACAGCATCAAAGACTTGTTCTGAGGGCAACAGGTTCAATAGGAGCACGTCATCTCTTCTGTGGAGCAGAAGTAGCAGGGGACGTGCCATGTATTGCCAAGTGAGCTAAACGGTCTCATACAGCACTGCTCCTAAGACAAGGGGATCTTATTTTGCCAAACCACCAAAAAAATCCTTGGAGATTTGCTTCATCTGTAGTGGCAGGATCTCAGCAGTTCAACTTGAGCGAGAAACATAACCCGAATTTTTTTGTGAGTTTTCCTGGTTTTTGTCTCTGTTCCATGTGACTTGAGAAGTATGTCACAGCATTCTCTCTACCCTGTTGGCACATAGGGAGCAAGGGAACAGGGGGGCAAGAGTCAGAAAGGTAAACATGAATCAGATTTTTTCCTCAAAAAATCATTTCCTGTTTGTGGTAAGAGATCCGTTCTTGATTCCCTTGGACTTTTACTGACCCAGTTTAGATCTGGGATAACAACCAAACAGGCCTGACAGAGGGGATGGTAACTTGTAGTAAGAGGAGAAAGAGAGCACGGGTGGCTGTGGATGGGAGTGGGAAGGCACTTCTGGTACTGATTCTGCTGCTCAGCATGTGCAGCTTCACCCCAAGGAATTAAGCAGCCACCTGGGACTGTGATGGAGTTGGACCCAACCCCACTGCAGTGCAGGGACCCTCCAGCCATGTCAGCACTCTGTGCTCTGCTCCGTGTGCAGGACTCTTGACAACTAGCAGAAACACATTGACCTCTGATATCCCTTCCTCTGCAATTAAATTATTTTTTACTGTGTTATCTGCTACCTGGAACGTTTCTCATTCATTTATTTGCCTTCAAGTGGCTGTCTCCAGCACTCTGTCTGCTCCGCCTGACATATCCCTAATCTTTTTTCCGAGGAGTGGAACTTCCTGGCTTGCTTTAAAAACTAGATATGTGTCTATATGCATAAATCTCTAAGCCTCAATAATTTGACTGCTTGGTTATCTCTAGGATTGTCATTTTCATTTTGCTTGGCACAAGAAAAACAGAGCAGAGTTACTAAAGCAGACAAGCTTTAGCTCTTGAATCTGGCAATGGTTTTTAGTTTCTGATCAATTGCAGAAAAATTGATCAATTGCAGAAGTCTTTTAGCCTTTTTTTTTTTACTGAGTACACACCTTTCTAGCCCCAGCTGTACCTCTGGAAGTGGTTCCAATCCCCAGCTGATCATTAACCTATCTCTGCACTTTTGCAATGCCCTAGTGTCTTCCAGCAAACAGGAACACAGGAATATGGTCACTTGAACATGATCAGCCACGTCAGCTGAGCCCAATAATTGAAAAGGCTGGATCAGCTCCCTGGGCTAATTTTCCAAGAGGTAGTCAACAGACGATTCATGTGAACTGCTCTGCAAATGGGTCTGGGAGGTTACCCCTGGCAGCAGGCTGGCAGAACCTGCTATGAGAAGACATTGTCTAGTGGCACAGCTCAATTTGTTGTGCTTGTCAATAAAAAGCAAAACAAAAAACCCTTTGTTCTTGGTAGAATATTGTGTTCTGGTATTTTGTATTGGGTAAAGGGAGACAAGTACCATCAACCCTGCTAAGACAGATAGGAATTACTATGTATTGGAAAATGTCTTTCCTTCCATTGATTATAGGGACTTTGTTAGACCAAAGATCAAGCCTTTTTGATGACTAAAGTCAGACAAGTTGTCTCCCACTCATTCTGTCACTATATGAATTGGCATTATGAGACCTCAGATGTGTAAAGCAGTACACTTGCGAGCAGCATGAAGGCAGACTGGTATACTGGTATACCAGCATGGATCCCTTGGGGGCCTGCAGCTCTGAATCACAGCATCAAAGACTTGCTTGAGGGCAACAGGTTCAATGGGAACATGTCATCTCTTCTGTGGAGCAAAAGCAGCAGGGGACAGTAACTGCTGTGGGACATGGAAGGAATAGGCGAGTGTTGCTACTTTTTTTTGCATAAACACACTCACTATCAACTTATACAATAGTTGTTATTTATCCCCTTTCTTTAACAGCATCCTGGGTGATCAGTAGATGAGCTGAAGAGAGGTGGAAGGTGCTGCTACTGTATTCCATACAGGTGTAATGGGATGAGCTTGTGAACCCTTACACACAATGACCAGTAGAGCTGAGACAGTGAACCTGGAGAGTTTATCCAGTTGTTAATCCCTGGGTTGAGAACTAGGGGAGAAAAAAATAGAAAGGAAAGGGAAGGTTTGGGAAGGTTTGGGAAGGGAAGGTTTGGGAAGGTTTGGGAAGGGAAGGGAAGGGAAAAGGGAGAAAACATGAGTAGTCTGCCTCTTTCTGTCCCAGCTCTTCTCCAGGTGGTTTGGCTTATACTGCCGCTCCCTCCTGACCCACAAGTCTCAGGCTCGGACTGTGCGTGGGCACAAAGTAATATTCTGTTCAAACAAACAAATGTACCATTTGAGATGTCTGTGGCCTTGCTGTGTCCCAGCTAGATATATTAATAGGTCACAAGTTAAGCCAGGGTGTCTGCTTGCTCACTTTTTGAAAATAGAAGCCTATGTGCCAGGTGTTGTCAATAAGGTCACTTGCACAAGGCATCTATTTAGTCTCAAAGTTGGCAAAGCCAGATCAGTGGTCTGGGGAGAAGAAACAGCTACTTGAACTTTATAGGTTAAGAAAATCCCCAGCTAAAGTGGATCATCGTTAGTAAGTTTCCAGTTACATCCAAAGAAATGTCAACACTGATGTTTTGCGATCAGGATGGTGACTAATTTTACCTACGTGCATTTTTCTAGGCTTTGGTTTTACAAGGTGTTCCCAGATTGAAGCTGTATTGTTTCTTGTCAGGTCCAGTCTGCAGATTCCAAGTGTAAAGCAGGATTTCTCCCTTCCACTCATTTCTTTTTATATCTAATCTATGCTTAAAGAGGAGTCTCAAAGTCTCCCTTTTTTCTAAGCAGCAAGTTGTTGCTGAAGACTGGGAACTGTAAACATGAACTTTTGGGCTTAGCTGACCTGTTTTTAAAGGACTCAACTGAACTGTGTGTTCACATTAGAAATGTGTAAAAAATCAACCAGTGATTCAGTAATTTTCTAATCTAGAGTTTTCATGTGCAATAAATAATAAGATGGTCTGTATCTACAGCCATAAAAACACTTGTGTTTCTTTGTCATGGTTTTACGGAAATTAATTAATTATGGCTTCCAGATGAATGATATTATGACAGACAGAATCAAAATCCTCACTGAGGACTGGCCAAAAAAATAACAGAAAATGAACAGGGCAGTATTGAACAATGTAAAGTAGGAAGAGCCCATGCATTGGTGGATTTATCTGGGATACCTACCACATGGTATGGCTACTTGTCCTTATTCCTTAACTTATTACTTATTTATGTCCATATACCTGTATGATACTCCATAAAAGAAATGCATGAAGGGATATAGACATTAGACACACTAAGATGATGATTTCTTTTTGTGGATTAATACAGACATTTAGGTCAAAGACAAAAATGTTTATTCACACCAATGAGCCAATCTCAGCTTCCTGATAGACTCATCAAAGGGCAATAATTACTTTCCCTGAGTCCTTTCAGTCTGCTCCATTCTTACAGCTGCCAGAGGAAATTGCTTTCCCACCCTGGGAAAATTTAGAAGGTTTTGATTACTTCCTTCTATTCAGAGGGATCCTTGGGATATATCATATTACCAACTTCCAGCACCCACCACGAGGACTTGCACGGAGCAGAGAGTGCTGTCCAGAATTTGGCCCAGGTATGGAGTCAGTTCTTCAACCAGGACCAGTCACAACAGACTTGGGTTGAATGCAGACATGGCCTTCTTCAAAATAGAGAAGAAAAAGATTGTTAAGTACTGTGGGCCTACATTGGAGGGGTTTTTTTCCCATCTCTGAGATGGGAAAAGCCTTTCATCTGCTCCAAAACAGAGTAAGTAGAAAGTGAAGAGAGCAGCAGTTTCCCATGCAGCCCCCAACTTGGGAAAGCAGGTGGAGTGGAGAAGAGAAGCCACCTTTCAATTGTGTTTTAATGAACAAGTTGTTTGTTCTTCCATGTCCTTTGATGAATGGGTATTTTCTTTCAAAAGCTGACGTTTGTCTTTCATTACGCCCAGCATATGCTCTACTAGGCAGGACCGTTTTTCTACTCTAGATAAATAAACATGAAAATGAATTTATCTCACAGAAGCATGTTCTCTTTCAAGTCTGGCACAAGCCTGCCCTCTCCCCCAATAAATCTTTGGATAAATGTGTACTCTTCAACAAACCACCCCCCCCTCCTTTCATCAAATGGAGACACTTTGTAAGCTCCATCTCCGCACAGCTCAAGAAAGCTGCCACTGACTCCAGGCATTTAGAGGCAGTGATTTAACTACAGCTCACAGCTGAATTTGGGAGCCCTTTATCATCAAAAAGAAACTTTTCTAAACCAGAAAGCATCCAAATCCTTTTCCCAGCTAGTGGTAGATAGCATTTTAACCCTCAGATTATGGGGGTGATGTGAAACAACACTGCCTGCAGGTTCTGGCATGAGATCTATTGTTGGATGGAAGTTGGGTAGTGTATTATGATGCCAGTTAAAATTTCCCCTTTGAGAAACAGACTTTTCATTTGATGTACAGGCCTGTGGATAAAGCTGGTTGAATTTTTAAAGGCATTTTGGTTTCCTTCCAAACTTAGTCCTATCTGTTGTTTGTATTTTATTGGTTCACAGCCTGATCTTGCACATAGTTTCTTTGGGTTTAGACATGGCAAAACATGTCCAAGAAATGACAATTCCTGAGCCTCTCTCTCATTGCATGCCTTAAACCCACTGAAATGTACACTGAATCCAAGGCACACTGGAGCACTTTGCAGTTCCTCACCTTCAGCACACAAGAGACGTGTCTCTTGAACCAGTTCAGACAAAGAGAGAAAGCTGGATGGCAGTCCTTCACATTTCTGGACAAACAATCACTCAGCCTTATGCCAATGAAACTTTCACGATCTGACAGTATTTTCACAAATGCTACAAGTAGTTTGATGAAATAATGGCCCTGATTCATGAAGGTACTTAAGCATGTGCTTGACTGTAACTGCATGTTAGTTTCTCCTTGAAGTCAGTGATACTGAGGTGTATCTGTGATTATGTGCATGTTTAAGCGCCTTTGAGTGCTTAAACTGATGTCTTGAATAGGGCCAGTATTAGTCATTCAGTAACACCTGTCCTATTATAGGACAAATAATAAATCAACCTGGTCAAGCTGTCTCTGAGCTCATCTATGAAGCATGTTGTGATGGCAACCACTGAGAGTGCAGCTCCTCGAGCAGATCGTGACTATTACAGGCACACCCCAGATGTGCAGAAGGTGGAGAGCAATCCAGGACTTTCTGAGAAGTTTGACTTTGCAACAGAACATACAAATTTGAGATTATTTAATCTGTTTCCCTCACTCAAGATTTTGGATTCTGAGGCCAATAATCAGTTCAGTATAAAGGGGCATTGTGCTCACTGAAGCTTTGAAGTTGCATTGCAAACACATTATAACTCTCTTGCAGGCCCCAGCTAAGTTTCAATCTCCTTGATTAAAGAATAGCATCACTGAAAACAACACTAATCACTGCAAAGGTTGATGTCATGGTTTGACCTGGACCATGCATCTGTCTTACCCTCAAATTTGCACCACCCACATATCGATAGCAATACCACTGCTCACAATTTATTTGTGCATCAAGGGAGGGAGAAAACCACTTTACTTGGCTAAATTTGACTCCATCCTTCCCCCTTGGAGAAGAGTGACTTTGACTGGCTTGCTGATGATTTCTTTCCCAGTAATGTTTTTATTGAGTATATGAAAGCGTTAAGATATGTCTCACTTAGGCTGCATTCTGCTCTTAACTGGATTACCATACAAAGAATGTTACAATGAGGCTCTGAGGTCTGCCGGGTCAGCTTGGTAAATGATAGCACCTCTTGAAGCTATAATGGATGAGAGTATCCTTGATAAGATTTGACACTTGTACTATATATGCTGTCACAGCAGACATTTTGCTTCATTCTTGATGTTTTTAAGGCCATAAATACTGGTCTCTAATGTTAAGTATGTGAACCTCACATTAATCACACTGCCAGGGAGAGCAAAGAGCTTTGCTCGTAAACTGAAATGGAGCACAGTTAATCTATCAATGTTCTGTAATGAGGACTATTATAACAAAGTATTTAGGTTGATTTACTGATGGGCTACACATCTCTGCTAATGATCACACATCAGTAAAAGAGCAAAGGGACCATCTGGATCACCAGCAGTTTGAGATTCATTGAATAATGTGCAGATCCTCCCTTATCTCTACTGCAAAGTTCTTAAGCTGTATGAGTTTACTTTCTCAAGATCAGCCTGTTCGCTGGGGCATCACTGCTATCAGAGTGTTATGCCTAGTTTACATATCTGGCTAACCTGGACCCTTAATTTCAGTATTTTTAAATACTGCCTTCAGTTTCAGACAGGACAAGAGAAGGCAAAGGTACCTCACCGATCTTAGAACTACCTCAAAATAAAGTAAGCAACTAAAAAAGAGCTAAAATCAACCAGTCTGAACAATACTTTTATTTAGTCTTTATACTGTGTAATCTGTGTCTAGTATCCTCCCACAGACATTTGATCCCTGTCAGGAGCTGATGTTAAATAGATACAGAACACGTCTGCAATCCCTACCTTGGAAATTTTAAATCTGGATATTATCGGGTAGTTAATCAGAGTAACAGTCATGGGCTCAAGAGGTGGAAATAATATCACTGTCCCTTAGACATCTGCATTAGGAAAACCTGCACTTAATGAGCTACTTACTCATCTTTGGCCTGATATATAGTTCCTGAACATCTCTGGAGCATCTTTAAAAAATGCCCACCTGACAGCAGGTGAACCACACTCAGTGAGGTATGCCATATCTTAAAATGACATTATTTTTTCTCCTCATGAAAGATTTCTGCCTTAGGGTCACTATCCCTGTCCAAGAAGCACCAGACAGTACACTCACAAGTCTTGGAGCTGGACTTGGGGGACCAGTCTTGGGACAACTGCCCTAGATGTACAGGGAGGGATGGCAGTGACAAGTGAAAAACCGGGTCTCCTAAACTCCAAACCAGGTTAATGTAAGGTGCTTTGCAACTGAGTCAATCTTCAGAGCACCCATAAGACTAGGAATGAAAGCTCCTCCTTTCAGCTCTGCTTTATCTATGAGAAAGATATCTACGTTTATTAACATAAACACACCTGCTTTAGATGCTTCTTCTGGTGGGTGTGAAAATGAAAACAGGTTTATGCACAAGCTCCTCACCTTTCTTGGATGGGACCATCTGTGGATCACCCACACAAGTGCGAACATGGCAGTCCCTTCCTAGTATGAAAATCATGGCCGTGCTTCGAGGCATTTTGCTTGCTGCAGGTGAATTCAGTCTTGATGGGGTATCAGTAGGTCTGACTTTCAGAAACCAGCTGATAAAACTTTGAGTTCATTGACTGCTCAAGTAGACTAGAACAGTCTTTAAAAAAAAAAATTTAAAAAATCCCTTCCTCCATTTACACAGGCAAGCAGTGGAAAGAGCATGGCCTCTCAGGAAAAGAAGGAAATTAATTCTCCAAATACCATATGCAACCATGGACTGCAAGACTTCTCTTGCCACTAGATGCAAAGCAATCACCCCAGGTGCACACTCATCAAGGCTGGCCAAATTTGGTTGAAGAAATGGGACAGGAGATGCATTTCTTTTAAAAGGTCATCAGGAACACAAACACACTTCTTAAAAGTGTGTTAGTCCCTGTCTGGCTCCATTTCCATTTCCTCTGCCTGTTCTGTGCCCTGGTCTGTGCTGAACACATACCACCACTCACTGGTAATGAAACGGTGTTGCCCGCTCCAAACTGGCCAAGGGATCAGAAAAGATGCCAGATCAGAAAATAAAAATGGTCATGGAGTGTCTGGGACAAGAGGTGCCACTGCATGTGAGTAAGCAAAAGTATGTGCTGTTCTCACTTGGTATATTCGTAGGTATCAGCCATGGATGAAGACCCAAATGGAGAAAATGATAGCAGGAACCCCAACTCAGTCCCTAGGGAGAGCAAGAACAGTTGGCAGGCATTGCTTGCCACATCTTACACTTAAAGACTAGAGGAAAGCTGTATTTCTTCAGCAGATTGAGAGATAGCTAGTTTGAACAAATAACACAGGCAAAGGTGTCAGAAGAGAAATCCAAAAGAAACATTCAACCAAAGACTAATATATCATTACCATTTAATAAAGTGCTTTGCCTTTCCTTCTTCAGGACATAGTAAAGAGTTTTTCCCTACATTTTCTTTTTCACTCTATTTTCCTGCATTTTGCTTCTCTCTTTTTCTCTTGGATCTGAATAAACCTAGAGTTCTGGATCTGAACCTGAACTCAGATCCATATTTCACAATTTCCTGTTTTTTCTAACAGGGGACTCTGAATGAGAATACGCTCAGACTGTGGGAGAACACAGGCCAGATTTCATCCTGTGTGCTGGAGTTCAATGCCAAATCTGATTCTTGTATTTCTCTTCTGACCAGGGCTAGATAATATTAAAAATTACTTAATTTGAATTTTTTTGAAGGATAGGAAGGGTAGCTTGGTAAAGAACAGCCCAAGTCTAAATCCCCCAGCTCCTCCCAAGTGCATCCAGATCCCAGGTAGTTCAAGTCGGAATGTGCTTACACCACTCACTGCTGCAGCCCTTGCAAGCCCCAAATACACTTAAAATAGTTGCTATTAATATCTGTGTCAGAGTACCATCTAAGAAATCTGATTCTTGTGCCTACCTGCAGAAGATGGAGATAGCTAATTAGACAAAGAGGAGCAAGGTGATAGTAAGATAACTTACTGATATGATTAGAAGTGGAACAGCTCTCTGATAGCTGCAGGGGTCATGACAAGGGTAATGGTAAGGGTGAGGTTTAGGGAAGGATTAGGAGGGGACACACAGAGTTTCTTCCTGGTGTGAACACATCATAAAAAAAGTCAAAGCCTGTTGACAAAAAAACTGAACATGTAGGTGAAAAATGAATGGTAGTTTAAGGATTTTTGCCTCCCATTGCTTGGAGAGTTTTGGAGGGTATGCTAAAAAAAGAAGCTCTAATCTCCTTCTAGAGATGTGTAAGTCCTGGACATCCTTTTGTGCAGGCAAGTGGGTAACACTATATTTAGAGAAGTGTCAGCTGCAAGCCTCATCTATGAAAGCAAACTTAGGAGCTCTGCATCGTTTAAACATGTTGCTGTTTGTTGGCCAGTGATCCTAACAGGAGATCTTTCTGACTCATTTTGGACAGATGAACAATAGCAACCCATCTCAAAGACACACTCTGTCCCCGGTGAACACCAGGAAACTGTAAAGCAAACATTTCTCTCTTGGTATAGAACACCTGTGATGCCTTTGCTTATCTCAAAGGTGCCAAGGAAGTTAAAAGTAATTTGTGAAAATGCCTTGGCCTGATTAATGTATTGCAAGTGTTGTTATTTAAGCAAGGTACACAATCACTCAAGGTCTTCTCCTTAGACAACAGGAAGAATGAGGCACCACCAAAAGATGCAAGACAGACCAGCTCAGTCTGGGCAACCTCTGCAGATTACAGCAACAGCCTAAAATGAGTAAGTTTAGCTTGGGTATTTCAGTGAAATATCTAAGCTTAGGAAGACATTAATCTGGGTTTATGAAAGTGCTGTATTCACTTTTTGGTAATGCCACTGCCAATACAAGTGCTTAAATGTGCCATCAGAATCTTCCCTCTACATTGACCTAGACTGGAAGTTAAACCTATGATGTGCTAGTGGTTATGATGATTAATGTTTTGTAGTACCTTGCAGAAATTGCTAACTTGCAATAGTGATTGATGGGAATTAGGACAATGCTGGAAATATTTTACCTTGTGCAATCTTCATGTAGAAAAACCTTGAACGGAAGGCAAGGCCTGTTACACTTTTGGCAGAAGAATTATCCTGGAAATAAATGCAATAATATTTAAAATAACCTTGCTTGAATTAGGTTTATTCAACAAGCCTGGGGGGTTGGGAATAGCCCAGAGAATATATGGCTAAGTATGGGCTGCCATATATTCTATACTGATTTCTCCTCTGCAGTCACAGCACATGTGCTCTCCAAAAATCCTACTCTACCCTCAGCTACTCTAAACCAAGCAAATGCCCTGGGGCTTGATTCGCTTGTGCATTCAGACAGTGAAAAGGGCACTGGTACAGAAGGCAGAATTGGGTCCCACATCTCATGAAAATCCCACCCATGCTTTCCTGCAGGTCTCTCCACTGAAGAGGCTGCCCAGCACCCCTGCTTTGTATAAACAGGCTGGTGAAACCCCAAGAGCAGAGATATATATTTTGGGTCCAATTTTGGAGTTGAAATAGAGCAGAACCATCAGAAAGAGTGTAAATCAGAGATGAAATCCCCACTTAACCCTGACAACGAGTTCTAACGAATGAGTGCCCAGCCCTGTCTTGACTTGCATGTGGTTCTCGCTGTTGAGCTCCATCAGGGCCCCTGGACCCTTGCCCTCTCAACTCCAGAGTGTCTTTTTTGAAAAGCAATGAAAACTGTGATTTCTACAGCTTAAAAAAAATTAAATGAGTTGCAGAGTAAAAGCAGTTTGAGAAGAGTTGGTCTCCTTAAGGCAGCAGGAGACGAGGGCCAAGCACCTCCATTCTCTGACACCTCCTGGATCTCCAGCCGGGCCACTATACAAGTTGTCAAGTGAGAAGGTGTGGG
The DNA here is from genome assembly GCF_003945595.2 of Pipra filicauda. Lineage (NCBI taxonomy): Eukaryota > Metazoa > Chordata > Aves > Passeriformes > Pipridae > Pipra > Pipra filicauda. Next base: position 142,697 of record NW_024104427.1, read on the forward strand.
AGAGGAGCGACACTGGCTATCGCTGTAAGGGCAGGGAAAGGAGACACGCCGAGCTGAGTGCCCTGACGAGCCGATAAGTGCCCGAGAGCAAACACGGCAGCGATAGCTTCATGTCAGCCAGCGGACGACCCTGTTTGCCAAGAGATGGGGTGGACGGGGATGTGAGCGCCAGCTCTGTTGTTATTTTCATGTCCTAAGGAGTAAGTGCACTGGATTCTACATGCCTGTGTGTTTGATCAGGAGAGCACCACTGACAGAGGATAAATAAACAGAGATAAAAACAAGATTAAGCAGGTCCTTCTTCTTATCGCTGCCTCTTTATCCCTATTGATCTCTGCCTGGTCCCTTTTCATCCAGCCTGGAATTCCTCACATGCTTGAACCATGAGCTGTCACATCTAATTAAAAATGTGATACGAGGATTTGCATGCAGCAGGGAGTGTTTTCCAGTACCCGACAGCTGTGTGTTCAGCCTCCTTCCTTTCTGCAAGAAACAAATTTTGCTTTTGTGAAATCCGACTGGGTTTGTAGCCAAGGAGTGGGAGATGTGAACAAGAGAAAAACAACTGGCTTTTTGGTTCAATCTTCTTCAGGACACATCCAACCTCAAGGGTGAAAATGGTGGTCACTTTGTCCAAGCAAAACAGACTCCTTGCCCTGGAAGAGAGAAGCTGTCATTTCTACTTCTGTTTGTTTAGTAGGGACATTCCTCCCTTCTTGAGGGTACCAAGGTGTCTGTGGTAGATGGGCCACAGAGACATATAAACCCAACTCCTCTCCTTGCTTGCTAGCCAGCACTTACCATCCGTTCAGATGTTTCCAAAGAAAAAGATCACTGGTTGACTTATTTCAACCCTATCCCTACTTCTACATACTGTCAATTTTCCTCCTCAGCTCTCTGGGTTAACTGCTGCCCTCACGCTCACCAGATCACTCTGGACTCACTGAATGAGCATTTTTTGCTTAATTAAAAGATGACATGTGTCAATATCACGGAACACTGTGTTCTTCTTCACAGACAGGATGTTTTGATACACTGAGCAAGATATTCAGAGGTGGGCCTGTAGATACCAAACATGTTTAAGGTCTGCATGGATGTCTAACAACGCCTAGGAGATAGCTTTGGGTTGAAAATTAAGTCCCTCATGTTGTGCACTTCACATTGCTAAGACAAACAAGGCTAAATTAGGAGGTTACCAGTGTAAAGGTAAACAACATGGAAAAGGAAACATAAATAGCACTGTATTTTCTGCCTGACTTTTTGATGTCTGCATTCTACCATATTCTGTTTAATTTAGATAAAACATTCAACAAAAGGTCACTTGAATGTGGCTTTCCCTCATGTTCCCATGATCTCTGAAAGCTGTTATAACTCTGGTTTTGGCTTTGTTTTTCGAAAATGGCTGGTGCCTTTAGGTGAGGATGGGTTTGTAAAGGTGCAGGGCAATGCTGTTAGGGAAATTGGCAGGGCTAGGAGGAAAGGCAGGCATTATTATGGATAGTCTGATGCCCAGAAGTCTGATCCCCTGTAGGTGTGAAGTACTAGGCCCCTTCATTTTTCAGGGATAAAACATGGTAGCAATTTGGAGACTGTGATGAGCTCTTCACCCTTCTGAAGTCAGATTTTACTGTGTCTCAGGCTGGGCATCCAAAATTACAGGCACTTTGAAGAAGATAGATCATGTCACGCTGTTGCTTTTGCAACAAACTGTTTTGCCTGTCCCTACAAATAAGACACTTTACCTCAGATTTACTATGTGATCCAACAGGCAATCAGTGTAAGCAGGGGTTTTATTTTTTCTTTCCTATGGCATCATTCAAGACCCTACAGTGTATTGCCCACCACTAAAACACTATCATTAGATATGAAATATATCTTGTCAGGCTCTCCCTCATCTCAGCTCTCTCTAATTTTTATTTTTTTTTTTTAGGAAAAAGAAAAGAAAACTTCTTTTCAGGATACATTGTAGGCAATTTATTTTCTCTTGGGTTTGACACTGCCAGGCCCTTAGTGCTTTTATTGACTCTGGCTAAACACAGCAACAATTATTTTTGTTGGTTTCAAATAGCCTTCTCCAGCAGAGTGTGAAGTCAGCAGGTTTTTTTTGTATGCTGAGCATGCCCTTTCAGACACCCTAAGAGGATCTGAGGGAAAGATGATGGCTTTTTTTCATTTTTATCCAGTTGCACTTTGGCATTCCCTGAATGGACTTTTTGTTTCAAAGCAGGGAAAGCAAGGGAGAGGCTCACGGATGAGAAGTGGATGGATGGTCATGGAGGAAAACAGAGCTGGGACAGCCTTATCTGAAGGTTCCTACTTACAGCAACCTTTATCCTCCTCTCACCCAATAATGTCCTCAGGAGCACAGGGTCTCAGGAACACAGTGTTAGATCACCCTAACCCTCTGTTGGGCTGTGAGGGGCCAGGATGATGATGAGGAGAGGTTGTTTCTCAGAAAAAAATTTTAAGCAACCCTTGGCAGAGGTCATGGTTCTGGAGCACTCGTGGCTTGTGGGATGTGCATTAGCGAAAGTATTTCATTAAAGCATTTTGTGTTATCCCCTCCACCTCCACATGTCTATTCCTGGTAAGGCCCAGGAAAGGCAACACCCCACCCCCCCCACCCCCAAATAATGGCACTGTAGATTCAGCCTTTGGGATGCCTCACAAATGGACCTAGGTATCAGTCACAGCAATTTTGAACATGATCTGTAGACCATATTCATAGAGGTTTACAGACCAGCAAAGCTGCTTGGGAAGGAAATAAAAATACAAGTCAACCTTTCCACCTACCACTAGGGTAATTGGTGTGAGCTTCTTCACTGTCTTACAACAGTGAAATTTAGATTCCAAACGTTAGAGATCAGTTTTCCTCTGCTTACCCACTCTGGAAAGAGGCTTTGACTATTCTCTGTTCTTTGACATGATACAAAAAGCCAATTGGTTTCTGACTTGGAAACGCTGTGGATTTAAGGTATGTCTTCTCTGGAAGAGGAGCTGGGGAATGGTCCAAAAATGGTTCTCCATTTAAATTCTTTCTTCAAAGTTTTTTGCTGTTTTAGAAAAAATGTCCACACAAAATTCTGAAAAATGTTAAAAATTAAACCTACCCAAATTTACCTCCACAAGAAGCCATCATAGTGAACATTGCTGCTTACTTGGAAAGACAATCTTCCTGTCAACTAAAAACACTTGTTAGAGATAACATCCCACTTCTACAGCTCTGATAGCAAGTAAAGTCTGAAGTTCCTATTGACATCCAAGGACACTCTCCCATTACTATCACCTTGTCCCAAACTGTGAGAAAATGCAGATGTAAACAACCTTTTCCAGATGGTGTCACCTGTCGAGGCAATTGAACAGTCTCCATCAATAGACATCAATACCTCCCTTCAGACAAAATCCGTCAAATGAAGAAGGGTTTTATTTGCACTTTACACAGGAAGATGAAGAATCCCCTAAGCTAAAGAACAGCTAAAGGACAGTTCTAAAAAATCCAAGTCTAGTGGAGAGGTTGGCTTGAGATGTCCCTGTTTTCCAGAAATCCCACTTGTTTCTGCCCATGTGCTACCTCTAGACATTGCTTCTGGTGTGTCGGGACAGATGCTTCAGGTCATGCAGGACAGAGATCTGAGTAAAATTCCTTGACTCCCAGGCACAGGAGCAAAGGACTTTGTGGTTTGGGACTGAAGTCACCTTGATAATTTTGAAAGCAGGGTGGTTCATGTCTCCAAGATGGTCAGTTATTTCTGCAATGAAAAGGGGAATTCCTACTCACCTACAAGCACAATAAGCAAACATACATTTCTGGTTTTATTGCCTTTGCACAAAGACACAGCACAGACTGTGCAGAAGACATCCCTCCCCATAACCTTTTATGCACCTTTTGTGCCCCACCACCCCTAAGAGGTTTTTCTCTTTGAATTTCCAGCACAGATTGTTGGGTTGGTGCAGTTGATGGCTCAGCTCAAGGTCAGGCTCTGGGGCCCATCATTTGGATCTGTCCTCACACTGATGCCCTCCCATCTCCAGAGCAGCTCAAAGGAGATGTCTGTGGTTCTGATCCAGCTGCGACCTCCTGCAGGAGCTTCCCAAGGGGCTGATTCACATTGCTCCTCATTAGCTGTTGTTGGGCAGCTTTTAGGTTTGGATTGAAAACTGTTTCTAGTTGTTGGTGTTTCCCCATAAGGGACATGTTATTACAAACAGGAGTTCAGTGCATTGGTGAGCTGCAGATGAAGGAAGGGAGGGAGTACCAGTTTTAAACTGAGGGTGCTCTACAACAACAAGCCAGTGTCTCCAAGCTGTGTCTTCATGACTTTTGCTTTGGCAGGCCATTTCTTTCACCATGGAAGCACAACTGGCACCAACCACTGTCTGCCCCCAGCAAGCAGGAGAGCCAGCCAGGCACCTCAAAGGGTCCCAATAGCAGCCGCTGGCAGGGCAGCCGACCCTACCAGAGCTTCCAAAGCTTCTTGAACTGAGCATTAAGTCAATTTGAGAGGGATTACTGTGCCAAATGCAGTAATTAATTAGAGAGACATGCTTCAGCACCGAGCTTTTCATTATCTAAAGCGTTTGACGTGCCTTTGTAGGGGCTGTACCAGCACTGTCAAGGCCCATCAAGCTCCAGTCCTTCCCACTGTGTGTGTTTTGCCAATTCATGTACCATTTTCTGCTGACTGATCTCTTTTCCCCTGCAGTGTCTATCTTCAGCATGGCTGATTGCATAGAATCTTAAAATGATTTGGGTTGGAAGGGACCTTGAAGATCAAATAATTCCAACCCCCCTGCCATGGGCAGGGATAGATCTTCTTTATCTTTCAAAGAACCTGGCTGGGTCTATAGAGAATATTTTCCTGACCCACTTTGAACCAAAGCAACTGTGGCAGTGGGAGAGGTGGGACTCGTGCTGCTGTACTTTGATGGGAAGGGTGTTCTGAGGAAGATGAGGGCACTGCAGCCCAGCAGAGTTGTTCTGGCACTGGAGGATGCATCTTCCCTTTCTGTGTTTTCTAGCAGAAATGACAGCCTCATATTTGGATCCCAGGCATGCCCCTACTCCTAATCTGAAGTCTCTGTGCAGCTCTTAGCAAGTGACTTGAGTTCCCTGAATCTTGCTAAGTGATGTTGAGACCCAATTTTCATCCCCTCTTATAACCAAAACCATACAGATTTGGATACTTAAACTTGACCAGCTCAGTCCTGGTTTCAGCATCTTGGTGTGCTGGTCTTCTGCAGCACTAATGAAAGGTCAATCTCCTTTCACTTGTTTTTATCTCAGTGACAGGTCTTCTTGTTATAGGTGTGACCAAGACAAGGTGCAGCGTCCTTGCTGCTGTGTGAAACAGGTCCTGATGGAATGAGTGGACAGGACTTTTAACAACAGAAGTGTTGCTGTCATGGTCTTACGGATAAGGCACGAGGCAAAGAGAGCAAGTGCTTTGCCAAAATTCAGGAAGGAAATGGTCAACACAAGCAGTAAGAGAACTTAGCTCTTCCCAAGCTAAGCAAAATTATTGCACCATCTGGGATATTTCTCCCTAATCTGAGGCAAGCAAAGGCGAGAATATTTGGAATTATATGCTATGTAGATCAGCAGAGCATGATCTTTTGAGTTTTTTAAAAAACAAGTATGGATTGGCAAGTAAGTACATAAATACTGAGAGTGTTTATTTTACCTAAACTCTTAGACATTTTAGTATTAATGGTTGGTATGAGCACTTCCAGCAACTGATCTTTGGGAAGTAAAATTCTCGGAACAATCCCATTCATTATTTCAGCCCACTTCACTTGAAGCTCCAATTTCCAAATGAAAATTGAAGGAAGGAAAACACACATAAAAAGAAAAAATAAATAGAAGGATTCCAACAACTGATTTTCATTTGAGCATCTTACGTTGATTTTCCTCCTTTATAATTATGCAAAATAGAGTGCATCTTTTCTTAATTCATAGAATCATTACAGTTGGAAAAGACCTTTAAGATTATCAACTTCAACTGTTTCTCCAACACTGCCAAGTTCACCACGAAACCATGTCCCCAAGTGCCACATCTACACATTTTTAAAATACCTCCAGGGATGGTGTCTCAAACATTGCCCTGGGCACCGTGTTCGACAACCTTTTTCATGAAGAAATTTTTCCCAATATCCAATCCAAAAACCTCCCCTGGCACAGCTTGAGGCCATTTCCTCTGGTCCTGTCACTTTTTATTTGGGAGAAGAGGCTGACTCCAGCTGCACTACAACCTCCTTGTTGTTGAGGGTAATAAGGTCTCCCCTGAGCCTCCTTTTCTCCAGGCTGAATACCCCCAGTTCCCTCAGCTGCTCCTCATCAGAGCTGTGCTCCAGACCCTTCCCCAGCTTTGTTGTTCTCCTCTGGACACATTCCAGTGCCTCAATGTCTTTCTTGTCGTGAGGTGCCCAAAACTGAACACGGGATTTAAGGTGTGGCCTCACCAGTGTCAAGTACAGGGGGACAATCACTGCTCTGGTCCTGCTGGCCACACTATTGCTGACAAAAGCCAGGATGCCATTGGCCTTCTTGGCCACCTGGGTACACACACTGGCTCATGTTCAGCCACTGTCAACCAGCACCCCAGGAATCTTTTCCTCTGGGCAGCTCTCCAGCCACTCTGCCCCCAGCCTGTAGCACTACAGGGGGTTGTTGTGACCCAGGGGCAGGACCCGGCACTTGGCCTTGTTGAACCTCAGGTCATTGGTTTTGGCCCATCAATCCAGCCTGTTCAGATCCTTCTCCAGAGCCTTCCTGCCCTTCAGCAGATCAACACTCCTGCCCAACTTGGTGTCATCTACAAGCTTGCTGAGCGTGCCTGAAGGACACCACTGGTGACTGGCCACCACTGATGGGAACTCCATTGCCCATCACTCTCTGGGCCTGGCAATCCAGCCACTTTTTTACCCAGTGAACAGTGCACCCATCCAAGTCATGAGCAGCCAGTTTCTCCAGGAGAATGCTGTGGGAAATGGTGTCAAAGGCTTTACTAAAGTCTACCTGGACAGCATGAACAGGCTTTTTCTCATCTGCTATGCGAGTCACCTTGTCATAGAATGAGATCAGGCCAGTCAAGCAGGACCTGTCATTGCCCCAAATCCCTTAGGTCACTGTGTTCAGCCATGCAGAGAGAAGGTTGGGGAATGGTCCATATTGTGTGTCCTGTCCACATGCTGTGCTTGTCCCAGTGAAGGCAGAGTGTGATTCCAGCTGTCCATCTCTCTCACTCTCCTTGATATTCCTCAACCAACTCACCTCCTCCCAGAGCGCTGTCACTGAGTGGGAGTTCCTTCACCTGGGCACACCTCCCACAGGTGTCTCACTGCTGCTGGACAGCACTGGCACTCCCTGCAGCCCAGCTCCGGGGTGACAGTGTGTCCCTACCAGAGCTCTGCCTGAGCAACCGCCTCAGTTGTGGTGGGTGCAGAGCTTCGAGAGGCCCCCGCTTTCTGCTGGGTGGGTCCCGTTGCTCTCTGATGGAGCTGGCAGAGCTTCAGCGCCTTTTCCACACGCCCTTCTGCGTGAACTGCCACACAGTCTACCCATTAAATGGGTAATGACTAGTCTGGTAGCCAGAAGAGCAGTGCCTTTAGAGAAGAGATAGTATTTGAAAGCAGAGGTTACGCGCAGAGCCCTCTCAAACAGATCTTTGTGCCAGAGGCTTTGTTTTGATACTAGAAACATTTCCACTACAGCAGCCACTGATGGCAGTCATGTGTGGGATTAGGAACTGACTCCATTCAAATAACAGACAGCTGTTTGGAGTGAAAACTCGTCTCTGTCAATTTGCACTCAAAGAAGGCAGAGGCAAAGGAAAAAAAAAAAGACCCTGGGCCTGGGAATCATTGTAGCTTAATCCCTCCTTTGGCAGGAGATAAAACTAGGGCTTTCCAATGCTCTATAATTTCTTGCATTGACCTGGAAAGAGATTTCTCTATTCAGTGGGCTGTAAACCTCCTTTTTTATATTTACTACATGATGTACAAGGACTGAATCTCCAGCAGAGAAAACATGCCATGTTGGGCTAGGAGCCTGGGAAGAAACTTAGTCTCAGGTTAAATAACTTAGTACAGCAGGGACACACAGTAGCTGCTAAAACCACTTATAGATTGTTCTTTTAACTTCCAGCTGAAGGTTTTCTCATTTTGTGCAGAATTGGCTGTGATTTTCAGAAGTCACTAATGATTTATGATGGTCTGCTCTTCTGATGCCAGATTTCAAACCCTGGAGGAGGGCCTGATTTTTGAGATCAGGGGCACATTTCCTACAAAAAGTCAAATATCTCTTGTACATCTCAAGTCCCTGGTATTTGCAGTCATTCATGCTCTTTGACTTAGAAAAAAAAAAAAGGTGTTGGAAAAGCTGAGCAGAACCTCTGGCCATGCTCTGCCAAGCACAACTGCAGACGCAGCAAAGGGTTGAGATGCACTGATCCCATACAGCACACATGTATTTTTGGTTAATTTGGTGCTTCCTGTCAGCACCATAACCAGGTTCTTGCAAAAGATGTTTCTGTTATTTTTAACAGGAAAAAGTGGCTGTGCCAAGGGACATCCTTAGGTACAACAGATCAAGTGGCAAAGATGTGACCAGGGTTCATGTCTGCGTGCACCTGAATGCATTCCTTTTCCCTAGTTCTCCTCCACAGAACTGTGTTTTAAAAACCAAGAGAATAGTATTTAATCCATTAGAAAATGGATTTTATTAGTAAATAAATCATGTTCTCTGGGACTACTTGGAAAAACTGTGATGGAGGCCTTTCTTCTCAGAGATTTAAGTGTTAGTTTAACTGAAAACTTTTTCAAATCATATACAAAAGAAAGGAAAAGTTCTGACAGTGTCAAAATGTGCTATTTTGACAAATTAAAATTAAAATAGCTTTGGCTTTTTTTTGGATCTAACTTTGGATTTAAATTTTCTCTTCCTGTGCCACATGCTGACAGTGGCATCCCCCACCACATGGCTGGTGGAGAAGTGCTGGGGCAGGTGGGAGTTACACAGGGCCCTCCAACCCCTTCACCCACAGCCAGACCCTGTAGAAGGACTCAGTACCTAAAAGGAAAAAAAAAAAAATATATTTCCTTGGAACAAACCATTTGGAATTGCCCGAGGAAAAAAAATTATTTAATTAATTATCTGTTTCTCTATTTTAATGGGTTGGAGGGAGTTTCCTCCATAGAATATTTAAGAGAAGGCTGGGTTTCACACCCATGGGAAATGAAGCCAATTCATGAAATGCTGAACCTCTCCATGAAGCAGCACTTCTCCCCCGGGGGGGCTGCAGAAACCCATGCTGAGAGCGCAGCAGCAGCCAGGAGAAACATCCTCTGTCAACATGATGCAAAGAGAAAGAGTGGGAAGGAAGGGGATGGAGAAGCGATTTTGCATAACGCTTTCCCCGCATTGTTTGGATTGGAAGCTTCTCTCCCTGCGTCCCAGCAGACAGCCCTTGGATCGCTTGGAAATTGTGCCCAGTTCATTCTTGTATAGAGCCGAAGCCGGGGCTGCTCGCAATGGCCGGTGCCAGGGAGCTCGGCAACCTACAGGAAGGAAGGTCTTGTTCCTGAAAAAAAAAAAAAATCTCCCCCCCTTGAGCTTGGGAGTGAGGAGACATGGATCCTATTCCAAGCTCTGTGCTTATTCTGGGTGGCCTTGGACATGTCACATTGCTGTGTCTGAAAAAGCAGGATGAAGCACGGCAGGGGGGTATCTCTCCCTGCTCAAAGTGACAGGAGAGGGAGCACTACACACCAGGGGCTGCTGGCACTACCCCTGATGGATGAAATGGGCTTTGCAGCTTTGCTTCAGCTGCCTGCAACTGCATCAGCACCAGTATCTTGGGTATATGTGCACTGGTCTTGGATGGAGGTCCTGAGAGAATGGCATAACCTGCCAGGATGTGTCTGGGAAGCTGCCACACAGGGATGCTACTACCCCGGGGCAGGCTTGGGAGTAGCTGTGTGCACCAAAGGCAGGAGTTTGGTGTGGCACAATGGCACAAAGATTGGGGATTTCTGTTGCTTCATCTGAATTTTCCAGTACCTGCTGTACCAGGTCATATGCTGTATTACCTGGGTTGCTTACACTGACAAAATTGCTGATCATCTGACTGCAGCTAAAGCCTAGGGCAAACTTTTCTTGGTAGTAAGCTCTGGATGGAAGCTGGTATCACAAAAATGACACTTGGAAGAGGTTCAGGATCAGTTAAGGAGTCTGGACCTTAACTGTAATGCTGACACTTTCTCTGTTGATGTTAACCCCATAACAACTGCAACAACAAATTGTCTAGCCCCTCCCTCAGTGTCATCCAGAGCAAATCCTCTTTTATGAAGTTCAAAATACAGTGATAGATTGAGATTAATCACCTCAGAGGTAGATTAACAATGACCAAGTTAAATCTTGCTAGTCTGGATTTACCTCCAAAATGTGGAATGTCCCTTTGGGGTGCGTACCCCTGAATGAAAACATGAAATCCTCCCCTTCCTTTCCTTTAGCAATGGCTGAGAATTTTTCTTAGAAGTTTTCTGAGGGAGAGTCATTTCTCTCCTATTAGAAACTTCTCTACAGCTTTTACAGACTTTGGCCAGCTCAGTCTTCCACTCATGTTGTAAATGCTCAGGTATTTCCCACACCTACTGAAGCAGTATCCACCTGCAAGATGAGGCTTGTCAGTACCAGTATTTTCTTCTTTTGGGTCCTGAGCACTTCAAACTTAGATTGGGAATTTTCTGTTTCTTTCCACCTGTACAAGCAAGTCTAAGAAAATATGTGACCTCTCACTACTCCCCTGCTTTTGCTTTCATCCATCTCCATTTCCATCACCATCACCTCTCCTGCATGGGAGATACCTGTCTCTCCATTCCTCTGGGAAGTCCTTAAATTTCAGGAATTATTGAAAAGATGTCAATGTTTTCACTTCTCTGAAGCAAAAGAGTGTTAGGCCTTTTACAGAGATAACACAAAAGACTCACAAGAGCAGCTGAATTCCTTTTTGGTTTTTTAAACACTGATGTTCCGTAGTTTTAAAGTCTTGATAAAGTCATTATGGTGCCAAAAGGGGAAACACATGTTGTTTCCATGGCTGCAAGCAAACGTTTAAGATAGCTACATCCAGTGACTGGATGTTTCAAAGAAAATGATAACACGCTCATATGCTTTACTTGCACGAAGTATGATGTGGATATTTTTTCCTTAGAAAATGTGTCTAACTAAAAAATGAATATTTATTTTAACAATAACACTTGTGGCTCAAAGTTTCAATATGAAATTAAAAAATAAAAATATTTTATTTTCAATTAAACATTTTTTGTGTACCTTTCTAGGGAACATTACTATTTGAAATTAAATAATTATTTTGTATTTATGTACAATTCCTCTCTCTTTCTTTACCACTGAAAAAAACCACTAAAAAATCTTTCTTTTTTTAATCTGTTATTTATGAAATGATCTTTACATTGGAAAGTTATAGACCAAACTGTGTGTGACTTCTGCCACATAAATTCTGTAATATCAAAGAAGCTCTAAGTATTGACAACATGTTCATTCGCTATTTTGCTTTTTTGTGACTTTTACCAAGGTAAAGTAAGTTTTAACAAAAACTGTGAGCATTAATGTATCCACTGCTGCAGATATGACAGGCAGAGGTGATAGTGGGTGATCTGATTCAGAGGTTTCTCTCTTCTACACTTCTGCCAGGTCCTTCACATTATTTTACTTGCTAAATTCTTGCACTGGACAGTCTGTATCTGCAAGAAATTATCTCATCAATGTTTAATTTCGAGAGGAAGTCTAGTCCAGCCAGAGGAGAAGTCAGGCCCACCCTCACTATACATTGGCTGTATAAATTGAACTAGGAGGAGGCTGTCTTCAAAGAAATATTTATTTACAGATAACTTTTCTAATCCATGTAGTGGAGATCAAAACCTTGCTGCAGAATCTTCAAAACCACAAGTCGCAACAGAACTCACCCTCCTCTTAGATTTTGGAACATCATCTTTGGAACATCATTTGGAATAACATGAAGGGGTAATATTTTTGCAATTTCTTCATCCCCCATGATGCTTGCAGCCACAGAATCCTCGGTACTTCAAGGGGAGATATGAAGATGTGTACATAGTCTTGAGTTACATGGAATCATGAATCCACCTCGAGAAGGGAAGAGATGGCTCATACAGCTGTTAGTTCCCTACTTTAGGCTGCTCTTGGTGTTAACTTCGCATTGCTCCTACACACACAGTTCTTCCACATCTGGAAGTGAAAGCCCAGAAGAGCACAGTTTTGCGTGCAATGAAGCTGTCAGTATGTACACAGCTTGATTCTCCCTATGGAGAATGTGTCAACAGGTGAAAAGATACTGGCTTGGTCTGCAGATATTCACCACGTGTCTGCTGCCTTTGAAAGCTTATGCTCAAGTTCAGTCTTGAAGTGGTGGACTGGTTTAGTGGCGTACTGGCAGCGTTATGTTTATGGTTGAACTCAATGATTTTAAGGGTCTTTTCCAACCTTAATAATCCTGCCATTCTAGGGCTCAGTGGTTGCAGCCATTTATCATGGCCTTGTGACTCTGAATTCAATCATTAGGCAGTCTGTCCCTTAAGCCCATGCATCAGAACATCATCGAATTATCTTGGTTATCTCTGGCATGCTCCTCCCCCCTGCATTCAGGTCACACATAGAGGGGTTTGGCTGTGCAAACTGCTGGAATTACTTTGACACCACACAACACACTAGTAAAGTTCCCTTGGTTTCATTTAGCCTAGGTAAGACTGAACATGTGCAAACACCAGATCTTCCTCTAGCATAAAACAGCAGTGCTCCTCTGTGGAGCTGTCAGCTGGAATAGGACTGCTGTGTGGTGTTCATACTTTGTGCATTATGCACTCATATCATTTGAGTGAGGACATTCCAGTAACCTTTCATAAGAGTTTTCCTTTTACACTGTTGTTGGGTTCTGCAAGATTACACAAGATAACTGGTGTAGCACTGCGGATTGTGTTTGTTGAACTAAATGCTGTTATCTCCATGCTTCAGTTTCCATACACCCAAATCCAAGGGTAGTGACACTTTCCAGCTCTGCGAACACCTTTGAACTCCACTGCCAAGAAGAGATAGATAGTGTGGACAGCATGGTTACAACGAACTTTGTTGCTCAAAGCACATCCCTGGGGTAAGACAAATAAAAACAAACAAATCCCCAATAAATACATTTCTGACATTGGAGCAAAGCCATGTTCTGACACCCCCAAGCAGACCATCTGATTGCTGAGCAGCTGGTACCTGCATAATCTGCAAGGCAGAGACAGCTGGGAAGAAGTGAAAAAAGTGCTCGCTAACCCATGGGTTGGTGGGGTACCAGTGCCAGTGGTGTTGCCTCACGGACAGGGCAGTGCTGATATACACAGAACTGTGCTAAGGTCAGAAGATGCACAAAGATGCCTTATTCATGCTCATCATCAGACAAAAAAGTAAACCTAAATTCGTCTTCAGCACTCATGACCACAGTATGTTTCATGAAGTTAGGCAAAATGAATGTTAAGAACGAGCAGGAGCCAAAATCCTCTGGAGCATCGCCTGGGGCACATCACCAGGACACCTCCCTGACTCATAGACCCTTGCTCACTGAGATATTCTGTCTTGCCAGGAGACAGACACACTGAAAGACAAAGAGGAAGACAAGCAAGATGCAAACCCAGAGTTTCAGAGGTCTAAAACTTCATGAGGTGAACCTCTGAGCAATGACTGGAAGAGCCTGGTGACTTAGTTATTTCTCTTTTACACATCTATAGAATTACTGCTTTTCTTTCAAAGATGCAGTAGACAGCTGATATAATGAAATAGACTGTATATTTATTTTCATTTCATTATCTTTCTTTTCCTCTTAATAAGCACATTGAGAATCAGAGGGAAGAGATAAACAGAAATAAACTAAAACCAAACTAAAATTTGTTTTAGTCCTATCGACAACCTGATACAATCTTAAATTTGAGAAATCAAGCAAATCTTACTTCATTTACCCACTTAGTTAATAATTAAAATTCCTCAATAATAAGATATTCTGTAGCCTGGAGTCCTTGTTCTGAGTATATATTTATATTAGCAGTTAAGTATACTTTTCACGGGTAATTAAGACATTATTCATTCCTAGCTATTCACAGACATCTCAGGAGGGAGTGGGGAAAGAAGGAATTGTAAAACCACAAGGATAATAAGAGCCAAAGATCCTTTCCTCTTCTTGTGATATTGATTTTCAGAATATAAACAGAGGCACAGAATGCTGGATCTTGGTAATATACCTGTTTTAAATGCCAGTTGTTGAGTAAATAGACCTTTGTAGGGATATGTTTGTTTGAAAAGTTCTTTAGGATTAGAGAATATTAGCACGACATTCAGCCTGAGACCTATTTTGTGAGGCGTCTTTGTTACTTTGTCAGCTTTCTAAAGCCTTTTATGATAGGTCTCAGCCCTCATGATATTTATTCAAGAAAACCTAAGAATAAGAGTTAAGATGCAGCTGTTCCAACATTGTGGACATCTTTGGGTCTCCGTGTGTTTCGACTCGACCCTGAAGTGCAGGATACCTCAAAGCAGACTAACAAAGTATTCACGCTCAGGCCTTCAGTTTGACACAGCCATTTTCCACAGTCAGTACCTGCTACTAATTAATTCTGGCCCCATATCATTTTTCCTCAGACACATGAACTAGTGAGTTGTTTACTTTCCACCAGTTTGCACATAAGGCCCCAGTTTTGAACAGGGCTAACCCTGGCGCTCGCCTGCAGTCCTGCATTCTGCTCTTCCTCCAAGGAATACAGGGTTTATAATTTTGTATTTGCCAACCAAAGAAAATAAAGTCGTTCTCTGTCAAACAGGGCATCCTCTAGCTTCTTGACTCTTCACCACACAGGAAGAGCATTCCCAGGCTAGACTGCTCTTCCCTCTCTTGCTATCAAACCAGGATAGCGAAGCCACATTTTTTAACAGTAGTTAATAAAAGGCAGCTCTGGGGTTTTGCTGTGGTTCTCATTAAGTCTTGGACTTTTCCAGATAACTTGAATCAAAATGCATGTATTCAATGATTTCATCATGCATCGTCTAATTCAGACCATAAGAGACATGATGTAAAATTGGAACATGAACGTGGGCGTGTACTAGCCCAGAGCTGGTTGTCATCAAACAGAATCTTTTTTTCAGATTAAGTAGTCCATCAGGCCCTTGACATATGGAAAAGTTGACTTTAATTTGTAATTTGAATGTGCTTATGGTGCTCAGTAAGGTAAAGGCAAAATACATTATTAAAACCTTCAGTAAATCCTATGGATGACAGTAGGTCTTCCCCACAGTGTATCTATTCTGTCATATACCACGCATTAGATAAGTGAAATGGCAAAAGTACAAAATTGATTTTCATAACAAAGATCATTATCTGAACTTTTCTACTATGCTGTGTCCCACAGGGACTGAAAATCACAGGAGCACAGCAGACATGGACAGCCAGAGCAACCTTCGAGGGGAAAACCAGAAAACGAGGACTCCTGTAACAATCTGTGTTGCAATCCCACACATTGTTCCTGTCTGTGTCTCTCCCTGTTTCATAGACAAAGGGGAAAAGGAACTTTAAAATTCCTCAGAGCCTACACTCTTTCAGGGGTAGATGTCTACTGGGGCCACAAACAGCATTGCAGTGAGTACTGTGATCGCAGTGAAATCACGTGTATAAAGACAAAACTAGGGAGACATTGCTGCAGAAATAATATGCATATAATAAATGTCTGCAAGACAGACATGGTTCTTAATTTCTGGGATGTGGCATGAGACTGACCTAATATTCCCAGGCTGTAAAAAGTAGTAGGCATAATAAAAGGCTGTATCCCCAGATGGAAAATATTTAGGGCATGTGAAAAATAAAGGCCTAAGCCCAAGCAAATAGTACTTAATTGGGGAGACTGATAGCTTCAGACAATAATTAATTTAATCTTAAAAAAGGGATGTAAAATATGGTAGATCAGACCTATGGTTACATATGAGTGAGATCTTAGCTTAAACATCTGAATAACTTTAAAGCTCTGATTCTTCTGCTCCCCACCTCTGTAACAGGAGACCCGTGATATTTCTCTGTGCGTATGTCCCATGGGTTTGTTCACTAAATGAGTACTTTGAAAGCATTTTGAACTCCCTGCCCAGAAGAAACTACCTTGCCCAAGTGTTATCACGAATATCCAGTCTCCCTCCTATATTTGGAGAGCATGGTGTTTCATTTCAGTGGCAAACCCACAGCTGCAGGGTTGTTTGTTTCCACAGGTGGATTTGAAGTAGATGCCATCTTAATCACTAAATCTGACCGTGAGAAATCATGGACCCCTACTCCAGAGGCAAGATCTTCCACAAACACAGGGATTGCTCTGGGAAGGTACTTCTCTGAGCAGAACACAGACGGATTGTAGGATCAGACAGAAACCCACTGTTAGCAAAGTCGAAGAGAAAAACCGGGGCAGAATCCAGAACTTAACTTAGGTAAATAAAATAGTACATTTCTACGAAAAGATTCATGAATAAGCAAAGATTTTTAAAATAAACCCTTTCTGGAAGTTGCAGCATACAATGTTCTCTTCCAGGAATGATAGTATAAGACGTAACCATTACAACTTTCGTATTTACTCATTAAGTACAAAAAAAATACAGTTGCAACCCAAACTAGGCTGGAGTTGGAATACTGCTTACAGTTTATTCTGCTCTGAGCGTTAACTAAGCCTACTTTAGGGTTCCTCCCCTAACCCGAGTTTCCTTTAAAATCAGGTATCAATTCCCAGCTGGTTCCTTCAGCTCCCTTCGTAGGCACAGCAAGAGGCAGAAGGTGCTCTGTCATCTGAGGTCTTTGGGGAGCTCATCTCCTTCTGTTGGCAACACAGTCCTGATTGCCCACTGAATTTGTAGGCAGCAAAACTTTGGGAATTCCATCCTCCCTGTCTCTGGGGCCAAGGATCTGCTCCCTTGTTCAAGAAAAACATATGTAAATAGTTGTTCAACATGAGCACATACCTGAAACTCAGTGGAAATTAGGTGGATGAGGAAGTGTGTTGCTTAAACGCACAGCACATGAATATGCAGGGCAGGGGAGGGTGGAAAAAGAGTCTTACATTCATTTAGGTTAAAGAATGAATTTGGACTTGACCACAGTTGCTTTCTGTGAATATTCAACAGCTGAACTATGTGAGCATGAAAGTTTGTCGACAGCATATGTTCAGTTATTTTGTGAAAGCAAACTTGGAAGTTTAAAATGTGGGCTGTGTTCAAAATTCAAGTTACTTTCACCAACCAGAGCTGTGTGTTGCTTCATCTATGTACAGGACTAAGTACACTGGCAATGCTGCCAGAATGAAGGAACAATAATTCTTTCATGAGATCACCAAGTAAATATAAGTATCATATTAATGGGCTATTCATATAGCAAAAAATAACAATAATCCAGGCTCAGATCATCTCTAACATAATTACAGCACTGCCTGTTAACGCTGGTCATGTTGACCATTTATGTGCAGAACTTTTTACTGGTGTCTCCATAAAAGAGAGAATCTTCTTCTTCTGAGCCAGCAGGGAGAACTAATAAACAAAAATAAATCTAACTCTTAGAACCTAAATATGTCTGCCAGTAAATTATTAAATTCAACAACCTCATAATTTTGTGCTACACATGACCTCCTGAAAGCAGCTCTCAATAGACTTCAGTGGGCCAAATCTGTCTCAACACCATATCTCAAATGTTGATAAAAGCTTGTTCTGTGTTGCTAAACTGGTTTTGATCCACATAGAGGTGTCTGTAATAACATAGTAATTATCTCAGGCTTTTTCTGTGGTTGATAATGACAGAAGAGTGCAGAGGAGGGGTCTGATATCGGAAGATGCCTCTCTCCGTCTCTCCTTTAACTACAGAATGTCCATGTGGAGCAATTGCTCCATCAGGAGCAATTGAACTCCTGATCACTCTACCAGGTCCTTCAGTAAGATATATAGAGCAATTTGTGACTTTGTTTATAAAGTCATCAAATTTATATTCCAGAACAAGCAAAACTCCTTAATATATCTGCATGTGCCTCCCCAGCTCCTGCCGAGACTCAAAGGACTGACTTGCAAAGGGCAAAACGGAGCGCATGGTCACACTTGAGGGTGTTTGGTGCTGCTCAGTGCCAGGTGTCAACGAGGCAGCTCAGAGTTTTTGCACACATTTCCTTGCTCCACATAGTGCAAAATATGAGAGATTTATTTTCACAAGTAACACAAGTGAAGCATTTTTGAGTGCTGCTTCGCTTCTCAATAGCCCTTGACTGGCAGCCACTGCAGAGCAGAGGGAGCCTGGGCCAGGGGGTTCTCCTTTCTGACAATCCCCCTTATCCAAAGGCACATGATGCCGCCATCTCCAATGTCTCTCTGTCATCCAAGCATGGGGTTTCACCCTGCACGTGACAGGATATTTGATGACTTTTCTGGAGACAGTCTTCCTGACCCATCCCTCATCTCCAAGGGTAGGAAGATAACACTTTGACAGTAAGATTTCCTTGGGGCTGTGGTTGCTGCCAGTCAACTTCTGGTTCCTGAGAAAGATCTTTGCCAAAAAAGGTTTCCAAATATATCCTATAAAACTTAAGACCACTCATTCTCACACTGCTCTGTTGTCTGCCTGTTTTCTAGACCATTGTATCCTCTTTATCATTTTTCTAGGACTGAGAATTCTTGCTACTAACAGAATGCATAAAATATCAATTTCCTAGATGAGGCTGAAGGACTGCAATGTCATCCTAGAGTAACTTCACCAAAGTCAAGTCAGAGGAGACATCAAATATAATTCAGGTGTGCAGACTCCTTGAAATTCAGAAGCAAAAATTATTTTCACAAACATTTAATAACATTTTCCCTTTCCCCCCTTATTTCCCCCAATTTTTTTTTAATTTTTTCATTTTTAGCCAAACCACTATAAATATTGTATTAGGTGGACCATGAACTGAATTTCGAAGACAGTAAAATACCACTCCCAAAATTGCATCTGGGAATGAACAGATAGACACGACAGACTGATGTCCAAGACTCCACACCTGGCAGGAAAGAAGCTTTGAGTATAACGCTTTTGAGAAAATACATTAAATAATTAGACATGGATTTTGCTAAGGCAGGTCCACAGAGACACTGTATTGCATAGCTCTACAATAGAAAATGCATCAACAAAATATATAATGTATACATACATCTCAATTCAAAAATAAATCCTTATGGTTTTAGAGAATCCTCCCTATGTTCAGTCATCTGTCACGACACTACCTTGTCCCACAGAGATGCAGTAAGAAACCACCTTAAGTACGATTTCACATACAAATGACAGCTCTGCAGAGCACTTTTGCCCTGCTGTAAACTTCCTCACCAGGGTGAATCTCTTGCCATGTATGTTTTTACTGCAAAAGTAGTAAGTTAGTTCTCTTTTACACGATGCAAATATACACATAAAGCACAGTTGCCCTAAAGGTGCCCATATGATCTCTTACTGTAACTCAGCTCCCCGACAGCAATTCACTGAGCTGTGCTGTCCTCTTTGCTTGCAACTGTGTGAACACAATGCCCAGAAGCATTTCACTTCTGCACCTTATTTCAGGAGCCTTCTGCACACATTTTCTCTCGCACACTGTACCCAGTTTTTATTAAACCCTATTTGGTTGGAGCTGAACCCACTTAACTTGATCGGGTCAGATCAATAAATTACAGGGCTGTTTCTGACAGCTCAGAAGAATGCATGTGGGAAATATTCCTTTTTGAAGCAATCTGTAGGAAGTACCCCAGACACACAGATGGAGAGCATGTGTCCACTGAAATTAAACGGATCTGGGGCTACGCACCCAGAATAAAACACTCAGCCTTTTAGTAGTGGAAGGTCATTAAAAGAGCTTGGTGATGACACTCATGCAACCTAATATCTCCATCGATGATATACACTTATTTCAACCACCTAATGAAATTGGGTGCTTTTATTGCTTTATTGTTTTCTTGAATTTAATAACATATGAAGTAAAAATTAAATGACCATTTTCTCCGTGGTGGAGTCTCTGTTTTCAATTGGTATCTTGTTTCATTCATTTTCTTCATGTTTAAATGCTGTTCTACCCCTCTACACTGGCAAAGTTTGAACAAATATACAACCCACCAAAACTTGAAAAGGGTTTCTGCTTTCCAGTCCAATCTTATTGAACCAGTGAAAAGCCATCTTATGGAAAGATCCAGGAAATCTCTTAAGAATGGTCATACATACGTCCTTAAACAGAAATCCTTTAAGCATGTGCTTATCTCCACTTAATTGGGAATTAAGCACATGTTAAGAATTCTTCCTATAAGAAGTGCCCTTTGGTCCACCACCCACTTGCAGATGATTGGTGTGTTCATCACTCAGCCACGTAGAACCGAGTTTTGCTATGGTAGATGCCAAATTGCTAATTGAGCAATGGTGGAGGGCTTAGTGAGGGGGGCTGGGCATCTAGTTTTGTAGAACTAAAATTCTGTGAATGTCAGAGGACCATGGGTTTACTCCAAAGCCATATATCAGCTTAACACTAGCAAAACAAAACTAAAACAAAAATATTCCTTTAAGTACTGAAAATAGAGGAGGCAATAGGGGATAGAATAACTGATATTTTCATGTTTGCCATCTTTGATGCTCATAAATGTGGGGTGCTCCTGAAAATAACTGCACTCCCACTATGGGTTTGACATAGCCATGGATCTCTCTATCATTCTAATGAAACAAATACTTGCTATGTCCCATTGCACAGTAGAGGAAACCTGAGGAATTGTGCTGATCACTTGCTGCTGTGCATCCTCACTTGGCTGAGGATCTAACAATCTTTAAGACTAGGAGAAGATAAATTGTTCAAAATACATGTTATCCTGATATGACACACCTTGCCCTCTTAGAGCTTTATTTTCAGAGCTACCTGCCCCTCTTCCTTGCGTGTAGTACCTCAAACTGGTGTTTTTGGCCATTCTTGCATGCACATGGGCAAATCTGAAAGGGACCATTCCTGGACAAAATGTTCCTTTACCCAGCTATAGGGGAGATGCTGAGTTTTTCTGGCCAGGCAAGGACTGGTTATTTTTCCCCACCTGCACACCTCAGGGGAGTAGTAAACCCATCATTAGTGCCACTGCACATATTTCAGCAATGAAGTACTTAACACACTCCAGCAGAAATGAGAATCTTATAGTGTTAAAATCAGTTTGTCACAGAAGGAGCTGGCAGGGTGCCCTGCCCATTGAAACAACAAATTGACATCAGTTATACTCACAAATGGATGAATCCAGCAGCCAGAGGCCTGAGTGTAAGCAATAGCTGTGAAATGGCATGTGGAAAGGTTATCAATTAATTTATATTGGAAAAATCACAAAAATAGTCAACAACTTGTAGCCTTTAGCAATATTTTGGGAAAAGTGATTCTTGCCCACGCACAAATATTTTGGAGCCTTTCTCCAAAGCCAAAGGCCAACTTCTTTGTGGAGGTTGGTGGCCAGCTGGGCTCCTGTTCTGTAGACGGTAAGCACTTACTTTTGTGGCAAACAGTGAATTAAATCCATATGGGAGAAACATCAAATCTCACTTCTTGGGTGCCTGTCTCTGGAATCTCCAAACTACAGGTAGGTCACTGAGGTTAGCAAGTATGCTCTAGAAAGAAATGACAAGGCATTGGTAGAATAGGCAGAATGAACAACGATCTCAAATCTAGACCATTTCTATTGGTTATTCACATAGATAGGAATTAAATTTTCCTTCCCAGTATCTGTGGTATTTAAGTTTGGGAAGATAATGGACAGTGTCCTAAACCAAGAGTATCCCAAAAGACTAAGTTACTTCTAAGCCCCTAGTTTTCACTTCTCTGACTTCACAATAGGATTCTCCCTCTTCGTGGTCTCCATGGGCAGAGCCTCACCTGTTTCTTTGGATGTGAGAATCTGGCACCATCAAGGCTCTTCCTTTTTCTGAGATCAAAAGAAGGGAAGTTTAATCAACACAGGCAAGCCTACAAAGCTGAGAAACTACTTCCCACCCTCTGTGAGCCCTATTTGGGGAACTTCAAGCTCAGCATTCAAACTTTCCACGAGCTGCAAAAAGAACCTAGAGAAATATCTGACAAAGATACACCTGGCAGCTAAAACGCACACCTCCAACAACCATGGGCTCTCCACCTGGCTCCTAGGAGTTACTCATCTAATCATTTCTGTCTATCCAGCTCCTTCCCTACACATCCTCTCTCTACAGGTACCTTCTACCTTTTCTTTCAGAGATGTCCTATGATATTCAGTAAAACAAGCATTGCCCTTTTTTGTTTAGCTTTGAACTTCTGTTTCAGACTGGAGGGAGAGCTTGTGCATCCAAATACTTATTTATTTTTCCAACTGTACCATATGATCTAATAAAATTGAACACCTCATCCTTTTAATCTTGCCCCATTGTTCTATGGATATTTACACTGTTGTATCTGTCTGGATGAGGGAAAACGTGTGCATCTGTAGCAAGTAATACTCCATCTCTCTAGGTGTTAAGAGATTCTGTCACTACAACTCAAAGCTTGTGCAGCAATCAAAAATTAATCCTTTACTGTAGGTACACCATTTTCAAAATAAAGTGATTAGAGAGCCCTTAACTGTTGAACCACAGGGTGGGGAAGGGCCTCAAGAAGGCAGTTAGTCCTTGTTTGGTTGTTCAGTATCTGTTGAAAGTAGGCAATTCTCCACAGGTTTCCTGTCCTGTCCTTAGAGCCTCTGGTGATAGAACATATGCTCAAACAACTCAGATTAGTGCAATCCTTTCCTTTTCCTTAGAAAGACTATTTTAACCTGAAGAGATGTGCTGAGTCTTTATTGATGTAATTTAAATCCACAGCTTATCAGAGTCTCCACTGAAGTTCTCAAAAATGTGCAAGTATCTCAAATGTCTCTGCGCAGCCCTCATTTAATGGACACCTCTGTCCTTCTTTGTATGTTAAGCAGTCCTTTTTCTTGCGTGTTTTATTGGAGAAAGAAGTCTTACCCATGTGGGAGCTGATTCCATGATCACAGGTTGGGAGATCAATATCTCACACATGAGATCACTGGGAACGTTACACACGATTTATGACTTGGATTAGCAAAATCTGTTGAAATTCTCTCCATGTCAAACTCTCTTATGTGAAAGCTACACTCTTGGACAAAGTTTCATGTTTAGCAATTGAGGAAAAATCATGTCATCATCAGAGGGAGGTGGTTTGGTGCATTTTAGCAGAGGCAGCAGAACAGCACAGTACAATATATGGATGGATTGAATGGTGACAATATAAACAGGACACCGACAAGGATATCCTTTTTTTTAATACTGCATAAGTGTGAAAAGGTGATCTACATGTTTCTACAATCAGGGAATGTTGCATGTTTCCCAGTTCTGGCGCCAACTCTGCATTTAAATTCCAAACATACTGTTACAGTCCATTAATTTTCGTATACTGAAACTGTTGCAGTGCCACATAGGGAAAATATGTAGCACAGATGCGTTTGCTGTTATGAATTTTTCTCTCTCTCTTTTTTTTATGTTTTTAGAAATAGCTGTAAAATACAATAATAAAAGCACTCCAAACAATTAATACACAAACTAAAATTAAATCCATGTTGCTCTTCGGCCAGTTTTAGCAGAGTTGCAGTGCTAAACTTGGGAACACTCCTGCCACCTATTTGCAGTGTAATTAGAGTTCATTTGAAGTCTGATGGAATTTCATTTCTATTCCGAAGGACGTCTGCTGCAGTAAATTACTTTCTTGGACCGAAGAAAAGCTATTCAAAAAATTAATAGCAAAGGGCAACTATGCTGCAAGCATCTGAGAGGGGTCTAGCTTGCTCAGATTTATATGGATGGAATGAAACTGCCATTAAAAGCAGCTCTAGAGCATTTGCTCAGAGGAACTTGTCGTATAACTTGTTCAGCTTGTTGCAGTTATTCTTTCTCTCTGTGTCACTAATTTTGAACAGCAGGATAAAGGCAGTTGGAGGACACCACCACAGCAGGCACAGAAATACTTGTCAGAATAATTCCCTGCATTAGGAAGATGAGCTAAAAAGGCACAGGGCCAAACCTGGCTTGTATTAATGCCCCTGTTAGCACATGACTTACAGAAAAACACCAGTGATGCTTGAATGTGGTTCTTCTGTCATACAGCCGCTCCCAGTACACCAGCAAACCCAACAGAAATGTTGTATCTGTAAATGACACTCCAAATTAGCCACTCCCTGCCATGCTTTTCCATATGAATTTGTTGCATAAAGTAGGAAAGATGTGAACTCCTTTAAGTTCCCTCCAGATCTAGGGTGTCATTACTTTTTATGCAACCACAGTGTGTATATTGGGTTTTGCCTTTTGTAACTTTCTATTCAACTGTTCATCCAAAAAGGTGAGTGAAACATTCCTCACAGACATACGTGATATCTTTTCTATAGCTTACAGGCATCCATCCATCGGGGAATATCTCAGAATATGCTGAGTTGGAAGAGACCCACAAGGATCATTGAGTTCAACCCCTAGCCCTGCACAGGACCTTTCCCAAGAGTCAAACCATGTGACCGAGAGCATCATCTAAATACTTCTTGAACTCTGTCAGGCTTGGTGCTGTGACTACTTCCCTGGGGAGCCTGTTCCAGTGCCAAAGCACTCTCTGGGTGAAGAACCTCTTTCTAATACCCAGCCTAAACCTCCCCTGACACAACTTCAGTCCATTCCCTCAGGTTCTGTCACTGGTCACCACAGAGAAGAGATCAGTGTCTGCCCCTCCTCTTCCCCTCATGAGGAAGTTGTAACTGCAGTGAGGTCTCCTCTCAGTCTCCTCTTCTCCAGGCTGAACAGATCAACTGACCTCAGCCATTCTTCATAAAGCTTCCCCTCAAGGCCCTTCACCATCTTCATTGCCCTCCTTTGGACAATCTCTAAGAGCTTAATGTCTTTTTTATGTTGTGGTTCCCAAAGCTGCCACAATACTCAAGGTGAGGCCACCCCAGTGCAGAGCAGAGCGGGACAATCCCCTCCCTCAATTGGTTGCTGATGCTTTGCCTGATGCCCCCCAGGACATGGTTGGCCCTCCTGGCTGCCAGGGCACTGCTGACTCATGTCCAACTGGCCATCAACCAGGACTCCCAAGTCCTTTACCCAGCACCACTTTCCAGCATCTCATTCCTAGTCTGTACATTCAGGGTTGCCCCACCCCAGGTGCAGAATCTGGCATTTCCCCCTGTTGAACTTCATATGGTTGGTGATTGCCCACTTCTAATTTGTCAAGGTCTCTCTGCAGGGCCTCCCTGCCTTTGAGGGAGTCAACAGCAAGCATATGCCTATTTGTGTATAACTGTCAATTAGTATTGAATTAGCAAGGGAAACAGAAAATTAGTAGATTTTTATGCCAGCAGTAATATCTTGCTTGACGACCATACAAGTTTAATACAAAATATTGTATTAGACCTCACCACAGACAGCAGGAGTAAGTTTATTGTACCAAAAGAAAGCTAAATACACTGTGCAGGTTCCCTGATGTTTATAACATTCTTTATCATATGGTTTCATGCCTTTTTCTTTTGGTGAAGTTTTATTCAACACAGCTTGACAAGTGCAACCGTCATGGTCCCGTTGACTTAATAGGGTGATGACAGTTTTCATCTGCAGAAGATGCATCCCAGGAGAAACTTCCTTTGGAGTAAAGTGTTAGCATGGCCAGAGTTTATCAGGAAAACCTTCATAAGCAAGTGTGGACCCTTACAAGATGCACATATTGCATTGATTTTCCACTTCACTGAGAGAAGTGAATGACTACACTAAATACAATTTCTTCTACAATATCTGGAACATACTTAGCTGTGTCATCAGAAGTAATCTTTAACAAAATGAAGACTTTACCAGAGCCATTAAAAATGTAGCAATAAAGCAAAAAATCTTATGAGGTGGTGAAATAAGTGGTCATAATACATTTTTATGAGAACAGAATATTGTGAAGACTGAGCCAGACTCTTCCTAGAGGTGCACAGTGGGCAAGAGGCCATAGAGACGACTCACAAGAGCAGAGCTTCCAGGTAGATATTAGGAAAAAATTTCTACCAGTGATGGTAGTCAGACACTTGAATAATTTGCCCAGTGAGGTTGTGCAATATCTGTCCCTGGGGACATTCAAAACTTAGCTGGGGTAAGTCCTGGGTAACCCAATCTAAACTAGCTCTTTTTTTTTGAGCAAGTGGTCAGACTATGTGATTTTCAAAAGTCTCTTCCAACACACATTATTCTGCTTCCACAACTCTGTGATTTACTTAGTTCACAGGAGTAAAATATCTTTGCTGTATTCTCAGTTCTTAGACAGACTTCTCCAACTGGAATGGAAAAGCCACAGAAATTCTCTGCTTTAGTTATTCTACCTGAAAAATTAAAACTTAGAGCATCTATCTAATCACAGTGGCATTTGTATAGTGTACACCATCATTGTCTGCCAAGTGCTTCAGGTCCTTAGAGGATTGATATCATACACATATTTAAACACGTTATGAATAGCCATTAAGTGGTAAGAGAAACACTTAAACTTGTTTTTAAAAATCATACATGTCAGTTGGCAATTGGGTAATAATTCCTGAAAATGTCCTTGTAGGTACTGCCCAGAGAGCTAGGACAAGTTCTGGGTTGCCTGTGACTTGTCTGTGAATTTTGTGTTCTCCAGAAGAAGTGATTTTCATACCTTCACATGCCCCATTACATCAAGCCTGCTTGAAACCTGGTCTGAAAGTTTTCAGGGGCCAAAAGTAGCCAAAACATGTCCTCAGACAAATCAGGGAATTCCCATTATTTGGAGCACATGACTGGCCTCTAAGTAGGCTCATTTTATTTCTGGTCCTTGACTGAAGAGATACTTTAAAATCTGAAGATTGGTAGGTGACCAGAAATGAATCCCAAATGGGCAGCAGAGGAGAGTGAAGAAAGACTGAGTTCACTTAGACATAACTACCCTGTCTCACTTCTACAGGGCAGGTATTTGCACAGGCTTAAGTTCACCTCACTCCAGAAGAGGCATGGAGAGCACTTCAGAACTACTTAGATACTTAAAACAGCACTTAAGTGGGACTTAAGGGCTGTTCCAGCCATCTGTGTGGATGGGAATGCCACCTACAAAGAGCAGTGTGGCCCTGTTCAAGGGAGAGCTCCCAGACAATGAGTAACAAGAGGTTTAAGTGTAACTGGGATGTGTAACTGACGAGAACAGGAAAGAGATGTTCAATACTCTGGTGTGGATCTGCTTCCAGACCGTTTTCAGTGTGTGTGTGTCTGGGGGGGGTGTGGTGGTGGTGTTTGCATATATATAGGACTAAGAAAACATTTATAAAACATGCATACACACTGAGTGATTATTGTGATTTTCTTAGCATGCTTGGGAAGGTTGAATGAAAAATAATGTCAGACTTGTTCTGTATTCTGCTATGGAGAACGAGAAATGCTGCTGTTAATAAAGGCAGATTTGGCAGCTGCGGAGCCTTGGCAAGGGTACAGAGTTCCTTCT
Organism: Pipra filicauda; assembly: GCF_003945595.2. NCBI lineage: Eukaryota > Metazoa > Chordata > Aves > Passeriformes > Pipridae > Pipra > Pipra filicauda. The sequence continues at coordinate 170,282 of NW_024104427.1, forward strand.
TGAGCTACTGAATAGCTCCAGCTGTGCACAGCTTGAAATGTATCTTGAAAGCACTAAAAGACAGCTGTCCTGCTCCACTGCCCCACTTGCCTGGCTGAGAGAGGATGAGGATACTTTTAATTGTAAGTTTATGCTGTACTTTGGGTTCTTCCCCTGCCCGTTCTCCTTTTTCCTGTTGCAATAACATAAAAGAAAGGTGTTGCCCATGGGACAGCCAGCAGGGATGGGTGACCCAAGTCAGCCCAATGCAAGATAATGGTACAGCAGATTTGATCTAGGTCCTGCTGTTGGCAGAGGGAGAGATGGCTGCCAGGCCTGCCACATTACGGCAGGGTTTTGATATTCACCCCACTCAGTCAATTATATGGATCCTCTGTTGTTCTGATCCACCAGGGAGATATGGTGAAACTTCTTTTTCTACTCTGCAACGAAATTAACAAGGTGGGACAAAAAGGAATTTTCACTACAGTGCTTTATGTCCCGGTAGAGGAAGGTCTTCTGCCTCCTGCAAAAACGTCAGCACAATGTAGCAGGGAAGAGATCTTAGGAATGGTGGCTGTCCTCTAGTCTACCAGTAAAAGCCCAGAGCCATCTCTATCATGCCTTTCAGAGTGTGCTCAGCTCTGCAAGAAATTAAGTCATCAGGATTAGCCATATACTTACAATAAATATAAGCTCAGTTGTCAAGAGGCTAAATTAGGGCTTAACACCTTTTAAGTCAAGTGGCAAATATATTGTTTTTTCTCATCCTTGCAGCTTTTTCTGACCATCAGAGTGGGCACAGCTCTCACTCTCACTGCCATCCCATCATACAGACCCACAGTACAACAAGCTGTTTGCCTCTGTTCTTTCCACTGGGATGCTGTTGAGAAGCTTCAGTGACTTCAATGCTTCTGATGGCTAGAAGTCTTCTTACAGCTTCCAGATGCAAGCTTGTTTACAACCATTTCATACTCTTTTCTTCTTGTGCCAGTGTTGTTTGAAATAGGTCTTCTTCCTCCAGGTGTTTCCCTGAAACATTTTATCCAGGTGAGTGGATGTGTGGGCACATATGTATGCCCACACACACTGTGAAAACTCTATAGAGAGCTATAGAGACCTTCATTTCCCTACACTAAGCAAAGCTGATGAATGTCTGCCCAGTTAGACTTCTCCCTTCTGTTTTTGAAGTCAATGAAAAGTTGTCTGTAGGGGAAAACCATGTTTTGGTGACTGAGTGCCTTAGAGAGCCCTTGTTAAAGCACTGTGGGGAGTCACTGTCTTGGTGGCACAAACCAAGCAGGACAATCTGGACAGCTCTAAAGGACTACCAGGAGAGTCACTCGGCATTGACTGCACTGACTGAATTGCCTCGTTTTACCCAGATCAAGGTGGGAAATTTTGGTAAATTTTTCCAGTATGAAAAAAAAAAAAAAGTCAATGCCAACAAGCGAAAAAAAAAAACCACATTGTTTTCAAAATATTCAATAAAAAGATTTTTCTTTAATTTCTTTTTGTTCACTGAATTTCAGATAAAGGCAAAGGTGGTGTTGCATCCAGGGCTATCCTTTCAGGTGACCTGTAGGGGCAAAATAAGGGTTTGTTTTGGGGTAGCAGGTAGATGGAGAGGTCATGGGACTTGAGAGGGGATACACTAGCTACAGGTGGAGCTTCTGGAATATAAAGTACAGAGTTAAAAGAAATCCTGGGGAATGGGCCAGTTTAATTAGAATTCTAGTGGAATTAGAAAAAAAATGCATAACATGTTCTTCCTTAAGCATTGGGACTTAGGGAGTATTTCTTGGGCTTCCTGTGGCTGCCTTCCATGTGGATTCTCTCATGTCGAATAACTATGGTTAACTCATATTCCCACTAGCTTAGTCTCTGTCCCACTAGCTTAGTCTCTGTCCTGTACCCCACTACTAATTTTTCTAAATATTTTAAAACATAATACTGTGATGCCTTCTCCCTTCCATCAAACTGCACTGAAATCAGCCAACAGTCTCAATAATTATTAAATGGGAGGTAAGCCTGACAGACAAACAAACAACCAGAGCACAGCTGCATAATTCTCATTTCCTCAGGAAATGAAGCAAAATATTACAAACAAAGTCCATGTATTAAAGCTATGTAATAATTTAATAAGAAGGATGTCAATGTTCCCCCATTGAGACCTTACTTGGCTTTTAGGCTGGCCTTTTTGTCTTTCTTTCACCTTCCTCTGAAGATTAAAAGCTTGACTGCAGCTGGAGATGGGACACATAGATTGCCTGAAAGTGTCAAGCTATACCAAGCCAAGCCTGAGGATCGTATGCACCTGGTTGAACTCACTGCCAGGTGCTGAGTCTGGGAGGAATTTCTTCCCTTCCTTTGCAGAATGGGGGATTGTCCCCTTCCTAGCCTCATCTGTGAGGTTTTTTTAAGGAATTCCCTGACACTGCCAGAGTTCAACACATCTCTCTTCCTCCCCTGTGGCATGTCATTGCTCCAGAGACTTGAAGAAACCCAACACTGAAGCTCTGGCATCTATTAGTTTGGTTGTATTCTACTGTTTACTAATATTCTTGTTAAGGATTAAAATTGCAGCTATGCTCAAGATGTTTGGAATACTTTCTAGAAATGGAAGAAGGTCCTCCATTAAAAGCCTTATTCTGAAACAGATGAGGCATAGAAACATCTTGGTGAGATATAAGTAGCACTACAAGCAGTGATTCTAAGTAGATTATAGGAGCTACAACAGCATGATCAAACATAGGCAATGTTTTTAATCCATTTGATGTTCTAGCAGGAAACAGACCAGCATTTGACAATTTAGATATTGTGATGGGGCATGTGAATCTCTTCCTGCACAGGAAGTCCAACTTAATGAGAGGTGCACATCCAACATGGATGGGGAATGTGAGTGACTGTTTATCTCTGGTTGCTGATGTATGGAGAAGTATGATATTCATACAGCTGGTCACTGTTTGTTGGTTACCTGTTTTACAGGAGCTGCCATGGTGGTAACTATCATCTCTTTGACTGCATAAAGATAAGAGCCCTGTGTCCTTGGCAACCTGCAGGCAACTCACTTGCTGAGCAAAGTTATAATTTACCTATTTTAGCATAAATTCGGCACTCAAACCTCTCAGCAAGTTATCTAAACCCTCTGTTTTATAGTAACATTTCACCATTCCAGTCTGTGGAAGCTGGAAACTAAAATTTTGTCACTAAATACAACATCCATCAGACTTGCTGAAAGGACCGAATAGCATTTTCCAGCATCAGATGACAGGCAGCCAGAAAATATAGCGACTTGCTGAGCAGTCATGACTTTGAAATGAGCTCAAGCCAGGCTGAGGGAACTTGTATGTTATCTGGGACACCCAGATCATGTGTCCATCCTGCACAGTAACATGCCAGTGTACACTCACAGCCTCTTACTTTCCCCTAAGGAGTGCAACACACACTGTAATTGTCGCTGTAGCAACATTAAAGGAGGGAGGAGAGGATTCAACTTTTCTGCTTTAGTCATCAAACTTTAAACTTGATGCTTCTCAATTCAGACACACGAACCAAGGTGCACATGGTAGCAGCATAGTCATCTCTAGCTAATAGACACACAGAAGGGTCAGTGTTTGGAGGCAAGGGGGACGCAGGTACCTCACAGAAGAGACTAAAGGTTGGAGGGGTGTAGCTGGAGCTGTTTTTCCTATGACTCTCCAAAGCAGGAGGAAAAAGATTTGGTCCTCCAGAGGTTTCTTCATGGGTGTAGCCTAAATTCAGTGCTCTGAAACACTCTCTGGAAGACCCTTCCCTCTCCGGTGGCTATAGATGGAGTCTAAGGAGCTCAGCCACCCAAATTTAGAGGAGAGCAGGTAGCATGAACATCCTCCAGAGGAAGTAACCTGGTGTGTGTCCAGAGCCACAGAGTAGTTTGTGGTTGGGTTTCAGGGCAACTTTGATCCTCTCCCATGGTGTTGGTACTTTACAGGCAGCTGCCTATGTAAAAATGTTTTAGTGGAGACAACTGGACACTTAGTAGGGACAAACTGGATAAATGAATAGCCACCCCATAGAGATGAATGCACTCCATTCAGGGGGAGGAAAAAAAAAAAGAGAACTTTCACCTCATTTATAAACTCCAATTACTGTCAGAGTAACTAATACTAAGAAATTGTGAAGGAGTCCCAATAGAAGTTAAATGTCTTGAACCTTTAAATTCATTAATAGGCTATATCTTAGCATTTTTCTTCAGGTCTCACATGCTTGCCTGCTTTCTTCCATGCCTCTTAATCATTTGGACTAATAAAAATATTATCTCTTTCTATAAAACACTGTTTTCTTGTAAACTGAGACCATCAGAGCTACAGCATTACTCATCCATCTGTATAACTCCTCTGCTCACTGAAGTAATCAGTGACTGAGTTTTTGTTCTTTACAAAAGCTCTTTCAAGTGTCTGGATTTCTAATCCCCTTGACCACAGAAGGAGGATGGGAAAGAGCCAAAGTCCACACCCTTGTAGAGGCAGAACAAGCCTTTGTCACTGTACTCACCTCTTCCATTGCACAAGCAAGTGGTACAGGATGCATACATGTACATATACATGATCAGTAGAGCTTAAACAAATGTAGCTGTAGAGACAAGCTCTGACAAAGAGTTGAAAGGTATTAGCAAATTCAAGTGATTTGGAACTACTCATTTCCAACTCCCTGGAGCTTCCTGAACTAAACCGGTAGAAAATATGTAATTTCACATCATTCAGCACAGACATAAAGCAAAAGTTAAAATCTAGATCTGTAACCAACTTATAACAAATACCCAAGGTTCTGGCAAGAATGGACCTGCTTTGAAATTTGAAGACCAAACATAAATGTTTAAAATTTGAAAGTTTTATGTCTGATGATTTGTATCTACACAAAAGATAGCATAGTGTGGATTTTGGGGTTTGATTTATTTTTATTTGTTTGTTTGCTTTTTAATATCAGACCACAATGATGTTACCAAAGACTTGATTTGTCTTGATAAGTTTGGAGAAGCCTAGAGATCCAACCTGATTCAGAGCTCTTAGCACCTCACAAACTAGCATGAAAACACTGCCCCAGTCCTAAAACCCAAGACAAGCAGTACTGCACAAAGCCTGGGAGATGGAGGAGACAAGGAAATACACACTACATTGATGTCCAGACATGAAGATAACCAGAGTGACTGGCAGGTCTGTGTGGAGAGTCTATGACTGGGCGTGAAAGAGTGTGGACCCCTCTGCACCCACACGCTCTTGGAAACTTCACAAGTCTAAGCAGCTTTTCTGGCCTTTCCACCTCTCAGTCTACCTGCTACCTCTTAAGAGTAGTGGGACCTCAGCTTCACCTAACCCAGGAAAATAAACCAGTTACTAGCCAATGTAACTGCTACCATGATTATACAAATGGAAACCAAAGCAAAGACAGGCTGAAGGTGAGATACAGACAAAGAACAAGCCCATTTTCAGTGCAGGATGATTCTGCATTTTGGGTTCTTCCCTGTTCCACCTGCTTAGGTGTTTTTATCAGGTGGTTTCACACTGAATTTATTCGGAAGAAACACAGGAAGGCTGAAAAACAAGTTCTGAGATGACAGCAAGCTCTCTGTGCAGTCACTCCATCGCCACCTCTAAGATGCTAGAATATCGTGACCTCATGACAAACTTTGTCAAGTATGCAGTCAGACAGGAGCCAGTAATAGTAGTGGTATCTAAACCACAAAAAAAAGAGAACAATTCAAGACAGGGAGAACTAATATTGCTTGTAAAGAACTCGAATTAAGCCAATTCATAAACCTAGACATTCTTATTAAAGTGCCTAAACTAACACATCTTGCTATTTCTAACATTCCAGTACAGCATATATATCCTTAACCACAAGGCATAAAGGATGGGGTTTCTAACCTCATTGGCAGCATGTTTCTTTATAACATCATACAGTTTGTGAAAAGCCTGGCATACAATGCTGGATTCATTTATATCCATTAGAGAAGACCAGATGAGCTTGACAGTTTTATTTTCTCTTGAAGATCTCTCTGCAGGCTGTCCTGATGGCATCAGGCCCCAGTGACAACTGAAATATTGCTCATAGAGAGGAATCCGAAGGATCATTGACCATAATGGACCGGCAACAATGCTGTAAAATTGCATGGAATTTGCATGGAAAGAATGTGCAACCTAAAGCTACAGCTTATCTGTTGTAGCCCAGAGTGGATAAAGGATGATACTTCCACAAAATTTCAGCTATCTTTGGATTAAGCTCTGAAAATAAGGGTCCTGCTTGTCTTTCCAGGATTTCCAGTGAAAATTCTTCAAAGCCCAGTGGTGATCCTGGTTTGCACCCATGATGAGAAGCAAATCCCCTTTGTTCTTTTCCTTCTGACTGCAGCCTCCTATGACTCCATACGGAAGTATATAAAGTGCTGGATTGCTCAGTCCTGTGACTTTGTTGCTCTTACCCATAATTTAATTCTGAGGCATTCAGAAATCTCTTAAGTGCCTCCTGATATGCTGGAATAGAGAGAAGAATGCAAAATCAACATTATTAGATACAGCAGCTTCCACGGGAAGAGAGTACTATGTTTCTGGGAAGAATGTAGACAATTTCTGAAGGGATGCATTAGAAAGTGACTTTAAAGACATTTTTAAAGAGACAAGACCTTGATGTTGTACTTCCACTGGGTGATGCCTTGCATTTCTCCAGGCGCCCCCGCAGATTCCAGTGGGAGTCTGTGGAATAAGGTCTCTAATGAAAGTATCAGAACCTGGTAATTTAGGCTTAGTCTGTGGTTGTTAGGTTTGATATTAAAATCAAAGAGCCTCTTTATGCTAGACTGGGACCTTTATTAAATTTGGAGTTAAGCTGTCATCTCTAATTTCAGATTCTTCATTTTCATGTTCTCCATTTTCATTCCACGAGAACAGTGTTAAATGAATGGATTTTGCATGACAGAGCTGCTGATGAACAGGCTCTTCAGTCAGGTTAGAAACAGGAAATAAATAAGATTCTGAGCTAATATTAATGCACATCATTGATGTGGAGTTGATGGAGACATATCAATTTTTGTTCACTGTAGTTGTGGCTCCATGATTGCAATTTTCTTTGGGTAAGTGATTTCCTGTGATAAAATGCTATGAACTATCTGTCTATTGACTTCAACAGTTTCTGGATTCTGCCTTCTCTCTTTAAAATATCACATTTTAGGTTAACTTTAACACTGCTGCAACTGTGTCTGTAAGGGAATTCATGAGCTCATTTAGTCCATTCCAGGAAAGGATTAATTCTACGTAAAATAGGCATAATATTTCTTATCTAGTCAGTTTTTAAAGACTTCTGTTGCTGCATATTCCACAACAACACTGAGACAAGTATTAATAAGTCTAATTTCCTTGTGGAATGTGAGTGAGGTGGGATTATGTCTTTAAAAATCACAAATTTTCCTGGGGTTTTGGCCACTCTTAAAGTTCTTATTAGTTTGTAGATTTCAATCTGGCTTTTCCAAAAGCATCATAGGTCCTCAACCCATACTCATTATCTTGAGTATTTTGCTATTATTTTCCTAGAGTTTTTCTCCCATAGTCCTTCCACAAAACCACAGGCAAATTCAAAGTCCTCTTTCACATTTGATCACAGTATGTTGATTAGCAGGCAGGACAGGGACTAAGATCCTTTTAGCAATGAGTTAAAAACTAAACCAAACCAAAATAAATCCAGAGAAACTCATTCCAGAATGACTGCACAAGCTATAGTGACTATCGCCATGTGTATGGAGTTCATTGAAAAGGGATTTACAGGTCCTGGAGTCTTAGGGGAGGGGGGCATGAAAGGAAAGCAGGGGATTCAGTATCAAGAAGAGATATTTTAATCCAGTTGGCAGTGGATTGGGAGGAAGAGGTAAAGCTTTTTTCTTTCCCACTCCTGCTCTCCTATTTTACTCCTTTGTAAAGTTTTTTTGTACCCCAAGAGGCTCAGTCACCATAGGGGTTTGCTCAGCTACTCTAAACTACAAGCATCTCCAGGCATTCACAGACAAAACTGAACTGGGAGGGGGTAAGGACTGAGATTATACCACCACAACCAAGACTGAACCAGAATCTCTGTTGATCCAAATTGTGGGTCATTCCACCAACCCCCAGGAAGCCCCATGGCTGTCAATAGCTCTGGTCCAGCCAGGTCAATAGCTCTGGTCCATACTGAAATGCTAGAAGGGAAGATCCAGTCTGTACCTCACCTGCGGTGTTGGACACTTCAGAAGATCAGTATCTAAGGCACATCTTCCCATGGTTTTCCTTTGCATCAAGAACAGTGAAAGTTCTGTTTGTAATCTGTGTTTTTACAAAGCTGCCTCTCCCCAAAGAGCCCTAAAATACTTTGCAAGCCAAAGGCCTTGTTTGGATCTGTCTTATATCGGTATAAATGCAAATTACCCTGAAAGTAGATCAGAATCAGCCCTTTGTGTAAACAGCATTCTTGAAACTCAGCCTTCTCTTGGGCAGAAATCAATGAGGCTGCTTGTTTGGCTTTAACCCTCCTGTCATAAGCAATAAACTTACTGCAGTGGGAATTGAGAGGGTGCATCCAGTAACCACTCCATGATTGAGGCTCTAGAGTTAACGAGGCTTATGGGTAAAATTCCTCAGGACAGGAATGGCCTCTTAGAGAAGGCCAGAAATTGCAAATATCACAAACACAGTATAGCAAGGGGATGTCAAGGCTAGGGTCTCTCCCCAGTTTTAGTGCAGATGACCCTGTCAAGTCATACCTTGCTATAGAGGTGATGGAGCAATTAGGTATTTTCTTACAGAGGTGCAGCCCCCAGTACCAAAAACCGATGTCTCCTGACAGTAGACTGTCATTTTCACAGGTCTTTTTAGAGCAGCTCACACGTCTGGAGAATTGCATTGCCTTGCAGTTTGAAAACCCTTGGCTTAAATCAGCAGCCTGTAGCACAGATGAGACTTCTAAGCACTGCTGTGATGAAGAACAGATAAATAACTTGTATGGGGAAAGGAGAAGAACCATTGCCAACCAAGTGATGCGGCTTCAGCTGAAATTCAAGCATTGGTTTTCACCAGTGCCTGCATTTGCCTCCATGGTTTCAGCATCCTGCCACTTTAAAAGCCATTTGGGGACAGGGACAGTTGTTCATTGAATTTTGTCAGCAGATAACTGCAGATGAAAAGAGGTGGGGAGGAGGAAAGAGGAACAGATAGAAACCTTTTTCCTCCCTGTTTATTTCACTCTATATAAGTCTTAAATTGGTCAACACAAAACTCTTCCTATGGGGTATCTTGGGGCATCAAAATGTTTCACTTTAATTCATTGGCATCTCTCAGCTAAGGCAGGAAAAAAGCAAGAGTGCACGTGCATGTCTAGGGGGATTTGAAAATAAAATAAACAACCTAAGGCAATTCTGGAAAACAAAATAAATTAACAAATAAATAACTGTGTTTGTTTTCAAAGCAGGAACATTATCAAGAAGAGCAAGTTTGCTCTCACTTCCTTGTGGGATATTTCTGGATTTTGCACTACAGAAACGCATCACATGGAAAGCATCAAGAAAAACAGGCCCCTACCCTGGGTTTACATTCTTCTTCCCCTCTAAACCCTTCAATTAAAATGCCCCTACCTTGAAAGCACAGAGCTTATTTTGAAGTCCCCATTGGAGAGCTCAGATCTTGCTTTGCCTTCTTCTCAAAAGGGTTGCTAAAATAAATAATGATACGTTGTAAATAAATCCAGGATTGTTTTCCCTGGAAAGGTATCTGAAGATCCTGAGTAAGAGCAGAACGAATGTGGAGGAGTGTTTCAAACCAGAAGGAAAAGATATGCAGAGTTTTAGCTAACTTGCACCAGTAAATCAAAGGGACAGATCTAAAAGGCCTAATAGGAGTGGTGTGTACAACAGCAAGAACTCTCCTGGTAAGTGTTATTCCCACCAGTTGCTTCATTAGTAGCCTCCCCTCCTGATGCCTGAATACGTCTTGGTACACGAGAATACAGCCAGAGCTGTTGGGGCTTGTGCTCGCTGAGCAGCATCGATTGGTTTTGATTATGTGGCTGCACTCAGGCAGCTCTGCCGTCGTGTCAGACAGTCCCTGGAGAGACAGGGCTGACGCCTCGCAGCCCAGTCAGCCGAAGCCACATTCCCCCAGTGCTGGTGGCAATGACACAGCTACCAGAGGAACTCATACCGAGCAGCATCTGAAAACAATAAAGCAAATGAAAACTGCGGGGAAGCGTGAGCTGCAGGAGTCTGGGTGGGAGCAGCCAAGGCGCTCGGTTATATGGAGAGGATTCATTAGCAGCCATCTTTATACTGAAAGGCATCCCGGTCTTGGAGATAAGTTTCCTGTTGAGATGTTTCCTTGTTGTTCGTAGCTTTTAATCCCTAATTTTCATCTTCATTTCTATTCGATTGCTCTCAGACACCAGACTTGTCTCTTCCCGCTCTTATCAAATGACTTTGCAGCAGCAAGCTTGTTGAGGACTCAGAGTTTGAATTACTACAATAAACATTCACAGACACTCCAAATATCTCCATTCCTGTAGCAAAAGGATATGTATTTCCCCTGCCAATGCACAGTCTGTGCTCAAAACAGGTAGGCAGGTCCATCTGATGAGGGCAGCAGGATCAGTAACCATTCACATACTAAAACTGCCTGGAAAGCAGACTCTGGAAATGTGCTTAAGCCCAGATTGTTTAAACTTAACTCAGAAGAGTCTCCTTAGTTCATTTTAAGGATGAATGCATCATGCTTTTGATTACACTGACACCACCCTGCAAGCCTTCCTTTGAGAGTCTGATTCATGGGAGAATTGCAACCTGAAATATTTAATACAAGGAGCCACATAGATTTCTTTAATACAAGGGGATTAAAGTCTTAAGTCCATTATTTTTAGAAAGACCATCAAACTATGGCAGGCAGATGGAGCAACAGCAACAAAAAAATCTGGAACACCCCTGGAAGTTCAAATTTTGTGAGTGCAAATAAAATTCCAGCAAGCTATTGTTTGAATTTAGACCCAAATTAGCTTTGCATACTTTTGTAGCTCAAGAGAATGAATAAAGCTCCTCTTACTTGTCTGAACACAAAACTCCTTCAGATGGTTTGCCCACTTTGATGGTCAGAGAGGCATATCTGGTACTGTGCAGAATATAAATGCATTCCCCCTGAGTTTGTTGCAAGTTCCCCAAGCTTGTCATTACCATGAGTTAGAGGCCAGCTTCACTTCTGCTGAAAGGAAAAGGACTGATCTCTGACTTCAGACAAGTGGCTTCTCCAGCCCGTTTATCTCCAGCTCCCCCCTGGGAAAAGGGGCACCTCTGTGTCCTAGTGTTTCATTCCCCCGTGCTGCTGGGATAGCCAGTCATCCTGAGGACACTGATCTCCCTGATGTTTGGCCAAGGATGTCGAAGGTAGATGTCTCTTCTGCTATGCCACTGTCACTTTGCTGTACAGAGTCGAAGGCAGGCCTGTAACGGACTGGATGAGCCTAACCCAGGGGATGCTCAAAGGGAATTTGTATTCCAGGGAGTTTGGAACCTTGGGAAGGATACCAAACCCCTCTATTTGGAACAGGATTTAACACAGATTGAAAATCTTCCATACACTTCAAAGTTTTCTGCTTCATTCCCAGAGATGCTTTGCAAGCCTGTCAACCCTGATTAAATCATTCCAAATAATTAAATTGTTTTTGAAAACGATTTGTCAAATATATACATACATATATAATTTGTAACTTACGTGATCACAGTAATGCATCAAGTTCCTGAAAGTCATTGAGTCCTGTATCAAATTGCCTTCAGTCTAAATGGTTTTATTCTGTTCAATTGGGTTATAAAACCTTGGCCACCTAGTGAATCTAGTAGTGGCTATAAATCTCTGCAGCTGGGAAACTGGAAGGCAGCCCTGCCTACCTTACAATGAGAAGAAACCCTGCTTCCCATTCCAATTCAGCAGTGCTTGCAGAGTATAAAGACCTTTCTGAGCAAAATCCTTCAAAAATAGTAATAAAGAACCGAGGGGAGCCTGGGGAAGAACACGTAATTATAGATGTTATTTGGAGGGCTCTGCTGTATTTTGAAGGACATTTTGAAAGCCACAGCAGTGATGGGATGGGATTTTTGCTCTGCAAGAGTTTGAAGGCATCCTGCTGCAGGGTGTACTGACAGGATCCATGCAGCACCACCACACCACCGCCGAGCTATATCACTTTGTTGTACCCACTGCTTGTAAGGCCCTTAGAAACCCAGTGAGCTACAGTGAATGTTGCTGAACATCCATTTCCCAAGGCTATTGAAATAGGATTTTTTTTTTATTTTTGGTGAACAGCCAACGAATAAAACAATCCTGACGGAAGAAAACCAGCCAATTCCTGGCTTCTGTGTTAGGATTGAATAAAGAGGATCAGCTCACACAGTAGGTGAAAAGGATACAATACACTTGTGATAAACTGGTTGCCTTTTGTCCCATTTTCTATTAATTTCCACATTGTAAGTTTTCTTTCCTTCAAAAAATTATTATAAAATCTTGTATAACATTGAGGTCAAACTAATGGCTCTGTAGTTGCCCAAAACATCTCGTTCTCTCCCTGCTTCTCTTATTTAGCCATGGGGCCCAAATCCTATTTTCCAGTTACATGAACTACCCATGACTGAATGAATGCATCATTGCTACTGGACTAGCCAATTCACACCCTTCTTCCAGAATTTGGGGACAGAGACTATCTATTCCTCCTCCTATGTGGTCATTCCCATTCCTATAGCCTCATCCTCATTTCCTTTCACTTGCAAATTCACTCATGTCCTCAACCAAAAGGGAAGTGTTGCTGTCACAGGCAGCTGGGCCAGTCTAACACTGCACAGGCCAAGAAGGGAAGGATCTCCCCCTCTCGTCCCTCACCTCCCCACGGCCTCTCTCATCCCTGGCACCAGCTTGGGTACTTGTGGGTCAGTTTCCTGAGCTGATTCCACTTGCTAAAATGGCAGAAAAACCAGCCACATGCTTTTCTGGGGTAGTTTGGTGATGAGTTAAGGAGCTGAAACGAGACATGGGGTGAGGCTGTGCCACCGTGGTGGGGAGAGTGGAAAGCACAGCAGAGCACCTGCTTGCTGGCAGAGGCAAGTAGTCTCACTCCATCTCACAGAACTGCATCCAGAGGCAAAGCATTTATTTGGTTTTGGTGCAATATTTTTAATCTCCTTGCTCTTTCTCTCCTATTCCTCCTCTAGCTTAAAAACCTTCTGATTTTTATTTTAATTTCCTTTGCAAGGTTTAACCCCGACTGACAGTTGGCAGCTCTCACAAGCCCTCTATGCTTTCTGACCTCTAAGATGTGGCTTTTTTTGCTGGTCAGGTCTGGTTTTCAGCCCTTGTAACGTTTTGTTCTGCTCACTCCAAATATCCTGTTTGAAGTGGATCTTTCACTTGGTTCAGCCTGGAGCCTTCCTCTGCAATATTGGTCCCTATCCTGAGCAAAATACAAAAGCAAAGAGGTTTTTCCACCCTTGCCTGAAAAATATTCTGCACACAAAAGTCCCAGAGCTCTTCAACCCCATTGGTTTTACCCTTAATTCCTCTAATTTATTTAAATTTGCCCTTTGGAACTAAGTTACAGATCCCTTTTTTAATACTTTAATTATATTTACATGGATTTATCTCATGATCACAGATCCCAAGTCACTATTTTCTCAAGGCATCTCACTGTCTACAAAATCAAATCTAAAATCTCATCATCTTGTATTAGTTGTATGACTGACTAGTCAGTGGGTCAGCCCACACTCAGGGTTATATGGACCTTTATTGATAGCATTTATTTTCCAGTGCATATATGCAGACTTAAAGCTTCCCATAATTATACAATTCTCATTTGTATATACATTGCTATCTCTCTCTATATTTATATATATTTATATATAAATATATAAATACATACACACATATAAGAAAGTAATCTTTAGCTTACAGTCCAGCCTGGGAACATATAGGAAATTCCTAGTATGACTCAGCCTCAATGTCTTTATCCATCTTATCCTAAATTACTTTGACCCAAATGTGTTTTGCTCTGCCCATGTGGCCAGTTCTTATGTCCTGGCAGTCTCTCTTACCATCACTGTACAGCACTACTTCTCCTTCTAAACCTTGTTTCTACCTTCTGACCAAAACAGATCTTTCATTGCCTGAATTCCAAAACCAATGCCATTCCACCATATTTCTATTATCCTTATAATATCCAGTCTTACAATCTGCTCTGGTAGTTCTAGTCTCTCCATTGTATTGCTAATGCCTCTTTAATCAGTAGACAAATGTTTCAGTGCTTTTACTGGCCAATGTAATTTTTCCACCTGCATTGGACAAAATCTTTTTATTATCAAATTCCCTGTTTAATTATTGCTTGCAGCAATAATTTTTCCTTTCCACAGAATCCATTCTACCACCTCACATCCCAGTATACATGACTTTTGCCTTATGGACTCAATCTCCTCTTCCTCTGTGCTGCATTCAGGTGTAAGAATTTCATAGATATCTCCCAAACTCACTCCCTCAGTTCTCATTTTCAATTTCTTTTGAGAGCTTTATACATGCTAGTTTTAATGCTACAATATCACTGCCTCTACTGAGGTGAATGCAATCCATTAAATATTCTTTTCATTAGTAATTTCTCATAATCAACTGACTTAAAATCATTTTTCTTGATAAATATTTGAGGCACTTGCTGACCTCCATGTAACGACTTTAGCTACCCTTTCCAAAGACTGAAAGAGTCCACCAAGACTTACTCCTTTGTATGTCTTTCCTAAGTGGGCATAATTATCCTTGATTCCCCCTCAAATCCTTTGGGAACTTGCTTTAGCTTCCAAATCCACATTGTGCCTCCCACTCCCCTCTGAACCCTTTCCAGTGACAGGTCAGTCAGCTCTTCTTGGCAAGGACCTGCCTTTCTGGGACTGATATGAAACAGCAGTGACCTTTCTCCTGCCTGCAGGTGGGAGGATGAGTACACACTCGTCAATCCCTTCTCCCCTATTTTTTACCCTCTCACCCCTTTGTAGCCTCTTGGGTCCTTCAATAGACAATTTTTTTCTTCTTTTCTTGTTGAACTACTTGTTTATTCCTGCTGGTTTCTCCTCCCCTTTCTGCAACACAGTGGACCTCTTCCTCAGCCCTATTGTTCCTCTACTCCTTTCCTTTACCTCACTTCTTACACTTCTAAAAGTCGCTGCAATCAACCACTAGTTTATCTCACCAGGTGCTTGTCCAGCAAGTGCGTGAAGGACCTCAGCTGTCCATGCAGGCTCTGTGCATCTCCAGTCAGCCTCCAGTCTCCCCACTGAACTCCACTATTGTCTCCAATGACACCCCTAGATTTCCTACCTCCACTTCTTTGAGAAGGCAAATATGCGTATGTCCCAATGTTTTTAAACTAAGAAAAATTCAGCATCTTCTACATTCACCGATGTTACCAAGTTTTTGTGTCACTTCTATTTCTGCCTCATTGATCTATTACAAATGAAAATGGGACAGATACACTCATCCCTATATTAAAAACTCCCTTGCTTACAGCTCCCACCATATGACAGAAGTACTGCAGGGCGAGGTAACATCATCTGGCGTTTTGCATTTTATATAGTATCCTTCCTCCTCCTGATTTGATGTATTGGTGTGAAATATTGTATCCCTCTATCTAGATCTGACAAAAAACTAGAGCTCAGGATCTATTAGGGGTTGTCCATCAGTGTCTGCATGAATAAGCAGTCTTGTCCCACATTATGACACGGACAAGGAGCATGGATAACCTTGTTTTCTCCTCTTAGATGTCTGCCACATGGAAGTTAACTGGCCAATATAATTTTCTCCTTCTGGTCATTGAGGGAACCAGGGATAACAGTCTGGGTTTTGGATTTAAAATCTGGTTTCATCCATGTAGCTTGAGCAGTAAAGTAACATGCTACTCATACTTCAGGGCCTGGGCTGGACCCACACTTATGGTGGTATGAGAAATATTTACCCCAAACAGCAGAGATGTGGTCTCCAGGTAGCCTGACCCTGGGGTTTGGATTCAGTATTTGCAGGATGAGTTACTGTGCAGAGTTTCTGCACTGTTTAATAAGAGCTCTACTCACTCTGCATCTTCTGTCACTGCTGCCCCTTTCCTCTCCTCAAGCAGCTGTTTGTCAAAACCATGTTGGTGCTTTGTATCTCTGAGATCCTCAAAAACTTAGCTCAAATTGACTACGTGGCTATGTGACTGATTAATTGTTTAGGAAAACCAGAAAATACACACACAGCACATAAAAACCCCAACTATGTTACAAAATCAGGCAAAGAAGGTGCTAATATGTATTCATCTTTAGCTAAGCATTGACAGCAGGGCAATGTATTATCTTTGCCGAACTTATTTTCACTTGAATGGTTTCCCTTTTATCCCCTGTGGTGTTTAAGGTCTTCCAAAAGAAATACAAATGATCATTGGAAATGAATAGCTGGTTGTGCATGGGTGTTGGGAGAGTGCTGAAAATGGGCTTTCACTCTGCATTCAGTGAGAAAGTGAATCACTCTCACACAAAGCTAGAGCCTCGAATGCGAGGGGAGAGAATGAAAGCAGGATGTGATTCTCAAATGACATTTGGTGCTGTTTATCTACTGGAACAGTGCATAGATTCGGTGTAGAGGAAACACAGCATCTCACTGCTGGGAAGCAATTGCATTCATTTTGAAGTGATCTATTAGCTCTCAGGTCCTTTAAGAAAACAGAGAATAACATGAAAAGAGACAGAAAGAAAAGGGGAGGAAAAAGTAGAAGTAGCCACAGGGCTGGTCTGAAGGCTCTGGGAGGCTGTGGAGGGGCAACAGTCTGGATATAGCAGACTGTTGTCTGCCCTAGATATGCCTGTAAAGATGATTTAATCTATTGTTGAACTTTGGATAAAAATCTCAGCTTTATATAAAAGTAGAGTCCCAGTGCTTTAGGTAAGGTATCCAGGAGCTAACTAGAGGCTCTGGGGCTATATGGGGTTAAACCCTACCTCATTAATCCACTTAAAGCAAGGATGCAGTTAAAGCACGGTCAGCTGTGTGTGGTGGGCGTGTGCAATTTCAGCCTGGTTGAAAACTGAAAGTGAGGCCAAGTGCTGTACAGCAGATCTGCTGGAGGTTATCACTTCGCTTCCTTGTACCCTTCCTCTTCCAGCTTCCCTTCTTCATGCCCACACCTTGCTGGTGCCTCTGGCATTCACCAGCTGGCCAAGGAGGGCCAGATCCCCTCCACATAACCCACTCATCATTATTTTGGAGGTTAATACTTTGAGTATGTAAAATCTGATTGCTCTCAGATTCACACCCCAGCTGATGTAGATCAATGAAACTTCATTGATTTTAGTTCCACCAGCTCAGGCAAGCCAGTTTTAAGAGACACGAACACCAAAAACTTCATTTAGCTTATCATTTCTTCTCAGAAACTACTCCCAGTCTTCCAGCACTGCAGGAACTTTGGAAAACCAATGACTCAAAAGCAAGAGAAACCTGTCCTTGAAGTTAGACATTTTAGCAGCTGTAAAAAGGAGTAGATCTTCCGTTTTTATGAGCAGACATAGCTAAGAAGCTGTAGGAGAAGCCGTGTCTACCTACACTTGCAGAAGTCCCTGTGCACTCTGCCCAAGGTGATCGTTGTACCACTAATGGGAGTTCTGAGGTGTTCCTCAACATGGGGACAGGGGAGAAAGAGGATGGATTATTAATTCGGAAGATTAGTAACTCTCCAATGTAGCTTTCGTGGGCTGTGATCACCACTGATGTGTTCCTCCAGGCAGTGTGACCCTGCCCAGAAATGAGGTACTGCAGACCTGTGGTACCTCTTCTACAGGGAAGTGGTGAGTCATAGAACAAACTCCTACATAGTTTCAAGGTGGAGAGTACAGAGAAGTGGAAGGTGGTACCATCCCCACGGCTTGCCATCTGCCCAGTTAGGTGGTGCCATGAATGAACGTTTTAAGGGCACTTACGGAATCTTTTTAAGGTTGCTTTCCCACAGGTGGGAAAGTCCAGAGGGAGACCTGTGGCCCATAGCTTTCCCAGGTGGGCTCCCCATCCCCTACTTCTATCCATACCAAGTGGTCAGTGGGTCTGTTCCACAGAGGGGAAACTTGTGTTTGAAAATCAGATTTTCTGATTTCAGTGCTAAGCCACAGCTGAGCTTATACGACTGGTTGGGACCCCACTGGTAGGGTTCTGGCCTTGAGTGCACGCTGGTAGGGCATTCCCAGTGCTGTCCCCCTCATCCAGGGTTGGGTATGTGCCAGTGCAGCCTCTCCATGTCTGAATTTTCTCCAGCTGTGATGAGCTGTCCACGCTGCCTGCCCTGTCACAAAAAACACATCCATCCTCACAGAAAGCAGCATACCCACAGAGAGACTGGTTCCAGCACTCCTGGAAGCCCTGTTTGAATTTTAACACTTAATTTAGTTTGTAGATTTGCAGGCTTTAATTATAATTGGAGTTTCATAGAGCATAATTATTATTTTTTCATTCTCTTTTTTACTGGTGCAACGAATAGTTATTGGTAGTTTGTCAAAGTTACATGCAGCATCTGTCCTGGTAGTGAGAGAAAAAAAAATCAAGCAGCTTTCTTAAAAAAGCAGTGATTGACTGATTTAAAATGACCGGCAAAGGTGCTGCTGCCGAGTCAGAGTGAGAACAGGCACGGTATCTCACGTTTTCTTTTTTTTTTTTTTTTCGGTGGCAATGTCTGGATGGTGGCTCATTATCAATTGTAAATTACAGGGGGTGGAGAAAGGGACATGAATGACAAAGTTCAGAAACAGCATCTGTGGAAGAAAAACAAATGAGATGGGGGGCAAAGCAGGAAAAAAACAGATGAAACACTGTAATTGCTTGGCAACAAGTTGCTATTGTAATTTAGAAAATTGGAAGCATCCGTTCTCAAACAGTTCTAGCTTTATTTCGTTTCTTCTTTATTTTTGAGTGCAGCCCTTGTTTAGCGATCAGCTGTGTCCTCCTGCAGGATTATGCCTTTCCCTCACACAGAGCAGTAATGGACCCCTCGTGTTTGGTTATGGGCCATCGAAGAAAGCATTTTGCGATTGTTTCGCAGTGCAGTCATTTAACAAGATTAGAGATAATTTGCCCCTTGGAATGCAAAACTGTTTCTACAGGTGCTTAAGCTTCCTGGCTTTTGGATTAGAGACCTCATTTTGTTTTGTGCCATTGCATTCAACAAGGTCTCCAAGGACTGTAAATAAATGAACAGCTACCCTCCGCAGCTGGGAAACTAATTTTCCAGCCCAAGCTACAAGAGTTGCAGCTTACAAAGCTCAGTGGATGCAGATAAATATGTGCATGCTAATGTATTAAACGTGCTGATTAACTAATACTGACTGTGCTGGAATGCAAGCCGTTTTCCAGCTTGGAGACTCTGGAGAAACGAGCCTGACCAGAGAGGGAGCAGGTTGCTGGAGGCAAGAAGGAGGTGCAGGGGTGTCAGAGCTACTCTACATGGTAAAAGGGGTGATGGCCATTCTCACTGCTGCTGGTAGAATTCCTTCACACCTCCCTGCCTCATTCTCCCACGGGGGAGAGAACAAGCCCCAGGCTTTGGCCACATCCAGGAGGACGGGAAGTCGAGCAGACATCCACTGAGATGGGGAACCTCAAGGATGTAGGGATGCCATGGACTCCTTCCAAAGGAAAGGAGAGACAATGCACGCTCCCCCAGGGACATCCAGTTCTGGTCCTGCCAAATAGGTGTGGTCTCGGGAGCAATTCTCCAAGAAGCATCATGGATTCCTGGACAGAGCTGGATCATGGTTACTGGGGATCAGAGAAAGAGTCATTCATTTGACTTCCCCCATTCTTTTTCTATGTCTTTTGCTTTTCTTGTAGTGTTTCCTTTCCTTCCTTGTGTGTAATTTGTTCATTTTGTGCTGATATGGAAATTGAAGTAATTCCACTTTTACTCCTAAGTCCTTTTTTAAATTCAGATGTTGGATGAAAAACAAACCTTCTGAAATTCCTCACATAATGAAATTACTTTTCTCTGCTCAACCCTGCAACAGTTCTCAGTTTGAGGCAACCTGAGCAAGTCTAGCTGGGACCAGAGACCCCCTCTGCTTCAGACATCCTTGCTGGCCTGGGTCCGGCTCTCTGGGATGTTCAGGAGCACTGTGCTTCTATAATTCCCAGACCTGTGAGACTCAGAGTGCTAAGCACACGGTCAAACTAGCCATGATCAGTGGTTTTGGAAGATTTAGAAGTTCATTGTTTAAGATCTTGCTGTGCCATAGGTCTTCTGGCTACTTTGCTGAAACATTTCGCAGTATTTAGGTGTCAGGGGACAGAGAACTTGAAGGGTCTATAGGGTCACTACTGATGCATTTCAAAAGTGATGTGGGTGAGATTTTTTTTATACAAATTTTTACAGTCTTCAGATATGTAACAGTGAAAAAGAAAGATTTTGCCAGAGGAGCCAAAGGTATGTTCAGCTACAAGATACCACCAAGGGGGTTGGTCCTGTTCTAGTCTAACCCTCACTGCTTGTTCCCACCTACCCCAAGCCATGTACTGATGGTGAAGCTTTGGTAGCATTAGTATTTTTGGGGGTGAGAGTGCACAGTCAGGTCAAATGAACACTGGCATCAGACAAAGGAAGCAACAAGATTTAGCAAGTGCGGGTGAACAGGACCATCCCTTCTGGCACCAGGATTCTATTAACTCAGCTAGGAGGTGGTAAAGCTCCTAACACTGCCTTTATTTTTTTTTTCCTTTTTTAAAAAATAAGGTTAGCTGCTCCTTTCAAAATTATGTACCATTTTTAATGAAGGTCAAACTCTTCTGAGAAATTTTCCTTTTTTTTTTTTTTTCTCTTTTGCTCAAAATATTATTCACCTCTAGTCCAAACCTCCAAGAGATTTAAGAGCACAGACAGCTTCAGTTGATCAGAAATGCATTTTTGGCAAATAAAATATTTGCACAGAAATTTTTTCCCAGCTGTACTCTTAAGAGTTATTGAAAGCTTTTTCTCACAGATCTTCTTCTAGTTAAAATGGCAAAATAGAATGTCCTTATCCAACACAGAGTTTACAAGAATAAATGCGTTAAGAAATGTGGCTCACACAGTAGGAGCCAAAAAGACAGGTGCTGTAAATTGTGTCCCTGAAGAAATAATAATAATAAACAACAGTCTTACAGACTGACAGAGTATCACAGGAAAAGAGCAAATTCCACCTAGTTCATCTGCTTCAGCTGCCTGAAGCCCTGGACTCACCGTGCACAGTTTGGTACCTGCCTTTTCACTGATGAGTGAGAGCAGATTTTGCAGAGGAGGCATTTCTGTGAGAGGACTGACATTGAAGTTTCCTTCAAAATTGCTACAAGCCACCAGGCAGTCACTTGACAAGCAGCAAAGTTCAAGCAGTAGCAAGCAAAAAAAGAAGGAGAAAAAAGCAGAAGTAGTACTAAGAAACCTGTCCAGAAACCACAACTCAAATAACTAGCCCTACTAAGTAGACAGCCACATGAAGAGCACGTACACCTTCAGAGCAAGGTGATACCAGTGGGGATTGGTGTGGAACAGATGGCTGCATATATTGCTCAAACTTCATGCAAATGTTATTTGCATAGGTTTAACTGCTTGTCTATAGAAAATCTCACTCATCACCTATATGAATGCTTATGGGAAGCAAGAAGAAAAATGTGATTAGCAGCACATGAGTAAATATGCAGGGTTTATATGATGCAGTGTTTGTGGTTATCTGATTGCAGGCATCAGCAGTCTCTAGTCTGAGCAGAGCAAAGTTTGTAGAGCAGAGTCAGACAGTTTGTAGTCCTTTAGGCCAAGGTGCAATGCCTAGAAGTGAGAATGTGGCTAGGGATTCCCTAGGGATGCACTGTGATGGATCCCCATCACAACCAGGCTCTGAGTTGGGCACCCAGAGTGTATCACTAATGTCCAGCCACTATTCCAGACACTTATATTGCAACAACAGCTTTAGGTCCATTTCAAGGTTCATCCCACTTTATTAGGTGCTGCGAGCTGCCACAGACTCCCACAGTTTCTGAAATTCACTGAACAGGCAGATAAAATCTAAGGGAGCAGAGAAACAAGAGCACAGGAAATTGGGGAGGTTCGCCCTCAGAGGAAAAGATTGCTCTCTGCTGTTGGGAGTCCTTTGCAAGCACTGTGACAGAAAGGGACCTTAAAGGGAAGGGGCAGGGAATTCTAAAGGCTGCTCTCCTGGAAAAGACACATACTTCAGGTGGCTCTCTTGAGGTAATTCTACCTTTAATTCACTGGTGAATCTGATCATCTTAACGTTTAAAAGAAAATCTGTAGAGTGGGACGATATTTACTCTTCATTTTTCTTTACCAAAGAGGCAGAGGCTGCTTGCAGTATGTGAGCAAGACCTGTCCTCAGTGGACACACCTCAGGGCCCTTCTCTTTGAGCTCTGCCCAAATAAAGCTGCAGATGGAGGTAGCTTGGCCAAGCTCAGCTTCGCTGCTCCTAATTTTAGACACACAGCAAGGTGTCTGTGTTAGAAGTCTTTCCCCTGGCCTCACTGTCAGTGCTGGAAGAGTTTCCATCCCCTCCAGAGGGCAGATTGGGTCACTCCAGTCTGGACTTGGGTTTCTCACTTTCCTACTGCTTGCAGAGAGACCAAGGAAAGACATTTCAGGTGTATTGGTGGGGGACTGTGCTCGCTTGTGTAGCCCTGACTGCATTCCCTGGAGCAAGAAGCTTCCTCCCACTGAGCATCACGACCAAGTGTTTCGGGGCAGGTTATTCTTCCTGGGAGTTGCATGCAGCCCCCATTGCTCAGAAGAGCATAAGTGAGCATTGTTTCTCCCACATTGTTCCCTGGCTCTCCACTTTTCCCAACTCCTTCTTACCTCATCCTCCCCTTGCTGGCTAGAGAGCTGTAAGCCGCTGATTAGCACTTCATTTGACAAACAGGAAGTCGGGAAGAAAAGCATCATTTTCAGAATTAGAGCCTCGGAATGAATTGAAGAAAGAAAGGGGGAAGAAGGAAAAAAAAGAAAGCGAGCCTTGCACACTTTCCTAATTGCTCGTTAGAACCAATGGCCTTTGTGGTTCCTTCCCCCTGTGTCTTCTTTATAAAAGCATTTGCACAAGACATTGCTATTGTCTGCCAGACAGCCTCAGGGTAGGACAAAATGAACTAATTGATTTGCAGTTATGTCGTGGTGAATAGTGCTAAACATCCATCTGCGGATTCCTTGTGAGGAGTGATTAATAATTTGTACTCCTGGGCCTAGGAGCCTGAATACCCTTTTTTCATGTAAAACCGAAGCGTTTCATTCTCTCAGCATCACAGATATCTCGTCTGCATTGTGGGTTACAAGGACGAGGTCAGGAGTGCCATGCCTGCATTGCTGCACAGGCAGTTGTCTATGTGTGGGTAAAACCCAGCACGGTGGTGGGATTAATGGGAATTTGTAAAGCTGACAACACACAGCACTGTACAGCATGCCTGCTACGGCCATTCCAGTGCAGATGTTCCCGATCACTTGTCATTGTTCCAGGGACGGAGGATTTTGCATGTGTTTTCAAAGAGAGCACTAGGAGACTTAAAATTTCGTTTCAAACATGGAACCAAAGCCTAGATTGAGACAGTTAGATGAATTAGGACTTGGCTTTGAATTTAATGGGGTTTGTGAACACCATTTCTATAACCACCAGAGGGAAAACCCTAGAGCCAAACACACGCAAGGAGTTTCAAAGTCAATACAAAACATTTCATTCAAATACCACCTACGTGTTGAAAAATACATGCAAAATACCTTAAACTGTCCAGTAACAGGGAAGCCAGCAAAACCTCTCCACAGGAGTTCCTGCCTTTGGACCTGCTTTACCAGGACATCCCTCCTGTCAGAGCTGCACACTTCAACAATTTAAATGGTGAGCCCAAGGCGGTGGGCACTTTGTCTTTGTCTGAACTCAGTCAGCTGTGACAGCCTGTGATCTTCTCTCCCAGCCATATCTCATGGTCTTTGTGGTTGTGTCCCCAACTCCACTGCTCATTCTTGGTCCTTTCCATCTCCACCTGGAGTGAAAGCTCATAGCTGCTCTCTGAGCCATTTCCTGCTTCCTAATGAAAACTATTGGCCTCCTGGGGGGAAAAAAAACATTGACTCAGCCAACTCTTAATGAAGTCATCTGTTTTCATGGTGTTACTGGTGCCCTCTACTTTCCCAGCTCATTAAAAAAATTAACAACCTTTGGATACATCCAAAGATCCAGAGATGAGATCTACCTGGTCAGAGTAAATCAATTTCAGTGGAAAAACATTTTTCTTTCCCTTGTGACCCATTTTTACTTCTTCCTACATTAGCTACATTCTATCCCATGCTTTGAGCATTTTGTCTGGGCACATCTACATTGATAATCAGATGCCTGTGAAGCTTTGCCTAGCTGTTAGCTTGCTCCCTGCCTGGTTTGGACTCCAGACAGACTTCTCTGAAATCAAACTAAGGCATAGTTCTGGGAATGCTTCTCTACAGGAACTGATCCGATGCCTCAGATTTGGCTCCCTTTGTATTCCACAGTCCTGCAGGCTTTGAAACTTTAAATATTCCCTAATGCTCTGCTGTGTACTCACCACCAATCCCACTTATGTCCCATGCCATAAGAACCCCCTCGGTGGGCTGCTCATGCCACTTGCTTTCAGAGACAAGGACTTACTGCTGTCCTTTGTGAGAAGCATGGACACAGCCTATCTGTCTGTGACAGATAGACATAAGGTGGGAGACAGCTCTGTTTGGTTATGCCACATCTGGATCTGGTTTCCTTCTTGGAAGCCTTGGATGAAGCTTTTACAAGCACTTCTTCCCCTGCAATAACCAGAAGGGCAAAAAGAGACAAAGGTTTTTAAAAGACTGCGCAAACCTAAAACACTTACATGGTAAAACAAGCCAAGAACATTTAATTATTCAGTTTTCTCAGACTCCAACAGTCAGCCTGGTTGTTTTCCACTCCTGATAGGTAAGAGTTGCTGGGGAAATCAGCTCTTCTGAGTGATGCACTGCAGCGTATTAGGTAAAAGTAATTACTGTAAGTGCTTACCAAGAATATCTTTGGGTAATGTATTTGATATAGTTCTGAAAATTATTATGTGAGGAAATGATGAGCAGAGAGAATAGAAACTTCCTATTTCAGGGAACTTTACCTATAACCTTTTGGGGGTGATAGGTTCTGGCCACTCATTAAATGTAGTGGGAAAGCTTTATAAACGTGTAGTGCTGTAACTGGAGCGATATTAGATTGGGTGTACCTTTAAATGAAAACAGGACCCATCTAGAAGAGTGTTAGTGATGCAAGATTGATGGTCCTAGGGATTTCTGTGGACCAATGGAAAGAGCAAGGCTATGGATATGCTGTCTTATTCTTTCTTTTTCACTTGGGACAGCTGGGGCTAATTTAGCACTCTGCAAATGCTATGACCTGAGCTTAAACAGATGAAGTGGACAGGTTTGGATGCTTTATGGTAACATACTGCTTATAATCCATGATCTTGAATAGCAGTATAAGTGCTCCTTGTTATATCTCTGAGTTTCCTGAGAGTAACAACAGTCAGTCAGCTTTTCCACACTGCTGAGCTGACTTGTGAAACTCATTGCTGCAGTAGATGAATGAGGCCAAGAGTATAGTCCAATTCAGAAAAATCAGTAGGAACATAAGAGAGAGCGTCATTAGTCATAATGATCTGTCTGTTACATTCCTACTGATTTTTCTGAATTTGACATTCACTTGTACAAATCCATATAGCACCCACATCTTCAATACTGGAAGCAGTTTGGGTTTGTCCAACTCAAAAAGAGATATAGTAGAAGTACAGACAAAGATGGACCAAACTACAGAATAGCTTTTTTTTCAGGGATTAAGGTCACAAAGTCCCCAAGCAGGTTTCCCCAGATCAGAACAAGTTAAAGGAGACAGAGCTTTGCCCCACCTGTGGTTTAGTTGTGGAACCCTTTGCAGAAGCAGTGGGTGCAGGAAGCAAGTTCAAAAAGTATTTAGATACAATGTAAAAAAATCACTGAGGACTGTTCAAGAGGAGCATACCACCATTAAATAAAAAGTTCCCAAGGTCCTATGTCCCAGACTGCTGGAGTGGGAGGAGGATGTTCTGAGGTAGCATCATTGCATGCTGTCCTAAAGTTTGCTCTTACCTATGCACCCTTTTAAGCTGTTGAAAAACAGTAAGTCTGTGGCAGTAGCAGAACTAAAATCCCCATCTCCTGAGTCCTTTCCCTGATGACTCCGGGCAGTTGACAAACTGAGCCCACAAAATTTAGCTTTATCCCAAGCAGGGATACAAAGTCAAAAGTCTGGGCTCTGTTTAGTGAGATAAAAGACGCTGAAAAACGTTCAGCTTCAGCTTTTCCTGCATAATTGCAACATCTGACAGGTAGTTAAAATTTACCCAGTTGAAATGAGAGGTGTAGCCCTTGTCAAAGCAGAAAGGCAGCCTCGGAAATGTGGACCCGTAGTGCAAAGTGTCGGGGTGTCCCATCCCTCTGCCCAGCCTTCCCGGGAGGAGAGGGTCTAGGGACGTGACCCGCGGGTCTGTGTGCTGTCTCAGGTTCTGCACCAAAAAGGATGCAGAGGAGGGACAGCACGGCAGCACCCAGCCCGCAAAAACCCTCGCATTTCTCCCATCCTTCCCGTGCAAGGCTCGGCGACAGAGGTGGCACCGAGGAGAAAGAAGGAACGTGCCCCTCGCTCTCCCGAAAGCCCTGGCGTCTCCGGCCACTTCAGACAGAGCCATTGAGTGGGGCGGAGAGGCTGCGCTTTGTGCCCCCTTCCCAGAGGACTGCCTCCTCTCCATTTGTTTACCACACATCCTGTCTTCCTTTCTGTTTGTTTCACACATCATCGCCTTCATTAATCGTCCTCCCCGCTCCCCATTTGGGCCTTTGGATTTTCGGCTCGCCATGGGTAATTCTAATTACCTCAGACATAAAAAAAATAAAATAAAATAGGAGCTTAAGTAGGTGCACTTCATTCTTCAACTGCCTTTTACAAGCAGTTCAGTGCTGGCTACCAAGGGAATCTGATTAAACTAATTACCCTGATTGGCTTGTTTAATCAACTGCTTGGTTTAATTGGGCCTCGCTAATGCGGAGTGGTGGAGTCCGTGGTGCGTAATGTGAGAACCAGGAGACCCGTAACACCGGCGGTGACACCACTACAGAAACCAGCCCGCATTCCCAGCCTAACGGGGGGACTTTAATAAATGCAGACCTCAGCTGAGAGCCCAACTGTATTCTCAAGAGCCTGAATGGACTGGAGGTTTTAGTGATAATTAAAATTGCTAGGAAAAAAAAAAAAAGGAAAAAAACCCTCAACCCTTTCTCATTAAAGGACTTGTCCTTTCCCTTCCCCCTCCCAGCCTCCAAACTAGAAGCAATATCGGGAATCCTGTCTGCCTCTTTCAAACAACACTTCAATTCATCAGGGCAAAGAATCCCTCCTCCTTCATCTCCCCCCATCCCTGAGATTTTTTACTTCTATTTACAGTGTGCAAGGCCGAAAGTAAATACACAGACAACACGGTTACAAATTACCTTGCACTAGGTAAATCCACTCTGAGTACCTGGGGAGTTTGTGGAATACAAACAGCTTCTGTGTAAGTATCCTAGCAATAATGGGCATTCCTATAGTTCTAATTAGTAGAACAATAATAACCTGGAGAGCATCCCTTTCCTCATCCTATCTCAGCACTGATTCCCCACTCAATTCCCTGCCCTCCACTTGCTCTCACAGTGGGGAGGGATGAGGAGGAAGAGCCAAACACACGCCTGGCTTAGCAAAGCTCCACTCATCTGAGTCCAATATGTTTTATGGTGACATGCAGATTGAATTTGCTACTCACTGAGGATTTTTCCCACAGCCAACGACAGACTGGCAGACCGGTGGGCATTGGCATGAGTATTAAACCCCTGCAGTCAGCACTATATTCCAGCACAGTTTTTCCCTGTGCCACAGTGCGCGCCCACTTGGGCACAAATCAGTGGCATGCTCAATTGTCATAAATCTCCGTTTACCATCTGTAAAATGGAGAATATAGCAGCAAAATAATGTGGAGATGAAAAAACTTGGGACATATGTAAGGACCTGGTAGACACAGCCAGTGAGTGATCCTGAAGCATTCCTAGCAAAATTTTTCGAGGTGGTCTCACCACCTTAAAAGCTGAGGGTCAAATTAGCTGGCAACATCTAATATTTATTTTAAACTGTCCTCAAAGCTGACTCTCCTCTTCCCTGCTAGAATGGACAGTGAGCTGAGATGAAATACATTTTATAGGGAAACCTATTCGGCTTTGCCTATCTCGAGATTCTCATACCCTTCACACCCCACCTTGAGACAACATGAGACACCACCAGCATCTCCCAGGTGACTCTTCATGACATCTGCACCCACCTGCCTGCACACAGGACTGTGTCCTGCACCAGGGTTCTTTGTCTTCTAGTGTATTTGTAAAGCGAGTAGGACTAAGCTATGGAAAGGAGCTTCTACCACATTTCTTTGCTATCTCCTGCCACCCAAGCACAGGGGCTTTTGGGACTTCATAGTATGAGAGGACAGCGTTATAGAGGTAGTGTTCTTTCTTCTGTCTATTCACTCCCAAAATTGCCTGTCTAGACCCAGTGGAACCAATATAACTAAGATTGGGACAATTCTACAGTTAATTTAACTACTTTGACTCCAGGTGAGGCATGGATACAGCTGTCTTGTCAAGGTGGGAATTTGTTGAATCAGTGGGCATCTAGGACTAGATTACCAGAAAAGGAAGAAAATAATTAAAGCAGGCCTGTTTAAATTTCAGCTGCTCCTGAGGGTACTGGGGACCTGACATCTAACCAGCCTGGCACCCTCCCGCTGCAAACCATCAGAACAAACCTGGCCTGCCTCCCACTGTGCTCGCCGCCTTTACCTCTGAGCTCTGTCCACATGTTGGCCCAACCTCCCCACTTGTGATGGGCAAGGGACTACCCACAGGCATGAATAGATTTACAAAAGGGGTCTGGTCTTATTTATGACCACAAAATCTGAGGGGAAGAAAAGACAGTTCCTCCAGAAGTGGTTGGGTGAACTCCTGTGTTAGCCCACACATCCCCTGGTTGCTGCCACCTCCTACCTTGGCACCATACACAGCAGGTTGCTACAAATGGTCTCCAATTGCCCCTTTTTTTTTTTCCTGAGTGAAACACTTTAATGATCTGCAGATTAGTAAAATATGTGTTTGAACTCTGTAAAAATTCAAATGTATGGGATTTTTTTCTAAATCATATACTGTGGAAGTTTCCTTTGCATTGTCTCCCCAATAACCCACAGCAAATGAACACCATGGCTCTCAAACCCCACTCTAATTACTCTGGAGAGGTGTCTCCTTTTAATTTTGTGGCTTGCTCTGGGCTGAAAAATGTCCATATAAGTGAGTAGGTGAAAGCATTTTAAAACTGCAGGGAGCCCCAGTGTTGAGCTGGAAAGGAAATAAAAAATTTTCTTCTTGGATGGGGTATGTTCTATATCCCAGCTGACCATGCTGGAAAGGTCATTAGACACTGCTCAGCTGGGGTTATCTCACTGAACATCCCAAAAGTACCAGCTGCAGGATGCCTAAGTTAAAGTCCCAGAAAAAATAATTTTTGTGAGGGAGAGTATGGCATTTTTCACTAGAACATACCCAGTCAGATATGAATGGGGAGGGGGGGAACAATAACCATTTGCTAATATTTCTGCACTTTTCGGGTCACTTGGGACAGCGCTGTGGTGACCTCCCCCCCCACCCCTCTGCCCGGCGACATCCATCTGGGACACCTAATGAATGATTGGTAAACATAACTTTTCCCAGCAAGACAAAATCTGTTTCTAACTCATGACCTGCTGACACTCGTTCATTATGTAGCCTTCTTCCGAGAGACAGGCTGTTTAGGAGAACTATTGCCCGGCTACATGCTCCGTACAATCATCCCTTAATTACAGGACAGACCCTCTTAGTAACTGGGTGATACTGAGGGGCTGCTGACCGGATGTTATATTTAGGGTATCACCACTTAGTGCTTCGCTGAGACTACGCGGTGCCGGGGGGACCTGTTGCAGAGCCCATGGAGCTGGAGGACACGTCCTGGCTGGCCCCATCACTGCTGAAACAGGGCCATATTTCACCAGAGCTTTCTCCCTCAGCCATCCCTCCTCTTGTGTAAAGGATTTCACTTAACACCTACAAAGATCAATGCAAAATTTTTCACGGCTTTTCATCGGCTTTGAGTGAGGTGTTATTTGAAAGTATTTTGGGATACTTGTTAGTTCTTGTGAAATCCTTTGCATTCACAGCTGCTGCACTGTCCTCCATCCAGATGTTTGTCAGAGACCTCCTTCTCCTGTCCCAGCCTCAGATAAACATGCCTCTGGCCTGCGGCAGCGTGTGGCATTGCTCTCCCATTCCTTGGAGACAAGAAAGATTCATCTAAAGCCAATCACTCCAGCTAGCTATTTCTTGCTGATGAACGAATTAATGGCATCACAGAGAGAACTGATACTTAACAAACGCTTTCACTTTCCACTCTTTCAAATGACCCTTTGGGAATTGATGTGAGCTAGAGAGAGTGCTGGTTTTCCCCTCCTCAGAGAGCCTCAGAATGATTCACCTGGCAAGGTAAACAACCTCATCGATCTTATGAGGTTTAGCTGAAGATCGAAGTAATTTGGGCATGCTCCAAGCTTTAGGGTTTTTTTCCTAAAGCCAATTATGTACTAGTTTTTAATGTTTGGTGGTTGCTTTTTTTCCAACTCTGAAGAGCTGCATTAAAACACCTTATTACCATTAGGAGGGAAATATCTACATTCCACTGAACGATGCCAAGTTATCATTATGTTCAAACTGCATTTTAACAGCCTTCACATTTTTAGGGCTTTTCACCTTTGCATTAGTAAACACTCAAAATCCAAGAGCTGTTGAACTTCATACCTTTCTCTATATCCTCTCTGTGTTTCCTAGAGGCATGAGAGCAAGAGGGATTTGATCAAGGTTGAATTGAATCAAAACAATGGAAAGCCAGACAGTTGGCTCTAGAGCCTTGGCAGTGCCAGAAGCAAATAAAACTGCTCTGTGTTTATCACTTCATTCAGTCCAGATGGGCTGTTTTCCCCATACTGCAGTCATCCTCCTGTATCCATACAAAGCTCTGAATGATATTTCCATAGCATGTTGCTTCAATGAAGCTGTCCTAGAGTGGCTGTACTAGTGGTTTTGAAGTTGCCTCTGTGTCTCTCATGTGGTTAGGCTTACAGATGTCTTCTGTGGTCTCTCTTTCTCTATCAGTCATCGTTTCATTCTCATGTCTTCCAGATTTCCAGATACCTCCTGCCTGTGTCTGCCTGAAGAAAGGCACCCTGTAAAGCCCTCCCATGTATTACAAAAAGATCTGCTTCTGGTTTTGCTTCACATAACACAGTGTATGTTTTGCAAAAACCTAGGAACTGACAATCAGATTATTGATCACAGCCAACAATTCTGGCTCCTCTGTGTCTAATCCTACACTCCCCCCTGGAAAGTGGTTTTAGATTTGTTAAATGAATTTGCAGATGATGAAAAGCTAAGGTCAGATGTATGGGCCTTAACCAGACAGAGTACAGGGAGGAACTTCTTATGTCATTTGCCCTTCTAATTAGACTCAGTCACATACTGTACCATTCCTGCAGCTCAGGCTATCAGTCTCCCTCGGAAAAAAATCTTTTATCTGCCCAGCATTCTGCTGCAAATCAGGTCAGATTCAGCTCATTTGCAAACCTGGCCCACATTTTTGTACAGTGGAAGTTCAAGGCATTGAGCGTTCCTGCCCATTGCTCCCATCTGCCAGCTGGAAAGGGAGTTCAGCAGAGTAACTGCTGGCAGTAGTGTTGGCTCCCTTTGAAAACAGATTGCAAGAATGGGACAAGAAGGAAGGATCCAGGCAAGGAGCTGGGATTTGAAAGACTCGGAGTTCAAGCTCCTATTCAGACATTCAGCCACAGTCCTGCACCACTCAGGATGAACTCTTTGGGGCACATTACAGCACAGGGTAGAAAATAATATACATACACCTCGAATCCATGAGTCTGGATCCACTAGAGTGAGTCCAAGCAGCTCAGTTCATGCAGAGAAGATAAGGTGCACTCATTTGGGAAGCTTTCAAGCTCACCTGGCTCTGCTACCAGGTGATGTGCCTCTGCAGTAGCAATAAACATGTTAACAATTGGCCTTGCTGTTACTAACACAGGCATAGCACTGTCCAGCTGTGTCTAGAGACCAGCTTGAAACCAAGCAAGAATATGTCTGCACTCTGTTCCTGGCACAAACCCTTAGCGTTTCCCTGGCTTTACCCCTCTAGTAGCACAGGCTTTGCAGTTCCTTTTTAAAGCAGACCTGATTATTTGACCACTCAAAAAATATAGCAGAAAACAAAACCACTGGGCAAAATCAGAAAAAAAAACACGGTAGTATCACTGTCCTCAAGTCTCTGATACCACAAGGGAACCCAGGCTGGTTTCAAGGTGTTTCCTCTCCAAAACCGTTTTTAAAGAGCTGAGTAACCTCATGGGCTTTGCACTGGGCTCTGAGCTGGTGTGAGCAGGGCTGCAGAGGTATAACTGAGCACTAAATATGACTCTGGTTTAGCCCAGTCTGACTCTGGCTGGGCTGTGCACAAAGCCACAAAGCCTGTGTGAGAATGCCCTCAGTCAAGCTCATAAAATGTTGTAGTTTGCAGCTGAGAAGGGATAAATTAAACTAACAAGCATGACAGCTATTTAAAAATAAGAAATCATGTTTCATGGGGTAAAACAACATCTGAGGCCCCAGAGAGTCTGTACTTTGTATTTTTAATAGTCCTTTCACTGCAACAACACTCTCCCCTCCACTTAGCCAGGCTGAAGACCCCGAGTTCAAACATTTCCCCATTGCTCTCTCCCTGGTTTACTGCAGCTCTCATCTTTACTATCATTCTGGATAACTCTCTTTTGTGAGGAGAAGGGCTCATTAGCTAGGAACTGATAAACAAAGAGGAGGGTGGAAGCAGAGGTCCCTGCTCCCCAAAGCAGGCTCCTCTGGGGGCGGTGGTGGCCTCCCACGCAGGACGGCTCCGTGCAGATCCCAGCTGCAGCCTGTCTGCAAACGTGCTGGTGGACAGGCTGTCAGAGGGCTGAGCTGTTCCACACCAGCCTTTTGGGGGAATCGTGTGCTGAGGGTGTGAAAAATCTGTGTTTCAGAAGACTTGCAAAGGCAGAGGGTGGCTGGTCGCCTTGGGCCAGCGGTGGCACTCAGGGAGTGGGTGGCTGCTGGTGACTTCGGGTTTCAGTGGTAGCAGAGGCCCATGAATCCCCATTGCAGGGGACCTGAGGACTTGTCTTCTACAAAAGTCTGCATCTGTTTTGAAAACACCATGACACCCGTATCCATCAGTGTTGCCTGCACACTCTCAGCACTCTGCTGCTTTAAGGAGGGCTAAAAGCAATCAAACGAGAATGCAAATGCAGTTAAAAGTAGCTTTGAAGCAATTTGGCAATGATCGCTAATGGCTCGCTTCTCCAAAGAAGAAAGATAACTCTTAGGATAAATTCCCTGTGAGAACAGATAATCTGTGACAAGATTACATTAATGAAAAAGAGAGATCATCATGCAACCAACCAACTTTTTAGACACATTCACTCAGTTGTTGTTCCTCCAGCTGACAAAATAATGCTGTTCCTTGTGGTCATTAAATTTGGTGAAGACAAAAGACAAGATGTTAAAGTTACTTAAGGCAAAGCAGAAACATTTTTCAATTTGACTTTTCACATGGTGACCGCTATGTGAATGGGGAAGCTGAGGCAGAGAAGTGCAGGACTGGTTGCAGGTAAGAACAAGGTTTATTCTTATGCCTGAAGCTCTCAGAGCCTATTGTGATTTAAAGCTATTCAGAGAAGAAGCTGATCACGTTTTCTGAAGTTCTAGCAGAAGATAGTCAAAGAAGAGCATTTCTCCATGAGACTTTTAACCAGGGCAGATACAGATAGGACAAGGGGGAATGGTTTTAAACTAAAAGAAGAGAGATTTAGGTTACATGTTAGGAAGGGGTTTTTTACTGTGAGGTTGGTGGGGCCCTGGCACAGGTTTCCCAGAGAAGTTGTGAATGACCCATCCCTGGAAGTGTTCAAGGCCAGGTTGGATGGGACTTTGAATAACCTGTTCTAGTGGAAGGTGTCCATGGCAAGGTAGTTGGAACTAGGTGATCTTTAAGATCCCTTCCAATCCAAAATCATTCTATGATCTTCCTTTTGAAAGCAATTCGCAGAGCCCCAAAGACACTGTTAAAATAAGTCTGGATGAGTATACAGCATTTAGCTTGCCTTGTTCTCTAAGTGATAAAAAACAAGGGTGTTTGATTTTATCTAAAGAGGACTTAGACAAGGAGTTCATCAGACTGCTTGGTATTGCAGTTTTATTCTCCCAAAGGACAAGAGGAACAGCAGGTCCCAAGAGCCCAGAATTGTCAGATTTGGCCTCAATACAGAGCAGGTAAGTTTTTGGAAATGATCGCTTGGTGAAGCTGAGCAGAAACAGAGCTATCCACAGCTTTCTGCAGACACCCTCAATCTTCCCATGGATTACGAAATAAGTTTTCAGAGACAAAACCTGATTTTTGGGCTGATGACAATCCTCATGTGATCTGAAATGGAGCTAAGCTGTGTGCTGCAAGTGTGAGCTTTTGCCTTTCTGCAAAGCTTGCTGGAACACTTGTCATTAGCTATGTCTACTTTTGATGAAAAATAGCTTCACAATTGTGATAGAATTTTTCATGGGAAATGCATCTCTTTTTTTTTCATATTTCTTGAATAAAAAGTCTGAAAATAATGTAAAAGCCAAGACTTTACTCTGTAGTGTTTTCTCAAATTTAAATGTTGTCTTTCATTTTCCTTTATTCATTTTTCCTCCTTTTTTCTTTTCCTATGACGAAAATACACATTCCTCTTTTCTCTATATACCTTTCCATATCTGTCCTTTTTCTTTCTCCTAGCTGAGGAAAGAGAAAAGAGAGGATAACAATGAAGAAAAAGAAGACAAAGTATATCAAACACAAATATTTTATTTTTCTAAGAACCTGGAATCAATCAAAATGTTCTATTCACAGCATGAGCATTTTCAAAGAACTCTGTTCATCCCTGTCTTATTTAGAGGTTAAAAAAGCTTTATTTCCTCATGCATGTTGGTGACATTTGCTCCTGTTTTTTCTCTTTAGGACTGGTGTGACTCCTAATCTGTATATTTTACTTAATTTCTCCTACTTTGCACTGGAGGAACATTTTCAAAATCTTCCAGGGGGCTTGGAAGAGTAAATCCTATTTTGAAGAGAAACACAGGCGCTGGGGAGCTCCACTGGTCTCTACACTCACAGTTTGTGCCCGTATGCAAGGGCTGTGACCCACCATCATGTCACTGGGCATTTCCTAATGGTGTTAATCTAACAAGCTGAGTTAACAGCAACAGTGAAAAGCAAGAAATGAGGGATTAGGGGCTGCATCCCTTGGGATACTCCAGTGCAGCAGCCGTGTCACAGCTTTCCTCTCTCAGGCACATCAGAGGCAGCCAGAGGATCATTTTGTCCATACCAGGCAGGGCCATCAGCAGTGCAGATGATGAGTCTGTAAAGGCTCTACTAATCAAGGATTTTGATCCATGGGACCAAAAATGGCCTTTGTTCCAAACAGAAAAATCCATGAAAAATGGTCACAAGAAATAATTTGATCTAACAGGAAACAGCCTCATCAGAATCAGATGTGGAAGCCTATATGCAACTTAAGGCATGTGGAAAGCACCTCTTGAAGAAAAAAAAAAAAGAAACAACCCAAACACTGACAAATACTTTCAGAACAAAGGAATAAAGAAGACCGTGTCTTGCAATAGCTGGACACCCATCTGAAGAAATAGTATACATTAACTGCTCTCTTAATGAGTGTGAATTTGGATGTTTGTATCCCCGTCCATCCACGGAATGTTCCACAGCCTTGTGATGTGATGAGAAACAAGTGGGCCTGAGATGTGTGGACACTCACACATCACAATAAACAATACTTGCTTTACACCTGCAGGCTTGCTTCCAAGAGTGACATCTGCCAGGGGCCTGGATGGGTAGGTCTGGCTTTGATTTGTCCCTCTCTCCCCATGCCTCAAAGTAGGGATGCTCAGGGTGTGCATAAGACTAAGCACATGCATGCCTTAAGATGTATTTCTATGCAACAATGGTCAAATCCCAAGGAATAAGACTATTTTTTAATTTTTACTTTATTCTTGTAGATGGAGTTTACAAAATTCCTTTCCTTCTACACTTTAAGCTTTTTCTATGTCTTGGCAGGGTCTGTGTATGATTTTCTCTTTGCTAAATGGGAGACTTTCTTTTGAGTTATGAATAAAAATACTCCAACAAAGCTAAGGAAGTTGTGGTAGGTTTCATACTCACGTTGACCATGATGCATTGTAAGACTTGAATATATATTTTTATGCTCATTTTTCTCTCTTCCCTGTCTCCCACCCCCTTTGTTTATTTTTCTTTACTCCCCATTTTCAATGCCTTCACTATAAAATGCTCTCCAGCATCTTATCCCATAGTTTTCAGGTGAGTTTGACTTTAATCAAATTAATTCATCCATCCCAACAAGAGAGAACATGCTGAAGTGGCATTAATGACACTAAAACCGTAGACTTTGTCAGTAGTCGCCTCCAGTGAAAGAAGCTGTTGGTTTCTTTGGTAAAGGGTTACACTAAATGTTATATGAGTCTGTCAGCCAAAAACCAATAAACACTCAAATGCTGCAGCTCATCAAACACACCTGCCCTTTCATTTTGAGTTGCTTCATAAAATGTCATCAGTCAGTCAGTCTATAACAATGTGCTTTGCCTCCTTTTCCTGCAGACCTCAATGAACACCTGGCACGGACAACATGAATCCCTCACTATATCAGTTATTAATTAACTCATAGGAATGGCAGAGAAGGATACATTTAGTCTGGCTCTGACATTCCCACTCCTGTTTTAATGCAGAACTGTCCCCCTTCTCAGAAATACGGTGGTAACCCTTGTTGTCAAAATGAATTCTTTGCCTCAGTTGTACAGACAACTTCAAAAGTTGCTAAGAAACAACAGTCAGTAATATGATCCCACATCACTTTTTCAATGGGAATTGCTATTCTGTTTGTGAGATAGGGATGTAGGAATTCCCCGTATCAAAATGAGTTAACAAGCTTTTACTGAAAGTTGGCCAGCTTGAATGATAAAAAGAGCAGAAAAAAAGGCTGATCCTTCTGTCATTAAGCATTAAGAAATGAATTCTGACCCAAAGAAAAACCTGGAAGTCATGTAAGTGAGGGCAACTTTATGTTATCCCAGTTTTTCAGAGTTGCCTTGAGTTTCCTGGAGAATCCACGTTGCACTGAAGTCTCAACACTCAGGATTCTCTGAGCCTTTTCTCATCCCACAGGGCAAGGTCAGGATATCCTTCTGTCTTAGAAAACATTGTGCTTTGGTAACTCTCTGAGGCCTTTTGCATTCAGGAAATGTTAGAGCAGCTCTTGGTCTACTCTATTTCATCATTTCATGATGATCTTTAGGCCACTAAGCCAAACGGTGACTAAGCCTTTGGATCTGGCCCTGAATCTTCAACATGATCAGTGTTTGGGCTCTCATTATCCCTTTCATTTCTGGAAGAAACTTCATTAAATATTATTTTTTTTTTATTTCTAGGAGTTCCTGGCACTGTTTTAGTTCACGCAGACCCCTCACCCTTCAGCGTAAGCCCCCAGGGCTTTGTAGGTTCACCATCACTGGTGCCGTAGAGAAGACAGGACTTCAAGCAACATAGGTAAAAGTGGTTTCAAGCCAAATTTTATTATGGGTAATGTAACTCAGCTATTGCCAAGGGAACAGTGAATGCAACCAGTTGACAAAGAGCCAGTGCTGAGGTGGCCTGTCAACATGGTCCGTTGTGGATCACCCTTTCCTCCTCAATGTGATCACTGGGCAAGCCACGATGCCCTTTGGGCCACAGCACAGCCACCTCCCAAAGGCACCCCCCAGCTGTTCAGCTCCTGCTGCCACCCAAACAGACCAACAGGGCAGCACGCACTTGGAAAAAAATGTCACACAGGAACATACACACAGGCACACACACACACCCTACAGGCATCTGTGAATTACGAGGTGTTAAACCCCTCACAGAACTCTGCTGACTTCATAAACCACAAAAATGATGAAATTATTGCCACATAATGAGAAGTGATCCCATCTTTTAGTTTTGTACCCTATGTGAGGCAGGAGCCCTGATTATTTCTCATGCCCTCTTTAGAGACTTCCAGAAGTTTCTGTGTTTTCTGAAGTGCAGGTTATCTCACACAGTTTCACCTTCTGCTGGTACTTTTTTTGCAGCAGTACCTCTCTCTGTTGCCACCAGTGCACTCAGATGTACCCTATGGCTGTTCCTGAACAAATCCCTCCAGGAGGAAGGTTGCAGCCAAGTGAGAATTTGTTTCCCTTATATTGCCTCTGTCATTTCCTCATCTTGTAGTAATCTTCATGCACAGGAATTTCACATTAAACTGAAATTAAAACAGAGGAAAAGCATCACTAACAGTTCAGATATTTGCCTTAGTGTGGTTCCTTGCTCAGAGCCAGGACCTGAGAGCTGGGGCACAGCAGTTCTGTCAGAAAGAGGCCCAGTCCTGAGAAGAGAGATGTCACCTCCATCCTCAGGAAACTGTTCTAATATCTAATTATGCTCAGGATAAAAAATTTACATTTTATTTCCTATTCAGCTTTTTCCTGACTTCAGCTTGCAACCACTAGACCCTGTCATGCTTATGTTTGATTAATTAAAGAGGACTGAACCCTTGCTTACCCATTGCCTTTACAGGGAGCCTGTGACCAAGACACGTCTTAATCTCATCCTGATCAGCTTACTAAAAAAATTTAAAATATTCTAGAAATGAGTGCATTAAATAGAACAAAATCAAACCTCAGGGAATTTAGAGCTGAGGTAGCCTAACACTGGATTTCAATGTGTACATAAATATGTACATTTTAAAGTTTAAGCAATTAAGATACCATGTAGACAGAAACTATGGAGTAAATTTAATAGCAGAGGCTTTTGTTTTGTTATGCTATGACTCATTTTGCTTAGTTAGGTACTTTTTGTTGCTGTCATTTTGTTTTGCTTGGGTATTTCCTTAAATCTTAGAAACCTAATTTTGGTCAGTGCTGTCAAACAAACCAGAGCTATACACAGGCTGGGTTCTCAGTCAGCACCCTGCTCCTGCATGCCTCAGGAAAAGGAAAGGACTGCAGAAAACCCACAATATTCCCCTTCTGCTGGTTAATTCCGAGGGCAGTAGTCAGTAACTTGAACACCAACACATGAAAGCTCTTGGTATGCCACTCCCTTGTTAAGGACGATCCATAATGGCTCATGAAACCTTCACAGGAAGTATGAAGAGCTGTCCATAATGAGAAACTCTGCTGTCATGTAAACTACTCAAAGACAAGATTTCTCTGCCAAGATCAAGAGATAACAAAAAGAAAAAAAGAAAAAAAAAAAGAAAAAAAGAAAAAAAGGCTATTTAGGAGTTTACAGAGCATATTGTTTCAAAGAGATAAAGAGCCAGCAGAAACACAGATCTTGTTTAAGAACTGAAGCCCATTTAATTTCAGACTTCTCCTCAACCATTCTCTCCCCTCTTCTCTACTCTTATAAAAATCACTCCATGCTCTTTGCAGTTTACAGTCAGTTTTTTTTCTATCCTGGTTCCGCCCAAAACCGCCTGTTTCAAAGGCCCCGTCTGAGTGGCAAAAGGCAAGGAACGGTTCTGAAGGCTAAAGTGCTAAAAAGTCTTCACATTCGCCACAAAACTGACCAGGCTGCACCTTGGCATAAAGTGATACCCATCCTTTAGCTTTGACAGCAGTTCAAAAGTATCAGCTTGCAGACAAAAAGGAAGAAAAATGGCTAGAAATGCAATTATCATGGACCAGTTCTAGTTCTACTGCTTTCAGAACAGTAGAGATTCCCAGAAGTGAGCATATTGCTCTTGCATTACTTCTTACTATTATCTGGGGGGTTGAGGTTTCTTACATGATTTGCCATGTGTTTAAGACTGTAATTGGTTAATTGCATTTCTTTATTGGTTATTCCACAAACCACATTTAAAAATCCTAATGCCAGAAGTGGTAAGGTAATTTCCAAGTAAATTCTGGAGAGCAAAAGGAAAAAAAATGGGATAAAAATACTAGTACCACTCTAGTACTATATATTTTAAAGTACTATGACTTCCCCTAGAGTCATTACTATGTTCTAAAAATTTCATTAGGACACTGTAACACTTCTCTACGTGGCACAATTCCTGTTTGCCAAAGTACGGGAGTATACAAAAAACAGTGAAAGATGTTCATATCCAAGTTATGTAGTTGTCAATATGTTCATATTTTAGTCAAAATTCCCTGAATGACAGGAATGTGACATCCCTTTTGAACTACTTTCCAGTTATTTTTGTTTGCAAATAGTTTGAGGCCATTAATCAGCAGAGCTTCCTTGAACCATTAACAGAACCGCTGTTCTGCTTGGTTGTTTCTCTTTGAAGGGGATTACAAAACCATTTGCTGTAGTTTCAATCCACATGGGTTCCTGCTCTGAATTGCATGCTAAGTTTAGGGATAAAGCAAATTCTTCATCTGGTTTCATGTCAAAACCATCTGAAGTCAGAGAGTTCTGCACAGAACTGATGCAGAGCCATAAATTGTCCAAGTTTACTACAGATTGGTCCAACTGTATTTGTTGGAGAAAGGGTGGGAACTAGAGCAAACTCTTGAGGGAAAATGAGCTAAGTTTCAAACAAAACTCAAGACCAGGCAAATTTTACATCATTTCAAGTTTCACAGCCAGCATATTTAGAACTCTTTCCATATCTTTTTGTCCAAACAATGGGACATGGTCCACAATGTTCCTGAGAAAGGCTAGCAGATCAGCTGAGGAAAGAAAATACGCCACGTTTCTCTTGTAACTGAACAAAGTTCCACATATTTTTAATTCAAAGTACTCATGCTCTTGTTATGTTCACTTCCCTAAACAGACACACATGCAGACTAGTGGACTTGACGTGTCATTTCCCACATTCAAATGTACAAGTGAGGTTCAGTTGCAATTGGAGACAGAAAACAAAGGAGGACGTCATCATTTGTTTGGGCAACCTCAAAGCTAGACAGAATGCATTGGGTGCTGAGCATCAGATACTGAGAAAAACAAGTGTTAATTTCTCAAAAATAACAGTGAAAAAAACAATTTTGGAAAAAATCATCTGATATTTGACAAAAGAATACATCCAAGGAAACCACAATCTCATTCTGCTAGCAGGAAAAAAAAATTAGAAAGCATATATTCTTGTTGGATAAATTTGTTTTGCCAAATTCTCAGTCAGCACACAAGAGCTCATCTTGGTTGGAGCAGGCATTCTATAATACTATAATTATTTTAAGAAAAAATTGTTTTCAAAACTAAATGCTTTTGTGTTCTTTTGTGAGTTCCTACTTCTCTTCCAGATATTTTATGGCAAAGAAAGAGCTGAAAGTTTTAGAGAGAACGTTTAAATTCTATCTCATCTTCCTGAGCTGCTCCATGTGGGCAAAGTATCACTGTTTGTCACTTCAACTCAGCACAAGAAGATAAACAAAGTTTTTAGTAGTATCTCCTACTAGAATATTTGATATAACTGGAAAAAATAGATAAGCTTTTGGGTGTACGAGCAGGACCTTTATGTGCCAAAAAGCATGTTTAACATTTTCCATTGATAAAAGACATTACTCACCAAAGTGTGTTCTTTTGTTTCATCAAAACACCATAAATCTGAAAAAAAAAATATTCCAGCTAACACTGCCTGGGAAGAGATATGTTCAAACACTGATTGTTGTGCCTGCAAGGATGACAGGGCAACCCTGAAAGCTGTGTCCGTGATTTGATTTTCCAAACATAGTCATCCAGTGCTGTTTGAGAGAGCTTAGGGTATGTAAGGCACCCACATGGGCTTGGCCAGTGTCCCACAGGACCTACAAGGGTCTATGCTCTCCTGGAGGGACTGACGGAGGCCAGGTGAGCTGCAAGAGGTACCTCAAAGGCACATTTAAGCAACTGAATTCTGCCCATATGTCACATGAGAAGGCTGTTGAAGCTGAAACCAGGGTTTGTAAGACAAGAGGCCTACAGAGGTGGTCATTTATAAATATTTACCCAGATTGGTTTCATCTGGAGTTAAGTTTTAAAATGGCGTGAGAGAATGGATATAAAACAAATACCTCTCCCTTTCTCCTAAACTTTTAATAAAGGAAGATGTTACTGAGATATTGGAAATACGATGGTTGAGCTTCCTAGACAAAGACATGTACAGGGCAGTGTGTAAACCTGGCTATTGCTCTACCAAAAAAAAGCTGGAAATTGATTTGAAAAAAAGCAGATCTCTTTTAAGGGCCGAGATCCAAACCCAATAGGGTACTTGGGCTCCCAGTGCTTATTTAGGCACCTAGCTTTGTACTGAGACCAACAAGAATGAAACGCTGATCCCATGTCCACGTGACATACTGGACAGCACCAGTATGTCTGGATATCTTCACTCAGCAGGAATAGCAACACAACAAGTGCAGTCCCTTTTCTTTTTTTCAAAACCCTCATCTAAGACCTGACACTTCCAGGAATAGAAAATACGATCACCCCATTCTTCTACAGTTTATAACTGCCCATGTTGAGTGATCGTGCCACTAGCGGTGATCATCCTGAGCTTCTCCAGAGCTAAACCATGGCTCTGGGGGCCTCCTCCACAGGTTGAAATCTCTGGGCTTGTTGTGGACTTGCAACTCTTTGAGTCTGAGGTGGAGAGTTTGATCTGAAGTGAGGTTCTGTCCAGCTTCATGTGCAGCCAGTGTCAAAACTGTGCAAAAGCCCTCAAGTTTTTGCATGATATTCTAGGACATGAATAAGGTACCTGCCACCTGCTTGAGCCTTAACAAAGCTAAGGAGTATTTTGGACTTAGAACAAATTCACTCTTGCAGGGTTTTTCTTTAACGTTGTTCTGCAACCAAGTCAGAGGTCCTTACACACCTGCAGGTCTCCTGCTGAGCAACTGTCAGTACTGCATAGTATTAAATTAATCTTGGCATTTCACAGTGTTCACTAATTATAAGCACATCTGTTGAAGAGCAGTTTGAGTAATTTTGCAGAGGGATGAAAATCCCAATGTCAATGTGTTTGATGCATGTGTTTGTTTCCCCTTAGAGTGAGGGTGGGATAAACACTATTTAAAAATCTGTAATCTTCATTTCTCTTCCAAACAAATGTATACGCTCCCTCAGCACCCCTGGGGAATATCACTGTAATATAGAAGACTCTCAGGGAAGATGAGCAAGCCTAAGGGTAAATTTTTTCTGTGAATCTCTTCATGCCTATTAAAACTGATTTAAAATAAAAATAAAATTCAGAGAAAGCAACCAAACTCAGGTCCAGGCAGAGGACTCGCACCTGGGATTGATGGGAAACTGCAGTCACTGCAGCATTAGGAACTTCTGGATCACAGAATCATATAATATGCTGAGTTGGAAGGGACTCACAAGGGTCATCGAGTACAACTCTTGCCATGCCAAAGACCACTCCAAGAATCCACCATGTGCCTAAGACCACGTGCACATCCCTTCACGCCTTGTGCAGCTGAGA
Organism: Pipra filicauda; assembly: GCF_003945595.2. Classification (NCBI taxonomy): domain Eukaryota; kingdom Metazoa; phylum Chordata; class Aves; order Passeriformes; family Pipridae; genus Pipra; species Pipra filicauda. The sequence goes on from NW_024104427.1 coordinate 214,061, forward strand.
GCCATACATGGCTGTAGATGGTGTCTCCTTTCACCTCTTGAACCCTGACTTGGGTCCAGCTTCATATTTCTGGCATTGTGAGATAACTGTCTTGCTCAGAAACAAGTTTGTGAGACTGAAATATTCTGTTGTTTATCTATTTTAGCAAAGAAAGCAGTGAGAGCAAAAAGGTTACCATTTCATTTACACAATTTTCCTCATTCACAGTAGACAATCTTGGCAACAAGACCTACTATGTTATAAGACCGGTTTTCATATTCAAACAAATATCACATTACCACAGACAATGGAATATTACTACTTGGTGGTCTGAAATCCTGTGTCCTGAACCTTTTGTTTTAATGTGGATAAGGACTAATGATCCTGGAGTCAGTAGGGTTGTGCCGGTGTCACGGTCAGCTGAGAAGGGGATGCTTTGTCTCTCTGTTTTTGTTTGAACTTCAGACTCTCATGGGAGCTTTGCTGTGCGTCACACCAGGCCCTCCTTGACCCAAATACTTCTTGTCTCCCTTCACATGTCCCTTGTGGTCAGCTAAAAGCTATCAGCAAAAGAGTGGGTTCTCCAGAGATAATGCTATCTCTCAGCCTTTGGTCCTTGGGCAACACCAGCCCAAATTTTGTCCTACTAATCTGTCACTTTTTATCTTGTATTTAAATGTGCTTAAAATCCAAGAGAAACTGCTTCGGACCCTGGTGTCCAGCGGCTATTTTTCAGGAGAGGATAAAGCTGGTGCTGAGCACACAGTGGTTTTGCACCATGGATGGGTGAGCAGCAGAGTGCCAGCAGCCCATTCATCAAAGACATCAGCCCACTGATGGCTCTGGTGCAACATTCACCATTCAATCAGATATTCTGGAGTCATCCTGTCTGCCTCGCACTGGTGAGAGTCCTGGCAAGCCAGTTTATCTCCTTGCACAGATACTCGCAGCCCTGCTGGGGCCGAAGCTCTGGGGCACATCAGCACATTAGCAGAACTGAGAAGGAAATCTTAAATCCTTCATGACCAGAGTCTGGTACTTGGGATGACCAGAACGCTGGTGTGGGTGGGAGACAGGGGCAGAGGAGTCTGACCTTTGTGAGTCACCTCCACTATCAGCAGCGTGTTGCTTCAATCCAGAGGATTTTCCCTGGCACCACTCATCCCCACCAGCCCTGCAGTGCTTATGCTTTTCTGGGAAAGAAACTCAACAACCCTGGGAGGCACCTCCTCTGAGAGGGACTGAAGTGTATTTTCCCATGCTCCTGGATCCCCCAGAGCTGTGCAGATCAAAGCCTGGTGCAGTTCAGGGACACAGCTGAAGTGAAGTTCATGCTGACCCACCCTGTGGCTTGCAGGATAACTGCAGTGTAACCAAAGCTTGGACATGGTTACCTGATGGTGTGGACAGCATGGGTGTCAGTGCTCTTCCAGCAAAGGCTGTTTATTTGCAGGGTTGTGATGATGTGGCAATCAGGCTTCCCGGAAAGGGGCATCAAGCTTGTCAGAATTTGAGAAGCATTTGAACAATGCCCTCAGGCATATGGTTCCTTGCGTTGACCTGTGCAGGGTCAGGAGTTGGACTCAATGGTCTTTGTAGGTCCCTTCCAACCCAGGATATTCTATGATTCTATGAATCAAGGGCAGTCCTGGCTGAAGCTGCCATGGTGGCAGAGGACAAGAAAGGAGACAGGCAGCAAAGATGCCAGCAAAGCTGGCACAGTTTCATATGCCATAAAAACAGCAGCATATCTTCCCCTGGGTCACTGCACTGAAATCAGCAGAGGGACAAACTTGTCCTGCTAATGACTCAGGTGATGCCTCTGAGCCAGGAGTGCTTTGCTCCTATGCTGAGACCATGAAGTTGGATGTGAGCAAAATTCCTGTCTGGTTAAAAAAAGGTGAACTAAAGGACAAAGAAACAGCTCTGTTATTGTCTAGACCTCCAGATCATATCCTTAGAGGCTATGATGCAGCTTATTCAGCAGAGGAAAAAAATTGCTTGGATAAAAGCTTCTTACCCATTCTCATGCTCTACTCTCTAGTGAAAGTGTTTTTAGTATAGAACTACACCACTTTAATAATATGCACTTCTTCAATAAAAAAGCATGACTCACACCTCTGCACAGGAGATTAAAGATGTGTGGAAACCATAAAAACACTTATCCAGCATGTAAGGCCAGCAAAGTCACTTATCTTCATGGAATATTTTAATGTCTGTCTTGTTCTTCCAGGAGAGCTATGGGACAATTTACACCTTTAAAAAGCCTCAGCTTGTAAATAGATATCTAAAATAAATTTTCTAAAGATGGTTCTGTAAAACAGTTTTAAAAGGAGTGATATGGGGTTTAACAGGGCATTCTTGGTTTTAGCACCCGTTGTATTAGCCATAATTTCTTCATGTATTAATATAATGGAAAGGAAGCAGAAGAGCCTCCAACAGAGATGGCAGAGAGGTGCTGACTGGGTAAGTGTCTTCCTCAGCATGAATCCTAAAGGATTAGTGATGCCATAAGTCAAGCAATTAGACCCCAGCTCTCTACTCCTATCTGCCTTGTCTTGCCTTGCATGAAGGTCATGCCTGTTCATTTGGGCCACCTTTCCTTCTGGAGTCACTAGCTGCACCCCAGAAAATCTTGTTCCCTACCCCAAATGCTGTGGAGCCCTGTGGTTAGGGCCTGGCTTGGCAGACCCATGTCTTCATCCTCCTGGGAAGCCTTTAACCACAAGCCTAGAAAGCAAAAGTGAGACACCGTCACCACCTGTCTTTGAGCTAAACTTAGTGCAAAGTGTGTGGACAATCATAGTCACTTGATTTCATATTTGAGTTGTCTCCCAAGACAAATATCTCCTTCCTCATCCTCAGGTCCCAGTGAGAGGGGGCTCCTGGGGCAGACACTTCAGTGGATTTTGGTACCATTTGACATGATGAAAAGTACCTGGGATAGTCATCAGAGTCTATGGTGAACAGAGGGCAGCCTTTGGGATCTGCATGGCTGACAACATTATGGACAGGAGCATTTTGAGCTCTAATTGTCCAAAAGCTTGAGCTTCTTTTCACACCTGTGCACGGACCTGCACACACACACACACACACACACACACACACACACACACACACTCTCACACTCTCTCAACAGTTGTACATTCAGTGATCAACTGGCTGTGTTGAGGATGATCTCAATTAAAACATGTCCTTGTAGGCAAACTGTGGTGATGCACAGGGGTCTAGAGGGTAGTAAAAGTTCCTGGACTTTTGATGATGTTCATTACAGGCATCCATTCAGCTGAAGCAGAGTTTGATATTAATCTTTAGCCGTAGCACTCTTAATTGCACGTCCCACCAAACTGAGTTTCACTAGATATCATATCACCTAATTTTAGTCTAATTTAATCTGTTGTAGAAGTGCCCAGTATATTTTACTGGTATCAGCCCAAAGCCAAGCATGCAGCTGAGTCTGCAGACAAGGAGGGAGGGTGATTTACTGCGACAGGACTCCTGGAGCTCTGGCCAGCAGCAAATCAGTAGCTGTGTAGAGCATGAGCATTTAATGGGGAAAACACATATTCCTTGAATGGTCTGCTGGAACATAAAAATAATATCCAGCCACCCAGGCTTGTGCATGTATATGTCTTTTAGTTAAGGAGCTGCCCCAGATTTGGGATCACTTAAGGAGATATATGTGTCACTGGTCAGAGGTGCCCAATTCGGATGCAAAAATCAGGGGTTTAATGCAAATGGTGATAAGCAAACATCTTCTGGAGGTCATATTGAGTTAGTAGGCTGTCCAGGACTGCAGCCAATGTAGAGAAATTAGACTGACCAGACTGAGCTAAGCAGCCCCTGAGGTGCCTACCCAGGTGACAAAACCCCTGCAAAGCTCTAATCATCAATGTTTGATTAGAGCTGTGCAGAGAAGCAAAATCTACAGCCCCACAATTAAAATTACTTTAGCATACTTGCACTTCCCATGGTTGATCAGCAATGTAAATCCAAGCTAATTTATATTTTGGAATAGCAGGAAAGTGGAGGTTAAAAGAAATTTTTAAGATATTAAAGTAATAAACACCTCTTCAATTTGTCAAAGGTCCACACTCTTCTGTTCTGTCCCTGTCAGTAGGCACATCTCTGCTTAGCTCCCACCCACCACCCCTTTACAGTGCATAGAAAAGGAAATACTTTGAGGTGGTTATATAATTTTCTGCTTAAAAATTGCTTCCACCACTTACCGTACTTATCTGCCTCGAGCTGCTAGGCATGTGACCACTACTTTGCATATCCCAAGAGATTAAAACATGTTTCTGACTCCTTTTAAGTAAAGAACACGTAAGGAACAGCCTCTCCCTGTTCTGGATCGTGCCATGTATCATGTCGAAGTGACTTGTGTACATCTAGTGCTACACTGGAGAACAGTTGGGAACTCCTTTATGGAGACTTTGTGAAAATGACGCAGAGGGATTAGTATGTAGTTAGTAATGTTGTTTGTCACGGTATAATTTATTGGTGCCGAATAGTAATTTCATCAGTCATTACTCTTGTGCAATACTTATAAATTTGCAGCACTACATGGAGAAGGAAAGCTTAGGCAGTTCAATCAGCCATAATATTTAGCAAGGGTAAAGGCAAGGATAAAACTATGTAAAACTGTGAGGCAGTCCTTGCCAGAACTAGAACACAAATGTGATTAAAAGCCATCTCTGCTTAGTAGGGTGCTGAAACACACTCAGAAACGTGAGCACATGTTCTTGCTGAACACAATACTATCCTGCTCAGGAAAAGGGGAAAAAGTCATATGGAGGGAGTTGGAGTCAGGCTATGCACAGAGGGGAAGTTTTTTGAAGGCTTCTTGCTGGTATTTAGTTCACCAGCTAAAGGCTTCTATGAAAATCTACTCACAGGTATGTAATGGCACCTGTGTTGGGACACTTATTTAAATTAACTATTTATTCTCTCCCCCCGCCCCCCCATAACCTTACTGGCCTAATAAACCTTACCTTTTTTTGCAAAAGCATCTTAAGCTGCTTGACCTGCAAGCATTGCAGCAGAGCAGAGGGTTGCTAGCCCTCCCTCAGAGGCTATATGTGTTAGAGGATTTTATACTTGATGCCATAACTCTGCAGGAACTACATTTAATGCACTCAGGAAATGAGTAATCCCTGTCAGACTGCAGCACACACGTGCACATTGAGTTGTTCTTTGAAAATGGTGTCATTGTGCCCAGAATATGGATACAGGAGAAGGAGGTGAGACCCACAAATATTGCCCTGGGGGATGGTCTGGCACTTCCCGGAATCTGTCTAAACTTCTAATATCTTGGCAGCATTTTCCCTTATAACTGATATCTTTCCATCCTTCTTTCTATCTGTCTACCTTCCTTTTATTTTTTCTCTTTTTCCTTTTTCCTTTTTTCTTTCCTTCTTTCTTCTGCCTCAGTACCTTGCCTTGCCTAGCCACCTTCCTAATTCAAAGACACCCAGCTCACAAAGTTTATATCTGTGAACAATATCTTCACATGCAGAAATAAAGTCACTTCCAAGCTTTGGCATTTGCAGGAGTTGAGCCTGAAGTGTTAAAGTACAAACACTTTCTGATCAACCATTCTCTTGATAACAGATGGCCCAATCTATGCTCCAAGATTGTCTTTAACTCTGTCTGACCCAACATAAAACCAAATGTTCATAAACTGCAGTTCTCCATACCCCAAGATGTCCATTTTTGGCTGTAAATCTGGAGTACATGCTGTTATCTGAGATTTGTAACAGTCATGTGCGACACGGGGAGGTGCGTTAGCTGACTTTGGGGGGAGTCTGATCAACACAGGCAGATCAGTGCGTCCGCCAAAAACTTCAGCTTCTTCTGAGAAACTTTCTCTGCCAGTATTTGCAACGTGATAAAGTTATTTTTTCATTTCCCTGGATAGTACCTCACCTCATACCTTGGGTGAATGTACCAGGCCCAAGCCATAGGAATTATACGCATTAAAGGCCACAGGAATCACATCGCACTTGGATGGGATGGGACCCCCTTGTATATCACTAGAATCTGGGTACAAGATCTACCAGCATGAATGCTGCCTCTTTCCATTGGCATTAATTGCCTCAAGGGCAGGAGTGCAGAGAAAAAAATTCCAGATGTAGAGCCCACAGAGGTGCTGAAATAGCACCTTGAAGTTAATGAATTATGAGGAATCAAACCATACCTCAGCTGTCTGTCTGAAAACACTCTTCCCCAGCATTCATTCCACTGCTAATGGGTTGTGATCACACACTGCTGCTGAGAAAGGAACAGGGAGATATCTCCAACTGGGTGCTTGGCACACCCTTATTTCAGGAGGAAAAGGGCTGGATCTGCTATTTTTGATAAAGTCGCAAATTCTGTTGATCAAATGGATGCAAAAAAAAAGTATCACCTTTTTATAACATTAAACTTTTGTCTCAGGCTTCAAAACAAGAAAATAAGAGAGAATTTGCTTTTAAGGTATCTATAAAATAGACAAATGTTCAGGTTTCATTGATGCGAAAAAATGTCTTTTCACAGGCATTATTTTTTGCAGAGCAGGGGGAAGGGGAACTTCTAATATGTTTATACTAGGATTAATATTAGGAGCGAGTTAGTTTTTCCAAGGTTCAGCAGAGCATGAGAGGGAAAACAAAACAAAACTTATTTTCAGGAATGTTTATCAATGGGTTCTGGTCATGATTTGTGTTTTGAAACTTGGGAGGCCAGTTTTTGAGCCTCACTGTTAGTGTTTAACTTTAGGATTAGGAATTATTGAGTTAGGTTCATTAAAATAGCTGGGGTTTGTCCTTCAAAAAATTTAAGAAAACATGGTGTAAGCCTTGGAAGGAAGGTCTCTTTCTGGGTAACAACAGCCTCATTCAGCTCGAAGCATATGGCTGTCTTTGTTTTAGAAACCTGTGTTAAAATAAGGGTAACGGTCCCCATTCCAGCAGAATCATCAGCTCTGTTCTCAGGGATTTACGTAGCTCTCCATAATACCAGTATAAGCCTTGGGAAATCTACTGAGATCCCAGCATATTAAAACTACTGTAAGTGTGATGGGAGTCAGTTATTCCCTAAATTTCATGTTCAGTTCCCAGTTTGAAAAGAGGGGAGGGTGAAGGACTGACATCACAGACAGGGTAAGGCTGGCAAAGGGCATCGCTGAACTCTCTGTGTGAGTAATGGATGAAGATACTGAAGAATTAAAAAAACACCAAACCTTGAGGAGAGACTAATCCCAGATCTCAGCATAAGGACATCCTCTTGGGAACGCATGAAGAAGCCAAAAGTGCTCGTCCTACTGCAGTGGGCTATTCTGTAAAACGCACACTGCAAAATGGCACAGGTAGAGGACAAGGCTCCTCCAGGAGCAACCCTCACTCATTGAGCTTCCCAAATGACTTGCAGCAGCATGTGTGGCTGTGTGCCAAATGCATGGTAGGATCTTTGCATTGCCATTCTCAGCAGGACCAGTTCTGCCTTCAGCCACTTTAATGTAACAGAATTCAAAGCAGCTGCCCTGTTATAACATGCACTAGGACTAGCCCCAACTTGTCTACGTGTGATTGCACTCACAAATGTCCCATTAATTGAGAACAGTCCTTAGTGGGTTTTCATTTCAAGAAGAGTTTTAGAAGTTTGGGTCACTGTAAACAGAATTGTGCTCTCCTCTGTTTTGGGTGTTTTACAGCAACCCAGCTTTTTTCTGCAGCCCAAACAGCTGACTGGAGCTGGCAGCAAGACAGTGAATCCAGTTTACGATGACTTTCAAATTTTCAAAATGTGTTTTGGATCTGTCTTGGAGTGAAAACAAAACGTTTTGAACTTTTTTGCACTGTGAAGTCACGTCAAGACCATTTTTGCCTAGGAAGACTCTGACCTTGCCTCGGTGGTGCAGACTGCAAAGACAGCCTTGGCAGTTCTGCTGGGTAGCAGTTGACTGCTTAGTACTCTGGAAAGAGCAACTCAACAATGTATGGAAAAACTTGGAAACCTTCAGATCTGTCTGTAAGACCAGCTGATTCCTAGCCCAGAGAAGCTGTGGATGGCCTATCCTTGAAAGTGTTCAAGGCTGGGTTGGATGGGGCTCTGAGCAACCTGGTCTAGTGGAGGGTGTCCCCATGGCAGGGGTGTTGGAACTAGATGTTCTTTAGGGTCCATTCTATGATTCTGCTCTGGACAGTTTCTCCTAGGTGGGATAGCTGCTGTGACTTTACTCAGGAATGCTACAACTCTTCCTAATGATTTGAGGTCGCAGTGACATTGAATTTCTGTGACAACAAACCAGTCATGGGCAAAGTGGGTTGGGATCCCAATTCCCAGCCTCACCTTTCCCTTTTACAGATAACACCAGCTTGCTGATGTAGACACCACTCTTCTCATGTTTCTGCACTTAGCACAGGGAGATACACTGTGCAATAACTAGATAAAAACAAAGAAAAAAAATACCTTATCAGTCTTGAAACCACCTCTTTTTCCTTCCTTCTGCTTTTTTTTTTAATTCTTCCAACAGCTCTGTTTCATTTGTTGTTTAAGAGAGATAGGCTTACTGAAAAATGCAAGCCCCGGTCCAGAAAATACCAATCCTAAGTTAATTTTTCCAGGCAGAGACCCTGGCTATGCCTTATTTGTACTCAGTGGTGTATGTCAACTCTCACATACTTTCAGGCCTGTCAGGAATTACACCAGCGTTGGATTATAGTGAACTTGATTTTGAAAAGAGGAGAAGCTGTACTACTGTAATCATTATTTAAACCATATTCTTTTGCTTTATTGAATGCCAGGCTCCCATTCACACATAGCATATAATACAATCAAAAAGAAAGGGCCTGCCTTTGGGAAAAAAAATCCAACACTTTTTTTTTTTTCAGATAAATTAGTCTTTTTTTTTTTTTGCATAAAAAATATGATTTCAGCTGGAGAAGAGGCAGAAGAAAATTGTGACATATATTTATTGACCTTTAGAACAAAGGGACTTCCTGCGAAACATGACCCCATGTGTCAGGTGCTGTGAAAGTACGAAACTTCTCCCTGAAGAACTTTCAATCTGAATAGAAAACAGTCAGAAAAACCCCCATATTTTTAGTATATATTCCTATTTTACAAATGGAGAAATAGACCAGTGAGAGAGTGGATGTTTTATCAGAAATATGCTAGATTTAAAAAGCAGCCTCTCTGGGAAGGCAGTCAGATGCACTAACCGCAAGATTATCTTTCTTAGTTATTATCTTTTCAAAAGATTTCACATCATAATTTTTGCCATTCTGGTTAATACCACATTGAGTGGAAAAAGCAACCTACTTGTCACATAGATTACTAGAGCAGACCTGCCACCAGCTACCCATAAGGATGCACTGCCCGTTGTGCGTTCTTGATGATGCTGTGAAGTCCACGTAGTTCACCCAGCCATTACCTCCACGCAATTTTTGCTACCTCTTTCTGCTTCTCGTACCAATTATTTCCACATGTTACTGTAGAGCTCATCTTATGTGCCAGGATTACCTAAGTATGCAGTCCAATTCAAACCTGGTACCAAATCAATTGGACATCAAGGCATTGTCCAAAGAACTGGCAAACACCAAATGCCCAGAAGCTCTTCCACATGGAGGTTAGTTATTTTCCTCCTGCCCATCCATCTTCCTTTTTCCCCATCAAACATAACTGGACACCTATGATTTCTTAGCCACAAAGTACATGGTTTATATTTGAAGAAAGACATTTGTAATAAAGATGACAGATTCATGTAAGCATCCAGTGAACCCGTACTGTCTTCTTCAATGTTTATATTAACTTATTGTGCTCTACTCTCCTCAAATAATTACATAACTAGCCACAGTCATTTCAAACAGCCCTTCAACCCACATCAGCCTCGTGTATAAACATTGGTGCTTTATACAGTCATTTTGTATGAAATTTGTCTGCAGGGCAACAGTTGGCTGTACTGTATGCCTTTTGTGAGATGATTCAGACAACAGTTAAGGCTCAAAGTGCTTTTGATTTCCTTGCAAACAGACTGTCTGCCTGCCCTGCTATCTGTAGCCCAAGATCTAAGAAGGGGTTGCCCAGTATGGCCTGTGTCCAGAGTCCTGCTAATAAATCACTGAGCTGCAAATAACAGGCACAAACAGATTCCAGGCATCAGAACCCCTCACTCCATAACTGCAGGCACAAAGTCTTCGATCATTTCTTTTAAACAGGTCCAATTTCAGCTCAAGCACCCACTGTTAATGGATCAGTCACTGCAAGGCTGCAGGAATATGGTTTCTGCAGGAATGCTGCCCGAGCAGCATTAATTTGTGTCTCATTTGGGGTCATTAGCTTGGACTCAGCCCTGCTCTAACCATAAATGAAGGAAGACTGAGCTTATCTGGAAAGTCTTGGTGGCTTTCTGCCCTGTAAGGAGCAGTCCCATACAGTAAAATTAAAAAGACCTGGAGATCCAGAAAATTAGGCAAAGCAACCTAGCTCTCATGGAGACAAAGCTGTCCCTTCGGAAAAATTTCAGGCACTCTTAAAATCGAGAGTGCATAGGATGAGTCATCGTCTGACTCCCCACCCTGCTTTTGGGCAGGGAAGGTGGTGCAATGGTCCAGCAGAAAAAAGTGTGTCATCCCAACAAGACTGTTCATCTCACAGTGCAAAAATTGCCCGTGAGGCAGTGAATCCTGTTACTGTGAGTGATTAGACACTGTGTGTAAGGACTAGCAGAAGAAATAAGCAGTAATTCCAATTTAAAACCTTTTTACACATATAATAGAAACCTGAGCCAACATCTTTGGCCTGGGGACAGACTCGTGTCCCTTCACCTTCATCCTTAAATGTTGCAGTTGTATGTCAAAGTGAAGATAGTTTTGCACCACAATAGCCCATATTCTTGAAAGGAAAGCAAGGAACAAAAAAAAATCGCAGGAAATTTTGTTGATTTCTCTCAAAATTTGAGGAAACGGGCACTTCTGCCTTTCCTCTCACTGGCAGGAGGGGTTGTGGTCTTTGTTCCTTGGAAGGGGGAAAGATGCAAGCCTCTGGGCTGAGTAAAGAATATTTTTTAGAAGTCATCTCTTCCTCAGTGACACATCCTCTTGTAGTACATGCACACAAACACACACACACACACACACGAGCACACAGACACACATTTTCTATTTCATTAAAAACACTCTGGTAACAATCAAAGGCAGCTCATAAATGTCATATTTTGAAAAGCAAAATGCGCGATTCCCTCTTTAGAGCAGTTTTTATGACAAACAGTATACCAATGTTTGTGTATAATTTCTAGGACTATAAAATAAATTTTTATGGCTCTTAGGCTAATATCTGAAAAGTAGAGTACATTTTCATATGAAATTCTTTCACAGTATTTAAAGCATAATATCCTTTGCCAGTCCACCCTTCCTCTCCTCGTTTCTCCTTCTATGCAAAGCCATGTGACAAAAAGCAAAGTGCTTTTAAGAAACATACCTCTGGCCTAGAGCCAGCCCCTCATTTTCTTTTTTTTTTCTTTTTTTTTTTCTTTCTTTTGGTTTTGCCAGTTGAAGCTGACAGATATCTATAGCAAACAGTTAACATATATAAACATGTCAGCTATAAAACAAATATACTTTGAAAGAAAACAGAAAGCTGGAGCGGTTCATGCTGCAAGACAATGTTGGTGCAATTAGCAGACGTAGGGTGTGGGGTCTTCAGGGCGTGTTTGGCAGGTCTATCCAAGGTAGAAGTATCTTTCTTCTTCACTCTGTCAAGTTCTGTGTGGATGGCATGGACAAAAGACAGACCCCTGGTGTCACAGCCACCATCTGGTACAGATGAAAAGAAGGCATAAGCAGTTTTTGATGCTGACTGGTGAGGAGGTGTGTGTGAGAGACAGCTGTGAGCGTGCCTTTCTGGAATACGTTTCACAGGTCGAATAAGCTACATCGTCACTGAATTGCAACCACTTAGAGGCTTGATCCTGCAAGGCTTCTGTTGTTGGATGCTGAGCCCTCCTTCCTCTGCTCCAGTGAGGCTTTCCTCTGCTATTTATTACCGCATGGTGCTTACTGTGATTATAAACGGATGAGACTGAATTAATTAGAGTTAGGAAAGAGAAAAACAATTAGCAGTGTACTGTGAGCAGGCTCACAGCACCCCACCAGCAAGGAGTCACCTCAGCACCAGAGTCACCTATAATGTCGTGGGATGTTGACCCTAGAGGGATACACAAGGTTGGGGCAAAACCCAAAGGGTGATGACCAGAAAGGGAGGGAATGGTATCTTGCTTGGTTCTGCTCCCTGCTATGCTGAAGGGCACATCCCTTCACTGACCACTGTGTTCTGTTGGGGTAGAGGTGTCCGTGGGTCCAAGCTCATTTTTGGCATTGCTGTTATCAGACTGAATGAGGAAAATAGTCATTGTAACCTGCCTGCCAAGTCAATGAGTGTGACTGGCATCCTTCAACAGTGGTTCAGAGTGGGCTTTTGCATGCACAATGCCACAGAATGAATCCAGGCCCTGCTGAGCCTATGTCCAGAGGTTCTCCTTCTTGGTGGGTCCTATGAAGCAGTCTAGCTCAGACCAGACACCAGGGTGGCTCCAGGCCATCAAACCCTAACAATAGGTTAAGAATAGACTAAACAGATAATTAAACAGATTAATTCCTCTCTCAAACAGAGTAGGAGTGCAATTAAATGGACTCAGATTTCCCAGGCTGGGAAAGACACCGCTGAAGGGGATATGATAGAGATCACGAGACTGGAAAATATGAATAGAAGATGACTGTTTGCTGTCTCTTCTAATAAAAGAGCCAGGGAACATCAGATGCAACCAGTTAGTGGCAAGTTCAGAGCAAAAAAAAAAAAAAAAATGAAACAAAGGAAGAGCCATTTTCCCCAGTGTGTAGTTAAGAGGGGGAACTCTTTGCCATAGGGCTACCACATACAGTCATGGAAGGAAAACCATTTAAAGGCTATTGAAGCCAGAGATGCCTCCCCTGGCTCAGGACAGAGCTGATGCTGCTGGCATCTGGTGAATGCAGTGGGGGACATCACTGGGCACTGGCCCTGCTCACACCTTGGCATCCATGAGGGGCAGGCCAGGTATGCCTTGGGATGGAGGATCAGACGGAATGAGTTCTAGTGTCTGTGTTCCACTGAAACAGCTTAAAATTCTCATTTTAAATCACAGTCCAAAGGGTCATTACCAGCAGAGATGCTACCCGTAGCTGGAAGGGAAGGCACACACTTCCACATGCTCAGAGTCCTTCAGGCAGTCCAGCCAGCAATACCTGAGCATCCTGAGAGCTGAATCTCCTCAAAAAAATTAAAACTGGGGTAAGGAGGGGCTTCATCTTTCTGATGCCTCCCAGGGACAGAAATGAAACCTTTCTTCTTTTGTGAGGGGAAGAAAAGAGGGATTAACAGCAGTGATGGGTGAAATTCAAACACTTCGCAGGTTTCGTTCAATTTGGGTAAGTCTAAAACAGATCTGGGATGGAATTTAAACAACGTGTAGATTTCAGAAAATGCCTTCCATTGAAGTGATTTCCCATGTCTCAGCTCATTTTTATTTAATGCAAATATAAATAAGAATGAAAACAAATGTTTCTGACCTCAAGAATACTAAAGATGTGATTCACCAATACTGAAATATGTGACAGAAAAGTAATTTTCAATTATTTTTTAATTTTTGCCAAAAAAAGGGAGATTTTTTTAAAGCCATTTTTAAATGTCAGATTTTTTTCTTCCCTTTCTTCTTTCCTGCCTTCCTTCCTTTCTAATTCACATTTTTAATGCTCAGTACTCCTTCATGCCACTCCGTCTGCTGCTGAAGAAAGGATGAAAAAGATTTTTAAACCTTTAGAGATAACTGCTGTTCATTTAAACCTGCTGGAAAAAAAATAGAAGAAAGAATTTTTAAGTGTGAAACTACATGGAAAACAAAGCTTCCTTTTTAATGTCTTTCTACCTGAAACAAGGGGAGGAAAAATACATGCAGAAATATTCTGTAAAGTGGGATGCCTGTACTTTTGCCTTTATCACTGCAGGCACAGGACATTCAATAGGTCTTACCCTGCTCATGGACAGGAAACTGAGACGTCACCTGGTAAAGGATATTATTAGAGGTGCTACGGTCCTTGGTTAGATCTGCTTTTACAGACACACAGGAAGTCTGCAGCAGAAAAGGGATTAAGAACAAGCCTTAAACGAGTGACCTCTCTCACCCCCAAACCACCTCTCTCATTTCTTTCTCTTTCCCAACAGAAAATACGTGCTGCTGATAGGGATAGCAAAAGGGAAGGCGACCCCTGAGACCACTGAGCTCTTCTGGGGAGATGAAGCAGACAATGCTGTCCAAAGCAGAGGCAGCATCATGATTTTATTTACTTTTTTTTAATTATTTTACTCCTCAAATATTTTCAGCAATAAAAAGGCACTTGATTTCCACTCAGTCCCAGTGTGGCACGGGACCTGCTAATACCCCCAGCAACTCAGAGAGTCCCTTTGGCAGCGCTGTCTCCTTTTCTGGGCCCTTTCCTGGTCCTCTGCTGCACAACAGTCCCCTGATCCTGGGGCCAAATCCTGAGCCAGCACATGTCGAGGTGACGCCGACTGACACTGGCTGAAGATTAGGCCCCTGAGATTAATTGCTAACTTTATAGCTCCGGTTTCAGGGTGGGATTTTCCAAAGCGCCTGTTTGGTACATATATATGTAACAGAGCAGGAGAAACTGCATAGATGGCTTTATCCCTCTCCACATAAACAAGTCCAGTCATTTATTTCAATTCATGAGAAAATCATCCTCCAAATAATAAAAATATCCAGAGAAGCTTTCTGCCAGTTCAGCAGAGCAGCACGCTGTGAGAGCTGCTTGCACTGAGCTCCTTGAGAAGAGGCTTCAACCCCAAGGCAAACATCTGTGGAAGTTTTATGAGAGCCTGGACCAAGAGAAAAGCCAACAGCAGACATCTGTAGGCTTCTTTTGGGCCAAGCACAAGAGATCTCAGTATCCGCTGTATGAGAAAGGATTGCTGGATATCATGGGTTTCATAGCTAGAGGCGAGGAAACCCTTACGGCTCCCTCAGCTGGAACATAATTTCTTGAGGTTCATGCCTCTTCCAGGTTAATTTTGTGTGTGTGTGTGAAATCTCCTTAAAGAACAAAACATAGGGCTGATCAATTAATAGATAGATAAACTCAGCATGATTTCCAGCAACTTGCCTGGGTCTAATGATTTAAGTCATGGCAATACTGGGCTGGTAGTAGCAGTGATGGACTGGCCATTTAACACCTGCAATAAAACTGGGCACTACTTGGAATTGCATCTCAACTGCTCACAAATTCCCCTGTCTTAATAGAATCATAGACTCACAGAATGGTTTGGGTTGGAAGAGACCTTAAAGATCATCTAGTTCTGACCCCCTACCATGGTCAGGAACACCTTCCACTAAACCAGGAATAACTGTAGGAGGTGGCATACAGCCTCCTGGGCAGTCACAGTCCTGTTCCTAAATGTGTTGTGCTTGCATGGGTTGTTAGTGGCTTTTTTCAGGAAGATATTGGTTTGTTTTTCTCTCAGGGCAAATCCAGTGACTTTTAAGACTGAGTTCTGAGGCTCTGAGTTCTGAATTTCGCGTGGGGCCACCAGCATATTGATTTGTCCGTGAGCTCGTGGGTAAAATTAACAACTGCTGTTGGAGAGTGGGTTGGTTCAGAAAGCTGAAGGGTGAGTGCAAGGGAGAGAAGAGAGACATGTGGGCTTGTAGGACCTCTAGGGATGCTAAGCATGATAGCTTGGTCTGCTGAGGAGCCACTGTTCCCAAGAAACCCTGGACAAACCCAGCTGGACATCCTCTCCCTGGTGCCGGTTGCTGCACTGGGGCCAAAATATAAAGTGGGCTAGGACATGAACGCAGACTGTGCTGTGCTCTTGTTTACTTTACAAGCATAGATGTGACCAACGTGTCTCACCACAGCTCTGAACTCCAGTTCAGCTGAACTGGAGACTGCAACAGCTGGGGGAGAGGAAA
Source organism: Pipra filicauda (assembly GCF_003945595.2). Lineage (NCBI taxonomy): Eukaryota > Metazoa > Chordata > Aves > Passeriformes > Pipridae > Pipra > Pipra filicauda. Next base: position 230,046 of record NW_024104427.1, read on the forward strand.
TGAGCTTGCACGGGTATTCGGCTGCTGGTGTCTCCTTTCAGCTGAAATTAGTGTCAATGGTTGTTGATGCTACAGGTCATTTCCTGTCTCTCCCATTAAATCTGGAACTTCAGTGGATTTCCCAATGGTAAAGAGAGGTCTGGCCAGCTTTCCAGCCAGCTTTTCAGACTTAGTAGTGTTCTTGTGAGCACTGGATAGTAATTATGAAGCAGGATGTAACCCATGTCACACAGAAGTTCACAGCAGAGATTTGGAGAGGTAGGAAAACATGCTGCTGTTTGTGTGGGACAATTCCCACAAAGCAGGCAGCAAATGTCATATACAGATAGGCAAACAGATATACCAACAAAGGTCTCTTAGCTGGAAATCCTAATGCCAGGGATCATAATGCCAGATTGCTGCCCAAGTCAAAGAGTTGTTCCAATGTCATCACCTAAGAGGTTGGGTTTTGTCCTGTGGATTATCTTCCAAAGCTGTTCAGGACACAGTAACCAGCACCCCAAGGTGAGCCTGGCCCCAGTTTGTGAGTGTCAACTCTGGCCTTGATGCACACAGGTTGTCTTAGTGCAAGGAGCAGGACAATGAGTGATCATGGAAGACTTCATGGGGAGCTTGGCTTCTTTTTGGAGCCAAGTACCTGTTTTCTGGGACTGTTTCCTCATTCAAAACACATGGTCAACTAAACCAGCACAATGGGTAAAATAGTCATGTCCATAAAACTGGGCAGCTCTAATCCACTGAAGCAGCAACTGTGACCCTGGGACCTCCAAGGGTTAACTTGGGTTACATTGGGTTAACTCATTAGTTAACCCAAGATCTCGTAAGACAGCTGTGATGCTGGGGCTGGGAGCTCCCTGCAGTAGTGCCCAGTGCTGTGCTGAAGTTGTCTGCTGGTGTGGGGCACAAGTCACAGTTTTGGAGCAGAAAGACCAAAGGCTGCATCCCAACACCACTGTAAATGTGGAGTGGCCACTCACTGAGCACACGAGCAGCCATGGAGCTATTTACTGCCTGAAGAATTAGCTAGTCCAGCTGGATATTAAGCTTTGCTCAGTTCAATTTTCATGCTTTTACTCCATGCAAATTTGATGTATGTTCTCTTCTCGGCTCTCATTTATCCATTGCCTCCCTCGTCTTTTCATTTTTTTTCATAAAATTTCCTCTATGTTAGGGGAAAGTGCCTGTGTGTGTATTTGGAAACAAAACCTCAGGCGCTTAACTGGGGCAAGACCAGTCCTGTGTCTCCTGAGTTTACTGGGGAGAAGCTTTATGGTTTCTGCTCTGACCGTTTCTCTCATATCTCTAGAGGAGCCCATTTCTCCCAGGTTTCTGTGAAGGAGGCCTCTGCAAGCAGCTGGCTAAGTGTGGTTCCCAAATTCAGGTGGGGTGAAAATTGCTGCCCCGCAGATGTCAAAGGGAGTTCAGTTTGCCTGGGACAGGGAGGCACTTGTGAAAGCACAACCCTTTCTGCTGAATTCTTTGTTTGCTGTGCCATGGCCATACAATGAAGGCTGGGATCTCTCTGTGCCAGGCACCACATAAAAAACAGAGGGAGAAAGTTTTCTCACCCTGGAGTTTGCAGTCTAAACAGACGAATACTGCAGAAGAGTGAGCAGAGTTTGGCTTGCAAATATTATGTTAGCTCCCTGATTTCTTCATGGATGGTTGAGTGGCAGATGTATTGCTTTCTTTGAATGGTTTGGAAGGGGTATCCATGCACTCCTGGGAGTGGAACAGGATCCTGTCTTTATGGCAAATTTGGCATGAGGAGATGTTCCCAATTAAATCTGGGCATAATGAGATGAGCACTTGCAATCCTAGCAGAAGGATTTCAGACTGAGTTGGTTTAATTTGCTGCATACAAAGAATTGTGTTTATTTGAAAATGCTTTTATTCCAGAATTAGGGCATCTCTATGTGGAGTTGTTCAGGGAGAACTATTCTTTCTTAAATCTATCCCTTCTTTTAATCTAAATTAACTTCCCTGGATAGAAAAGTGTGTGTGTATGCAACACAGAAGGGGCCAGGGGAAAAGCAGGAAGGGATTAGTTGAAAGGAAAAACAAAGGAAGGGGCAGAGATATGGAGGGGAGAGAGATAAATTGACTAGTGAGAGGGAAGGAAAATGAAGAGCAGCTGGATGGACGAGCCCATCGGACCAGGACCTGCGCAGGGGGATCCTCCAGCCCAGGCAGCCTGCCCATGCAAGGCAGTATGCAAGGACTGTGGGGTCCCCATCAGGCTTTTCTCTATGGAACCCTCAGCTTCTGGAGACACCATTTGCTGGTGAGCTCAGCTCTGGAGTTGTTGTTTATTTTCTTTAAGAAATGGAAGACTCTCAATTGAAAAAAAACATTTTTTCCGTAAAAGTTGCAAAGAACCCCAGAGTATTTGATGCACTGATGCAAACTGTTGCTTATTACAAACTGTTGCTTGTCACACTTCTGGAGTCAAAGGCAATGAAGCCAAAAACTTCTTAAAGCTTAAGTTACTAAAAAAAAACAAACCAAACAAAACAATTTCTTTCTTGCTAAGCCAAGTTCATCATTACTACTAAATAGGGCAGGGGGGAGGAAATTCTCCAAATTCTGACCACAACAAGCTGAAAATGCCATGTGCAACCTGTACCCTGTGAATAAGAAACATCCTCCCCCCACAGTGTTGTGCCATTGGGCTTTCATGGAGGGGAGGGTCAGCTCTGCTCTCACTTTGCTCTCACTGTTGACCCCAAAACTTGTTCAGGTCTTGTGGCAAATCTGACACCCCAGTGCAGTGAACAGGCTGCTGTCTGCAATCCAGCCATGTCTCCTCTTATACAGGATATAATTCCTATGGGCAAGGGGAGTGAAGACAGACCCCTGCAGTTGAGGGTTTAAATATCGACTCTGCCACAGGCTTTCTAGGTAACCTTGGACAAGTCCCTGAGTCTCAGAAAACCCAGCCCCCATGCTTACCTGATGGTCCTAATACTTCCTTACCTCTCAGGGGTGCCTCCAGTAGGTCAGCACCAACAACTGTGAGAAGCCCAGTCCCATGGCAACAGGAGCTGTGTCTATTCCTCAAGTGGGTCCAGCCTGTCATGACAATGGTGATATTTTCATTGCTCTGCTTCCTGAGCGTGGTCTTTAAAGAAGAAACAGCAAGATGCAATGCTTGCCCCTGATTGTGTCACCTGCACACCCAGGCCTCTGTCTAAATAAACAATGCTGCTTGCCAGACTGTATTTCTTGTGAGCAAGGACTGTGTTTGGTGTGACACAAAGCACAGCCAAAGTTCAGTTTAAAAAATAAGAGAGGGAAAGGAATAATAACATTTTATGCATGAATTCACTGAGAAATAAAACAAGACACAGAGTTGTTGAGTGGTTTACACAGCAACAGGGTTGAACATTGAATTATTGAACCCAGGAGTCCAGCCCTGACAATCTCATCCTGCTTCAACTGCTATCACACACTGTTTTTCATATTTTTCTGCCCTTGCTATAAGCAAGGACTTTTACCCAAAGAGCATATTTTTCTCATTAATCTGATTTTGGAAGTGTGGAAGTTTTACAAAGGAAAGGAACCAAAATGTTTCAAGCATGAGAGCAAGCACCAAGAGAGTTCAAAGAGGAGAACAGTAAAGAAAATCTTTCTCTGCTCATACATCCAGATCACCTGCAGCCACGAGCCCAAAGAAGGCAGTGTTTGCAATTGCTGGTATGCAGAACTCTGGGGATGCTAAAAATAGATTAGAAAGCACAAGTACCTTCCTTCCTTCCTTCCTTCCTTCCTTCCTCCCTCCCTCCCTTCCTTCCTCCCTCCCTTCCTTCCTTCCTTCCTCCCTCCCTCCCTCCCTCTCTCCCTTCCTTCCTCCCTCCCTCCCTTCCTTCCTCCCTCCCTTCCTTCCTTCCTTCCTTCCTTCCTTCCTTCATCCCAAAAATATTAGTTCCCTATACAAACAGAAGCACTAGTGTAAGGGAGAATTTTGAGTCAGTCTTTTGCATCAAGAATCAGGGATTACAAAGCTGATGTAAACACCTGAGAAGCAATTTAAGGAGTAAAGGTTCTGGGAACGCTGAGGGCAGCAGTCTTCTCCAGGAGCTTAGCAGCACCTACTGCTTCTCTCAACACCTACAGGGTAGGACAGTCCAGTGGAATGAGGGAAGGCTGCATTCAGTCTCTCCGTCCTTAGACAATTCATCCCACACCTCTTGCTTTTCAAGGTATCATGATATTTTTTCAAGGCCTTAAGATATCTCATTCCCTGAAGTTTTGGGTAGGGAAGAAACACATATGAAAATCCTGTTCTCTCAAGTGCCAGGTGTTTTTGTCAGCACAGTGGGACAGTCTCCTCCCAAGGCAGGCATGTCTCCTAGGATGGGCTGTGAGTACTCAGCCCTTCCCAGAAATGCAAAGGAGCCCAGAAATGGAGCTTAAGCACTGGGCTCTGCTGGGAGGCCAGCTGTGCCTGACATACTGCATTCTCAATACTATGTACTGTGGCTCCTGAATCCCTTAATTTGGATCTGACATTGGTTATCCCCTAAGCCGTAAGGGTAAGTCTGAGCTCATTGGTGAGAATTTCATCATTAGTCTTAAGAAAAAGAGGCTCAAAAAGGGAGAAACCCATCCAGGGTGCATGTCATATGGTAAGAGCTGTCATACATAGAAACATAGAATCATAGAGAGACTTGGGTTGGAAGGGACCTTAAAGATCATCCAGTTCCAACACCCCTGCCATGGGCCACCCACAAGACCAGGTTGCTCCAAGCTCCATCCAACATGGACTTCAATACTTCCAGTGATGGGAAGTTTGTCTGGGCAACTGTTTCAGTGCCTCACCACCCTCTGAGTAAAGAATTTTGTCCTAATATCTAATTTAAACCTCCCCCCTTTTAATTTAAATATATTTCTTCTTGTCTTACCACTATCTGCCTGTGCCAAGAGTCACTCTCCCTTTGTTTTTATAAGCTCCCTATAAGTACTGGAATGTCTCAACAGGGCAGGGAGGTCTCCCAGTACATAAAGTACATATAGGATCTGCATTTCTTTAAGTGTAAATTAGGTGAGGAAAATCTTGGAGGGTTTTGTGATTCCCCCATATAGTTTAATAGGAAGGAGGGTTGATCCATTAGACCTGTTCCAGCAACGCAGTTCCTCGTTGTTGGTGCTGCACATCCATGGTCAGGACTTGATCCCAGGGTTCGAGTTACAGCTGTTGGACTTCACTTTACAGGTACAGAAGGTTTATGTTCTGCTATGGAGCAGTTCATGCTCCTGCACTGTCAGGTGGCACGTGGTCTCCTGGGGCTCCTAATATATGTTATGTGTAACCACTCAGATCGGGCTCTTTGAACTTGATCTCAGACTTGGCAAACCTGGGTTTGCTCCAGCTCTCCTGCAGGCTTCCTGTGTGGCATTTTGAAATGTGTTTACCCATCCCATACTTCAGTTCTCCCCGCCGAAAAAAAACCTGGGAACCGTGTTCTTATCTCCCAAGGGGGCTGGGAGGTTAAATTTTTACGGACTGGGAAATGCTGAATGTGAGGGGCAGTGAGGTACAGAGACGTTCTTTTGGTCTGTCTGTGATTAGAGTGTGCTGCATGTGAGTCAGCTGCTCTTGTCAGCCTAATACAAAAGCAGATGTGTGAGATGTGCAGCTACACTTTTTAATGCTACTTTTAACCGTGCCTGCATTTTTCTTCTCTTTGCGTAAAATTATGACCTTTTAAATATCAAATAGACTATATATTATTACAGAACAGTTGCTTGGTTTTGTATGAGAAACAAATATGCTTTCCATTATATTCTCCAGGTGCATTCTATAAAGAGGGCGTTTATGGTAGAATCATATATATTTCAATAAAGGCTTAGTAGTTTTATGTCAGAGAGAGGTAGCCCTGAAACCAAAACCATACATTTCAACTTCACTGAAATTGCTTTTTTGTCCGAAATAAGGTAAACCCTCAAATGGGAACAAAACATATTGGGCATTACATAGGGTTTAGAGAGAATCACTTAAGAGCTAGGGCTGAAAAAAAAAGTATTGATCATTTAGATGGGATTAGGGAAATTTGGAAAATGTAATAAAACCACACAAAAGTAGGCAGAGAGTTACATAATTCTACAAACCCTGGAAATTGATATCCATAGCCTGCACTTTTACTACTTGGAATCTTACTTGGGAAACTGTTTAATTAAAGCTAAGCCATTTGAAATGGTAATTTACAGCCCTGTTTGGGGCAGTAGCCTGAAACAGTAAATTCTGGAGCAAGGTTGTGCATCAGAGAGCTGTAGCACAAAACTACTCCGTAGACATTGCTGGAAAAGCTCAGCTTCTGCTGTCTTGTGTCTGTTAATCTAGTATCTGTGTGTATACAATTCAAACCATTTTACAAATATTTGTCATTTGTAGGAGGGATGTTGCCAAGACCTATCTTGATACTGCAACCATAAATGAAGTGTCCCAACACAGAGCTCTGAATTTAAAACAAACTGTTTGAAGAAGGTGAGGACAAACTATTTTTTATCATATATGAACAAGCCTTCAATCTTAAGCCAAACACAGAAGAACTCCTTGATATTGAAAAATCTAAAGAACAAGTGGAGATTTTGGTTTCTCTCCAAGTGGAGATTTTGGTTTCTGTGACTCCTGCAAGTGTTTTCCACCATCGCAGATTTATTCAAGCATGTTTCATCATTTTATTAAATCTGCTTCATGCTCAGTATCCCAGAGATTTCCAGGAGAACATTAAAAAAAAGTGGTTGAGTTCTGTTAGGGGAAGCAAGTGAAAACTACCTTCTTTCAGGCAAATTTTGAAAAAGTCTTATCTATTACTTATTGAGAACATCCCTAGCAGGGAAAAGTCAAAATATTTCTCTTCAACAGGGATGCAGACTCCTACAAATCTGAGAAAGAAACTCACACCAACAAAGAGACTTGGAGCTTTTCCTGCGCATCAGTTATTTCATGCACATTTCCTGTGTGTTCCTTGCTTTTTCCCCTGCAGCTCCTGGAAGGGTCTGCTGTCAAACATGAGAGAAATCCACAGGTGTGATCAGGCACTAAACTGTCATGGTGGAAGCCTTTGGGTTTATTAATACACTGCACTGACTTTTCAGGATGATCAAACCAGTAAGCACACAGCACCAGTCTTGAAATAACTCAAGATACTCTCTTTGATTCGTGTCGAATGGGAGATGAGGCGACTACTGCAGTCACTCTGGAGAATAAAAACCAGCATCCCTACTGTTTATAAACCAGAGCCAACCCTGGCACATCTGCACTGTCTGTGAGGAGTAGATCCTGAAATATATTATTGCCTCAGTCACACTGACCTTTTTTTTTTAACTACTATTATTATGGAAAGTACTGAGATACTATCCAAACAGGAGCCCAGGAGCAAGCCACAATGTAGTTGGTGACAGTCAGAGAGCAGTGACCTGAAGGCAAATGAAACTGAGGGCATAAATGTATTTTTTTTAGCATAATTGGGCTACAATTACCTTCTGATACTGCTCTGTGTTCATTCTCTGTACTGATTTCGCTCTCTGCTGAACTGAGCTCTAGCTTTCAGAATAGTTTGCTATTCCACATCTGCAGAAATATTGCACAACATTAAATTTCAGCAGCCTTGAGCCAGCATGTCCTTTGTGTGCCTGGTGCGTTCTGCTGGCCTTGAACCATGACTGCAAATAATGAAGTTCTGTTGACTCAGTGTTTATTCCCGATAAATCTCAGCCCCCCCCACTTTTCTTTATGCTGAGTATCTAAATGTGTTCTCAAAATCTTTAGCCAAGTCACATACAAACGAACATCTCTTTGCTGTTAAAGTTGTCCCAATTCTGTGTGTATTTCTGTGAGAGCAGCCACAAGTTTTTATCACTGCAAAATGTAGGGAAATTGGTCTGTTGGGTATCTTTCAGTGCTGGACACACATCTATGTGTTTCACCCTTGCATTTTTCTTGATTACTTCAAATGCTGTTAAAATTGGCAGAACTTTCACTTCAAATCCAGGAGGCTTAGACCATCTAGTTCGTACTGAATTCACCTCCTGTATAGCTCTGAGTGCTGAAAAAGGGCATTTCATTGCTAGATGATGATGGAGGTCTTTGAAAGGGAGAGGCTGGGAGTTCTTGTGCTCCCTCAGGGAAGGTGGGATGGACTACACAGTGGCAGGGCTGAAGGTGGGGGCCCAGGGAGAAACACCCTGTGCTCACACCCTGAAATGGGACCAGTCTGACCACTGGCAACCCCTGAGACACAGGAGCAGGGAAGTTCACATGCTATCCCTTGGTACACTGTGTGCTGGGCATGCTGCAAAAAACTGGTGCCTCGGTCTGCTGGGGCTGCTTTGAAACCATGACTTGAATAAGAAACAAGAAAGGTCTGACCAGAACTGATTCACTTTTTGACCCAGACCAGCGTTTTCTTCCAGTATCCCCCCAAATTAGGCAGGGAATGGATTAATTCTGATTCTCCACAGTCCTTATCAGCCTTTGGTGATTGAGCTCCTCTTTGTCAATCTGCCTCAAGGTCTTCCAGCTGTGAGCTGACGTATCTCTGCAAAATGTTTCAGCTTTGACCAAGCCTCACTTCTGAGAGCAGAGGAGAGGGATTGCTACAGACAGCTCTGGCTGCAGTTTTTGACTCACCACAGGACAGATATTGATACCCTTTCCCCGAGTTCTTTACCACTCTCACAGAAATCAGGGTGTAAATCAAGCCTGTGTCATTTTGGATTGACTCCACTGCTTGAAAGAGTCAGAACTATCAAAGTTTTTTGAGTTCTTTTCCTTCCTCTTCTCCCCATGAAAAGGCTGGTCCCTCCCTTAAGATACAGGCAAAGATTCTGAGTCCTACACAGCTCTGCAGGACTATGATTTATATCAAGTGCTGCAGATGCTCTTTTTAAAGTAGGTTTAAAAATTACTTTCCCTAATAGAGATTAAATATTGATTATTTAAGTAATAGCTCTGTCTGTGATAGGAAATAGATGTATAGGAACCTCCACACCTTAGTCACTCATATTATCTGAGGAAATAGCATACCAGATGAAATACAGGATGTTTGAAAATCCTTTTCTAAAACCATCCTCATCTACATAGACGTCTATAAAGAAATATCCATCAATATATATACATATATGCTTATTCTTTGAGTTTCCTTGGCTAGCCAGCTAACCAAGGTTTTCATTTATCTTCCTACTGATTACTTAGCATTTTAAGGGTAATATTACTGCATCTTCCCTCATAGCTTGTCATACCTTGTGTCCTTACTGATTTTGAAAGCAGGTGAACTTTTCCCTGACGTGGAAAAGCGGGGCCTGCCCCATGATGTGCTGGTCCCCTGCCAGTGGCAGTCCTGTGTCATGTGGTGTGGCAATGCCATCGGTGCCAGGTCATGTAAGGAAGGGGGGGATGGAGAGGACGTGGTGTGAGATGACCTCAGTGACCAGAGACCAATAGTCCTGGGGTGCAGCAGTGAGCTCTGGGGGTGTGTTTGCTATGTGGCATTGAAAAGCTGGAAAGAAACCACTAGGGCCTTGGCAGTGAAGATGAAGACTCTTTTCTTCTCCTTTTCCCTCCATTCTTCAATCTAGGGCTTTGATTTGGGGCAACTTGATCTAATGAGTGGCATTCCTGTCTGTGGTGGAGGGGGTTGGAACTAGATGATCTTTAAGATCCTGTCCAACACAAACCATTCTGTGATTATATGATTCTGTGACTTACAGATTCCAGGGACCCCAGTGCTTTGGTTACTCTGCAGACCAGCCCTTGGCTGCCACACTGAGCCTGAACCCCAAGGCTAAAGGTCACTGATCACTCACAGCCTGGATGCAAGTGGGCAGAATGGGATTTTTTCCTCACATGTTTGCCACTGAGCTGTCTGGGTCATAGCCCTGGCTACTATCAGCTCTGTGGCACCCAGAGTGGTTCAGCCCAGACCTCCTCATCAGCTCACACCCTCACAGCATTGCCTGACTTTAAAGTGGCCACCTCCTTTGCCAGCTAATATTACAGGACTTTGGTTATCTACTCAATTTGTTGGAAAATTACAGCAATTTTCCCTGACCTTCCCTTTCTGAGATAACATCAAAGCAAGGTTAGATGTTAGATAAAGCCCAGGGACACGCATCCTCCATTCCAACTTGCAGCAGCGCGTCCCTGCCTGCAGAGTGGACACTACCTTTGGACCACGTGAGCATTGCACAGAAACTGGAAAAATATCTGTAAGGAAAATGTCTCTCCCATAGCTCTGTTCATATTTCCTGATAAGAGTTCTTTTCACTCCCCTAGGACATCATCAGCCAAACGCCCGTCTGCTGGGAAACTCCAATATTCATGGGAGAACTTCATCTGCTGATAATGTCATCTGATGGTCTTTTGGGAGTTTAGACTTGCCAGTGCTGTGGGTTTGCACCCTTAGTTCCAACTTGCCAACTGAGGTTAAAAGGTGATAGTTTTACCCCATATCCTGTACAAATGCTATGGCCAGTCTGTAATCTGAGCATAAACTGCTCGAACCAGATTTTTCTCTTTCGGATGTTTTACTCGAAGTTTTCCTCATTGAGATGAAGGGATGCAGAGGCCAATTGCCTCCCTCATTCCTGAAGAGATCCCACTTTGAGTTTCCAAGGGCTAACATCCCTTTTCCGAGGCCAGGGAGTTGTTCATAAGGGATACCTATTGATGACTCTCTGCAAGGCTTCTAATGCCCATTTTCCTACCAAAGGGTTGTGGATCCCAGTTGTCAGAAGTTCACTCAATAATGAGCTCATCTGTATCATTCCCAAAGAGATTACCATTGTCATGCTGTCCTGCAGCAAGAAAATTTTCTAAATAAAACAGACAACCAGAGGCTTTCAAAGGTGAAATATTTATTTTCATCTTCTACAGGAATGAAGCCTCAACTGGCACAAATTCACAGGCAGACAACAGTGTGAGCATCCTGCCAGGAGACACTGAATTGCACTTAAATGGTGCAAGCCAGGCTAGCGGGCTGAAAATCATTCACTTTGCTGCCAAACACTTTGGCCTGAGCTGGGGAAGTGACACAGTTCGTTTTAGCACTTGTCTAAAACAGGCTATCCATCAGCAAGGCCCTCAGAGCAGTTCAGAAATAGTAGTCAAATCCCAGCAAGACCCTCTAAATTTAAGTGACACCCAGGCTAAAGAAGGATTTTGTCAAGGCCATATAGAAAATACATGTGGCTGCATCAGGAGTGCTCTTTCTTAGCATTGTCGTAGACTTCTTGTTGGGGAAAAGATGCAGAGATAGACAATACAAGGAATATAGTGAAGTATGCAATTAGCTGGGGGTTAAAATTATCCTTCTGCTTTCAGTGCCTGTGACTGCACCTACAAAACACTCAGAGTGGCGAGAACTCTTAAAACATCACATTGGCCTTTGTTTGGCTGGCATGTTTGAGACAAAAGTTTTTGAGACTGTTGCTATAAAGACATAATGGGACTGCAGCAGCAGCATCTAATTCAAGGACATTTTACATTACCAAAAACCATTATTACTCATGCAATGCAAGTTCCCAAAAACCAGATGAGAGCATGCCTCTGTCCTGCAGGCAACCTACAGACTGCATGTGGAGGACTCCAGCTGAGGCCATGAAAAGGACAAATGCTACAGAGACTGCAAAATAATGCAAAAATCCCTGTATGCAAAAATCTGTACATAATGGGTGTGTCTTTGAAAGCCAGGCACAAGAGTGCGAGCTAAAGATGAAATAACAGCCTTTCAGCTCAGTATGTCTGCGCATATGTTGACTTGCTGTGACTCTAGCAGTTTAATGTGGCACCATTTGTACTAGTGTGCATTTATGTCTAGTAAATTTTTATTTTTTCACACCCCTCAGAGCCATTGCAGGCCCCTTAGGAGAGCTCTGAACGTGTAAAACAACCACCCTTGGAGCACCCAGAGCACGTACTGAGGTCAGTGGTCTTTGATGGTCTGCAGGAAAATGTTGCTGCACCAAACAGACATACAGCAGTAGTGGACCAAGAGATAGATCCTCCTCTAGTTATCTAGAACTCTGAAGTGTGTGATAAACACCTGCAATTGAACTTTGATCCAAACCAGCAGGAGAAAGGAACTTGTCTCTGGTCAGGCGTCTGAAAACTGATGTTTCATTAACATATTAGCTCTGTCCCAGCTCATTAAAAGCATGTATTCATCTTCATTTTATTAAACCCATCTGTGGCATTACATCTGAGTTATGAATCAGTCATTTGATCTGCCCATTTCCTTGCTTTTAATATTTCAAAACCATCATTAAAGATTAATATAAGCAGAAATTTCAATCTCAGATAATTATCACTATCTATTAATTGCTTTTCAGCTGGAGTATTATGTGCCAGGTGAAACATTAATAAAAGAGACATTTCTTGAATTGTCCTAAAAAGTATGCTTACTGAGGAAAATCTTGATATTTTCAGCAGGACTCAAATATCAAGTCTGTCAGCTGTTCCAAGTATTAGTTATAATACTTAATTTTCAATTTTATTTAAATGTATTTATGTTTTTAGTTCAAAGAGACAATTCTGTGGAAAGCATGGGTCATTGTGAAAAGGTCCTTAGTAGAAAACCAGATATTCTGTTTCTGAATAGATAAATAGATAGGGAAACAGATTCATTGCAATATTTTTAACCCGTTCTTTTAAGCTTGCAGCAGTTACTAACTGCTGTATGAACTGATGAAAAATTAAAAAAAAGTCATATTCTCCATATTTTTAATTGAGATTTAGTCAGACTGAGAACATTACTTGAAGAGGAAGCTCAGCATGAAAGGGAAATTGAGTTTGCTTGATATTTTAAAGTGCATTCAAACAGTATCAAACACAAGTAAGCATAAACCATAAGGAGTGAACAGAAGTTTGACTTTTTAGAAGTATGGAAATTAATCAGGAGGAGGAAAATTGAAATTGTAACCAATCTGCAACTGCTGAAAATGCTTTTTATTCTGTTGTGTGTGTATCAGATGCCCTGATTCTCCTTTCCTTGACACAGTTGTGAATTGGAAGTGAGTTTTGAGGGAGTTCGCCTGTTACAACCTGAGAACGAGACTCAGAGACCCGAACAGATTGCAACAAATAGACCCTCTTGCATGTACACTGGTAGAAATTTTCTAAATGTGCTTAGTTTTGAAGCAATCTGTATTATGAGAAGCCTAGATTTGTGTCATCTAATTAGATCCTATCACACACTAGGAACCCGCTCAGCACCGTGCACCTCTCTGAGGGTGACCCAGGGACAATTGCCTAAACTGGGTAAGACCCGCTGAAATAAATTAGTACAAGAAGACACTGAAGGTTCAGCTGAAAACAGAAAAGTAAAAAATGAATCAGGGAAATTTAACTTTTGCTCAAGATTTATCAGTTTCACAGAGAGAGGGTTTGACCTCAAGGGAATACTGAGAGATATGGTGATCCTGTCTAAAAGCAGCAGCCCCATCTTTGTTCATATCTACAGAGAATTTGGACATTCTACATGTTGATTTTGGGGCCAGAACTCTGATGGCAATGCTCTACTCTTTAAATCATGGCAGTGACAAGTAGGAGCAGATTAAAGGCATCAGGATTTGGCCCTTTGGAGATTAATAAAGGAGAACTGAATGGGAATTTTGTCTTTGTGATTTTCTTGGAAGTGGAGGAATAAAGTGCTTTGATCTAGAAGGGGAGTGTGAAAGGTCACTGGCTAAGCATGTGTGCTGAAGTGCCCTGAGCCATCCAACATGATTAGCATAAATTAGAATCTGACTGCCCAGCTTTATTCATCTTTATTGATGTCTATATAGTTGCAAAGGCAGAGGGACTCTAACAATCCCAGCCAGCACAGAGAACCAACTGGGGCATGCAAAAATCTATAAAATGTTTAGTATTTCCAAATAGAAACAAATGTATGAGTGTTAGTGATGCACGAGCCTCATAATTTCAGACTTTGGGTTTTGTTTGGACCTGGATCCAAACCTTTGGAACTTTATCTGAAGTTCCCAAACTACTTGCGCTTGCAAAATTGCAGACAAGCTTTGTGAGTTTATCATTAGATTTTTTTCCATTGTTTCTAGCCCTGTCTGAATCAGTAATAGTTGTTATGAATGCCCAGCTGCAGACCTATCAATATAACATGAGCACGTTCTCCTGGACAAACTGGCACAAAGACTACAACCCTGGGGAACCAGAAGCTGTATCAAATTGGACAAAAGGGGCTTATGCCATGTTCAGAATTTCTGCTTCAAGGTCACTTTTGGAAGCAAAGATGTTTTACCCCCTCATCCCCCATAAAAAAAGCCATTAGATGTGCAGGTTTGTGACAGCAGGAAGAGGCAGATTCAGTTTTGCACTTGCTCAGAGCATCCATCTCAGCCCAGCAACCAACTATACAAAATCCTTCATCACCCTTCCTACGTCTTTGTCTTTTGTACCTCTGAGCTACCAGGACTTGGTTCGGTCCCCAGAAACACAGGGCATGGGGTTGAGAGATCCCCAGCATGTTACTGAAGCTGACAACATTCATTTCACTCCCTTGGAAAACGAAGCTTTCCTCTTTTGAAAATGTTGCATAAGCAATAAGAGAGAATCTTTCATTTCTGACTACTTGATTATGTCTCTTAGATGAACAGTAGGTGTTATTCAGGGCTCAGTGATTTGCAGAAAAATGCAACCTTTGAAAGCAAAATATACACAGAACAATATCAAAATTACATATATCTGTTATGGAAGTTCCTATGCTCAAGGCTCAACTATGTAAAAAACAGGTCCCAAATGACAATCCCTAAGCCAGAAATCACAAGGTCAAAACCATCGTTTTGATCATTTAGCCTGACCTCCTAAGAAACGAATCTTAACAACCAATTCCTGCCTCAAACCTGTAATGTTTGGCTTATAACCTCTGGAAAAACCTATGGTTCTGAGCTGAAGATCCCAAATGATGGAAGATTCCTACATTTGTGTTAGCATCTTCTTCTAATGGTTAATGATTGTCACGGCTCAAACCAAGAATGTTCTTTCTGTAGTTGTACAATTACGGAGCAAATATTATGACTGCTGTAAGGAGCTTGACATGTGACACAGTTAACTTATAGCTGACAATTCTTCAACCATATTGATTTTTCTTTTCCCACTGGAGAATTTTTTCCTAAATGGGGAAATATCATAGTTACTATAGGTGCCGAACAGAACCCAAACTGAATGTTCAAATGGGTTTTTTTTTAAAAAAGTAAAGGAAAAAATATATTTACAACACATGCCTTTTGTTTCCCTTTAAACTGGAAACACAGTATATAATTTTCAACAACCACAGTGCCTCTATTTTTTCCGACCACAAATTAACCATAGCACAGTGCAGTGAAATGCAGTAAGACTGATGGAATGCTTCTGTCTAAGGGACGACTTGCCCCTAAAAAAAATTATGCTTTGCTTCCTATTTGTTGTGTTCAATAATATTGCCTCTCTAAATACTTCTGGTTCAGTACTGACACCAAATGAAGAGGAAAGCCTCCAGAATGTACAGACGTGCGGGATTATGTTTCGTTTGTCTTTGTTCGTTGTCCTAATTCAAACCAGTCACCCAACTGCTGACTTATGACTCTAGGAGGCATATTGTGGGGTTTTTTCAAATATATTTCACAAATCCACCCAAACTCAAAGGACGACTTTCTGTCCTCAGCTACACCCCTGCAAGAGCAGCAAAGTTTATAACTTTGCACATGTACAACAGAGTGGTTTGCTAAAAATCCTGCACGTTCCCTTTCTGTTTTGTTATGTTTGAAAATACAAATGATTTACTCCAGATATGCATGACCAGTTTTTGCAAGGGGCAATAAACAAAATATAGATACTTTGCACATCTACTAGTAGATGAGCATATTTTGTTGGCTCTGATTAGAGATCTACTCTTTGAGGCTTTGTTCCTCACCCACTTGTTTCAGTGTCAAAATTTTCTCATTAAGCATGGAGAAGGGCAATAAAATTCAACTTTTCTCCTATGTCCTCCGCCCTAAATTGCATATATGCAATGAGAAATTGTTCAAAATTCTTTCCAGATGTTGATTAAAAATCTCGCTATCCATTAGAATTGGCCCTTGGTACATATTTATACCCAGTGTCATAGCAGATGAATGTGTGAGAGCTCTCTTATTAACGAAGTACTGAAAAAAATCCATATTCTCCATCAGAAGATCTGCCCCAATTCCCTTGGCAGAATTAGTGGCTGAGTGGATCAAATGCCTGCCATGTTTCTGAAAGCTGGTGTAAACCTGTAATTCTTCTGCATGTAAATAGCTCCCCTGAGATTAATGGGAGTATTCAAGCAAGCAAATGTCGTGCACACTGGGTGGCAGGATCAGGCCAGCAGTTAGCATGTTCCTCACGGTTACAGTGACTTGTCTTCAGATTTGTCAACTGTGATTGCTACAGAATTTCCATTAAATTTTCTCACTTGTATCCCAAAAGAACAGAGACTTAATATTACAGTAACTGTAATTAGGGAGAACTTAGGAAAACTAAGTCTTATTATGTGCAATACCCCATCACTGGTGAAAAGAATGGTGCATGGTATCATTTTCTCTTTGCCTGGTTTTAACCACTTTATTTAAAATTTGATTGAAACTTGAGTAAGGATTTTCTGTATAAATCCTTACCTGATCAAATCTCCACTAAGTTATAACAGTGAGCTTTTTTCCCTTAAACTGTAAGGAATGAAAGTTTGTAAGGAAATATTTCAGCTGTCAGCAATAGATTTGAAGAAGGGACTAAAATTCAAGAACTAACTCTTGCGAGGAATTTCTCTAATGTTAATAACATGAAAGTAGGAAACTAGTCTAAACTTGCTGTCTCAGATGCCTCAGTGTCAAGAAGATGAACAATTCCATCTCAAAAACAACTGTCAAAGTTCAGTGAAATAATTACTCCTAGAAATGCTCCCTTCTGCCTGCAGAAAGCTCCAAAAGGAGCAGCTGGGACCAGGCATCTATGTTTTAGAAAGCTCCAAAAGGAGCAGCTGGGACCAGGCATCTATGTTTTAGCTGGCCAACATGCAGCCAGGGTAAACTTGTGCTCAGTGTCCATTCAGTGTCTTAAGGCTTTCCCGGATTTTTGATCACAGAGGCAGCTCTATCAGCAAACAGTGAAATTTGCATCAATAACATGGCCTGGCATGGTGGGATGAGCTGTGCTGATGCAGATCTCTCTGTATGTATACTGTACATATGTCCTATAGTAGCTACCCACATGGTCAAGATCCCAAGTGCTGAGGTCTCAGCCTGTCTCCTTGATTAGCCCTAATGAAATGTATGTTTTTGTGATGAAATCCAGACTAACCTCTGTTCGATATGCAACTTTCATTGTAATCTCAAAGATTCAGGCTGATCTTGCTCCCAGACAGCGCATTTTGATAATGCCCCAGCTGCAAAGCTGGCCCATTTCCAAGTAAAAACACAGTGGTTCTGGTTGAGTTGTGTCTGGAGTGTTGGCTTCATCCTGATTATAAGCCGGAGGAGACTCTGGCTCTTAATTCTCTAGTCTGGCTGGACTGAATCCCTCTAAGAGGTAACATAATCTGAGGAACACTCTTCCACAAAACTTCAGAAGAATCTCAGTTTAGAGCTAAACTCTAAAATTCACACTGATCTCCACTTTGATGCCAGTCCTCAGCTCCCAGACAGTGCAATCATATGAGTCAGGGCATCAAACAAAACAAAAAACCATCAACACCCAGTGTCCTCTGATACTGCAGAACTTAACTAGTGAATGATAGACCAGCTCAAGCTGCTTCAAATGCACCCCAGATGGTTTCAGGTGGCCCCCTTGTCAGGGGGGAAATGGATGACAAACAGTAGTTTCCTCATCTTCTCTATCACACTTTTGACTTCATATCCACTGACCATTTTTTCCTTCTTTCTTTCTGGATAAACAGTCCTTTTCTGATTATTCTTTGTATAAACATTAGTCCACACCTTTGACAATATCTATTGCCCTCGCTGTATATTCTCCAGCTCTGCTTTGGTTTTTTTTCTAAGGCAGGGAAACCATGACTGTGCAAAGGTGCTGGCACACTAAGGGAAAATCAAGGGAAAATAATACTTCCTTTTCTGTCCTCTGTTCCTTCCATAATAATCAGGCACCAAACCGATGTTTCTCATTGGACTAGCTCTTGTAACACAAGATATCATATCTGTGTCATAAATCAGCTTTGACATCACTGAATATATGATACTGAGCCTGTGGATGACAGCCCAGACTACGTGGAGTTATTTAAGAATGGCAAATCTGAAATTGCCTTTAATTGCCCTCCATGAGTACTAAGGACAGCTACAGCCTTTTGCTCTGATATGCAATCAAAGCAAACCTGCTCTGAAAGAAATATTCTCCTTGCCAGACATGGAGAAGAGACTGAAAAGTTATTTTGAGTCTCCTCTGCTGTCTTGCACTTCCATGACTTTCACCAGAAGTTGCACTGCAATGGAATCAGTGGCGGCTGTGCCCTGGGAAGCCACCTCAGTCCTGACTGCATCCACACACAACTCTGGTCCCCACAGGCCAGAGACAAGAATGTGTAGGTTAGGTTACCTAGCCATCTGGGATAGAAGTTTTCAGAGCTTATTGGCTACATTAATGCGTAAGCTGTGGAGGAAAGAGAAGCAAAGGTCTGTGTGCAAGGTCCAACCCCTCACTGGTCAGCTTTGTTGGAGCACTATCCTGCCATATCTCCCAGTGGGGGTTCATGCCCCTCTACTGCAGCCAGGTCCTACATAACCTGTAACTCACTTTATTCCCCTCTCTGTGCTGAACTCTCACTCTTTTTAAGTGCTTCTATGAGTTCACTCACTGCTTTACCAGGAGCCCCACCAGGCTCCTGCATTACACTTCTGCTCTAGCTGAGGGAGGGAGGGAGGTGGGATCTGGGAGGAGAACAGAACAGCAGTACTTCTCTGTTTTTCCTGGATGTCTTTCATTCACCCTCAGCTGAGTTTTCTCCCTGTTCAGAATAACTAGCATTCTTTGGGGCACATTTCTCCTCACAAATCTCAAGGAGGCGGAAGCGCCGCAGAGCTACCGCTTCACTAAAGAGCGTTATTCCAAGGCTAAGATCTTATTACAATTCCCTTACTACAGCAACACATTTTTTCCACTCCTCCTTGAAACCTCAAATGTTGTTATGGCGTCAATGGTAAAGAAGTTTCGGCTTGCTTGGATTTCAGTCTCTTGGCCTTGGATGGAGGGGAAACATTATTTCTCTAAATACATGAACCCTTGTGCACACACGCGCTTGCAGGTTCCAAGACTCCAATCTTGCAATAGGATCTGCTCATGCATAGCCTTCTGCCCGTCCAGAGTTGTGTTGAGTGTAAATCAAGCACATCTGACAGCTCAGGCTCTTTTAGTGTGGTGCTTTGGCAAAGCTGCTACTAATGTGATCCAGGGAAACAGCAGCATGGTTCAAACCCAGCCAGGCAACTGTTTCAGTATAGTGGCAAAGAACATAAAGTTAATAGAGACACAAATTATGCTGTAGGGAGTCTGTACATGTCCAGGTCTCTACCCTCAGTCTGGTGGGGGAAAATGTGGTTTGTGCTCCTGACTGCAAGGCAGAAGTAGTGGGAGGTGAGAGCCCAGAGCTCTTCCTGCTGCAGCTCTGGGCAAGCAGGCAGTGCCTCCACCACAGCATGGTGGCACAGAAAAGCACCTGCTGACATGCTTCCTCAGCCCTCTTGAGCTTCTACCCTCTGCATATGTGAGATGGGAGGGAGCTGCGGGGCACAGAGATTGGTACTGGGTTTTGGGAGAGGTTCTGGTCCCACTGTTGTTTCCTTGGGCTCAATTTTGTGCCCTGCATGCAGCCTGCGCACCTTGGCTGTATTCCATGGTGACTGAATGGGTCTGTCCCATCTCAAAAGACTAGTATGAAAACCCAGCCCTCCCTGATGACTTCTTCAGCACCCGAGGCACTTGGTGCTGCCTCTGTCACCAAAGCATCTGGGCACCTTCTGACCTTCAACACATTTTTCCCTTCAGCAGCCCAGGGATAGGATGGTCTGTTTATCACAGTTGAAAACAAGGCATGGAGCATAGCCAGATTGCTAATGTTTAGGTGCCTGAAGATGCAGATATGCATCTGGTGGTATTGTGAAGCATGTGGAGGCACTTCCCTACCACTGTGCTCGAGCCAGGTCCCACAGTGAGTCTGGGCTGTGTGCAGGAGGAATTGGGCAGCATTTATAACAGGCTCTGTTGATGAGACTGTCAAACCCCCCTATGCAGTCCAAGAACAGCTTGTTTCCCACCAGTGAAAATTGTTATTCTCGCACTGTTGTTTCACAAGTTCTGTTTCCAGCAATGTCTGATCACAGATAAGACAAATGCAATCTCAATATGTACATCTCAGGCTTTGTTTATCCAGAACCAGCTAGGCATCGTGAAGAATGAAGAAGGAAGAATGACATTTCATTTTTTCTTCCATCAGCACCTCCCCTTCTCTGCTTCTTAATTTTCTTCCACTCAAACTTGAGTTCAAAACAACACTGCAAACCACTGGAAAGGGGATAGGATAATCCCCTGAGCTGGAATCAGTTTCAGTCTTGCCACATGGGCAGGTACAGGTATGATTAAAAAACAAATCCGAGTTTCTTGCAGCTTGCACTCTACTAGTGGCTACTGCAGGCTCTTGGTGTTGTTTAATGCCTCTCACAGAAACAGTAACGAGCCCAGCACTTCCACTCCAGCTCCAAAGTACCTTGGATGTTTTGTTTACTTGCAGATCATACCAGAGCAGAGGGAATGAATCAGATGCTTGTGAGATGACCTCCCCAGGACTGCTATAACGATGATAATCTCAGCAGAGGATTCAGTGGTGTGGCATTAAACCTGTGAGGGGCAAGAGACCTTTGCTACTACCAATTCCGCAGCCCTGAGAGATGAAGACTTGCAGGAGGAGCGCCTGAATTTCTGAATCTCAATTAGAATTAACTTTTTGTAAATTAAATAACTGAGAATGACCTGACTCAGGTTCCCTCACTCTGAACAACAAAGGTTCAGGAGATTGGCTTGAGCCTGCAGAGATGGGTTACCATTTGGATCAGATCTGGATTTCATTCCACATAGGTTAAATGGATTCTGGGAATATAGGAAAGATAAACAGAAATCTTGTCTTTTGAGCTGATTTTCACTTGTCCTTGTTCCTGTGAACCTCACAGTTGGATATAAGACTCAAAGTAATGATTGGTGAAGTGGTCCTCTCAAGGATGGGAACTGTCCTGTGAATTAGAAGTCATTTCATGGCTAGGCTTCGCGAACGAAGATCTGGGAAGGCTCTATCCACATTTGCTACAGGCACGCTGGTGGCTTATGAGGCCAATATGTGACAGACATATCCGATTGCAAAAGGCACAGCAGAAAGACTCCTTAGATGGTGTATTCTGCAATACATGGTTCTTTCTGCGTTGCCTTTTTTCCTTGAGGGTGATCCTGCGTGTGTTCTCAAAGGAGACAGCTGCGTTATAGATGGTGTGTCTCCAGGCCTCCCGATTTGAGGCCAGAGTAGACCAGTTATGGTGGTCAATATGGCCAAGGCTGAGATGTTGTTTCAGGGAGTCCTTGTATCTTTTCTTCGGGGCTCCTCTCATGCGGCAGCCAGTGGCAAGTTCACCGTAAAGCAGGATCTTAGGGAGGCGGTGGTTGGTCCTTCATCCTTGAGGCGTGCCCTGCCCATCGCAGCTGTGTTCTCAGCAACATGGCCTCAATACTTGTGATAGCTGCTTGCTCTAGAACAGATGTGTTGGTCACATAGTCTGACCAGTGGATGTTTAGGATTGTGCGATCAAGCCTGCGCAGTGGATTTTTTAGGTGAGACACAGTGTGCGCGGAACTGAACCCACCCTTTAATCCTGAGGTTCATCTGCCAGGGCCGAGTGAGCTTGGACGGTGGCAGCGAGATCCTCAGGACGTAG
This sequence comes from Pipra filicauda, assembly GCF_003945595.2. Taxonomy (NCBI): domain Eukaryota; kingdom Metazoa; phylum Chordata; class Aves; order Passeriformes; family Pipridae; genus Pipra; species Pipra filicauda. Next base: position 251,982 of record NW_024104427.1, read on the forward strand.
CTTTGATTAGAGTGACCTTCTCTTAGATAGATGGCCTTACAGGGCTAAGCGAGCTCCATCTACCCGGGTTTGAGATTGGAGTTGTCCTTCTCCTAGGATGACTGCCAGAAGACTAATGAGCTCATCCTCCCCACAGAGAAGTCATTTACATGACTTGTAAAAATGTGGATATTATTTTCTCCCAGTGACAACCTGAGATGTAATAACTCAGAGACAGGGTGGTGAGTCAGAGTCAAAATCAAACTGTGAGGCAGGTATAAATTGTCATCCAGCATGGCCAAGCAGCTTCTGTGTTCTCCTCCCACCATGAAAATTAACATGAGAAAAGGCAGTGCAGTATGAAGCAAGAGTTAATTTGCACTTACCTTGGAGGGAAGGCTGGGCAAGAACTGTTTAACCCAGCCCCTTGACCTGATTTCTGACAATAGGAGGAAAAAACACTGAAAGGTGATATCCCTTTTATCATAAAAGACAGAGGCTCATTTTCGCTTCTCTGATTTAAGTGTCACAAACAGAAGAAGCTGGGAAGAGAGCAGCCTTTGTTCAGTTGCAGCTTGTGTAGGTCAGCCATAGCGAGCTGCCCTGTGCCTTCCTGGGACAAAAGCATGGTGATGACACTGGGATGGATATCTGACCCCATGCCCCCCTACCTGAGAAAAGCACCATACCCTCAGCCTGGTTATCTTCTTCTGTTTCTTTTTTTTACAGTCTCTAGGCACCTTTTTATGCCTATTCCCATTGGTCAAGGGTCATGGTCTTACTTCATGTGTCCTGTGACTGCTCTAGGACCTCTTTCTGGTGGTGATACCCCCTGGAAGAGCCCCAGGCCACAAAAATACCCCCCAGATATCCACTTCTGCTTGCATTTGGTGTTGAACTAAACCTTGAATCCCTGTAATCTGGAAATCCACAAAAGTCCTCAGAAGGCAGGACATCTCTTCTGAAAACCTAACCCCCTGCCTGGGCAGAGCAGGCTAAAGGCCTGAGAAAGGGAGGAAAGAAGTGAAGATCTCTAAAGAAAAAGTATATTTGAGGCTTCCTGAGTGGTATTCCCCCCTGTACTTTTTTTAATTGATGTCAAAATCCTCTTAGCAGCCAAATCTCTTCTTCCAGGCGCATGCCTTGACATTGGCATACAGTCCCTGTCCATCTGCTTTGGCTGAGCTCCTACCATGCAGAGCACCCCTCTCTGAGCAAAGAAAACTAGCTCTGCTGTCCCGCCAGGCACATTTCAACAAACCCAACAAATTGTGAGAGAGCATCTACTTACACTGTGCAAAATACCTGAGAAGTCTCCAAGACTCAAGGGGCATCACACGGGGGAGGGGAGAGAGGTCGGTTTTCCCAGCTGAATCTCCAAACTAATCCCCAGATGAAAAAAACACTTGGTAGTCCTCATGAGGGCTGTTATTGGCAAACTTTGCACAAACAAGACTCCAGCAGACACTGCCACAAGGGTCCTCAGTGTTTCCCTCAGCCCGTGTCTCTTGTCTGCTGAGGAGCGATGCAATATTTGAATGTGAATGGCACGCGCTTGTTGGCGGAGAAACTGGCATTAATCAACAGCCTCTGAACTGGAGCTCCAGCAGCTTCCAGGCTCTCAGGAGCTGCTCAAGAGTGAGAAGGGGAAAGTGGACTCAGAGGCCAGCCCTTGGCACAGCGGAGGTGATTGAGGCATGGGGAAATGGCTATAGCAATCAGCAGAGAGGAATGACGTTCATAGGATCTCCAAGACCTTTAGGATTCTTCTCCTTCCTATTATTGCTTGGGAAAGAGTTGATAAAGCACCCCAGAAAAACCACCAGGCAGCCATTAGCAGATGTCAGTCTTTCTAATCTTGGTTTTGGCCTTGAGTGATTGAGACCAGGTTGGCCATGGAATACAAATCAAGAACATGTGAGTTTTGGAAGGAACTAAATCCAGGCAGCAAACCGTGTCAGAGGAATAATAACTCTCAGCAAAACTGATGTGTATCAGACCTGGCTTCCACTGGAGTCTCAAACTGGATTTCTAGTAAATATAAATCAGTGCAGCTCCACTTAAATATGGCAGTTTACATATCAATTATAAAGCTAGCCAGGGATCAGAGATGGCTTCACCCACCATTGCATTGTGCTTCTGCCTCCAGCTATAGCCCATGGATTCAAATGCTGCTGGGGAAAGCAGGCATCTGCCTGGCAGTCAGATATCCAAAACACCTTATCAGTAAAGCCCTCTGGGTCTTGGGTATCAGCTAATTTCCAGGCTTCTTTCCCCTCAGAAGAGCTTCCATCATATGGCCTGCTTCAGGGAGCACCACTGGTATCTCATCTCTGCCTCTGTGCTGTGGTCACACCACAGTTTGCTAGTGACTTCCACTTGGTCTTCCTGACAGAGACTACGGCTCTTCAGTTTTTAGAAAACTCAGGCAAGCTCAAATGCACCAATGAAAAATATGCAGGTGAATTAAGAGCTTGAAGTGTTTTATCAGTACATTATCAAATGCTACAAACCCTCCTTTAAAAATAGGTGGCTTGCATAAGGTAAGGAAGTACAACTCCTTCCAAAGCAGGATTTTATTACAGGCAGACTTAAAACATAAGTCTTTAATAAGGCTGGATACAGCAAGGACTAATACAGTCATGTCTCAATGGAACTGCCTCCCAGATGCTGACAAATCGGACAACTTCTTCTTTGGCTCGAGATCCTATCGAAGCAGTAAAAGTACTTCCACATGTTCATTATGCAGCACAGGGTTGCTTATGTGGTTATTAATGTATTTGCTGTGCAGAGCAGAGACTCTGGCCTGCCTAAAACTTGGGTCTCCTCTCAGTGCTCAGTGTCTCTCTCCAGCAGCATGTTCTCTGATGCAGAGAGAGAGAAAAGACATAATTTTCTACTCCATGAAATGAGTCAGATTCTTAAATCACTTCCAATCATTTTATAATCCTTAGATTTAGGGCATACAATATTCTAAGTCTGCAAATATTAAAGATGATAAATCAGAAGACAGGAAGAAGGATAAAAAAATGAAAAGGAAAGGTATTATAGGACTTGAAATAACCATTTGATGGTACTGAACAGAGTGGATTTTGTGACAGTTCAGTGGAAAGAAGTATTGAGTAAGAATGTGCACCTAAACTCACTCCTCTGTTGTTGTGTTTGGGTTTTTTTTTCAGGTGTTGAAATTTGCAGTGGAAATGTGGCAGTAACTCACAAGCAAATGTACCTTGTACAATGGCAATAACTCAGTCCCATCTTATGGCTGGCTTGGCTTTGTTCAGGGCTTGTGATAAAAAACTGATAGGAAAGGTGACCTCAATTATTCACATTTCTGATTGTAACTTCCTTCATCAGCCCAGACAAGTCATGTAACCTCTGCACCCATTTCCTCTTGAGCTGTGCACTTGTGGCAATAATGGAGTTTTAATGAGGACACTGCTGCACCAAGGTAAAATATGAGCACAAGAGGTGACAAAAGCATAGTCTGAGCCCAGGAAGGCTTTACCATGTAAAACGTGGGGTACTTGCAATGTTGGTGGGACCTCTTGTCTCGCCTGATCCTGAGAAGAGGATTGTAGCTGTGGTTGTGGCTGGGCAAAATAGGAACACGCTATCTGGGAGGCTGGATCTGCTACTGATGGTTCCTGTAGCATGAGTTCAAGCATTGACTGCTAAGAAGGGGAAAAAGGCAGGTACAGAGGAGCCATGTAAAAAATAAACAAATCAAAGGTCTGAACCCTTGTGATAGAGAGCAGGGTTTGCATGGAGATGTGTATGCAGGAGCCAGAGAGACTCACCCTGTTTCCATCACATTTATTTGCAAAGCAAAGGTGCAACCACCAAAATAATAGCCTGATGTAGAGCACACCAAAATCAGCTGAAAGACTCCCACAATATTCAGCAGTGTTTGGCTTAAGTCATAAAAATGTCATGTTCACAGTGCCATTTCACTTCTCCATTTTACAGCGTTGCCCGGGCAGGAATGGTGCCCATCCTTCACACACCACTGGATGAGAGAGGGAAGGTTGTACATGACTAAACAAAGAAATTTGTTAGGAGGGCAGAGAAGTGTTACAAGCTGTATTAGGTGACCCAATGTGCAACTTCAGGTCAACAGTGTGTTAAGAGTCAATGAATAGCTTGGCTGAATAGCTCGGCTGGGAAAAAGAAAATTAAAAAATAGTTGTTCAGACATATTTAAAGTAAAATGTCTCATTTGAAAAATGTTATTCAGATGGCTACCTGTGTTTCCCTTACTTTAAAGGTTAAATATAGTGTTAGGAAACTAACATTTAGTTTGGGGTCAGATTTTGAATCAGTTTGACTCGGCTTTGAATGAATTTAATCCAAAAATTTTTTTTCAAGTGTTTCATTTCAATCTGAAAACTACAAAGACAGTTCTGTTTCAGGACAAATCCAACTTATATTTTCTGTTCTGAGTTTTTAGTTCTGTGGCCACACTAGAAAAGCAGCTATTCAGAACACCTTAATTACAGATGTAACCACAGTCATCTCAGTGCCGGTAATGAGCAGATAACTTCTTGGTCCTATTGACTGGCAGTATGGTAGGAAGCCAATGCTGTGCATTTCAGATTTATTTAACAGTCCCTTCATAAATCCATTTCTCCTGCTCCTCTGCTGTTTTCCCGAACATCAACGTAGTGGAAGAGGAGCATCACAACATTACAGAGCAGGACAGTGGAAGTTTTGGAAATACGACACACACAGCACCCTCCAGGCACAAAGCAAAAACCAAAGACACACTGTCTGAGCAGCTTTATATGTACATATTTAGAAGCTCTTAATATCTAACTACAGCCCCTCACTTCCCAGCCATCAACTGCTCCTTTCAGGGTTTATATTAACATGTTGAAACACACACAAATCCTAGAAGGAAAAAAGATGCAATTGACTTGCAAACCTTGTACTCCTGTACTCATCCTCAGCCTCCCAGTGTGTGTGAGAAGGTTTTCTCTGCACAGAGCACAGAGCACATCAGGCACCTTCATTCAGAGCTGTCTCCTGGGTCCGTGATGCTCTCTGAGAAGTCAAGACCCTGGCAAACGGATCAGTAAAAGAGCCCATAAAGGGTCACTTGTCAGCTGGCAAAGGCAAGAACAGGTTTTCAGCTCTATTTTTCCACGCAAAAATAGCCACACTTTTAAAAAATAAAAGATAAACACGCTTGAGACAGGGAATGTGAGAACAGGTTCTTTGGTAATCTCCATTACACAACTTCCCAGCAGGTGAGTGAGACAGGGGTGGGATGGGAGGATGCTCAAGACACATGCTGGGACAGGATGACAGCATAGGGCTGCAGTAGTCACTTTATTTTTTTTAGTAACTTCATTTGTAATCAAAAAAGGTATTATGGAATGAGATAGTTATTCAACTGTGAAATTGCTGCCATATAAAATCACTGACAGTGAGATTTATGTAGTGTTAAATTTAAGTCTATTTATGCAGGTTTGTGGGTATCTTGGACATGACTGTTGTCATACATGACTGTTTTCATCCATAACTGCTGGAGCAGTAAGGTCTGGATGAACAACACGTTTTGGAAGAGACACAATCCTTCAGGCTTAAGAAGGCCTAATTACCAAGCTGAGAAGGACATTTTTTCCACAGCAGGTCAGTCCACAATTTCTTTCTTTAGGAGCAGTCAACTCTGGTTGCTGTTGGACCCAATGGCCGGGTGCCCTGACCACTGGGCTAGCACAGCCGTATCTGATTTGCTCTGGCAGTGTTCCCACTGCATATGGTCAGCTCTTCTGGAGCTTTCTAAACATTTTATTGTGGGAATTTCTTTGGGGGCAGTATTACTATTATTTTGGACTTCGTAAGAAAAAAAAACATCCCTCCTTTCCGGTTAATTTTTCATAGTTTATTAAGAACACAATTGGAATCCTTCTATACTGAAAAATATTTTACCAGAGATTGATAATAGTATGCAGACTAAGGATAAGGCAAATTTAATAATTGTTTTTATTATTCTATTTTCCTGAGCAGGGTAATTTCCCATCATGCTAAGTGTCTTGAACAGCCACAGGCTTGAAATAGTGATGATGGAATTTCCTGGGAACAAATTAATGTGGAGGCACTGGGATATTACAGTAATAGAGTGGTAAAGAATGCGCCTTTTACCACATGCCTCCTTCGTATTGATGTATATTTTGGCTAACACCAAATGTCACTTGTAAAATGTGCACTAGTCTGTGGCCCGTGTTTTTCTGGCCTCTCTCAGACCGAAGTGGGGAGGACTATTTCATGTTAGTCACTCCTGATCGTGGTCCTGCAGTGCTTTCCCATGCAGGCAGAGCTCCCACTGATTTCCAGACGGGCATGTACAAGTTCAGGCTGCTGGATCTGTCCCTGCCATAGTAAAAATAGACAGTCACTTGGTTGTTTTCATTAAAAGGAGAGGAAGGAGAGCATTATATAACAGGAGGGTTTTTTGGGAGAGTGCTGGTTTATTTAAAAACTCCAGTGATAGCTGCTTTCCCTGGCTGGAATTGGCTCTGCAGCAGGGCACGAAATCTGGGATCTTGCCATTGCTGGAGAGCAATGCTCTTTTCTTTATTAGCAGACAATAAGTCACATTCAAGACATGCTAAAGAGCTGGAAGACAAGCAGGCAAAGCAGACAAATTCAAAGTGAGGGCTGGTGCTTGGGAGCCTGGTGTTTGCATTTGCCTGCAAGAGAGAAGCAGACAGCACTGAAGACGGGGCAGCTCTTTGCCAATGCCCTCAGTGCTTGTGGGGATCTGGAGGCAGCAGTGAGTTTAACTGGCACCTATGATAATTGCTTGCTCTTAGAAGGCAGAAGTCCTGCAGGACTAGAGCAACCGGGTGAGTGCAGAAAGCAGGGCACACCTGGGAGGAGATGGCATCTTCTATGGTAGTGAAGGAAGTTCAGAGACAACTTGCATGCATCAAGCAAGGAAACGGGGTGCATAGGGGCTGGAGGTTCTGCTACTAGAGGAGTTTGGTCCTTGTGCCATGTGGGGAAGAGGGATCTCGATGCCTGTGACCTTGTCACTGTTTTCTCTCTGTCCTGGCTCTGCACACTGTCAACCATCCCCTCATGGACCACAGCCAGGTCTCACCTACTCAAAGGATATGGCCACAGCACACATGTACATGAGCAGCCACACAGGGTGAGCCCAAAGGCTGCTTTATTGTCTCTGGCAGAGGCCAAGAGGAAATGCCTGAAGAGAATGAGAGCAGGGCTTATCTACTATGTCCCTAGACATTCTTCTGGCTGGTTCCTCTCCTGATCCACGTCATCTTGACTTGGAGGATGTTCCTCTCCTGTAGCCTCTCCCCAGAGCTCCATGTGCTGTTGGACAGAGGAGCAGGTCCGCAGCATGGCCATGGAGGGGTGCTGGCACACCCTGATCCGGCTGTGGGCCTCCCATAGGATGCCAGCACTCTGATGGCACCACGCTGGGTGTCCTCAAAAGTCCTCAGAGCAAAGTATTCTGCATTGTGCATCTGTTGATTCCAAGCCCAGTTTTCCTATTGTTTTCAGTGGTATTTGGTTTGGGCCACAAGGCCCTGAATCAACATAGTGTTGAGCCTGGCAAGCCAAGGGGACTAGGGCACCTGATTAGAAAAAGGCATTTTTTAAAAATTATTCCCTGCCTGGATGTGAAGTATAGGGTTGGGTTTAGAAGTCACTTCCATAGGACTTACAGCAAATCTTGATGTGCTTCACTGAGGACCTGGCTGTGGGCTCTAAAAGTAGACTCACTTCCAAATGAAATACAGAATATTCTCACTGGGAACAACAGACTATATTCATTCCTTGAACCAGTTTCATTGCAATACTGGGGTTCACAACATGCAAAGGCAAGGTGAAAGAGTCCTGGTGAAGGCCATTTGAAAAGCCTCATTTCAGACTGGTCACCAAATAAAAAACACAGCAACCTTAAAAAAATATATATTTCAGTGCTGAGACAGTAATTGTCAACATTGAGCCAAGGGGCATTTCTCACATGTAGTTTCAAATGAAAAAAAAAAAAAAAAGAATTGTTGGCACAGCCTTTGCTACAGTGGTTCCAGAGGAGTAATTAAACAGGAGCTACTCAGAGCCATTTTGGAGGAAAGCGTAGGTCGTGATCTTGGAGGGGGATGGACTGTGTGCCTGTATGTGTGTGTGCGTGTGTGTGTGTCCATGTTGGTTTTTTTTAATTTTCTAGTCATATTTCTGCATTATTTTCCTGTGTGTCCATGGCACCTTATTTCAAGGAACAGTTTGAAAGGCATATGCTGTTGAGCAAAGGGAAAAGAAACTCTCCTGATCTTTTTTCTCTTGTCTCAGTGAACACGCCATTTCTTGATGCTTTTCCCAGGGCTTCTGTGACCTATGCTTTACACCACCTGGCTGGTTTAATTCATGAATCTTCTATTAATATGACAGGCTCTGCAAAGGTGACCAAAATGTTAGGGAGACAGATGCCATCAGTATCTCTCAAGGGTAAATACTTGAAGTTTGCTCCCTTTTTGTGTGGCTGGTCTCTGTTCTGATCTTGGCACCGTGGCTGAGCAACTGAGACTAATTCATTTTTGTTTCTCCCTCAGACGCTCTGGATGAACACTAACCATAATTTTAACAGTTTCCTGTGTTTTCCTCAAGTGTCAAAGCCTTCCTTTTCTGCCTCTCCTGTTGGAGAAACCCCATCTTACACAGATGAGCAATGTAGCTCTTAAGAGTCCTTATAAGTCCTAAGCAGTCACAGTGTGCTCTCCACAATCAGAGTATGTTTTGCCCTTCAGGCAAGAAAATAATTCTTTGCTCAGGGTATAGCTAGCTCCGTGTTGAGTCAGCTCAGCACGTCATTCTCATAGAGATCTCACCTGGAAAGGTGCCTCAGGATCTGCTGTGGATGGCCCAATGGTGACTGACATGGAGGCTGGACTAAGCAGAAATAGGTCTGGTGCAGATACCTGGCCCTGGTATTGCAGAAGGTGCCTTACTTTAATTTTGTCCCAACATGAGACATATTCAATGCTACACAGGAGGAAGAAAGGGGAGCAAAGCCCATTCTCAGAGGACATCTAACCTTTGTATGTGGGTCCGTTTTGAGTGGAGAAACACAGGTTTGGACCTAAAGCATATAAAAGCATATAAAAGTGTAGTGAAGCATCTCTAGAAGTACTGAGACATCTTGGGGGCTTATTTTTCATCCTGCTTTTCTACAGTTCACCATAAAGGGAAGGGAGACAGTGTCTCACTGACACAACTAGAGTGTTTAGGCAATGAATGATCATCACCACAGAGTGGCTAAGGAGAGGATGATGTTCTCTGGGGTGGTCTCAGCATTAATGGGAGATACCATGAGTGAACTCAAAACTCTGCCTGTGCTTAGAAACCAGTAAAAGTAAGGAGATGAGTAAACCTCGTATCTTCATTTCATTGCAAGCTGCTTAATGCTTTGGATCACAGCTAAACTGCCTGGACTGAACCCACGCAAGAAACCAGAAGTCAAGCCCAGATCCAGCTACACTCTTGACTCCAGGACAAATTCATATCTGTGTCCAAGCCTGACCATGTTGCACTTCTTCTCAGAGACAAAGCCCCATATCTGGGCTGTCCACATTATATTTATCCTTAGGAGACTGTCCCAGGAAGATTGTTTCATCTTTGGAAAAACCCTCTCTTGCAAACGGGTATTGTGCTGGTCTCATCTCTCCTTTCACACTCCTTCCCAAGGCAGTTACTTGTCTGCTGTAATTTACTCTTTAATGCAGCACTTTCCTATTCTGTGAGACAACAATCATGAAGCATTTAAATTCCAATTGAGTAGGGCTGGAGTGCAGAGGGGCTGCGGCTTGTGCTGCATGGACAATGGGAACCTGAGACAGGGGACACCAGTTCAAGGCCCCCCAGGAAGGAAGGCTACAAGCTTCTCCCTCACATTCCCATCTCCCTAGAGATGTAAATCAAGAAAATGAAGGGAGGGGAAGAGGAGGAGGGGGGTGTTTATAGAAAGAAAAGGGAAAATGGATTGAGTTGTGCTGAATTCTAAGACAAGGATCAGCTACACAAGAGAACTATTGAATAGCTGTGAAATCTGGAATTGAGCCATCAAAATAGCTGCTGAGCTGCATGTGAATCAGGTTGATTGTTTTTGAGAAGCACCTGATTTTATTTTTTTTTGCCCCCTTCTCTCTCTCCCAGGCTGCGTGCTTAGCCTTGGAATTTGAACATGACTGCCGATGTGCTAAATTACTTTTCCTTGAGATAGAGACATTTTAGGGAGTGGGAGAGGAGGGAGGGTGGGGGAGGATGTCTCTGGATGTGAAGGCTGTGGTACCCGGACTGTGAGCTGACAGGTTCCCCACTGCTCCAGGGAATGGCAGTGAGGAGTTCCCGGTGCTGGCAGAGACCGAGCAGGAAAAGCAAAGAGCTGTAACTCCCTGGGACATGAAGGACAAGGCTGCTCCAAGGGCTGCTGGCTGCCCTGCATCTGAGCTGCAAGTATGTTTTGCCAGATCCTCACCAGCTTTGTGCTCCCAGGAACTCACATTTCCTACCTTGTTTCCCAGGGAAGAGGTGGCACCTATTTTCTGTGGAGTGGTCCCTCCTGGACCTCGGGAAAATTAATTGCAAAGCCCCAATTAATTACTAGATTTTTTCAACATAGTGTCTGATTCTCTCATGTTCATTGGTAGAATTATAATTCCCTCTGCAGCATCCACTAACAAGGGAAGTAAAGCACAGGGATGCTAAGATGCTGTTTTCCCGAAGAGAACTGTGATTCCAGAGTACCCTAAAAAGGCACACTGAAAGGAAAAAAAAGTTAGCAAGGCTGCTTTTAAAAATCTAGCAATTTGCTTAGGGTTATGGAATGAGTTGGGATTGCAAGAGTGAAACCTTGTCTTTCCTCATTTGGTATGGCTGAGAACTGTCTCTGTTCTAATTTATTATTATTGTATTGCATTATTGTGTAATTTTATTGCATTAAAAATCATGTGAATAGCACCATGGTGCTCTGCAAACAGAGAGTAACACAGAGCCACTGCTCCAAAGAGCCTTGTTAAACTGCTTCCAGATTTGACTCAAGAGACCTATATTCTATTACCTTATGCAGAAAACGTCTACATTGTTTTATTGTTGTTTATTGAGCACTGAGGGTAAGCACTGCACTGGGCAAACTTGTTCAGTCTGGACAGATCTATCAAATTTCAGCTTTTCTGCAATGGGATGTGCTCATGTGGCCTCTTCCTTTTTCCCCTCTATTGTACCATAGCTCAGTCCAACATCACAGCTTCTCTGCCTCTCTGGAACTAGTTGATGAGAGTCAGTTTCCCCTCCAGCCCTTGCAGGGGTGCCCACATTCTGTAGATCATCCTCCCCCTGCCCATGTTGGTCACGCTAATGGCCGAGAGGCCCCTGGTGCCTTGGAGCACCCTCAGATTTTTCTCAGTGTCACCTTCACCCCACAAGAACCTCTGTCTCTCTTGAGCCTGTGTAGCACCCACAGGTGGGTGCCACAATTGTCCAGCATTAGGACAAGTTTTAATAGTTGCTGGCTGCCACAGCAGCTCAAAGCAGCCAAGATGCTGCCATCCTAGTGCCTGCATCGATGCTGGAGACAAACAAATGAGCCGTGGCTCAGGTCTGGAGACAGGGAAGGATTCGTGTCAGGAGGGAGCCCAGCACACTCTGCTCATGCAGCCCCAGCCCCACCAGGCACCAGACGGGAAAAGTTTCTGTCCTCATGGGGTTATTTCTTTCCTTTCAATGGAGATGAAACATGCTCCTGGCAGCGGGGGTAGGGAAGGAAATGCCTCGCCATCCCCTCTCAGCCCTGAGTCTGCTTTTGTGCTCTTGATCCCTGGGCAGACCCCAGCACCCCAGCACTGGTTACGTACAAGGTGCTGCCCTGAGAAAAAGCTCACGCGATTACCAGCCATCCATCCCGCCTGGTGGAGGGGGCTCTGAAAGCGCCGGGGCGGCGGAGACTCAGCTCCGGCGGGAGGTCAGGGGCAGCAGGAGGGCAGCGGCAGGGCAGGCTTTGTGCACCGGCCACTGCTGCCCGCTGCAGACCCCGGCCATTCAGAGAGAGCCCGGCCCTGGGCCCCTTGAAGTTAATGAAAAGGCTCTCCGGGATGTCAGGGGGTCTTGGGCTGAGCCCTTGGTGTGCAAAATTAGTTCCACGTCCTCTTTAACTCAGCAGGAGCACCCAGAGGTGCCCAGGTTGAGCGCTCTTGGATAGGTGCAGGAAGCATCTTCCTAATCTACCTATTGCAGTCGCTAAAGCACCTCGGAGAAACTGGCAGCCAGGTTTTTATTTTATTTTATTTCTTTTTTTTTTTTTTAAGGGAAAAATAATTAACCTTCACCTCAGGTCCCAACTCGCATAACCACAGATGAGATTCTACTAATAATTTGCTTGCTTAAGTGACTCATAATAAACACTGTGAGTTTACTTTTGCTTTGAGAGCAGCTGATCTTTGGAACAAACCGCCCACAGGCGTAAAATCATGTCACCCATTTGCTGATTTAACCCCCTGAGTGCTCACACATCTCCAGACCCTGCTAAACTGCTGCTTGCAGGGAAGTCTGGAGTCTGGCAAATTTTGTCATTGAATGTAAAATAATATCCAGAGAGGATGAAATCTATTCTTTGCCTCTTTCCGACTGGGATGTCTTTGCTCAGGTTGGTGGCCCCCACATATAGGTGCAGGGATGTAGATGAAGGCAGGCACTGCCTGCCCCATCCAGAAGTGCTGACTAGCTATTTATGTACATTTTCTGTGGTGGCATATTTGCCATATGACAAGTTCTCCTGTGGATTCTTTTATCCATTAATTATAGATGAGCATGCTCAGCCTTGGTTCCCCCTCAGGCCAGCCTGAATCTCAGCAGTGCTAATAGTGGGTTTGGAAAGCACTGAGAACCACCGTGACCTCACGCTGAGTGCAGGATCCTGATGGGACACCACGGGACTGGCTGATGCCAGTCTCAGAAGGATGAATTGCTGCTGCAAATAAAAAGAGCCAGGGTCTGTTTTTATAAAGAAGTCTGTTTTCATACAGCTAACCACTTCTCCTTCCAAAGCACAGGTGGGGTGCCCACGCTCACTGCCTACTAGGAGAGCCCTGGTTCTGTGCACAGACCATGCTCAGGAGGAGCCCCACAGCCACACCGTGACCCCACATGCAAAGGCAGAGATGACACATACACACTGAGCTGGGTGTCCAGCTGCATGTGCCAGCAGCAACACCCTGAAACACCCCCCCCCCATCTGCAAAATGTGACCTGGGCATGCCTGGTGTCACAGCCACGGCACAGGAGGGACTGTGCCCTGTTCTGCAGGTGGAGATAGCTAAGTCTGAACCAACAGAAGGGCTTTCCCAAGGTCGTACAGAAAACCCTGCCAGAGCATGCCCTGTAATGTAATTTAAACATCGAAACCCATCTCATGGAGCAGGCAATTGCTCCTATGCTGTGTACACACGTGTTCCCCTGCCCTCTGCATTCAGCGCTCAGTGCAAGGAAGGTTTGCAAGAGCAGCAAATTGGCCTCAGGCTGCTGAACAGCAGCTTTCTGTGGAGCCCTCAGACTATTACATTTTTTGGAAGAGAATTTTATTTCTCTTCATCCCCAGCTTATGGTATCAGCTAAGCTTGACCTAATTTCCCCACCTTGCTGATCAAAGGTCATGTTTACTAGGATTATTTCTGTCTTCATTGTAGGCACAGCTGGTAAACAACATGGAGATTTTACAGTATTTAACTTTCTGATAGATTTATGGAGGCTCCCTGCCTGACTTCCTTTGCTTCTTTCAAAGCTTTTGCACTCACCCTTCAGATGATACCATGCACTGTGCACCTTCAGGCCCAAAACCCAAGCTCAGCGAGAGACAAGAGACGTGTGTCAGCAATTATTCCCCCTCCCTCCCCATAGCCAGCACCAAACCTCCACTCCAGATCGTTTGCCTTCCACAGAGTGCTCTCGTTAGATCAGGAACAGCTCAGCCCTGCTCAGGTGCAGTGATGGGCATTACCAGCCTGCAAACTGCAATCAAAGCACAGGGAAGCTCCTACCACCTTCCCTGGGCTAGAATACCACATAGCCTGGTCCACATGCTGGCATGAAAAAGCTCTTCCTCCACAGGGAAAATAGTCAGGGCTGGGGCTGGCTCACCAGCCTTCACCACCTTTTGGTCTCAGTCCTGTAGGTCCAGCAGTTGTCTGAAGAGTTTTGCACCCTTGGCAGTTGTAGTATACTTTTCAGGAGAAGATAGGAAGGTACCTCCATCCAACACTTGGCCTTCTCGCCTTCTTGCAATGCAGTGGTGGTAGGACGGGTCAAGGCTGGATTTCCCAAGTTGCAAAGCCTGACACAATTTGGATTTGAGAGACAGTATCTTCTGTTCCCCAACAGTCCAGACCCATGGCTTCAGCCCTGCATGTGCCAACACTTGTTGGCAGAAGGAGCAGAGGGTGTTCCTGTGAGCACCAGGTGTGCTTCTGAGTTGCTTAGCAGATAACAGGGACCCTTCAACTTCCTAGATGAGGATGCTGTCACCATCCTCCCTGGAAACAGCTCCTTCCCCAGACTAAACCCTGGCTTATGCAAGGGTTCCCCAAAGCAGCGTTTGCATCACCAGTTAATCAGGGAGTGCAGTTTGGGAGCTTCTGCTTTTGCCAGTGTGTTTGTGCCAGCAAAAAGATTATTCAAATCCTCTCTCCTGAGGAGTGAACCAAGGGGAAGCTGCACTACATGCAAAGTTATTGCCTCTGTACCATGGTATTGATCCACAAGTAAAGCCAGTGACTCACAAGGAAATACTATTTCACCTACTAAACAATGGTCTAGATATACAGTATTCAGCATATTTTATCTTCTTTCCATCAGCCTTCCACAGGGTAGCTTATTCAAACACCATGAAGTCATACTTCCCTGGTACCACCATTTTCAATTATTTATTAAACAATGGATGTTGGAATGGACTGAGTCCCGCAATGGTCAATTATTCCTTCTTTTTCAAGCTGAGTCAGCAAAAGGTGGTATAGGTGTCGAGAGGTAAACAACTTGTTAGTTACTGCTTTGGAAAGGCTTTGTATCAGGATCCCAAAATAAGGGCACTGCTCCTTTGGAGGCGTTACCATCACTAAAAGTAGTCAATGCAAAGCTTTACTTGCATTCTTGCCCTGAGCAGAAGATACATATCTGTACTTTTCCATATATTTAAAGTCTGAGCTGTTTTATTTCATTTATAACATGAGGAGGTCAAAGAAGATGCAGAAAAGCTCTGGAAATATCAGCATATCTTACTTGGGTTTTCCAGGAACCTCAAAGCAAGCTCCAACCAGAGCACAAAGCAAAGCCCAAACCCACCTGTCAGTCTCATAACCCTAGATTTCCTTCAAGTACCACCACACATAAGTGAGGTATAACTTCTGCGCTGCTTAGGGCAACCTTCATGCTCCCATGCCCCCATGCATCCCCCAGCAGCTGGGGAATAGCTACACTGGCATCTCAGGTTGTAAATGTGTGCAAAGACCAGATATTCAGCCTTAGGGAGAGAGCTTAAGAGAGGCAGGGGAAAAAATTTAGGTTTTCTTTTTTTAAAAAAATTTCCCCTCAGAACATTCTGACCACACATGAAAAAACCAAGATTTTTTATTAGAAAATTCTGAAGCTTTTTGAAGTGTGTAGCAGCCAAAAAATATTGGCATTACTGCAAGATGGGAGCAAAGTCTTTTAATGTAAAAATATTTATAAGTGTGGGTTAAATTCTTGGCTATCAATAATCTACTGATTACAATGGCACGACAGGAGATGGGATCTATTGGCTTCAGGAGACTGCCCTGACTTTTACCAGGAAATGGTGTAAATGAAGTTAAATTGTAATTTGTGGATAATTGAGTGATCAGTGACAAATGTCCCTGTGACACACAACAAGCTGTCATGGAAAAAGTATGCTGCTACAGCAACGTGTCACATGTGGTCTTAAACTGATTATTCTAAATCATCCAGTGTCCCTGCTCAGTGCTTGTTAAGAAAAATGATCCCCAAATATGACCTTTGCAAAGTTTAATTTAAAAAAAAAAATAAATAAATATAAGGCAGTCAGAGATAAGTCAGAGAAGACTTTGCTGCTGACTCGAGTGGACTCTGGCCAGGCTGCCAAATGGAGCACTTACGTGGGTAAAACGAGATGCTCGCCCTCTTCACTTACAGAAATGTCATGCAAACAAACATTTTCAGGTCAAAAATCCCAGATGTGTAAAATAATAACCCGGTGTGGAGAGCTGGTGTCACAGCTCCAATTTGCACAGATAGGCTAAGGGTAGCCTAGAATCACAAATCTGAGCCTCCCCAAATATGCTCTTTCTGGAACATTGTGCCATAGAAAATTAATTGCATTCCAGCTCCAGGGAGCATTAGCACTTCTCTGAATTCAGGGCCAGCCTAAGGAGCAGCCGTGCCCCAGGCGAAGAATCCAGCCCCCTCCTGGCCTTTGCCCCTTCCTCTGCAGGACTGAAAAGGAAAAATTAAAATAAATCACAGCCTTTAGAGACACGTACTAAACACTGACTGGAATATAAATGTATAAATAAAATAGGAACTGAACATACTCATCTCAACCCTCGACCGTGGCTTTTCTTCCCTTCTCACTTTCATTTCTTCTTCTCTTTCTTTTACCTTTGTTTCACACATTCTTCTCTGCCCATCCCCTCCCCCTTGCCTTCTTCAGTTTTTCCTCTCCTTTGTTGTCTTTTTCTTTCTAGCCCCTTTCCAAGACTGTCCTTTCTCACCCTTTCTGTTCATCATTCCCTACTGGCGGTTAGATCTCTTTCCTTCTTCCTCAGCACTTTTTTTTTGACTCTTTTCTCTTCCCCAAGAATGTTCTGAAGATAAGAAAACAGCTCTCTGCAGAACAATCTGTATCTTTCAGAGATTGCATTCTTATCATTATTTTCCTTACAAAGAGCAGTTCCCATTTAAAATACCTTATAGGTTTTCTCAGGACTGGTATTTAGGTATAAAAGAATCCAGAATCACTGGTTTCCTTTGGAAAGTTTGGCATATATGTGGTGCTTTCATTAGATAATACATTATTTAGGAGCAAATCTGCTATTGTTGTACAAGATTTCTGTGGCTGTGGAAGGTTTGAGCATGCAGGTAGTTAAAAACTGATCTGTCTTGGCAATAGGGCTTAGTTCTGGCCAATTTATACACTGTTATTCTTACAAGTTTGAGTTACTATGAGTCATGTAGAGTGCAAGGAGTAAAAAAACTAATTCATGATCCTACTAGCTTCTCTATTCACGAGTTTTATCACTTTAACCATCTAAATCTCTCTAACATGATATAACACCTCCAGTGGGGATGAATTATGTCAATATAAAGTTGCTTATACTGCTCCAGTTACTCTGTCAGGGAAAGGAAAGGAAATATGTACAGAAGGTCCCTTTATGTTGAGATGCCTGATTCTGTCTGAGCAGCTGCAGCTCTGAAAAGTCTCACACTGCTGGTCAGTGGAGCTCTAGCAGTGCAGAAACTACATGTAATAACCTAAAAATGAGGAAGAAAAACTATTTTGTGAATGAACAGTTCTGCAGCAGAGAAGCTGTGAGGTTTTTCCGGGATCCTGTGGTATCCTGTTGACACCTGAAGCATTTTATCTTTGTTACAACACCTTTCCAAGGGAAGCATTTTTCTTACTCTGTTTCCCACGAACTCCCTCCCCAATATGCCTTTTTCTCTCCTGCTGACTCCAGCTCGCTTTGTATGTCCTCAGGACTTGTAGAGGCACTGCTGAAAAGGAATAGGCAATTTCTGCTTGCAGTTGCTATCTGCATCACAGCTGAGCTGCAATACTCTGCTCCTGCCCATCTGATTACAGTGTTAGCAATATTTTGACTGTCAGTCACAGAATATTCTGAGTTGGAAAGGACCCACAAGGATCACTGAGTCCGAGTGAAAGGCCCATACCTGGCTGTGTTGAAAGGGGGGCTCCATGGAGGAGTACATGGAGGTCTGAGAAATCTGCCCTTGGTGTTTCCCCTTGGTCTATAATCATATATACAAAACATTGACATTGTTGATTTTCCTGCCCCAGCTCTCCAGCAAACTTCCCAGGATGATGGCTTGGATGAGGGGAAGGTAAAATCCTGTAGCCATAAATTCCATAGCCACATGTCCCACAGCCCTGACCCTCAAATGCTTCCTCAGGGATCTGGCCAGTGTACATCAGGGCTCCTTCCAGCCTGTGGTGAGCACTGGTGCATGGCCACATCTCATCCCACCAGGCAGTAAGGCAAGTGTCCGTGCTTCCGGTCATGGAAACTGAGAAACAGTCCAGGAGTTGCAGCAGGGACATACCAGAGATCTCGAGAAGAGAAATAAAGGTTTCAGCCTTAAATATTGATCAGGTCTTGGTCTGGCCATGCCCTGGCAGTATGAGGCATGGTAAGCAGCCAAGTTCAGTGTCATGGAACTCAATGCAAACTAACTTATCCAGCCAGGAATGGGGTTGTGACTGAGGAATGGGGCTGTGACTGAGCTACAGATACTTCTGCAGCTTCCATTAGCTGTAGTCTGCTGTATCTGGAGGGCTGATGGACATCCATTCTCTCATTCACTAATTTTTATGGATAGTGTATCAGTTGTAGGTTCCTGACAGGTTGCAGACACGCAGACAAAGACTCCGTGCTATATGCTGTGCCTCAGCAGCAGAAGTGTGCTCTTTAACTCCAAACATGACTGACCAGATGTTCCTCCTTCTTTAAACTGCTCTGCAGAACGTTCTCTCTGACTCCAGCTGAACTTCCTGAGGGGGGTGGTGGTGATGGTGCACCTCCAAAAGCTTGCTCTTTGCAAGACTGCTTTGTACACATACATATCAGATGTTTCAGACATATCAGGGATAAAAAGCCTGATCTTATCAGTTTCATAGTGTCATACAGTTGGAAGGGACTTCTAATGGTCATCTAGTCCAACCCCCCTGCCATGGGCAGAGACATCTTCATCTAGATCAGGTTAATCTTCCAGGGTTGCCCTGTTGTCTTCAATCCTTGCTCCATTCAAGTCAACAGGGCATTTTGCCATCATTTTCACTGAGCAGAGCTGGGACTGGGACTTCTCACCAGAGTTAAAATCCAAATACAGGATACAGGGAGACGTGTTTAAAATATTGAAAACATCTTAATTCCTCTTCTCTGTTCCTCAGATGGAATTTAATGTTCTGAGAAAATGTGCATATTTTCTCACAAGAAGAATAAACTTAATTGATCCTTTCATTTTTAACTCTCTGCCCAGTGGCAATCGGTCACCTCTCTGCAATAATAGCTGCAAAGAAAATAATCTTTGCTGGATCAGATGAAAAGGTGGAGAAAGAGTCATAGAATTAGCTGGCAGAGCAATCTGGTTGTTGCCCTAACATATGGAAATAATAAGTGCCAGTCAGATAGAGCCTGAACACTGAGCTTTCATTTTGTTATTCTAAGCACAAAAATAAATATTTCTATGACTATATGTAAAGAGTAAAAGCAAATAGAGTTAATACGTAAAAATATACATTTTGTTTCATTATGTGTAATAATACATATTGATTTCATTACAATATTTTTGTTAAGATCAGTTTGCCTGGGAATAGTGGTCTATTCCTAAAGCACAGCCTGCCTTTTTCATCCCATCTTTCTGAGGTGTTGTGCTAGTACAGAATGAAAGGGAAATATTAACTAGGCTGTATTATAAAGAGCTATGCACTGTTTTGGGGGAGAAAAAAAGCATTTGGAAAAATGTGAACCAAAAATATTTTTATTTTTACAGTTGAACGTGTCTGCCTGATTTTCAGTCATGGACTACCAAGGGCATGAAAGAAGAAATAAGAAAGAGAGGGAAATGGCAGTAGTGCTCCAACTGTGAAGTGTTCCAAGCAGTAATGCACCAGGCTGCTTTGTGGAATCTCTATAGCCCCCATAAGAGGAGGACAAGGGCACTGCTACAAACCTGGAACTCAGACCCAGCAGAAATTTGGAGACGGGATAACTACAGAAAAGCACAATATTTTGCAGCACTGCCCAGGCACAAGCAAAAGTGAAGTCTCCCTTCCCCAGGGTTGGCATTATGGGGACTCAGCCAGTCCTGCCCTGCACCTCTGCTCACCCAAACACTGGGTGTCCCACCTTTACACTTTGTGTCTCTTGTGATGCTTGAGGACCACAAAGATCTGAATTTTGGCAAACAGATGCCTTCTGTAGCCCAGTGCTGGAGAATGACCTCATATGCAGCTGTGTCACTGGGAGTCCCATTTTACATCACCTCTGCCCACCTACCATCCGAGTTCATCCAGTACATGACTGCCCCATCCTGATCTGCAAGGCTGGCAAGTGAGCAGCTGCCAGGCTCCAAATGTCCAACCACATTTTGCACCCCACAGGGGAAAAGCTGTGAAAAAAATTGTCACAGTCCCTTAGGACAAAGACAGGGAATTTTACAGGCACCATGGAGGGTAACTGCTGTTTTCTTTTATTATTCATGACCTAGTTTAGCCCAAGAGATAAAGTGATATTTATGTGGATCATGGGGGAATTCATACAATAAAAAGACAGAAAACAGCAAAGCCCAAAGGCAGGCAACCTTCTCACCATGCCTCAAGGTGCAAAGACTACAGTACCTGCAGTGGTTTTGCTGACACTGAAGCTGAACTCACCTCCTTCTGTGCATCCAGTTTCTGAGAGCTTCATTTCACACTCCAAAAAAGCAAAACCCTCTCGACTGATTCCAAATTTCCTTGGCCCCATGCTCAGTACAACAGCCCATCTGTCTGTTTGAACTACTATGGGCAAATGGTCCCTCCAGTGTCATATCCCTCTATTGATTTTGGTCTGGTGATGACACAGAGGTTAAAGATCAGCGTATATGTACATTATGCAGACTCCAAGGAATGCTGACATGAGGTGCTTGCAACAGCAAGAAAGTCGAACCGGAGAGCACATTCAAAAAGTTAAACAGCAAATCTTGGCTTTGCAAACATTAGTGCTGGCTGCATATGAGAAATTTAAGCTTTTATATCCAGCAACTCTATTCTATCAAATATCACTTAGGCTGTGGGCTGATTTACCGCACTGCTGTACAAGTGATTTAACAGATATGGATTCTTTTTAAGAAATGTGCTTATTTGTTTAAAAGCCTGTTATCATGTTGTGGATTTGGACTGAAGTGAACTTTTTTTTTTTTTTTAATCTAGTGAGTGGGTGAGTTTGGTGAATTTTTTTAAAATCTAATGAGTAGGTGTATGTATTGCAAAATATTTCTGAAAGTGGGCAAAAAAATGGTTACAGCAGATTTCAACGTTCCAAACTCTGGATAAATGAAGTGATATGTCAGCATTTGTTTTCTTAAGGAAGCAAATAGATTGTGTCTTCTAAAAGAGTAAAACAACACGTAGGTTTCCATTTGTTACAATCCTATAACTATTCAAAAAAACTCTCCATAAGCAGTGGATGCCTCTGAAAAAAGTATGATATTCCCAAAAAAGGTTGAAGTGCTTAAATGGTGAACCAGAATGGGAATGGGTTGACTTTAAAAGGGGAGGAATTAAGGTTGACCCTAAGAACAGAAACCCAGGGCTGTAGTGCTGGGCCCATGAGGCTAAGACATTTAATAATGAATTCATTGCAGATTTAGTTTCATATTAGATTTTTTTTTCCCCAGAGTTCTATCTGAATGCCTTGAATCTGCCAAATTGGGTTGAAAACCATGAATGGGGCAGTCTAGTTCTAGTCCCAGTGTTTTTGTCTCAAATAGAATTCCACTTGTATTTCATTGTTTTTTATTCCAGTTTGTGAGTAAACAAAGCATAACCAAGCATCTCAAGAATTTCCAAAATGGCTCATTCAAATATGATTTTAAGAACAGGCAAACATGTGATATGGCTATTTTGGGAAAAGGATACTCTCACAATCTCTGAAGGGCTGATGACCTCAAGAAGTCTTTGCTTATCTGCTGGACGCCAGAGTGGTGAACTTTGGCCTTCATTTTTTTGGTGATAGTTGGTGGAATTGGAATTTAATTCAACAGATGAGGAGAGCTGCTTGAAAAATGCATTGCTAAAAAGTATTTTTCTTTTAATTTACTCCTGAGAATACAGCAGAAACTTTCTGATGACTCCTATCACTAAGGACAGGTACTAAAAGAGGACCAAGAAGAGGACAGTGGCAATACAGATCTCTGCTGGGCTCCATTCACTTTTCCTTCTGCCTGAAATATACCCCCTTTTTTAAAGTTTTTTTTTTCTGTTTGGAAACTCTGTGGCTTTTTGCTCCTTCTTAGTTTCCTTCTGCAGTTTCTTCCTGACCTCTCTATTGTGACTAGCTCTCCTCTGAGCCACGTGCAGGTGCTCCATATGCTCATGCCCTGGCTCGTTTCATGATGTTTCATGTTGTTCTCAAAGGCCTTCCCTGAAGTCAAGTCATTGTGCAAGATGTAGGTTTTCCTTAAGAGCAGGTTAAAGACAAACAACACAAAATACCTTCTGAGCAAGATGAAGAACCTGCGTTATTTTTAATTTCATCATCTTCAAACTTGACAATGTATCCAAATATCTTCTTGGAATAATGGGACTAAATCAACGCAGAATTTTGGCTCTTTTTCCTTATTCTGCTTTGGTTTTATGTCTTCTTTCAGATCATCTTATTCCATGTCTCCCCAGAAAGTCACCTCTTTCAAAAACATTCAGTCTATGGCCTGATGCCATGCTTTGTTTGCTCTGTATTATACTACTCTTGTGCAAACTTACTTTGGTGCAGGGATTTGCCAGGCTTTGGCAAAGCTCTGTTTCTGCATGACTTCCATGATAGGGAAGCTTTGTAAATAAATAGTCACAAACATCTTTGCAAATTGTGAGATGGATAATGCCCTCCAGTGCTCTTGATGTAAGGGCCACAGTTCTTTGCCAGGGACTTATGGATTGAACTCGATGATCTTAAAGGTCTTTTCCAACCTAAATGATTTTATGATTCTGTGACAACTGAAGTTAGTGGAGATACATCCATTAACAGCACCCAAGAGATTGGCCTGCTGATGTAGCTACTGAATCTTCTCTTGGATGCTCAGAGGGTAGGCCAACTCCCTTTGTCTGGCATTTTTCTAGAGCTGCCTAACAAACCACATCATTTACTGGTTTCTGCAAGTCTTGTTTGAGGAGGCTTTAATTTCTCTATCCTTGAGTTTTGCTAGTGCACATATGTGCTTTCGACAGGGAAGATGGTGTTCAGCAGACCATGTTCTCAACTGGTATCAATCATTGAAGTCCAGTAAATGCAGGGAAGCTTTTACACTAGCTGAGACATTGTCCCACAATCATCAGAAAAGGGATGCAGTAATGGACAAGACGAGCTTTGTGGAAGCCAATGGCAAGCCTCCTGTTGGTTTTCCCAGAGCCAAGACTTCACCCAAGTGGGTGTGTGAGCTCCTTATGGGGCCACATGTACTCTGAAGCATTTAGTAGGTTAATAAAAGTCCCAACCCTGGGCTGCTATAAAACACATTTGTGGTCGTGCACATAGTTCTTGGGACAGGCTTTATCTCCTCTCATTGTTTGCTGTGTGTGTTTTAACATAGAGCCTCAGGACACAGCTTGGGTGTGGTACAGCATTTTGAATAAAGTCGACCCTTAAGCCAACCACAGCTAAGACGCCATAATTTTCATAGAGACATCATGTACTTTTTATGCTCCTTAACTCAACTGTAGTCACAAATCCCTGTTTGTATTGGCAGATCCTGTGAAAATAAGCTTTAGGAGCTACTTGAAAAAACTGTACCTCTGTGACGTTTAGCTGTGTTGTCTGGTCTTGCCTGCCTGCTGAATGTAGCCTCGCATAGCTTGCCTTAAAAAAACCCTACAAACTTTTCAGAACTTGCAATTCACATTATGTAGCATTCTGTGGAGCCTGTTACTAAAATCAAAAAGACATCAACATGTTAAAAACCATCTCTGCAATGGTTTTCTGAGTGTATACCAGTAGATAGTCATTCTTGCCACTTGCACATCTCTTTAGCACACAGCATTAGAGTCATGGAATGGTTTGGGTTGGAAGGGACCTTCAAGATCATCTCATTCCAACCCTCTTGCCATGGGCAGGGACACCTCCCACTAGACCAGTTTACTCAGAGTCCTATCCAGTCTGGCCTTGAACACCTCCATGGATGGGGGTAACTTCTCTGGGCAACAACATTAGTAACTACCATGTAAAAAAAGGCACTTTAAAGCTACTTACTGAGACCAACAATGGGGTTAAACACAATTCATCCTGAGCTGAATTTCAGTAAAATTAATTACTTTCATGAAGGCCCCAAACTTTGAGCTAGGACTATCCAAGCCACTTCAAAGACATGTTCTCTGCCCAAAGGAGCTTTCAACCAGACAGAAGCCCTGGAGGTGGGGCATTGGGGCAGCTGGGGAAACAAAGGTCGGCTGAATGGCATCAAGAGCTCCCAGCAGTACAGGACAGGTCTTTATGCATGCAGTTGTTGTAGCTCACTGAATAGATTTATAGTCCTGCTTGGGTAATTTATTGTTGGCTAATTAGATATAAGATTAATTAAGTAGCTTGCTGGCCCTTAATTAGAAATTTGGTACCTTAATTTATTGTAATTTCTTCTAAATAATGGCTACGCTCAAATAATCCTGATTTATATAATGGTAGGATGCAAATATAATGAGCCTGACTCCAGATTGTGCAAAAGCCTCTTTCACACTGCTCCCAGGGCACAACAAGGTCTTAAAGTGAGCACAAACATAATTTCTGCCCTCCAAGGCGGCTTTATAGAACCAGCATGCTGTGATTCACCATGAGTCAGCAGCAAGCCACTGTAAAGGCCATGACTTGCACAGCTGCTGAGAAATTGGGATCAAAGGAGCCGGTCTCATGAACTCCCATGAGCCTGCCCTTGTACAGGGGAGCCCCGAGGGCAGGCAGTTGGTGTTTGTGTAGCACAACCAACTTGAGCGAGTGGGGGTTGCTCCAGCCTTAGCTATTGACCTGATTTTGCCTGCCAGCTCCCTCTCCCAGTTATTGCTCTGTTTTGTGTTGCCCTCTGCAAGCCCAGAGTAGAGCAACCCCAGTGTAAATCAGAGCTGGGACTGGGGCTCAGAAATGAAATGTCATTGGGAGCAGGATGGATCTGGGCAGGGGGAGGGTTGGATGCTGAAGTGTGCAGCAGGAGTGGCAGTCTGGATCAAGGTGAAGAAAGTGGTCTGAAACACCTGAACCACAACTTCTGGGGGTAACCTGACAGCAGTTTGGGGCAAAACATTGATGGTCACAGCTGCAGCACCAGGGTTGAGGTAAAACATTTTGCTTATGGGTGTGTTGATTTTCTTCCCCTCCTCCCTTTCCTCTCCTGAAAACTAGGTCCTTAATGGAAGGAGGAATCAGTACTGTTGAAAATGCCAACTTGCATGAAAACACTTCATTCATTCAAAAATGATTAATCTACCTCAAGTATTGTGCAGTGCTCGATTTGAAAAGCACTTCTCTGCATGATTTTAAGAAGCTTAAAAATGTTTCCAGTTCCACTTTGTTTGTTCAATTACATCCTGGGGAAGTTCACTTTCCTAGAGGGTACAGAAAATAAACTGCTGTCCAGTCTCCCAGCAACCCCTCCAGTTCCATGGATTTAACGTTCTCAGTGAGACAACATGAGACAATAACAGTAGCTCTAACAAAAAATCTCAGTCATTTCTCTACAACAGGTCATATGAATCTTACTGCCTGCTTTTTTTTTTTTTTTTTTTCCAAAATAGCTTTTTCCCCTCACTCTAGAGAGATGAAGTATGCAAAAATCATCACCTACAGATCTGGAAGTTTTTGTACTTTGGTCAAGGTATATTGTATTTCCTTGCACCTTTTAAGCTCACCACACAGAAGCAAAGAACTGATGGATGAGTTGTCTGAACCCTTGACTGCAATCTTGACCATGGAAGGAATGAAAAACATCATCATTTTGGTTCCTTGGTCTCTGACATGCTCACCCATTGTTGGGTGTTATTGTTGGGTGTGTCTAGACCCTGCCTGTGCACATCCACGCCTACCTAATGAGAGGGACCTAGAGCAGATCATGACTACCAGACATCCTGTGGAACCCTTTCCCTCTGCTTGAGAATGCTTTGGAAGTGAGTTTAGGTCTGAATTTATGACACAGACTAATGCCCATGTATCAGATCCAGTGAAAACAGCGCTGGAAAAGGATATGATCTGGCCCTGGCGTACCCTGTTTGCATTAATATTTATGGGACCTGTATCCCCAGCTTATGTTTTGGGCTATGGGAAAGGAATCATGTTTTCCAGAAGCAGAGCGGAGCCACATAAATGTCACAGGGATGAAGATAAGGCTTTAGCAATGTCCCTGGTGCTGGGACGTAGTTTTTTGGAGTCCCTGGAGCAGAGCTGGGAGCACCCTCTGCAAGGTTCAGCCTGGGGAGAGAGTCCTCTGCAGAGAAAGAGTCCAGCCACACGAGCAGGAGCCGTGCCAAGGAGAGGGGCTGCTAACCCCAACAGGACTACCTTCAGAAGGATCCTGTTGAGAAATCTGTCTCTAAAATTATCTTGACCCTCTGCCATGTGCACACTTTTTAAAGGGATATGAAATGAATCTTCTCTTTATCCATCCCCTTGTGAAATATAAACAATTCCTGGTGGATTTGCAGCTTACTCTAGTAACTGACAGCCTGCTAGCTGCTGGCATGACTACTTACAGTCTGGCAAGCACGAGATGACTGTGATGCCTACAATGTGCAACCCCTGAAACATGGTATTTTTCACTGATGTTAAAGATCAGATCTTCAGACCTGCTCAGTTCTTATCTAAGCAGCAAAACAACTGGCCAGAGTTGAGAGCCAGCAAACTCTGGTTTGAGACTGATCTTTGCTGAAAACCTGACCTGGACAGGCCTAATAAGGGGTGCAGATCTCTTCTGAAATGTTGGTCAAAGCTGTGGGTGCTGAGTACTTGGAAAACAACCCCTCGATTTGCACTTGTGAGAGCTGGGTTTTTCTATATGAACAGTTAAATGGATGCTGCCCATGTCCCATTTCAGGGACTTGGATGCCTTGATGGGATTCTTTCTGAGTGAGAGTCTAACTCACAAATAGATGGAGCACTGACTAGGCACAGCAAATAAAATTCCTTATTTGCTCACATAAAAGCTGCATTCAAAAAGTAGGGCACCACCATTGCATACGTCTGCTGTGAGCCAGCTAGCAAGCTGGAGCTCACCTCCATGCCAGAGAGAAAGTTGGAAACCTGCTCAGTTTTAAAGTAGGTCCTGCCTAGACCAGAAAAACATTTTGTGGGTGTAAAGACACACACTGGCACCAGCCATGTTGGGAATAGCCCTGTTTCAAAGAACTTCTTGCAAAACGAACGTGACTTGAGCACTCAGGTTCCCGCCTCTGGCAGAGATGGGGCTGCACCAAACCTTCACTCAAACAGCAAACACCTCTGTTGGACCACGGAGCACAGATTCATCAGTGACAGAGGAAAGTATGAGAGAGCAGGATTTATTTATCAATCACATGCTAAAGATTAAGATTTGGCTGCCTGAGGCCATGTATGTCAGATCTGCCACTGGAAGACGCCAGCCAGGCAGGCAAGAGGGACACTGCCTGAAGACATGCAATGAGGTCTTGTCCTTACAAAGCTGAGGTTATGAGTTACAAAAGATTACAAGCTCCAAACCACCTTAGCAGCTGAGTTCATAACAGAGTGAAGCTATTAAAGAAAACCATTAGCTGCTGAAGCAAGAGAAAAGGAGGGAAATGGATGGGGGGGAAGGGGGAGAAAAACACATTTTACTCTGTCTCCTGAAAAAAAGGTGTAAAAGGGAACTTATCTTTAGTATGTGTGTAGCTTGCATTGAAAATGGGAATGAAATTCAAAATCAAGGACAGCAGTTGGTATTTTTGCTCAAGGTGACTGGTCCAGAGGCATCTGTGCTTAAAGTCTGTCTGTTATAGAAGAAAACCTTCTGGAGACTGAGCTGGGCAGAGTCTGCAGGTAGGAGAAATGCACTGGAGATGCTACTTTAACAGGTGGTCTATGAGTTACTCTGAAAATTCTGGTAAGAAAACAAGACTCTCAGAGGACACTATCAGTGCAGCACTTCCATAATCATCACCTGCAAAGCTCCAACTTGACATGCGTCACCTCACTCATCAGCAGAAGAACTTATTTTCTCTGTGTTTTATATTTTGGGGTGCTTATTTTCTGGCATGTTGTGTCTTTTATAAATAGGAACACATGCGGGTTACAAAACTTTTTTGAAGGGTTTGTGAGTCATCTGAACCCTTTCTGTGTGCCCACATCATCTCCATGCACCGTAAGTCTTTTGAGCAACATGGTAGAAGCACACAAGAGGTGCCCTGTTGTTCCAGCCCTATCGACTCTCCTTTCCCACAACCTGCATTTCACTGGGGCTTTGGAGAAAGGAAAAGAAACACTGCACTGGACGGTTTAGGAGTAGTTAATGAATGGAAGAATTTTCTTTCCTACACTGCTGGCTGGCACTTGGTGTACACCCCAAGGCAATGGGTGCTTTGACTCCACTGTGTCAGAGAATCCGCTGGCCACTGTGTTGTTGTGATCAAGCATCAGGGCAGGCTCTGGCCCAAGGTGTCAGCTGGAATTTGGGTATGAGTACAAACCACTTAAGGCTGGCTGGGAGAGCACAGTTTTTTGGTAAGGACTCAGTGCCATGGTTCCGTGCCAAGCCCTGATGATGCAATTCTCTCCTAGCTCTCAGTCCTTTTGTAATCATAAGTGATTTTTGTATTGGAAACTTTCAAAACAGTTGCTTAGTTCAGTCAACGTTACAAAACTCAAATGACTATTGAAATCATGGGATCCTAGAAATTGAGGGAAGAACAAACCACTGTGAAATGTTCCTGTATCCCTGACATGCAACCTGTTCCAGAAAGGGAGATGTCACAAGCCTGTTTATTTTAATTTTAAGTATATTTAAACATTTGTTAATATCTGCCCTAAAGGCCTGGGAAGAAATGTCTGTATGGCATTACAGTTCTCTGGTATTCCAGATAAAATTGTTTTTCTCTCACTAACCAGGACAAACAGAAGCAGGTCTGAGCTCACGCAGGGAGCAAACAGGTGTGAGTCCCTTCAGCATCAATCTGCAGGAATTATATTGTTCTCTATTCCCATACTCCCAGGCAGACATGTCCATGGACTGTGCCATACTTTCCAGTTTTACAAACAGCAGCTGTTTTCAGCTCCCTCCTATGTTTTCTGAAACTGGGCATTGCCATTTCTAAGCAACATGGTTTATGAACAAGGTACATGAACCTGGACAGTGGCCTTTGTAATATGCTTTTCTCTTTATAGAGGGATAATTAGCAAAGCTTTTAGGTCAGGAGCACACAGTTTTTCTTGATCCCTGCATCAGAGCTGTGTTTCTGGAGGAGCAGGAAAAGAAGTCTTTAATGGATTACCATGATAGCCTGAACACCTGACTGACTGTGTTTCATTCTGCCTCCAATATGACCAAGTAATTTTGGCCTGAATTAGAACAAAACTAAACAAGAAAAAAAACAACCAAACAAACAAACCAAAACAAACCCACCAAAAAACCCCATACTAAAAAGACCAATTCTCATTTAGTACTGAGGGGAAACAGTGGTTACAGATCAAACTGGTGGCAGTTGCCAGTGATCACCTGCATCCTTTTACAAATAGATGCCCAATTTTGAGTGAGGATGCTACAACCTAAGGGGCATTAAACTTCTTTGTCAGCTTCCAGGCTTGACTGCATTTTCCAATACCTCTGCCAACACTTTTCCAAGAGGTACCTTACTTTCCCACAGTCGTCCCGTGGGAACTCCTACTTGGGAGATGGGATCCACAAACATTCATGGAGCTGCCATATCCTGTCTTTGCAGTTGAGCTATTGGAAAGTAGAGACCATTCCTGATCTCACTGAGATTTTTTTCCTTGCCCTTTCTCTTCCACCTGTGTCAGCCTCACACTTCCAGCATGAATCACTTGAGAATAAGAACAGCTCTTGCATTACAGATTTTGAACTGTGCCTTTCACAATTGCATCCTGGGGTGTGGATAATATTATGGTAATTCCAGCAATATCTTACAATAAGTCATGAGACCTTATCAGTCTTCTGAAGAGGAAGTGACAAAGTAGAGTGCTTTTTATCAGACATATGTGACATCCCAGCACCACTTTGTCTAGCAAACTGCCAATTTGCAGCTATTGGGAGCATCTTTCTACCCTGTAATTCATAACAGCTCAACCAGCATGTGCTGCAGAACTTCATCTTGTCATTACTCCATGTTTGTGTCTTGTCACCTTAATCTCAGTCTCTCAAGTTACAAATGTCCCCGTCAACAAAGGAAGTGCTGCACACACCTGCACTTGCCTTCCAGGACTGCTGAGCCATGGCTGAGGAGCCAAACACCAGACTGTTCCCAGCCAAGAGCAGTTTAACACAGCAGTGCCTGAGTCCTCCCCATAGCTTCCATGACAAGTAAAGTTGTGCAAAACACGGTGCATGAAACCCATTGGCTGGAGTGCTACTGGTGAGTATTTTGGTAGGGCCTCTACGAGTTCATCTTTATTTGTGGTTTCTTGAATTCACTGTGACCCTAATAACTGGCGGGCAACTAGACACTTCTGAAATACTGCAAAATGCCAACAAGTTCTGGATATGCTGGAGCCCAGGAGCTTTGTGAGTAATGGCTGTCAAGCTCTGGTCATTGTTCTCAGTGGAGAAGTATTGTCCTTTGGGGTTCTTTTTAAGTGTAGTGATCAAAACTGTTTTGGCATCACTTGCTACTCGGGCATCCAGGCGCAAGCACAGAAACATTGCTGGCACAAGCCAGGCAAATAGTGTGATTGCTTTCAGCGTGGGAAAAATCTCCTTCCCACAGGGATCTTTGCAAAAGTAGAGAAGTTTTTATTGTCTTGGCATTCAAAATACACCTGAGTTGACAGAGGAGGGAAGGAGGAACAAATATCTCTGAGCTTAGCTCGTCAGGGTTTGCAAAGAGCACATCTGCGGCAGGGATGTGACATTTGGGGAGATGGTTTAGTGGTGCACACAATGGGTTAATGGTTGGACTCGATGGTCTTAGAGGTCCTCTCCACTCCTAGTGATTCCATGATTCTGTGAATGCATCCTCAGGACCAAACTTCCCACATGTAATCTAATGGTCAGGGCACACCATCTCCTGAGCCCGGTTTGCCCAGCTAAGACCGGAGCCGGAGAGATCTGCCCTTACCGCCACTGTCTCTCGGTAAAGCTGAGAGCACCGAGATTAATAAGAAGCTGCAGTAGCTGCCAAAAATGTGGAGTATTGTTATTTAAACCCTGATTCAGTTACAATCCTCAGCAACTCCTCAACCACCTGTCTTGCTCTTAACCGACACTTCTGTGCACGCCTGCACCAAAAAGCGAGAAAACGTGTCCATGTCAACAAGGCTTGAAGGCAAACTGCCCCTGATGAGGTTTTGTTGACCAGATTGTCCCCTAGAAGCCATAAGTAGAACAATGCAATTAGATGTCAGCGCCCGTTGCCTTAATGTGTAGGAGCTGTGCTACACACCGGTTAGAGCAAATTCACACCCAATTTGCATTCTGACCCCTTGCAGCCCTGTTATCTGAAAGTGTCTTTTTCTCATGATAAATGTGTAAGTAATTGCATGCTGAGGAGGCTGGTTGTACGGGCAGCTTGGTGGAGCTTTAGGCTGTGCTTATCATATTTTTTTGTGTCTTTTTCAGAGAAAAGACATAAAAAGTGAAACATGAGCTGATGTGACTGGTTTTATATGCTGTGAAGCAGGGGCCTTGAACAGTTTAATATTTACCACCATCAATCAGTCCTTTCTCCCCAGCTGAGAATACATTTGGACTCAGCTCACTAAAACTTCTCTTTTTGTCAAAACTAAAAAAAAAGCAAATCCAACAAACAGAAGATATTAAGTCCTGTTTCCTGAGACCTGTTACCTAGTAGCTACATTTTACTCTAAAATATATAACCTTTGTTAGCAGCACAAGTAATTCTGTGTAGGATCGTTTGTACAAAAGACATGATAAGTATTTCTGTATGTGATAGATCCTTAAATCATGAAAAAATAGCATGCACATCACTAGATTTTAACTGACACATTTAAAGTATTCTTAAAGGCAAATGTTTTGATTGTTTTTATTTAGTTTATCACCCTGCGATTAGCTCAGTTGGTTAGAGCTAATAACATCACGGTTGTGGGTTTGATCCCTATAAGGGCCATTCATTTTAAGAATTGGACTCAGTGATCCTCGTGGGTCCCTTCCAACTATGAATATTCTGTGAAATCTCTGTGTGTCTGTATGGCCACAAAAATTAAGGATCCAAAGCCTGAAAAAAAAGGAGGAAAATCATGCATGCAGACAAGAACAGTGTCTCTACAAAATCTAATCATATTCTCCAATGACATTTGTTACCTCACACAAGAGAAATGCCTCATTTTTTCCCAAATAACACACTGGGCTCCAAACAGGAAAAAGTTGCTTTATACAATGGGTCTGGGTGGCAAAAAGAAGCTGAATAATTTACAAGTATGACCAGTAACAAACAAAATACACCATGTGGCATACATCAGCCACATGGGGGTTTGTTGTACTGTGAAGTTTTTATTGCTGTGGGTTTCAGTTGTCTGCATGACACATGAAATGACAGAAAGACAGAAGCCCCATAGGCTCTGACCAGCAAGAGCCATTCAAACTTCATAGCCATGCTCAGAGCTGCAGACCAAGAACAAAAATGAACGTGTGGGAATAAGAGCATTTCTCAACATAAAAAAAAAAAAACAACAACAACCAAAAAAGCAAAATTTGGAAAGATTTCAAAAGTCTTACAATGGAAAGAGTTTATTCTATGTAACTGCTTAACTTTCCCATCGAGTTGTTATTGCTTACTTCAGTAGTCAGTTACATGCATAGAAGGGCCATTCCTGCTCTCCAGAGATCGCTGCCAAAATAGATGCGATGAGATAAATGGGGTGGAAAAAACTCATTTTACGGAGTTTTGAGACAGAGGGATAGACTGAAACCTAGATCAGAGAACTTATTAGTGTGACTGAATATCTTTCTAAAAATAGACTTTAAAGACTTGGCTGCTCTTGCACAGAAATCTGCTGTAAGGTTGGACTCCCCCAAGAGTCTCCATCCAGAAGAAGAAAGTGGAAGTCTCCCAGTGTTCCCTGCCTTTGCAGAGCAGGTCTGTTTTGGACATCCTTCCACATTTTGCAACAGCTTCAAGTCATCACCTCCTTGAAACCTACGAAATCTACTCGCTAAGCAATCTGGGGGAGTACATACTCCTAATTGTTCCTAATTAGGGGGTTGCTGAGGAGGATCAAACCAAGAGGGAAACTCTGCTACCTCATATCTCCTACCTCCTGTTGTCCACAGCCTAGTTCCTGCTTGTGTGCTCTCATACCATCTAAAGAAGCATTAATTACTTGATAAGCAGTCTTTGTGCCTAAGATCAGTTAGATGGTTCCATACAAAGCTTTTCCTTTGTAACTCTCCCTAGCTCCTAAGAGAGCATCTCTCTTACCCTCTTCAGAGAACATCTTTTTTTAATTAACTTTTTTATTGGACTGTTCAGAAACAAAAAAAAATCAGAATTACAGAGCTTCAAAAATACAATTAGCATAATGTAACAGTAACAACACTAATGGGGGTTGGCGTGCATTCACCCAACTGGGCATGACTTCATAGAGCACAATAGCAGCTTCTTTCTGCAATACCAAAAAGACCCAACCCAGGCAACCATCGCCTTTCTGTTGCACAAGCTGAGAATTGCCTTCACCTCCTGGTCTCTGCTCCACACAGGGATGCTGTAGCTCTTGAAAATGAAAGACTGGCCTGCAAACAAAATGACACACCATCAAAGGAAAGTAGCAGAGAACAAACTTCTGACCTTGACAGAGAAGTAAATGCCTTTAAAATGCAGCCACTCCCTCTGGCTGTTTCAAAAGCTGATGAAGAATTGTGCCTAGAAACCAACCTACAAACCACAGAATGAGTGCAAATTTCATTTTATGTAGGCTGGTTACATCAGACATAGCTGCAGTGACATGTATTCATAAACATAGAAAACTTCTGACAAAAGGTAGAAATTGTCAGTCAAAGAGAACTGTAAACGATGCCATGTGCTCACTTGCAGACCTGCCTTAATGAAGTGAATGAATTTAACCACAGAGACCAACAAGTTTTGTGTGGACAAGCTCCAACATTGTTGATTGGAAATTCTCTCAATATTAGTTTTCCAGAATTGTTTAGGGGCTTTTTTTGATATGGTGAGTGTTTTAAAACTACAGAAGCATCACATGTATTATGCTTCAACGCATGCTCTCTGTTTTTTTCAGGATTTTCTTGTGAGGGATTCCACTTCTGCAACAGATATTTCAGTATGTAGTAACAGAACTGTGGATTTTTACAGATGGTATTACAACACAAGCACATAGGCCCCTATTCAGAGCTTGTGTTTAGTTTGGAGTACTTGCACTTAACCAACATTTAACCATGTGGGTTGAAGACAGTTAGAGAGTTTCCTAACCCTTTCACGCAGGGGTATTCAACAGGAGATTAGATTTATGCAAACTCTGTGCACATTTTTGTACAGATCTTATAGTCAGCAAACTTTCTAAACTGACCTATGCAATTTCCCCTGCTTAACTACATCCCGTTCTTTCAGATTTTTCCTGGGGCATCGGGAATATTGTTTATCCTGAATGAATCCACTAAATGCTTACCAGTGTGTCTTTGATGGGAATTTGTTTAACAAAGAAATATGTGTTTGTTTCTTGACTTCTCCTTACATACAGTACTATGTTTGTGCTTCCCTCACACAACCTGGTCCTGGTCACTTCCCTCCAACAACCCTCCAATCCAACAGTGCTGTGTGATGATGGCAGCCTGACTAGTGCAGAGCACTAAAAGTTGTATTTATCCACCAGCTGCATCAGACAGGTGGAAAAATCATGGAATCTGAAAAAGGACTTTGATACAACAGGAATTTTGGTGCCTGGCGCCAAAACTCAGACATTCAAAAGTCTGTTAGCTCCATTTAACTGTTGGTGTACCTAATGTTTTACTCTAGATTTGTCTCAGCATCAAGGTATCTACAGGCTGCATGATATGTTGGACTGCAAAGGTATTGTGTTGGCAAAGCATTCATTCCACTTGGAGAAAATCCACCCTCTCAGGTCATCTCATGAGATTTGTCTTAGACTCATAGAATCATAAAGGTTGGAAAAGACCTCCAAGATCACTGAGTCCAACGTTTGACCAAACACCACCACATCAAATAATCCGTAGCATTAAGTACCATGTCGAGTCATTTCTTGAACACTTCTAGGGATGGTGACTCCACCCCTTCCTAAGGTAGGCTGTTCCAATGCTTAACAACCCTTTCAGTGAAGAGATTCTTCCTGATGTCCAACCTGAACCTCCTCTGGTGAAGCTTGAGGCTATTTCCTCTTGTCCTCTCACTCACCCCTGCCTTGCTACAACCTCCTTTCAGGTAGTTGTAGAAAGGGATAAGGTCTCCCCTGAGCCCCCTTTCCTCCAGACTAAACAATCCCATTTAACATTGGAAAAGGCAAACTCTGCTCTGGGTCTCTCCCTAGCCTGGGTTAACATTTTGGGACACTGGCATCTGCCACAAAATTTTGGTTGTCACTAATCTCTCTTTAAAGTGAGACCAACTAGATTATTGGGAACTCCAAAATAAATTCCAGGAGGACCAGGCTCAGGATTACAGTCCTCAGTCCTTGCAGGGTCACAAACTCCTCCTGGAGAAAATAAGTATCACAAGAACTATTACAGAAAATAGCATAAAACTTTGCCTGACACTTCCCTGTTTTCTTTATGACAAAGGTCAGACTGCTGTTCAACCTGCTGGAATTGCTGAGCTGCTAACTTTTGATGCCTTTCACATGTTTTGGCTGTGTGGCTTTCACTGGCTCATCTTTTGAGGTTCTCTCAGTGTTGCACCCACAATAACTGATTTTGAGATTGAGCAAGGGTGCATTGTGAAAGCTGCTCTGAAGCAGGATACACGCTCACCGTGCTAAAGTGAAAAAGTGCAGGGGTTGGAAGTTGCAAACAGAGCTGTGTATACAAAATTCATTTTCTGGCTACTCCCTTGAACTGAGAACAGCTAATCTTAACAAAACAAAAGCAGACAGGCAAGAGACATGGTCCAGAAAGGCACAGTCAACCTGACTTATCAAACAATCATGTTTACCTTTTGACACTGTTTTATTCCATTAACAATTACTGATCTAAGACAGTTCTGCTAGGGTATTGGAAATCTTTACAGCTCCAGGGGGAAAAGTGTATTCTCTTAACAGTTCTGTTAGCTCAACTATTTATTCTTTATTTATATTGG
This sequence comes from Pipra filicauda, assembly GCF_003945595.2. NCBI lineage: Eukaryota > Metazoa > Chordata > Aves > Passeriformes > Pipridae > Pipra > Pipra filicauda. The sequence continues at coordinate 288,400 of NW_024104427.1, forward strand.
CTTTGATGTGAGAGAAGAAAGTGAAAAAGAATGTAGAAAGTGGGCAGTTTCATAATACAAGTATATTTATCAAGTGAAGGAGGCTTAGGAGACAAGGAAAAACTGTAATGTGAAGCACTGCAAAAACACAATTAGGAACATAAGCAAGAAATTATGCACAGTCTAACCTGATTTCAACCTTTGCTTGCCTGGTATGAAGATAGTTTTTTAATGGCATTTCCAAAGAAATAAATACCTGCTTTTGTGATCTGAAACTCAACCAGGAAACTGCACCAGCAATTGGCATCACTCTACAAGGAGAAAGTCGTAGTGTGCAGAAGACATGATGGCTCAACACTTTTCAAATTGCTGAAAGGTGCCTGAGATCAGCAGAGTCTCCCAAAGGGTGTTGGGATTAAATTTATCTGAGGAGGAAAGAGAAGGGGAGGAGCAAGGATGAAAATATTTTGAGGATACTTCTATGGTCCAATCACCAGTACACGGATTCAATGCCATCATTAGTGCCCTACAGAAATTGTGGGCTCAGAGAAAAGTTGGTATCTCTGCCCCATTCTCATCTCAGAGCCATGATGTCTGAGTATATATCGCTTTTACATCAGTCTTAGATTTATTTCTACTTGGTGTGCTAAAGCAGCCCAGCTGGCCTCTCTTTAAGGAGGGGAAGGGTGACACACATCCAAAGGTTTCTCTACACACCGAAGTTGCACAGTGACAAACCTCCCTGTGAGCACACTCCCCTTCTGACTCAAACAACAGTTCTTTTTTTCCAGTTTGTCTCAAGCCAAGATGAAAAAAGCTCTGTTGCATGGAAACAAGCACTTGTGGATACCTGTTTGACACCAGCAATGGCACAGTGAAGCTGTTGGGGAGAGGCAAAACCCAGGTGCCCCTGAGAGGGAAGGAGGAGGACATGCAGTCTATGTCTTCCAGTTCCTCTGAGGCTCCTCTCTGGACCCTTCTAGCCTCTTTCTCATTGCTCTGCACAGATGTGGAAACTCTTGCACACAGCATCGAGGGACCTGGATCTTCCTAGATAACAAAGCTTGCTTGATTTCCCCTCTAATAGGAAATATATGTCATCCTAAGGATTTGGCTTGGGTTGGACTCAGTCTGGCTTTTCCGCTTTTTTCTCAGAAAAATTCTCCTTGTCTATATGTGTACAGAGTTGCAGATGGTCATGCACAAGCTTTGCATACTTGGAAAAGAAATAATGGGATGCATCTATGATGGTAAAAGGTTTTAATGCTTGTAAAGCTCCTCATTTTTGTAAATAGGAAGCAGAGGATAAAAGAAGCCCTCAGTAGTTTCCTGTCCAGACTCCAGCTTCTTTCCAGAGAAAAGATGTAGTTATGAGAAAAGGATGGAAAGGTCTTGCTTGAGTAATTTCTTGGATATACCTGATTTGGGGTAATTCCTAGGATTCCCTCAAATGATCCTTCTCTTTCTCTGGTTCCTGTAAGGGATTACAAACTGGGACCTGCGACATCCCACCTGGAATGGGGAGGGGGGCAGTGTGATGGGTTGTGCACAGTCCTGTCTTCAGACACTGCTACTTGCTGGCTGAGCAAGGAGATTGCCCATAGCTATAAAATGGATGAAATAAGGACCAAGTTTTCCGCACACAACCTCAGATGAGCCACCTGGAGACATTAATCAGGCAGGAATTTGTATGCACAAATTGGGCAAGTGTGCATTCTGCCATCTGATTGGACTATCCCAAGGTATGTATTGTGCTTGCACATGAGAAAATTGATGTTTTCACCGTTTCAGAGGTTGGTTTGAAAAAAAAATCTATCTTTTTTGATATCTAGCAGAAAATCTTCTAATTTAAAGAGTTACTGAGAAAGATTGCAACAGAATATCTCCCAGCTGACCCAGCCTAACCGAGAGGAGAATCCAAGTTACTCTTTCCCCCCTGTTCTTTTTTCTTTTTCATGAGAGACTCTTCTCAGGCAGTGGGATATCAGATATCCTACGTGGCAGACAAAGAATTCTGTTTCACCTCTTAGTTTCTCATCCAGTTGTTTTCAATGGGGGAGTTTGTTTTTCCTATATGATTGGAATAATTATCCTGAAGAGGCAAAGGACTGGGACAGATGTTCTCCCTAACTAATAATAAAAAGTGCCCTTCAACTTTTTGCTGGCTGTGAAGTCCACTAGTTCCCATGATATCCCACAGTGGGATGCAGGTAGTGAATATTTTAGGAAGTGGAGTGTTGTTGCTGGTATCACTTCTTATTTCAGGACAGGACAAGGCAGAGCCTGCAGAGTTAAATTAAACTGTATGTTCACTCTCTCCAAGGAGAACAATTTTTTAAAAAGCTCCTAATTGTTTCAGGTTACCTACCCTTTACAAGGCAGAATTATTATAGTTATGATATTTTACCATGAAATGGTGCTGCCAGCTGTCAACAGCTCAGGGAACAGTTAATTATATTTTTGTACAGCTGTTCATAAGAATGTAAAAAGCTGCTGTTCTCCTCCTAAAAAAAAAAAAAAAGCAAATTTTTGGCATCAGTTCTTTGGGGAGAATAGTTAACAAGTGTCCAAAATACTTGTAACTGGAAAGCCAATTCCTCTTCTTCCTTTTGTGAAGTAAAAATGCATTTCCTCTGGTGTAAAGGGAATCAGCTTACTATTATGGAGTTGAGCCGGGAATGCTTGTGTTTGAAATTCAAGAATACTCTCCACTCCTAGAAATGCCACTTCAAATCCAGGGATGATTTCTGTACAGCCATACCAAGGAAAAGTCAGAGGATCTGCAGATTGTACCCCAGCAACGCATTCATGTGGATGAACCTGCAGTGACTTCACATGTATCAGGTCCTTAGTTGTCTATGTCCTGCTAAATCCAGGTTTTTCCTTTCTGATGGATGGTAAATGCCTCAGTTTCCTACTGTACATATCCCTAGATATAACAGCAATTTGGGATTTGCATTTCTGGCAATACCTGAAGGATCTAGCCCCATTTTGCCAAATCCTGCAAGACATGAACAGTGCTGGGGATTTTATGGTGTAGGTAGACAAGCCAGACAGAGTGTGGGGAACTTATTTAACTTGTTTATCCCTGCTGGGGATTTCTGCTGCATGGGCAACACAGTGGGTGCTTCCCAACTCTGACATTTAAACCACTACAAGCCCTACAGAGGGTCTATCCCAAGGAATCCTACCTACTCTGGCTTGGCTGCTCAAGGTCTAGCAAGCTTGAATGCAAAAAATCTCTAATTGGTTAGTGCTGACTTGCTCCAAAAGCTCCTCTCTGAGTATTCTAAATTCACCCAAGACATTTTTTCCTTTTATAGTGCTGTGGTTTGTTATAGCTGTGCATTGAAACACCTTCAGGAGACTAAAAAAAAGTTCTGAAATTCAGAAAGGTAATTTACTTTTGAGATGGACATTGGAAGGTTTTTAATAATTTTTGAAGATCTTTAAAACATTAAACCATTAATTGAAAAAAACCCAATAGCAGCTAGAGAATCAAAAGGACATCCCTTATGGAAGGACTAGGCAGGGAGATGTTAAAAAAATAAATAAGCAGTTTTGTAAAATAAAATCTGGGCCATGGAATCCCAACAAAATGCTTTGAAATGAAAATATATTAAAATATCTTGTAGTTTTTGCAGTTTTAAATAGCTCACTACCGTGTAAGCAATTTTGAGCATTTTTTCTGTCTTCTTCCTTCCTATTGATAGTCTGTCATCTTTCCAAAGCTGAAAAACTTTGGAAAATATGGATAACTGGCAGAAAAATATAAAGAAACATTGTTTATTGCCCTGCATAAATTTTTGTCAGAAATGGGACATATGAAAACTCCCAATTAAAATATATCTTTGACAAAAAAATGAAGGAAAGTGAATTCCAAGCAATTTGTCTGCCTTAAGTGAAGAGACACCAGCTGAGTCATTTAGACAAGAACGTGCCAAGATTTACAAACAGGCTCCTGTCCCAGCAAGAGCACCCAAACTGCTCAAGCACTCAGTTTCCAGTTCTCTACCTAAATGTGAATAATTGTTTGGGGTTTTTTTTCCTGTGAGAAAATGTTACTGAAGCTCCATCTTTCTGGAGAAGTTTTTCCTGATGAAAGGTTGGTGGGTCTGTTAGATTGTGCCTTTGTTTGGCTGAGCAAGGTACCGGTCACTTCTGTCTCTATTATCGAGAAATAGCTTGATTTAAAAAGCTGGGGTGTACTCACAGCATGATCTGACAGCTCTCTGCTCTTTATAGCAAACTCCCCCAAAACCAGAGGACATATTTATTCTGAAAACACTATCTGCAATGCATAATCTGTTGCCAGGATCTGCCTGCTCAGCTAAATACCCATGATCACAATCTTCCATTGAGAGATTTTGGAGAAGACCCATGAGGATCCAGGCTCAGAAGGCTATTTCACATATAAGAAACTCCCTGATTGAAATAAAACTGGAGTGTGTTGGAAAATAATCTTGTGTCAAAGTATTAGTAGGTTTCAAACCAAAAAGGATCTGACCATGCTGCTGTTCTCTGTAAACACGTCGGTGTCCATCATGCTCTTCCTTAAGCAGTTACTTCCATGGCAAACTGACCTTGCAGGTGCTCATAGCATCTGGGATTGTCAGCCCCTTTATCAAGTTGGAAACAGAGCACTGAAATGGATAAGGCAAGATCCACATCTTGCAGTCTTCCCTAGAAATACGACCTTTGTGTGCTGTGGGCTTTGGAGCAGCGTTGGTGCTAACTGAACGTGAAGAGAGACCTTTCCAGTAGCCTGATGGCTCCTACAAGATCCACTAGAACAAAGCTCATGCTGAGATTTGTTAAACAGTTGGTGACAGCAAATGGCTGCAAGGGAGGATGGCAACAGCACTGGAAAATGCAGCCCAGAGACATGAGTAAGCGCGCTTGGCAAGATGCAGTGCGCTGCTCTATACCTCAAGAGAGGAATCAGAAACTGTTGCTAGTGACTCCTCTGCCCAATAACCTTGCATGTAATAAGATGCACAAACACATTGGCTAAAATCTGTTCCCTTGACAGCTTGTTTGAAAAGCTAAAATATAATAATAATTAAAAAAAAGACAAAACCCTGAGCATCTCTTTTGCAGATAACTCTAGACCAGAGCTGAGTTATCCAAGTAATGATCCAATGTCCTGCTCTCTACCGTACTTCAACATTTTCAGAATATAAAGCAGCAGGGATGGGAGAAATTGAGCTAGCAACGTGAAAATGGAAAATAAGGCAGAAAATTGCAATTTAACTTCATCAGTGCAATTGTGTGGAATTGAAACGTCATTTTAGCAGCCCCAAGACATGTTAACAGCCCTAGAGAGTCCAGACATAAAAGCAAGATATTTTCCAAACTTCAAATGTATCCAAAATTTCCTAGCAGGAGGGAATTGTTTTAGCATGTAGCTTTCTAATTAGATGTTGGAAAAACTTAGTGGTGGAGTAGATCTTGCCCTAATTTACACTGAAGCAACTGCATTTTTAAGCACAAAAATAACTCTGGGTGGAGATGGCCTTACCAAAGGACAGAATTTAGCCCAGCATCTTTAAAGTTCATGCACCTACATGGTCGGAAACTCTCTTGCCCTGAATGGGAAATGGATAAATCACAGAACTGGAGTCAATTAATGTTAATTTAGTTCAGTCTTTCTTGCAATAAATGGATGTAAATGAGGCATCCCCAGTGGAGACAGATTTACAGCAGGGAAAACAGCTATAAAAGTAAGAACAACAGGAAAACGAAGCTGGTCTCTGATAAGAAGGTGTGAGCTAATTATGAGCTTCCAGCTAGTGCATGAAAGTAACACATTTAACCCCAACAAATAGTAAATGTCTAATCTGGCAATTTATGGTGATTGACAGGTGAGAGTTGCTGTGGGAAGAAGCAAAGAGGGGTGATGTAACAGCTCTTTGCATCAGTCTGTAGTCCACTGTGTGTTACACAGGGCAAGGTTCTGACACCTTGCATAGCTCAAGCTATGCAAGCTGATGTAATTTAATCCTGTTTCTTATCAAACTTTCCCTAGTGGCTCCTTCTCTCCCATCACAAGGTTTCTTTACCTCTTGTGAGCCCATTGAAGGATCCTCCTAATCTCCCTCATTTTCCAGGTTCGGGTTTTGCTGAGCCTTCTTGGGCTTGCTGTGGAGACACAATTCAGATGGGATGTAGGAGAGGAAATTAGAAAAGAAATCATATAGCTACTGCAAATCACATGGCCTGGGGTGTTGTCTCCTCTGTTTCTCTGAGAAATCTTGGTTTTGCAGCTTGCATTGGCTTTCAATAGGAAGGTGAATGTCATTAGTGGCATTCAGTCCAAGGGAGTATTTTTCACTCTTCAGGGACACCAACACAGCTGGTAGAACAGAAGAGCCAAAAAAGGTCCATGTGCCCCTGTAGCCACATGGGACAGTCATAAGGAGAAAGTACTGATGTCTCCTTTCTCTCCCAGGTTCTGGTATTCTGCTTAGCCTGGTATGACATTTTCTTGCTTCTTATAAGCCCCTAATTGTCACTTACTCAGACCTGGGCGCATTGGTTGTTCCCCCAAACCGCAATCCCTTTTTGTCCTTACCACTTAGGTTACATGGGAATGGCCTCTCAATCTGTCTGTGCTTGGCAAATAATCACTGACAGGCATGTATTAATTGCACAGGGAGAAGATGGTAAGCCTGCCCAGCTCTGACCCTCTGTAAACAGTTAAACTTGTTTGTGGTAGAGTCTGAAGCAGCTGAGGCAGGTCCATTGCTAGTCTTGCAGTAAGAGTGACAAGGACAAAGCGAGGTTGACTTTCTGCAAAGGAGAACACCAACATTTCAACAGCCACTGAGGAGATGTGTTTCCTACAGAGGTTTCAGTCTTTCTAGAAACTGTGTGAGTACACAAGGTCAGTCTGGGTTGATCTCTGTTCTTGCCTCAAGGCCCAAGCATGGTGGGAACAGATTTTGTGACCAAGCAGGGTCAAAGCTGGGACAGGATTGTAAGAAGCTGTGAGTAAGGATGGTGCCCAGGGCTAGCATGACACTAAGTGAGATTCAGAAGGGTCTGTAGATAATGCACTAAACCATCTGGCATTGCCTTCTCCTCCAGATGGCTGTACCCACAGTATAGAGAGCTGGTGTACCAGATACACTGGGAGATGAGGAAGGAAAAGGCCATCCCAGAGGAAAACAGGACAGTGACTGGAGGAGAGCAACCAGGTACCCTGGACACCAGAGTAGATATGCCCCTGCAGCAGGTGCTGACCCTTCAACTGTGTGTGCTTGAAAATTGCCTTCCAAACTCGGAGGTACTCGGAGCACAAGGGCCAGGAATTGGCTCAGGTAAGATCACATGGTGTTCATAGCAGAAAGAAATGGGCACATTTGGGTTGCATTGACTGGGATACAAACTGAGCAGTAACACAGCACACAGCACCTGTGTGTGTAGCAAAGGCTGTGGATAAGACCCAGAAGACATCAGGACGGAGAGTTTACAGCAAGTGTGGAGGTGTCTGACTCTTCCATCTTCAGCCTATTAGTAGGCTTTAGTCTAGGCAAGACATGTCATTTCTTCATGATGACGTTTTGTTGTTTTGGTTATTACACTTTTTGTTGTTTTCTCTGGTTTTGTTCAGGTTTGGGTGCCTGTTGTTGCAATAGGATGCCAAACAGGTGCCCCTGACCCAGGAGTCCCTGTGGACAGGCGAGAACTTCTGAGGGAATTTGCACTGTCTCCATTGGCAGCTGGCAAACTGAGGACACTCCAAAGAGCTTCCCAAAATTTTCTACAGCTCCACTTCACTGCAGGCACATGGGATCTGCAGACCAGTGCCATACGGTCTGGAGAAAGTACAGAGCAGTGTTTAAAGCTGCATCCTACCACCACTTGTCACCTCTCGCCCTGTGTGGGACAGGACTAATTTTGTGAACAGCAGGCATCGATGGTGACAGTCTGTGGGACTGGCTCAAGCCCAACAGGCAGTGCAAATGCATGTTTGGCTCCACAGCTTTGTTACACATCAGTGAACAGGCCTTCTGAGCCTGTAAAAGCAGCCACCATTCCTTGTGTACATTGATGCAGGTCCCTCTTGTGCTGCCACTGGAAGTCTCAGCAGAGACTGGGGAGTTTATTAAAAAAGGTGAGTAATTATGCAGAGCAGTTCACATATCCAACACACCATGTGTGCACAGACTGTGACCTTCCTGAAGGTTTCTCCTGCACACCCTTCAGCAAGTTTGCTATGAACATAACAGGTAACCAGAGACCTGCACCGGGGAGCACTTGCTGATTGCAGCGAGAGCTGCTAAACAGCTCTCTGACAATGAGCATTTAAAGAGCAGTTTCCTTTCCGTCCTTCACTTTTCTTGCCTAATTTATTAGCATGAGGTCATTTTGATTATTAACCTGAGCCCTTTTCTTTCTGCGGGCAAGTGCTTCCACCCTCATGCTGCACATTTGCACGCCGCCTCTCTAAACATTTTATTACTCGATTTTCCTGTTTGATTTCCCAGGGTACTTCAGTTCCTGTTCTGAGATACAGTATGTTCCGAGAGTTACTTAAAGACTCACAGATCTCCAAATCTTCAGGGATAGTTTCCTTTCCTCCTTCCCAGTAGCTGACAGATGGTTATTCCTCAACAAATAAAATCTAAATTGTACGAGTCTGCTCTGCTGCAGAAGCAAGTTCTTAATAAGCGCCTTGCTGTGATGAAAGGAAATAGAGAAAAAAGCAACAACTCTAAAGTGGTGGTATTTAGAATTAAAAATAGACTCCATTTGATAGAATTGCATGGCAAAATTTCATGTCTGAGAGGAACTTAAATGGTGCAGAGGCCTGGTATTGGTTCTCTCCAAAGGGATTAGTTACATTCATAGCAAACTTTCATGAGTGGCATCTGTTTTCTGAACCAGTGGTAATGATGTGCCAAATCCTCCTAATGCAGGACCCCACATGTGAATGTATGTCAAGGGAAAAATGAATCTCCATCCAACCAGGCTGACATAGCCACAGTTAGACCTGCCAGGGCTGTGGAAATGGGCACCCAACAGGTCTGCCAGAAGCAGAGGTTGAGTTTATTAGGCAGAAGCTGGCTCACAGCAGGTGTGAAGGGTTCCCTATCTGCCTGACCTGCAAATTCGTGCCATCCTCTGGTCCCTCTTTGGTAACACTCTTACCACTCTGAAATGGCTTTATAAAACTTCAAAAACCCACTATGCCTTTGTCTTAAAAATCCCATCCTGGAAACCTCTTCATTGACTTCTGCACATGATGTGGCTGCTCTGGCTCTCCCTGGTCCAAATTCTAATCAGGTTGGCATTGGCATGGGCCATTTCCAACACCAAGGTCTGATTTCTCTGGCATCATCAGGGTTGATGTGGTTGTGCACAGACAGCTCAATCCAGCCCTTTCCATCATAAAAACCATGGGGTTTAGCATACTGCACATATGGTGAATGCTAATGCACCAGCATGGCCCTTGGTCAGCTTTGCTGCAGCACCATGGGCTGAGCAGCTAATTGTGCTCCTCACCAGACAGCTCTTACCTGTTCTTGAAGTGCTGACCCAACCAAGGTTTTCAGTCATCTGAAACATCTGCAGGGTTTGCTCCTTCTTGGTGCTAAGGTACAGTAGCAAATATGGTTGAAGGAAATACAAACATTCATCTTGCTGTGGAGGGGCCACCACAAAGGCTGTCTGGGAAAAGTCATTAGCATTAGCAAGATGATCCCATGGGAGAGACCCTTGGTGCTCTGGCATTTCAGGGCTGCTTAAAAGTGCCTCTGTTAGGTCTTCATTAGTTATAGACTGTGAATGGACTGATCTCAGACAGCAATCCTGTGGTAGTCCATGAGTTTTAATCACCATATCAACTGATTAGGAAAATAACTGCCTAAAACCAGCCTGATAGTAATCTTTGATTATACCTTAACAATTCAGAATCAATAATTCAGATCACTTGGAAAAAACAATTGTGCCTTGGATACAGAGAACAGAAGTGGGCAAAATAATCTACTAATCTCTGGATTTTTCTGGCCCTGTATCCTCTCAGGTACTCTAAAAGACACTCGTGATTTCACACTGTGTCTCATTTGAATTTCATCAGGTTTTCATGGAAGCATGAAGTAGGAATTGGTACTTCCTTTTACTTATTGCTTCAGAGAAAAAGGATTGGGCATATATGATTTACAAATGAGCATCATCAGCTGTTTTGACATAGTGTCCAATATCTGTATTCATCTGTATTCAAGGTCCCTGCATGGACTCAAATCCACAAAACCCAGTCTTTGACCCTCATGTTTTTCTGGGATTACTCAAACTCTCAGCATGACAGCACTCAGGACTATACTGGACTTGAGGCAGAGGACACTAGATAACTAACCCCACAGCCTTGCTTTTGTCCTTTTGGAGAACTGCCTGTCCCCCCTGCACACATATACTTCTATCCTTATCCCAGCTGCTTACCCTTTTGCAGCCAATAGATCTTTTCCTTGTCTGTTCCAGCAGAGCCTTTTATCTGCTGCTATTCTGCCCAATTGCCTGGGCTACATGACATCTCCCAGAAGGTTCTCCAGCCTCTGCAAACCCAAACAATGAGCTTAATATCAGCCCCAGGAGGAGCAAAGGGGCCCACTGCTGCTCCTGTTGGAAAGTCCTGAAGGAGCAGTTTATACAAACTCTTGCCCTGATCCATCTGAAAGTTAAAAACTGCAGCAAGAAAATCTCACTCTGAGAGGCAATTACATTGCTCCTCTATCCACCAGTCTCTGAGCACCTTTTAAATCAACTTTAATACGATCTCTCTTCACAACTCCCCTGCAAGATAAGGGTGATACCATCATCCTTGTTTTACAGATGGAGAGCCAGGGCAGACAGAGCACTGTTGCCTAATCAGTTTTCTTTTATTAGTGAGCTTTCCTCCAGCAGTGCCTGGTTATATCTTACTCAGCACTCAGCCCTTTGAACAGCTGCTCTTACATGAAGGCTCATGAAGGCTGTCGAGTTGCCCCAGAACGAGCAGACGAAGAGGTTTGGCTGGTTGAATCACTGCAGTTCTTGATGTACTAATGCAGGTGCAACTAAAGACTCTGAACATGCAGGAACTGTACACTCATCTAAAACTGGAACATTTAAAACCAGACACTGGTTCACTTTATTTGTGAGCAATCGTAATTCATATTGGTGAGAACAGGTTGTGCACCTCAGGGAGGTAATTTTATTTTATACTCTGGCTTCTCTAATTAGTACTAAAAAGAATTTCTTTTGGTTGTGCACCCTCTGTTTCCCAGACAGGGAGCTTCTTGATGCAGTTTCATACTTTCTGAAAATTGTCAGAATGCATAGAAAACCTGCTTGCCATGTTGCAGCACATAACTTCGACATCACTGGGGAAATCATGTCTTCTGTTTGCATTCCCATTATGTGGTTTTGTATTCCTGTGAAGCCAGTGCTCCAACCCTGCTCTCCTCGTTCTTGAGAATAGTTATTTCTCATGCAGCTCATACCAGACCTGGATCCAAGCAATGGTGCCAGTCCCATGCTCGCATACTATATCCATCAAAAAAAGTCCACTTGGATCCTGACATGCTCTATTCCAGCCACGCACACAACACACTGAGCCACTCTTCTGACTGAAGAAGAACCACCTAAAATCCAACTTCGATGAGAACAAAACCAGTGTTTCCATCCCTCTTGTGCAGCCACAAGCTGGCTGCTGCTTTCCAGATGGAGATGCTCTCTTTTGCATGGATAGCAGTCCCTGCCCTGCAGCAATATCCTGCATGAGGTGGGCTCCCAAGATAGTGAGAAGGTCCATGTTGCCTTCGCACCATGTGTGCTAAAATCTGAAGAGCCATTGAGAACTGTGAGGTGGTAGATGGTCCATGCCCATGTGATAGACCATAAAATCTTTTCCTGTTGCTCAATTTTCTTTCTTTCCTCTTTCTTTCTTCTTATCTGCTAGTACACGACACCTGCTAGGGAACGCTGGCCTGAAGCCAGCAAGAAGAGGGAGCAGCTGAAAGTTGCTTGGCTGACTTTCTCTTTGGAGAGCTCTCTGCAAGTTTTGCACAGACAATGAACAAAAAGTCCTGTTTCTTACTTTCAAAATGCAAAGAAGAATGAGTGGGATAGCAGGGCTCTGCACTACAGATTTCCCCACAATCCCAGCTTTATGGAAGGGTAACACAGATTAGTCTTGGATGCTCTTAATATAGGACAGAAAGCCAAAATTCAGTCATCAAACAGCATGGCAGATGCTCAGAGCCACCCAGACCGCCAGTGTCTCCTGTAGTACAAACAAGTAAACTCTTTGATTTCAAGCTCTGCTATTTTGCTCAGATACCCCTTGTTTACTAAGTGCTGAATGGCACTCAGCATTTACAGATGTAAAGCCCCTAACTGGGAAGGTCATTAAAATTGGCGGGAAGATTGGGTAAAATCTGAGAAAATCCACAGGGGAGCCCAGCTAATTAATTATGGTTTTGTAATGCACCTAAAAGAACAATGTCCAGAGTTCTGAGCTGTTTGAAGGGGCTGTTTAAAAGCAAATTAAAGTAGAATATCTACTGTAAATGTACAATTGAGCTGCATGCTAAACACACAGGCAAACTTGTTTATACTGCTCCTGAGCCCTCTTGAGCAGGGTATGTTTGAACATTTCAACACAAATGTCACTCAGTTAGGAGAGGTTGTGAGAGATGAAGCAGGCAGGGGAGGAGCAAAATCACCCACTGGAAAAATAAAAGTAGCAAAATACTGCAGCAAAGAATGAAAAATACATAGAGACAAAAAGGGAAAAACAAAATAATTGAGATAGAACTGAGTCCACTCACAACCCTCCACAAAATTTGTAGCTCTGTCTCTGAAAATTATTTGGGAGGAGTAATTGTTATGTTTTTGAAGAGACACTGCTGGCACTTGCTGCTGGGCAGGCTGGAGTTCCCATTCAGAGGTGAACTGGTGAAATCAGGATGATCTGTCCCCCATGATCAACCCCTGCTATGCCAGATCTGCATCTGTCATCTGGGGACCATCTGCCTGGACCGCAGCAAGGGCTTAGCAATGACTCACCTAGGATTTGGGGAAAATGGCTAGACTATGGTGAGCAACAAACCAACAGAGGGTTTCCAGGTACCACAACACCCAGCCTTTTTCAGGCTGAACCATCCCAGTGAAGGAAGCATCTGCCTCCCATGTATTCCCCGCTGTTCCACGCAGGGGCACATTTTTTCCATAAGCTGAAGATTTTGCCTTGGGTCAAAAAACTGCATTTTGGAGTGGACCACAACACCTGGGCTCCCCATGGCTGCAAGCTTGATTCCTGCCGTGAACGTGGCTTTTTCCTCTGAGAGCATAACTAGATATGTTTGGCAACTCCAGTTATTCCAGGAGGGAGAAAAGTATAGTTCTTTCTGCTGATAATCTCATTGTAATTCGGCACAAACTGCTCAAAATTTTCCAAAAGGTTATGGCACATGGTGCAAGTCAGGTGTAGCTGGCTCTCGGAAAACACACATGTATGTGAATGTGTAGCACCTGCTCTTCCTAAACTGCTGCATGGAGAGGGAGCAGTGGCCCTGGAGGACTTCACAAGCTGTCAGAGGCCATGTGTGTGCATTCCTGCTTAGGGCTCAGATGACACCAAGCGAAGAGAGAAACCATTATGTAACTTGGAAGGTTGTACTACACAATAACTTAAACAAAATTGAAAAAAAAAAAAAAAAAAAAAAGAAATGTATCCCAGCCAACTGCTTCAGTGTGGAAGATGAGATTTGTAAGATTAGCGAGGTCTCCTATCTGCCAAATCGTGCTGAGCATTACACCATGAGATGGAGTTGGGTTAACTCCGTGTGTTATTATGACTCAGCTTATGGGAGAGGTAGGGCAGGGCAAGGCAAACTTTACTATCAGCACCTCTTGGAAATTGAGCTATATTTACAACACCAGGTCTGATAAATGTCTGTTGTCTTTGACTAACACCAAACATTGCAATACACAGCTTACCAGAAAGAGACTGGACTGGTAGCTATATTGTTTAATTAAGATCAAATTACCAGAGGGCTAGATCTGGTTCTCAAGATGTAACACAGAGATTATTAGCAAGAAATGAGTTTTAATGTAAAAATAGCAGCTGCCACCAGGTAAAAAACGTAGCAGCTGGCGAGAGAAACACAGTGTTTGCAACACAGAGTTTTGCCAGCTACTGCCTGTCACCAGCCCAGCATTGCTCTGCACTTCCCCCAGGGACAGCCAGGGCAGGGCGAAGGACCAAAGAGCAGGAATAGATGCTGTCCCCAGCTCCCAACCAGCTCCCGTGAGTGCAAGGTGCTTTTCCCCCTGTTCTGGTGTCGAAGGGACCAGCCTTGGGAAGGGGTGGTTCTCACGCCTCTGCTCTGAGAGGTCAGGCCAGCCCTATCTCCAGATGGGAATCGACATGGCGAGAAGGGAAGTCACTTCATCCCTCCCAGGATGAGAGGTTAGCAGAGCTAGGTTCTGGGTTGTGACCCTAGGAGTCCCTCCAGACTTGCCATGAGTGACTTTTGTGCATCAACAGCAACAGATACCAGTTGCAAGCGCAGGAATGAGCAAAGCCCGGTGCCTTGGAGCTTTGCATCATTTTCATATTTTTTTCTGTGAAGGTGTGAGCCTGCATTGCCAAAATCCCATTCCCTTTTGGACACGTTGAAAGGTTAAGTGGCCTTCCTCTCAGACAGCAGGACTTTTGGCATCCCTGTCTCACTTGGCAGCCCATATCCTTCAGTTTTATTTACTTTTGCAATGTGTTTCTTTCTGTTGAATGTGAATAAATTTGACCAATGGATGGAAGAGTTATGAGGGAGGGTCAGACAGAGACGGAGACATGACTATGGGGTTTGTTTGAGCTTCATTTTCACAAGGAACCAGACCAAGATCCACCCACTAATGAAACATGCCCTGCTCCTGCTTATCTGGTGAGACGCTGGAGAGTCTCTTAGCTTCCTGGTGCATTAAACTTCACTCAGGTCTGCTTATGACCTGATGTCACCTCTGTAGTTCCTTCTCTGAGATCACACAAAGCATTTCAAAAATGGAATTTAAGCTTAGGGTCCCAGACCTAAGGACCCATACTCTGTCTAGTTTTACCCACAAGTAAGCATCCTTGCAGCTCTGACCAAAGCCAATGGGAGCTGCAGTGTATTAGACACGTTGGGTTATGGCAGCATTTTTTAATGAACTGTTGGTTCTTTTGAGACTTGAGTTTCTTCATCATAGCTCAGTGCTCAGGAGAGAGGGAAGAAAGAAAAGTGTGTTGGTCTAACGCTGAAACAACTAATTTATGTACTTACACTGTGACTTAAGAAAGTTCTGCTCTAAGTGAGTTTATTAAGTGGAGTCAGGATGTCTGACAGCTAGCAGAGCCTCTGCAAATAAGACAAGGCTGTTGGTAGTAAAAAGTAGGAATCCAGTTAAAAAATAGCTCCTCCGGTTACAAGGCTGCTTGAAATATTGTACTCTGGAAATGTTTGTGTTTTAAGCTGTTTTAGTGTACAGTATAAGTCATTGACTTTTTTTTTTTCCTTGGTTTTGTTGCTAAACCTACGAGGGGAAATGTTTTTCTCCACTCGCTGGACAGCAGCCATGAATTAGTAATGACCGACCACGTTTCAAAAGTGCGTGTGTATTTAATCTGCATTGAAAGCCATGTTTATCTTCTTTCTGGAAGCTAAAGGAAGTTTTAACTTTGGTGTGCTGGGGAAGTGCAAACTGCTGAGGGAGGGAGGTGAGCCCGGCACAGGGATGAAGAGCCACCATATGTGGATGCTCTGCATCCCAACACGGGGTATCCGCTCAGCCCACACAGCTGACAGGCAGTTTTGTTCTGCATCAGCCTTCGTGACCTTGGCTCACCACCCAAATTAACCTCTTCCTGTTTGGGTAGTTTCCCCATCTCGGCACAATCCAGATGCATCCCTTGTTTTTCTCTGTGTTTTTAGGATGAAAATGCAGCACCTCCATGGCAATGGGCCACCACCGAGCTCTCGTGCAGGCACTGAGGAGGTCTCAACCGCTGGAGGAAATCACTAACACATTTAGCAAGAAGCTTGTGCTCTACAGTGCTTCCTGAGCAGCATCCTAGACCGGTGTGTTATCTGAGAATAAAGGTGCTTATTTCAGTGATTGCTATATGAATTTATTGTAGCTAAGTCTGCAGCAGTTATGTTGGACCCCTGTGGAGGAAATTTCCTCTGAACAGGGGAAACTGAGGTAGAGAAGGAAGATCATGTAGAGGTTAAAGTGCTAATCTGAGATTTGAGAGACCTTGCTTTAAGTCCTTCCACAAACTTACTCAGACAAACCACAAAGTCTCCCACTTCTACCATTTCCAAAATGAATGTGGAAATTTCATCAAATTTGCCTTCTGAGACAATGAGCAAAACATTCATGCAGAAAGGTAAGAGGTACATAAATACCTCTCAGAGAGATGGTAGTGCACGAAGAGCTGAAGTTTGTGATCTTCATCTTCTTTATACAAATGCAGATTTGGAGGAAGTCTGCTGATGCAGAAGGAGTGTGAGTGAGAAATAGGGTCCCAGTGATTTAGAGTGGTAAGGCACCTGCAATGAGATGTCCTGACTCTCAGCAGCCTACCTGAAGCAGCAGATCATTTTTCATAATTCCCCTCTGTTCAATTGCACCAGCCACTTTTCCTGATGACCATGCAAGCAGGAATATTCAACTCAGCCCATCCACTGTTATTTCTTCTGCTCTAACTTTGCCATCAATACTTTGGACTCACTAGGGAGGGCAGCAATAGCAGTGGCATCTTCACAGCTACTCTACAAGTTTCATCTGTACAAAATGTACTATTCATAATGAATGATTCTTTAAGGGGAAAAAAAAGTAAAAACTCAAAAATCTTTTGGGCTTTAAAGTGTAAGGAAGCGATCACTTTTTTGGCTACATAAACTTCACAGTACTTTTCTATTTGGGTGGAACAGGATAATCCCTGAAAACCACACCCAAGTAATTCCAGTATTTCTGCTAGTGTGTGTACACTTTGTTTCTGTAACCTGAACTAGCATGTTCCCAGCTAGCTCAGGTATTTCTGCATGGCACTTCATGGAATAAACACATCCCCTTGCCCCTAGGCCAATGTCCTGTCTTATGACTGTCATTTATACCTATTGAAAACATTTCCTTCTCCTTTCACCTCAGTTTTGCTCAGGTCCTGCCAGAGTTGATACTCTGGATGATGGATGGATGGATAGCGTAAAGAATAAAGTGACTGAGTAAGAAGAGAGGTTTTAAAGAAGATTCCAAGATCCCACAGAAATACATGGGAAGTAAGAGATAGGAGCACATAGAGGGACTGAAGAAGGATTAGGATGCTTGAGGGAGTCTTTGAAGTGGATTAACCATGAAGGTGATCCACAGAAACATTGAATGGTAAAATGAGGAAAAGCAAGGAAATCTGAGATGTCCAAAGATGCAGCCCTCTAATCATACTACCGAAAAACACATTTAAAGGGAAAAAAAAGTGAGTTTAACAGCATCTTGCAATTTTCGACTGGTATAATGGATTTGAATTGATTTCTTCATCTGGAAGGGCAGTATTGAGGAAATCATGCTCTTGTGCTATGTTTGTATGAAAACTAATGAGCACCAGAGATGTTGGCAAGATTTTACTGAGTCGTAGAGCTCTACCATATTTAATAAAATCCTGGTCATGGTAAGCTATCAGGTCATGAGTCTTTCTTTTCCCTAAAGTGACTCAACTGACTTCATCTGTCATCTCTTGGAGGAAGCTTTCCAATCTCTCTCTCTGAGACCAGAAGAGGAAAAGTGAGTCCAATACTTGCTTGGGATGGACACAGCTATAAGCTACATTACACACATACCAGTGACAGGTAAGACTGAACTAGAGTGGTCCTCTTCACTCTTCTTGTTTGGAAGATCACAGATCCCAGATAACCAGAGAGACAGTCCCGGTTACAAAAGAGTTTTAAGGTATTTTTGGCCTTCAGCAACTCTGATGCCAGAGCAAATCCCTGTCCGTCCTGAGAACTTCATTGATTGAAACTTCCCAGTACTGCCCAGTGGACGTATTGATTCAGGTTGACCCTTCAGGGTTAGTGGATTTCGGGATTTGGAGGTTACTGTTTCACAGATGTGTGCACGCAGACGCTGACTCGGGAGCCGGGCTATCACACAGCCACCTGGACAGCTGCATCTCTCCTTGCACGTTGTGCTAGGCTGGTCTGGGTGAACAGAGTGTGGTGTAAAGTGGTTTCCAGCCCATGTCATGCCATCAGGTCATTCTCAGGAAACAAATACGGCCCTTGGGAGTCTTTGCGGTCATCTTGCCACCAGTCTGGAGCTCTGGGAGCTTGATGTGGAGATGTGCTGTGCTCTGTCTCAGAAATAAAGTTAATGGCCTCCAGCTTGTATTAGGTGGATGGTGACTTGCACCATAAAAACCACCACAAATATTTTATTACATTCTGGTAAAAAGGGCAAGTTTTTGCTTGTGCAGAGCCTAGTATTATACTGAGCTGAAAACTGAAATACATCTCAGATCGGGACAGTGTTTCACAGTTCCCACAACATGTTGTTACACTGTATGCATCTCTGTAAGTTGCATGGTCTGGCTATTTTTTATGCCCTTCATCTTTCCATTTCTAAGTGCTTTCTGTTTTGTGGGCTAAAGCTGAGTCAAACATTTACATTGAACAATATGTTCTTCTCTTATAAAGATTCTGGCTTCCCATATGGATTGATTAGTACATGGATGTCTTCGGGGCACCAAGTGAAAAAATAGACGTACTTATGTACGCCGCCAAAAGGCCCAGTTCATTTGTGATAAAACTCCAGGGCAAAATCACCCAGAACAACTAACAGTCAAACAATGGAGTTGTAACATGGCTGGATTCGACTCAGACTTTCAGTGTTCAGCGTTAGTCTCTCAGAAAGCTAACATTGATTCAGAGTATCTATTGCAGAGCCAAAAGCTAAACCACATGGTGGGGAGGGCAAAGGGAGAGGTGGAAGAGATCTGCCAATGGAAGACTCTGTGCATTATTCAGGCTTTAACATTGCTTGCATTCATGGAGCAATGCCCTTCAGTTTGGGAAAGCATCAGCACAGCTCCTGTTTGGCAGGATGAATGAAAGGCATCTTACAGAATCTGTATGAGACCATTAGCCTGACGTCTGAGGCACTGCAAAAGCTCCACTGATAAACCACACCTCTTGAAGAAGACTGGTATCCTTACATCACTGACACAGGCAAAGCCCTCAGACTTGGGCGAATAGGACCTTGTCTACTGTCTGCTCTCCTTGCCAACATTTTCCACTGTTGCTACCCAGGGGACACAAATGCAGGGAACATCTTGAAAAAAATAGAAGGGAAAAAAAAAGAGAATTAAAAGAATTATTCTGTCTCATCATTTAAAAGGTAATTTCATGAGTTTGGGTGTGGGTTTTGGAATTAGTGTACTGGCAGAAACAGAATCCTAGTCATTACATTGCAGTTCTCATCAGTAGCTCTTTGTTTCTACAATAGAGGACTGTACTGTGGACCCTCATATTCTAGGAGGGTATATACTAAGGCATGGAGGAGAAAGGCAACTCAGTCAAGGCTGTGGAACAGTCCAAGAGGAGAGCCTTACTCTAGATTCATAGCCTTACCCATGGACAATAGGGATGTTTTATGCATCTGTAGATGGAACAAAATTAGTCAACAGTGTGTTAAAGATTCCTCTGACCGCCTGTAACCTTGTTGAACCAAACTCCAATGTTGTTCTGAAGGAAAAACATGGCAGGTCTTCAACATCCTGAAACCCTGAATAGTCACAGCCTGTGAGTACCCAACTAGTTGTCATCAAACTGACTGATATTGGTTCACTGGTGGAGAAGTGGCCATTTTCAGACAAATTGTTTTAGCTACCAGCTTAAACTTTTCTAAACATTTAAATACAGAAACTATTCACAACCTTATATTTTATTGCTTTGTGGGGATACTTGTGTGTTTTAAAGTCTCTTCCTGAAGCATTTTGGATCAGTAACCCTTTGAAACAGAGACTTGCCAAGTCCGTCTTTGGATAAACCTCATCACTTTTAGAGCAGTTGTGTGGGTGTATTTGGAAGCACTCCAAAGCAAATCCCAGATGAATTGCATAATTCTGGTGTAAAATAGAAATATATGGGGTGGGAAGAGTTTGTGGCATTCAAGTAAAAGAGAGGAGTGGGAAGAGCGAGTGAATGAAAGAAAGCATGTTAAGCATAAACATGATGAGATCATAAGGCAAGTGAGAGGCTAAACAAAATGCTGTGCATCCGAAAAAGGAAACTCTTTCTTTAACAGTAAAATAGTCTTGAAAGTTCGGGCATCCCCACTCTTACAGGATAATTGTTTATTGTAGTTTGGATGTCGGGAGATCTCTAGTTCAACCTCCTGATCAAAGGAGGGCCACTTTGTCCTACTGTCCCCTTTTGCACCTTAATGACTTATGTGTTTGAATGACACTTTCCTGACAGCCCCCTACGGCTGCAAGAGTGAAGAGGAGGAAGATGAGGAGGAAAGCATTAGTGATCAAAAAGACTTTGGGACTTTATCTCTCCTTCTCAAAAACAAGGCAAACTAAAACATGAAGCTCTTGTTTTGGCTGACATGTTTCAAAAAATCAGCGTCAGTGATGTCCGGTTGGGATACCATCAGTGTAATCCCAGTTAGGTGCTCTCAGGGGACACCTGTTGGAGAATGCTTGTCTGAGTTGTCTTCTAGGTCTTCTACACTTGTGATGGCCTTGCCCTCACAGGCTCCTCCTTGGGTTAACCACACAAGCTGAGAACAGGAGGCCAAATGACACTTGACGTCCTGATAAGAGAGATCACAGTTTGGAATCAAAATACCAGGGAAGTTAGTGCTTCCCCCCTGCCTGACTGCCTCGAATGTTCCTGCAGCTTAAATACACATCAACACAATTTGAGAAGCCCGAGATAGGGAGGAAAGCATGTAGGTTCCAGCTGGGCTAAGGGACATTAACAGATGTACAGTACAAATTATTTCTTAGCACCCTTGCTGTGATTGCTAATTCTGTCCAAGATTTCTAGGCCGGTATGAAGGGATAATTATTCACATAACCATGAGGATTCTGGGCTGAATACGCCAGGACTGCAGTGCCTCTGTGTCCCAAATACATGCCTGCTTGATGATCTAAGCAGTGTCCGGCTTAGTCAAACTACAACTTTGAAAATACTCACACACACCCTCGTGTTCCCGAAGATTTTTTTCAAAAGTGCTTGGACAGTATTTTTAAGTCCTTAAAAAGATGTGACATTCAGAAGCAACTTGGCCAGTAGGGCAAGAGAATTTCTGAGATTATGCACCAGGCAGTAGACTATGTCAAACTTCTGATCACATAGGAAAGTTTCTAAGGTCCATGAAGTGTTTGAGTGGTATTTGACTGTAAACCACAAACACAGAAGAGCAATGTGTGAGACATTAACACACTTTGTAAGAGGAGGTTTTTCAGCTAAAGTGGCAGTAGTAAGGCTCTCACAAAAATGAACATTTGGGAAAAACTTACATTGTAAAAATTACTGGTTCTGGAAAGACTGCTTTACATCAAAAAAGGCCAGAATTTTAGAGTTATTTTGTAACTTCTGTTGCTATGACAGTCCTACATTATGTTTGATAAGCTCACGAAAGACATCTAATTCCCATTAGTTTTAGTGTAAATTAGATACCTAAGAAGCACCTACTTGCACCTTTTAGGTGCCTAAATACCTTTAACAGCCTAGAACTTCAAAATTAGGTTGAAAAGGCTGCAAACTGAATTTCAGGTATCCAGCTGTTATTCTACTACCATACCAAATATACAAGTCTGCATTCTGCAGATGATTGAAGCCTGGGAAAACAACAACAATAACCAAATAAAAACAATCGAACAGTAAACAAACAAACAAGAAGCACAAAGATAATGGAATATCAACAGAAGTTCTAAAGCATTATAATTTAAATTTGAAAAATTAGGTAGCCATTAAAGGAAGCTTCTTGCTGGAGGGTTTCTGCTGGGAAACAATTAAGGTTTTCCACCCTGCAAAACACAAACTGTTCATCAACAGATTATCAAAAAGTCAATAGGAGATAATGCTATTGATGCAATTTCATGTCAGTCAATTAGTTAGTGTTCCTGCCTAAACAGAATGATTATTTTCATGTTATGCTTGTTGTTAGATAATAACAGTGGTGACAGATGTCTAGAAATAAGGTAGTGCTCAGGTGGTTTCCAGGCAGAGCAATTCAGAGCTGTCAGTAGAGAGTTTTTCACGGAGGTACTAAATTTAGCAATTAATTCACATTATTCTACATCACATTGTTCCAGTGGTTTGGGGGCTTTCCTTAGTGGTGTTGTTGCAAATGATTAATGTTTCTCTGATGCTTTTTGAGAACAATAACAGGAAGTACCTTGTTTCCTTCAAAGAAATGACTCTTAATTGCCTATAATGTAGTATGATTCTCGTCTCCCTTCGATTAAAGTCTCTACAAGAGCCAAGCCATCCAGGTTGGCCATTTGAACGTGGACATGGCTTCTTTACACACAATCAAATGTGGTGGCACTTCCACCACCGAACCTTTGATACTTAACACCCAACACTGAGTGTCCTCATCGCCACTGCCTTCATTGGATGGACCAAATGGAGACCAAATCCATCCTCACACAAGGACCTCACAGCAAAGTCATTTAACTTCTCAACACCTAGTAAAATGGAAGTGGTAGCCATCCTTTGCATATATTGGACACTTTCTAATGTGTTCAATGTCACTTAACATGGTAGAAGACTTTTCTTCCTATGTTCCTTGTAGAAGTGAAGGGAACTCAGCACCACTCGTCTTTCAGCAGGATACTTCTCTTCCTCATCAGTGCTCATATTTATACATTTTCATGTAATTGGACTGAGATCTTAACATTTCATGGGTCAAAACTTCCAAGCTACAGCATTCAAACTGGGACAGATCATCACTAAATTCTCTTTATAATGATTTTCCAGTTATCCTTTGGAGGACTATGCTACCTTTAATAAAAGCTGTTAAGTCATTCCCCCAAGTCTGACCATATTCTTTTTCTGTAAAAGGAAATGGAAGAAGCGTGAGAATTTGAGTGTGAAAAGACCAACAGATTTACATTTCTAGGCTTCTACTTCAGGTTCCTTCTCTGATGTTGACTTCTCTTCTGAAAGCTGAAAGAACTGGTTTGTCTTTAGTCTCTGGTACAGTTTTGCTTAAATTAGAGGTGATTTATTTAGGGGATTTTGATGTGGCTTGTTTCCTGTGGCCAGGACTGAATCCTCCAAATTCATCTTCTTTATATATTTGACTCAAATTTAAAGACCGTTCTATTTAAAGGGGAGAAATTACAGAGATGGAAGAAGGGTAAAGTTTTACATAGTGCTTCCCCTATTATCTTCATCCCCTACTCTCCATCCTTTTACAAAATGGTGTTTGCTTCTTGTCCTCCTGCCAAGAGTGTTCCTCATTCCTGTCACACATTCCTTAATGTCATATAAATACCAAGAAAAATATTGCAGACCTGGCACAGGCAAACCTCCCATTGAAACCAATGGAAACGTTACCTGTGTAAGGTTGTGAGTGGTTGGTCCTCCACCAGTGACTGAAACGAAAGGAAAAAAGTCACCAAGAAAACAAAACACACCATGTTCTTACTTATTAAAGAGGGGACAGGAGGTGCAGGAAGGTTTAGGTAGGGTTTGGGGGTATTATATTTAGAAGAAAACCCCAAGTGCGGTGTTGCTGCCAGCATGAGCACATGAAGTTTTAATTTGTGGTTTCTCTTTATGCAGTATATTTTGAAATTGGAATTTAAAACAAAATATACATCTCCCTGTCTGACTGTGTATATAACAATTTGTCATTTCTTGGCGGGAATTTGAAACTATTTTTGGTGTTCAGAAATAGTCCTCTGTCCCTTTTGTTTACCTCCCTGCCCCCCAACCCACTGACAAATTACTCTTTAATCAACCTTACAAGATTTTTAGAACTTTCCAATCTCTTGAAGTAAGGAAAATAGTGACAGGAAATTAATAATTATTGAGGAATGGGGCTATATTTTCATTTCCTGGCCCCTTTGGAGTTAAACGTTGAGTTAGAGCCATTTGTCAAAAAGCTGAACAGAGCAGTTACCTGCAGATTCATTTTAATGAACTCCATTCAAGAACAATGCTCTCTGAGAAAACATATATCATTAGGAGAATCAGGAAATCCTCCTAAAGCCAGAGCACTCGAGCTTTATTCCAGTGCTTGAATAAGAATGAAATCCCTCCAAAGGGAGAGGTCTGGCAGTGGATTTGGTGTGTTGCCCTTCAAAACCACAGGTTTTATTAGCAGGGACATCAGTGTGGAGCCCTTGGGCCATGCCTGCACCACATGTTGTACCCCTGGCATGGGGGAGCCATCAAGCATCTTACCTAACAGTGACATTGTGACTCCTAATCAGGGTGTTGTGATCCTTTCAAGCTCTTCAAGCTGACCACCATCATTCCCCAAATCAACTTCACACCTCAGCTTACAGCAGGAGTTGTCTCTGAGCTCGGACCAGGATAAAGGTGAGCACAACACGCCAGGCCACTGCCTCCCCTCTCTGTCCCTTTCCATGACATAATCACCAAAGTGGCTGAACTAGATCATCTTTCTGCTCCACCTTTGAGGTCAGGGCTCTCCCCTGAGCTTGATCCTGATGCATTCTGCCTGGCCCCGGTGTTCTGAGGACATACAAAAGGCAGCACTGGGTCAGGGCAATGACCTTCCTTACACACTGTGCTACTAATGGCTAAAAATGGACATCTGGGGAAGCATATAAAGACCAAATAAAAATATCATTGTGTCTCCCTGTAAATTCCTCGAGCTCTAAGACTTGGTGGCTTATGGATTTCCTAAGCCACTGGCTGCTGCTTTTGCAGTTAATACTTGGTTGTTTTTTCCTCTATGATTTATTTGGTCTAGTTACTTTTTGATGTTTTGTAGACTTTTAGCCTCCACAACATCCTGTGGCAAAGAAATTCATAACTTAAATCAGTGTTGTATGAGGAAATGCCTCTTCCTCTTGGTTTCAAACCTGCCACCTACTAGTTTCATGGTTGACTTCCATAAAACTTGTACTAGAAAAGACAACAAGCTATCATTTTCTAATTGCCTTCTCCACATCTCTCTCAGCTTTATATATCAGAGCTGTTTATTCCACCCTTGTATTGATGCCATACCATAACTTGAAAGCATCTTTATACCTTTTCTAGGTCTGCATTAGGAAATACAAGGTTTTTAGGTAGCTGCAATATCTTGCATTAGACTTAGCTCTATAATTAGAAATACTACATAAGATTTTGGATAACAACACTTCTTTGTTACTCTTTTTATTTTAGACCTGGAGAGGGTTTATGTACTCAATAGTGTGTTTATGTGTGGGAGGTTTTTTATATTATACTAGCTGGTCTAATAACAGATGTCCACTTACAGGTCTTCTATATCTATATCCACTTGTAACTACAGTAGAAGTTTTACCACATATTTTTTAAGGTGGAAAGTCTGGAACAGTGTACACTATTTGATATGTGTTTGTGCCATAGATTTACAAAGTAGCATAAGGACTTTTTTGTTCACTATTCCTCTCCAAGTAGCTCTTAAATTCAAACAAAGGTGATTTTTTTTGACTGCTACTGAACATCGAGTTGCTTTTTATAGAACTGCCTGCCATCCTTCCAAGGTCTCTTTCCTAAAGGGTAATAGCTAAGAGCATATCTGAAGAGCATATCATTATGTATGCTAATTGAGGGGGCTTTTTTCTCGGGTGCATTACCTCTGATTTATCAATGCTGAATTCCATCTGGCATTTTTTCATCAGTATTGTGAAGCTGATTTATTGCCTCTGCATATCTTCACAGTGAGCTCTCATTTTTACCCTGAGCAGTCCTGTCTAGGCTGGTGAGCGAGCTTTGTGCTTTCATTAGACATTGAGTTCATTCAGATACATTTATACATAGAAACACATACATATATATATATGTATGTATGTATATGCTGTACAGCTCAAGCACAAACAGAGGATACTTGGAAACTCCACTGTCAAACATTCAGGAACTGACCATTATTTTCTACTCTAGAAGATGTTTCCCATCTTCTACCCAGGTATGTATATTAAGGTTTTACCTATCTCACAGCAGGCTCTCTAACAGGTTTTGGCAGAGGACTTTGTCGATTGCATTTAAGAAATCCCCTTAGACTTTGTCAACCAATTCTCCTTAGTGCTCACTGAATCATTCAAAGAGCACTAGTGGGTTTCTCATCATGCCACAGAAGCTGGTTGGATCATTCCCACACAAATTAATAAATGCTATTTATTCATGCGTCATGATATCATTCTTTATTATAAGATCTACCAACTTGCTTGGCACCCAGACTTGTGTGTTTCTGCTTAACAATGTTATTAAAATGTGGATCACGCTCCACAGTCAGAAGATCCATTATTTCCAACTTGCCTTTCTTTAGAAGTCTTTGATGAACATTATGTGATGCCGACAATTTGTTTCTCTTGATATTTCTTACTTTGTTATTGGAGTTGAGGTAGACAGTTTCACTTTTTTCAGAAATACACTTTCTTTCTTCCAGCAGCCTTCCTTATTCTGTTTCTTAGCTCTCCCATATTTTGCTTATTTCTTTGGTCTCTATATACTTCATTTTGATAGATAGTATGCATTTGATCTGAGCTGTCAGTAGGAAAGAATCCTCACAGTTCTTTCATCTTCAGATAATCTTTTTTGAGAACTGGTGCTTTATGCCTCAAATAAACTGGAACAAGCATGTCCCTCACCAGTTGTCTCCCAGCCAATGCAGCTTTTGCAATTCTTTTCTTAACTTGTCAATCTTTACATTTTTGTTGCTTTTATTTGAGTTCCTTCAGTTACTCAGCTACCTGCAAGGACTTGTATTGTTGATGAATCTTATGTTGACGTTTAGCTCTGCTTCTGACAAGTCCTCTAAAATCCAGGTAAGGTTTTCAGCAGGTTTGAATAGAAATCTCCACAGAGATGTCAGTCAAGAGGATTGTTCAGGCCCACACACTCCAGGGAGTATCACAAGGCCACGTCACCATATAAATAAACAGAACATCTGAATCCATTCTTTTTCCAACTCCCATGTAAAGAGATGTTCAGACAAGGGCAATATTGTCCAAGGTTGTCACTGGAGCAAGAGTTAGCAGTATTTGGGGAGGAAAAAAATTAATTTAGTTTGTTTCTCTGTTTTTCCTGAGTCCTTTCATCTGTATCTCTACACTCAATGAGTGTTCAGCAGTACCTTAGAAAGTAGAACGATTTCAACAGGAAGCATTGAGGAGGACAGGCTGATGGTCACTTGATACACAGATTATCTAGGCTTAACACCCTGATCTGAATTAGGATGAATGACAGGCTGGTTCTGTGTCATTGCAAGTGAGGTGCTTGCTTTTTTGTCATTGGCAATGCTGCAACGTGATGGGAAGACAGGAACTGGTCTCATCATTCAGTCAGAAAGTTTATCCCCAACCCAGAGAAAAGTATATCTGGACCTCACATTGGAAAGTTTCAAATCTGAGAAATCAGCATTTTCAAATGGAAAAAAAAATAATATATGTTTCTATCAAAAGTATCCTGGCTAGCAACCTGGTGATCCAGTGACTTGGGGAGGGACACATTTCTCAGGGGTTTTGAAGAAATTACTAAAAAGGTTTTTTAGCCCAGTTTACTCTTAATGTCAGTGAACCTTGTAGCTTAAAAACAGGACAACTCAGAGACTACTACTGGCAACTCATGGGATAGTAAATCCCTGCCATGTGATGAAATTCATCCTGCAATGTTCAAAAAAAAGGGTCAACAGGAGGCCAAATAGATTCATAGGTTTGGCAAGTGAGGTGGAAACTCTGAAGATTACTGATGGACTAATATCCTAATATCAAGAAATTACTCTTTTGAGTATCCATGGAAAGTGTACAACAAAAATCTGGAAAATAAACCTTAATGTGAAGCAGCCATCTGTCCAAAGTCTGGATTTATGTTTCAGCTGAGCTTTTTTAAGTGTTTTAGGAGCACAAGTTCTGATGTGAAATTTTAGGTTCCTTCGACAGGTGTTAGCTCTGTTGGGTGAAAATATTCAGATCTATTGTGTGGGATGAAGCATTGGAGCCATGAGATGTAAAATGATGGCCACTAGGAGATAATAAGCTTCAGAAAGGATTGGAAATACATATGTGAACATCTGGTTTTCACACTCTTGACTAAAATTATATGTTTACGACACTTTAGCACAGATTTTAATCAACCTACACATTTGTAAAACAAATTTTGTTTCACATAACTGGTAGAAATGGACTGTATATTTTATTATTTAATGATACCTTTCTAAAGCAACCTTGTACCAGAAGCAGGGCATTATTCATGTTGAGAATAAGATGTATCCAGTGGTTCTTTCTCAAAAAAGGGTGATGATGGAAGATATTTTAGGAGTCTCCATTTTCCAGTACCAGTTCTGAGATTTTAGAAACACTTGCAGAGCATTTGGGAGTGTTAAAAATTAATTCTTATTTTTTAAATACTTAGTGAAGGTCACCGTCTCACAATTTGAATCATTTAACATGTATGGATTATCCCCATGCTATGCAAACAGAATTCCATGACTGTTTGTGAATTAAAACAGTTCTCCTCCATGATACCTCTTCAGAATCAGAGCTTCTTTTGAAAATCTTTACAACAACCCTCCCTGTCAGAAAGAGTAGTGTCATCTGACATTTATACCTGAGAAAGCATCAAATTAGCAGTGGTTTGCAGGGAAAAAAGGTAAAAAAAAAACCCCAACTTTTATCATGCACTAGAAATGTGTACGCATATTTACACATGGCAGCAAAGCCATCACTCATGCATGTTAAGGACCAGACTGCAGATGGAAGGGTTCTCCTCTGCAAGGGAGAGCTGGTGGTACGGAACAGACAAAAGAACCTGCAAGTTCCTATGGTAGGTCTTTTGTTTTACAGCTCCAATCATTAAACTTTATTTAGTCTCTTTAGTGAATTCCCACCTCAGTTGTTGGTTTGGGGAGACTGGCAACTTGTAGTTGAAAGAAGACCAGGATTAAATCACAGAAGTGTTTCTGAACAGGGTATGAAATGGTGCTCCTGCCTGCCCTCACAGTGCCAGGCATTTCATTCCCTTTCTAATAATTTTCTGTTCTGTACCTCTCAGATTAGTTCTTTTGTTCTTAAACCCACCACTCTTAACAACAATGCATCCATTTCGTTTTCTTAGGGATATGAAAAAAATGATTAGCATATATTTTGTACTTTGATACAAAAGATACTTTGATCTAAGAGCTAACCAGGTTTCGTCTTCTGAACACCTGATCTGGCAAGACGAATTCATTTGGAAGTGATATGGCAGCAATAATTTAAAGGTTGAGGGAGTGGGAAAGAATCTTCATATCCAGTATGGCCCAGATATTCCTCAGTGCTGTGTCAGTCCTGATTTTACAACATTGCTTCCGTCATAAACACGTCTGTAAATCCTCCTTGGACCGCTTTGCTTTAGTGCTCATTTAAAATGAATATAGTTTTGTAGCATTTGAGAAAACACAGTGACAAAGCAAAAACCATAAAATTAAGCATAACTGAAGTGTTTGTTAAAACAAAACTGAAGCCAATCTGGCACACTTGTATTTTATTCAGCTCTGGTGCTGGAATAGTTCCCTCCAGTAGAAAAAAAAAAAAAAAAAAAAAAAAAAAAAAAAAAAAAAAAAAAAAAAAAAAAAAAAGAAAGAAAGTCTGAGCCTCAAGAAGGAAAAGAATTTAGTCCACACTAAGGGTATTTCTGACAATACCAGAAGAAAAACTCCACATGAAGGAAGCTGTTTTAAGCAACAAGGGCTTTAAGGTTATCTCTACAGAGTTTCAGGGCTGTCACTTTCTACGGTGAAATATTATTCCTGTTCAAGGTGCCAACTTTTTCAATCTTCTATGTCTGAAGTCAAGTCTTCTTGCAGGAGCCCGTGTTCTCAACACCTCCAAGAACCAGAACTGCTTTCATGTAGGAACCAACATCCAGACTTTTAGGTGTCAGCATACCTGTGTGTAAATGAAGGCATATGTTTGTAACGCTGTTGGTTTCCTTGTTAGGAGGAAACTTATTGTTAACACCAGAGGGCCAAACTGTATAAAGTGAATTTGAGCAGGAATTCACCAAGACCACATCAGCACTCTGACAGGAAGGACCTAAAGAAAGGAATTAGTAGGATCGGATGTTGTGCTTTCTGACAGACAGCCAAACCCATGAGGTCAAAATAAGAAGCCAGTGCAAAAAAAGATTTATGCTTAAAATGAAATGTGCACAATTCCCCTTTCTATTGCTGGGCCCTGGATTAAAGAACTATTGCATGGAAGTCTATAAATCCAAAAGCTCTGGGCTCAACAAGCCACCCATTTCACCATGAATTAGGCCACAGTCAACAGTGCTGCACTGATAGCATTTCTAGTGGTATCATCCCCATTTTCTGCCTCAAAGGGACAGGGATCTGCATTAACTTGCCCAGTGATGTACATCTCAGGTTGCTTTGAAGCACCATGCAGCTGTGCCATCACATGGTGCTGTGTCACCCCAGCTAAGGCTCACTGCACACTTCCCTCTCTCTTGACCCCATTCGCCACCTTGCCCAGTTTTTAAGAACAGGGTGATATCCTTCAGCCTGGAAGGAGGTTGTTCCCATTGCCTAAGATGGACTGTCAGAAGTGCACAGGATCCCTTTTCCTCTGTGTGTGAGGCTTTGCTCATGCAGACCACATAACCACAGCAATAAGTACCTGCTTCCTGAGGTGCAAATGTCTCGCAAGAACAGTGTAAGAACCCACATTCCAAACTTCAGCCTGAAAGTGCTGACCTGTGCTGAAAATAACCTCGACAGATTGCATGGGGAGGTTCGTTGTTCTGTCACATCTCACGGTCTTAACTATTCAGCTGGCAAATATTCAGCTGGTGAGTAAGATTCTCCTTCCAATCTGTCCTGGTCTCCTGGGTATGGAAAGTGCCTTGGAGTGAAGCCCCTTGTTCTAAGTGCCTCATGTTTAACCTGATCCTGTCTTTCCAGGTCAGACACCTCCAGAAGTAAATATCCTACAAATGGAAAATAATCATCCTTGAAGATATTATCATTTGGGTGAAGGATAATCCAGAAGATCTTCCAGCTGTGTGCCTAAGAATGGCTTTATCAGGTCCAACAATTTTCTACACTTGCTTTCATCATCATGTTTTAGACTTGCTTAGTGAGCTGTCAGCATCAAAACACCATTCTTTATTCAGTTCTGCCCACCACTGTTTCTAGAAGGTACCAGAGAGGGGAACCACTGTTCAACCCTCTTGAGGGGGCAGCTCACTGACCCAGAAGTTAATCCACACGAGGACATGGAGCTGAACAAGGCACCTGGAAGTGCACCTGTGTATTCCAAGGGAACAGCAGGTTCCCATCTACCCACAAGGGACTTTTCATCTCTTTTCACAACAGATGTGGGAAGCAGCAAAGTGACTTGCTTATTACACATGGGTTAGCTTTACCAGCTAAGAAGTTGTTACTAGGACTTGTAAACTGTATGGTGGCACTGGGAGTAATTAACACCATCTTTACTCATGGTATCGGCCCATGCCTGGGGTGCACACTGCATGTCCCTGGGGCCGCTTGTCCACAGACAGGGAGCAAGGCACAGAACCTGCAAAGCCTCCATTGTGCTCTCTCATCCCAAAAGGTCACCATTCCTCTCCCATGAGCCAGAGCAGGATGAAAATAAGAGGGCACAAATTGCTCCTGAAATGAGGCATAAATTGCTCCTGAAATGGGGCACCAAGAGGCATGGGTACAGTGCTTCTGAGGTAACTGCTGAGGTGGTGTGGCTTTGGCAAGACATCAAAATGCACAGTTGGCTAATATAGACCCCTCTTTTCTCCAGAGCCACCTCAGAACCAGCTATTGATTCTTAAGGCAGTAATATTCATCTGGCATCTCATTCATTCCAAGTTAATTGCTTAAATGGGTGGAAAAGGAAATTTGTGAAACGAAATGTGCTGCTGCATCAGGCATAAAGGAAACTTCGTCCCTATTAAGCTGAAAATGCTTCCCAAAGACAACACATAGGCTTTACTGTGCCGAGGCACTTAAGTTCAATTCTTCAGTGGGGCCACTGTTTAAAGAGAGCATTACTAACTCACTCACAGCAAGCTTCTGTACTTCAACTTCCCAGTCACTCAGTTTACTCTTCAGGATGGTTTCCCCTGCAGCTTAAAAATATGACCTTGGAAAGAATCACTAAATAAGTAAATACTTGAGTCTAGCAGAGTTTTCTTCCTAGATCCAAACCCTGGCACAGGTTGAAGCCTTGCACCTACGTCCTATCTGCTAAGGAGATTTCTGTTGGTATTAAGTGGCATATTGTTTAGAGAAATAACACATTTTCGTTACGGAAGGAGAAACATTCCAAATAAGCTGCTGGTCAAACACACATTTTTATGCATGTCAGCAGCTGGGGAAGAATAAGGAGAAGGGAGCAGTTTCATTTTAAGTGATTTGCTGAAGAAAAGTTCCAGTTTACATTACCACAAATTTCTCCTTCAGAGCGCTTCTCATTTTCAGGATGCAATTTTGTGCTTCCTTCTCACAACAGACTTTTTTCACAATCTATATAGCAGTGCTCATTTTAGAATTGGCTGTTTCACTTCTCTAAATAAAGCTACTTTAGTACCTGCATTAATTCCTTGCATTTGCCATTACTAACATTAAAAAGAATTCCTTTATGCAGAGATAATACCACTGTAGCTATTTATTGAATTATTGAAAGCAGTTGGCATCTTTTAAAGAAGTTCTTTTAACGTTTCTATACATTTATGACCTCCATTGTATTGGATCGATGTTAAGTAAGTCTAGAAAAGTTTCTTTTCCCTGAATGTAGGGCCTGAGGAAGGTCTGAGGGGTGTTTAAGGGATTGGCCCAGATGCCATCTCGGGGTCTGCTGCCATTAGCTCTCCTGTGTCTGTGAGAAATTTTCTCCAGTTAAAAAAAAAAGGCAGTCAAAGGAGACTTTCATCCTCTATGGAGTGTTTTTCCTTCCTCAGCTCTGGTACTGCCATGTGACAAGTTGTTCTCTCCTTATACCTTAGCTACCAAGTGCCTCAAGGAGCCAATGCAACCAGTGATTGCCAAAATAGAGACCTATTCCTGTGCTCTCATGGTCCTCAAGGCTCTCCAGCTCAGTGGCAGTAGGGTAAGCCAGGCATTGCCATCTTCTTTGGGTTCTCAATCCAGAGACCCCATTCCCAGGTCTTTGTTCAGGGACCTGGTGTGGTCTGAGAGTGCACTACTTTGCTGGAGAACATCTCCAACTGGAAGCGCTTGTTCAGTGTAAGTTTTCTCCAAAGGAGGCTAAAGATTTTTTTTTCTTTTTTCTCCCCCCCTGAGGACAATGCCATATTGTTGTGTTTGTGCTTTTCTTTAAGAGGTAAGGTGCAAACTGCTGTGCAACCAAAGTCTGCAGGTGACTTACTTGTAATCATGATAGGGCTGATCTAATAAGGATATGGTTGAGTGGTCAGTTCAAGAGTTAAAATTACAGGCAGTCAGAGATAGGTGAGTAACAAAAAGGGGGACAAACTGCCAGAGAATGAAATGGAACAAGGCAAATATGGAAGAGTGGGGATGAGAAAATAAAAGTCAGGAATTTCTTGAAAGTGGCAGAACAAGCTTGGTGCAGTTTGGTGCAAGTCTGTAGCTGTGAATTCACTGACCTTCCTTCAGGCATCAGGAAAAGAGGCAGTAACCCTTCAAACTCAGTATTCTCTCATATCCTGACTAAAGGAACATTTTAGCTGCTTTGTTGGTATTGAAACACTTCACTTTACTGCTCTGGAAGGAGGTAGCTGCTATGAGGTACATGATGATGGCAATAATTTGGTGCTCAAGCAGTGGGATCGCTGCTGCCTTGTTGGGTGACTGGCTTCACCAAGGCTGAGGAAAGGACCATTTAACCTTGATCTTTGCACTTTAAGGTCATCCTTTTTTCTATCAGGCATAGACACAGACAGAAAAGCATTCCCTCCCTCTCCATGTCATCAGCTTCCTTATTTCTGGAGAAACTCTCCCATCCAGTTCAGTGGATTTCCAACCTCAGGATTTTGGCCCCCAGGATTGCTGCTTTGCTTGCTGCACAGTAAAACAAAGCTAAAAGTTTCCATAAGGGTTTTTTGTAATGAAAATAAGGAGGCTGACAAAAAAATAAATCATTAATGCTCCCTCCCACTCACATGCCACCTCTGCTCATTCCTTTGGCTCTTGCTTGTACAATCTATGGTTTAGAGTTAACTTCACTCTTGATCTTTTTAAGCACACTGTTTCTAAACATAGGAGATTTCAGCAAAACAGCCACATGCCACCCCACTCCACCCCCAAATACTAAGCAGGTACATCTATAGAACAACAAATTTCATCTGGAGGAGGTGGAAATGAGTCATAAGAGAGAGACACTTGTAAGAAAAAGGCCCTAAGAAGAAAGGCTTTGAAGCTGCACCTTCGAACATAAAAATACTTTGTATCTCAAGCCGAAACTGCTGCCCAGAGGACGTGTCATACAATCTGTACAGCATCAACATTTCTATCAATGTAGAAATTCAAGGTAACCACCCTCAGTCCTGTCTGTCATTTCTGCTCTAAGGTAGAGTGGCTGATTGAAAAACAAGCCTTAGCTGTGACACAGTTCAACACTTCAATGGTGGCGGGCTCTGCCCAGAACTCTAAGCTTTGATGCAGCATTTCACAACCTCAGATTATTTTTAAGTGAATCTTATAAGAAAGAAAGGCTGATGGATCAGGGGTTTGTTCATAATTTGTCTGAGGATAAGCTTCCAGAAATCTGTGAACAGTGCTCCGCATTCTTGTTCTTCAATGCACTGAGTGTGAATGGTCACCAAGTAACCTCCGTTTCAGAGGAGGGGTGTACAAGTTCAACAAAACAGTGGTGTCCAAAGGAGCCTGCGGTGAAGGAGACCTGTAAAGAGCTATTAATCGAGCTAAAAAGAAAACCTTGTGAGAACACTTTAGCTTTCATAAGTTTTATACCCTGGGGAGATGTGTAAGGAGGGAGCTGAAAGATAAAGCAACACACTCATATTTGCCTGTTTGTTTGCCTTGGTGTCAGTTATCTGGTACTTGATAAATGCAGAAATTGTATTCACTGAACTGCTAGGATGATGAAATTTTACTTTCTTCATCTACTGTGCCTCTGGCAAGACATAAAGAATAACAAAAATGAAGTTATTAGGAAAATCAATAATTGAACCCTGGAATTTCAGAGCTGTGCTCAAGTGTAACTGACCTCTCTCAATGAGAAGAGCACTCACTGCCTTCATATTTTAGGCTTCGGTCAACTACTAAATTCCTGAATAAACATGCAAACCTTTCCCAAAGTCTTGAGTTTGCTCTATTGAGGCTTTCATCTGCCTTCCAGAGAGAGTAGAAATGGTGCTAGAAAAACTCATTTCTGGAATACAGGACTAAGTGGGAGTCTCACAAATCACTCTAGTCCTGGTTTAATTCCACAAATAAGGGAACAGTACTGCAGAGCACTCAGTTATTCTGCTGTTTTTTCCTCTAGGAGAAAAGTAGTCATCATATATCTGGAAAAACTTGCTTTGCTTCATTTCCAACCTAAATGAACACTTTGCTCTCAATTCATCTTCAGTATACAACAGCAAAAATGAGAAGAGCCCAACAACACATTAATAGATTCCAAAAATTCTGTACAATGTCAATAAAGAAGTCACTGAGCCATTTAAAAAAATGTGAACTATTTGCAAGACACCATGAAGTGAAATAAATTGTTCCTCTTATGGCTTGTAAAAGACGCCATGTAATATGTAGAAAGGATTCCAATTATTATCTTATCAGAAATAAAATAATAACTGAGTTATATTCCAGCTAAACTATAGCAATTTATTAGAAAGATTGTTTCACTTGTAACTAAATAACTTGATTTGTAACATGTCATTTCCACTGAGTGCAAATTTCAGGCAAACAGAAAACCCTCTTTAGCTAGCTGGTTTCACAGTCTTTAGTATAAATATTCTACAAATGCTTATGGTTCTGCAAACCCAAAGTGAAAGCCATTTTCTCAAAAAAAGTAAAGGAAAAGTCTAAAAAAATTAGTAAAAGACTAATAGGTCTAATAAGAGGTATTTAATTAATAATAAGTCAAAAGTCACCTTTCAATTAGATCTCTGCAAAAACTTTTTCCTACATGCTAAAGGAGGAATTGAGATGTCCAAAGTCACTTCCAGGACAGGCAACAGACAACTGGCAGGAATCTGAATTTTGTGCAAAGGTTCCTGCAGGGACACCTGGACAGCACATAAACTCTAATTTCCTCTGGTGGAGCTGGGTCTCTGGTGTTTTTGCTGTTCAAATGGAGGTATCTACTGTATTTTCCTTTCTCACCAGAATATTGTGAGACTAAAATTTGTGAGATTAAAACTTTCCACAGCTGTCTCTGAGGAACGGGGTGGGTTGTAAAAGTGTCTGAGATGTTGTTTTACATTGCAGCATCAAGAATGGTATCCACTTTTGCTTGTCTGATAGCTACAAGGATTGATTTCTATGCAACTGCTCAGAAAAGAATTTGAGAATGTCAGATTTCCATTTCCCATTACCTTGCTTCCTTTCTCACAGGGTACTGCCTCATTTGCACTATAGGCTGTGGTTTTGGATTTACAGAATGAGATTAGCTATCGCTAACTATGGATATCAGTATTTATTCAGCTTGTCAAGATGGATTTTTTTATTGCCTAGGAGGGAGTGTCTGCTCTTTCCATTTTCCTGAGAAAAATGGGAGTTAAGGCATATATCTGGAAGCAGCCTATAGTGATGACACATGAGATCACAGACCTCTGACCACACCAGAGATTTCAAAGAGAGAATTTAAACACCTTAAACATTGTGGTAGGCTTGGTCACGCTGTTCTGTCAAGATCATTTTAGGCCAGCTCAGGTAACTGAATCTAGTTCTCCAGAATCTGGCTCCTACGGCTGTGGTGGCACCTTCCTTTACTGCTATGTTTTATCTTCACCAAGCATGAGTGAATGCCAAGTGCCTGATGAGGGTTAGCAGTTCATGTTTAAGAGGACATTAGCCACAGAATCCAAAATGTAGAATCTCTTGTTGCATTGCTTCATCCATACACCTAATTTGGTTTTTGTTTTCCCGCACCTCAGCTTAAAAACTGTTGCTTTGTAAGAGATAGAAAGGCACAGACTTCTTCGTAAGTGTGATTTCTGGGGAATAAACTCCTGAATTAACAGCTTGGTCTTCAAAAAAGAATCTGGTAGAAGAAAAAGAGGTTATTCTGAAAAGTGCCACTGTTTATAGTGTCTCTGGAGATCATTATCACTCCAGAATGGCTGTAGACCTCACAGGGGCTGGAGAATGTAGGAAATCTGGTGTTTCATCATGAAATGTTTTTTGGATTTTTTTATTTCACTTTAAAGTAATAATAAAAAAGCCTTCCAACAAATTCCTGTACATTCAAAGGCAAAATGTAAATATTCCCCTGGAGAACAGTCTACTGGATGACTGCGGAAGAGGAGAAAATTAAATTCAGGTGAATATATAATAAAAAACAACTACTTGCATGTAGCTACATTATTATAATTCATGTGGGCATCTCTAACCTCTTGCTGAATTCTTAGAGATGACAAAACTAATTTGTGGCAGTGGCATTAATGTTGAAATGTCACACTTCAGCACAGAGCTTTTTCATTCTCCAAACTTTTATTCTCTTCCCCACTTTTCTGAAAAGACTTTTCCACCTCTGCTCATAACCAGACATATTGTGGGGTTTTCTAAGATTTTTTTCCAGCTCTTATTTTTTGCTTCCCTTTTTCTGAAGGGAAAAAACCCTCTTATTAGAGAACTGTTAAAGGTCCCCTTTTGTCTCTGGGACTGCTTCTGCACTGAAAGCTCTTGGGTCAGGACTGACTCCACAAGTGGACATTGGCACTTTGGTGGCCTTCAGGGAGCAGAGTAAGGATGGGCATCAGCAGGAAGGGTGTGGCCCTGTGTGGGATATCAGTGCCAGCCATGGTGGCCATCTGGTGTATTGCCCATCAAAATGGTCCTCTACTCATCTATCTGTAGGGCACACAAATATGGGTCCTGCATGGGCTGGGGCAGTCCTGTAATCAGAGGTTCCAAAAGGAAACCCAGCAGGAAAGCCTGGGGTTTTTGCATCTTCACCATTAAATAAGTAGCCCTGATAACAGGGTGGGTGAATTCCCTCCATCTCATGGATTAACACTTTATCATTACAATTCACAGAACCCAACAGCCTGTTATTATTTTCACAATTGTTTCCGATATCACACTGGCTGGTTTTCCCTATTTTTCATGCTTGGGAAGAGGAAATGGTTTCTTTGGGAGGAGGATTCTGAGCTGCCATCATAAGATATCCTCAAGGCTTCTCTTGACAGATTGTGCAAGAAACAGGACAACATGGCAAGAATGTGAAGGGTACTTGCTATGGAATTACTAAAAAAACTTTTTTTTTTTCAGAACATGTAGAATCAGAAGAAAACTTGTTACCTTTCCAACTTCATGGCAGGAGGCTGAGATACTTTCCCATTGCATGTGGGAGAGAAGTCACTGGGGATGCGAAGACTTGAGCTGTAAAAAAGAACTTGAATTGGTATCTGAATCACAAGCCAGACAGCCAAGGTGAGAAACCCTCTTTCTTGCTCATGTGCAAAATGTAAGACACTTCTTATGGTGCAGAAAGAAGCACCGAAGTACCAGTAAAGGTTTTGTAAATTGGGGCTGGCATAGTACCTCAGAGGACTTTCCTCCTGCTGAGCACCTTCTGCTTCCCACACACACAGTAAGTTCTCTTCTCCCAGCAGGAATGGGTAATGAAGGTGCAGAACCATCAGTCTCACACCAGCTCCATATCAAGCAATGATGGGATTTCAAAAGATCATAGCATCCTAGAATGGTTTGGGTTGGAAAGAACCTTAAGGACCATCTGGTTCCAAACCTCCTGCTGTGAGCAGGGACACCTTCCATTAGACGAGGTTGTTCAAAGTCCTTTTTCTTTGTTTAGGCAATTATTTTAATCACTGCCACTTGATTTAGGGAACTCACTCTCTGACTGTGTTAGAAATTAACAAGCTCATTTGCTAAATAGTCTCAAAAGTAAGATTTGTGTTGTCCCGAAAAAAATAACTTCCTTGTCTTAGTTATAAGTCTAAAACCACTAAATTTGGTATCCTCTTCTATCTAACTACCTCAGAATCTAGTGTACTTATTTCCTCGCGTGCAAAGAGATTGTAACCGTATTTTTGATTCCATTTGTAGATGAACAACTATAGCACAGAGCAAAGAAGGGATTTGCCCAGGGCCATACAAATACTTTGTGGAGGAGCAGGGACTTGAACCAGCTTTCCCACATTCCTGCTCTAGTTCAGTAAGAGACCAAGATGATTTCAGTCAGTAGACATCACAGGGTTCTTCGCCTGACCTGGTCTCACTTTTCACAGCATAGCAGTCAGGTACAATATTTTCTGCAAGATTGTTTCACTTTGCTAATGCTTCCATTTACCTTCTTTTCTGTGGGTATGCTCAGTATTTCCCTCAGAAAACATTGACTGGGTAGGAAAAAAAGGGATTCTACCATTTTTCAGAGATCTCCAGTTTTTGAAGTAGCATGGTCAGACTGGCACGTGTGATGGTAGTCATAGGCAAGTGGCCTCTCTACAGATTTACTATGTTTCTTCTTCACCAAGTTTCTGGTAATATATAAATACCTTTTTTCTTCTAGGGTTTCCTCTTTACAAATATGCAAGACCTGCTCTGTCCTTTTCTAGGCTATAGGAATGATGGGTTACTTTCTGCCATCTCCAAAGTATCTCCACTGGGAAAATCCAGAAGCTCCTTACATCTTGTAACATTTTGGTGCAAGCAGTGCTTTAAATTGCAGAGATTATGCTTACTTTAAAATGCTACCAATTTCTACAGTGAAGCCCAGTGTTTCTCAAACTTAATAGGAAGAACAGAGGAAAAAAATTAGATGATTCATTAATCCTATATCTTCACTGCATTGGTAAATTCTAAAACAGTGCTCATGAGAGAAAATGTTTTGAGGGACTCTAAGGACCCTTCTCATGTCTGCATGTGCAAAACACATCACTGTAAAACTAATTTGATTTATCTTTACATCACTGCTTGTGGCAATTTCAGTCTGAGGTTAACACCCCTATATCAGCAGAGATGGTGGGCATATATACATGTGAGGTGAAGGACAGAACAGCAGTAACACTGTACAACTCTTTGTTAATAATCTGATAAAAGATTGTTGGTGAAAAAAAATATGTCCTGTCCTGACATTCAATGCCCTTTTGTGTATGAGCAGTTTTGCTAAGGTTTCTTGGTTCCAAGCATTTTTAGAACTGTTCCTGGTATTTTCCTACTTAAACTTCATACATATCATACCTCACAAGCTTCCTCTATTCTCAGACCCTAAGAAATGGCAGAATTTTTAAGGGCACTGGCCCTTGTGAAACACAACTGGCATCTATATCCATTATAAGAAATAATACTCAGGAGAGAGATTTCAGAGGTCATCATGCAGGAATAGCAGACTGTTGCTGGAAAACTGCAGCATTCCCTCCATAGAAAAACCATAGTGATAGGCAGCACTCATCCTAAGAGTGAGATGTTTTATACCAACACATCTATCTTTCTGTGAAACACTGAATTATTAGCCAGTTCAACACTCATGCAAACCACCAAAGATGTCTCCCAAATGGGCATCAGTGTGGCCAGTGCCAGTGTGAGGTCTGCTGCTGCTCTGCCTTGGTGAGCCTCATCCAGAAGTTGATGGATGCTGTCACCTCATCGATGCATCAAACATGTGGGGCCTCGCTTGTGTCTCTAACCACAGGCGACTTTACGTCTCTGTGCCTCTGAGAAATTGCGTGCCAGAGTGCCCAGCTCCTTTGGAAACAGAGCCGTGACTTCCCAGGGAGAACCATCCACAGAGAGTTAAGGAAGGTTTCTGGGCAGCAGCCAAGCTAATTCCTGCTCTCATTTCCACTAAAATAAACCCAAAACTGTGTGACAGAAGCAGAGAAGCACATCAGCACCTCAAACCCCGCATAGCTGAGGTCCTTCTGCATCTGCTCACAGCAGCACCTTCCTTGTGGACAAGGGCATGTACCGCCTGGGACACATTTGGCCCAGAGCTTGCGGAGTTTGTCCTCAATCCCCCTCTAGACGAGCTCTCCTTGTAATTCCAAAAACGTAGTTCAGTAGCACAGCACAGCTTGGCTGATGACGAGAGGACACAGAGCAACTTTGGAAACACAAACTGGCACGGGGAGAGAGTCTTTTTGGCTTCGAAAGGACAGTGCACACGTTCGGAGCCAGAATGTGTAAAGACTTTTGTTCACAAACAGAAATCCCTTGTGCTGACAGGCTCCGAACAAGGCTGGCGCTCTTGTGAACGCAATATGAAAGTTGCCTTGTGCTGGGATTAGCTGAGCGAACAGTTCACAGCAAATGATTGACTCAGAAAATTTAGGAGGACGGTTCTCCAATATTAAAATAAAAATAAACAAAATCAGCTGCGAAGGCTCTGCTGTTTTGATTTAGTTCTCCTTTTAAGTTAAGCAAATGTTTCAGGAGAACGTGCTTCAGCCCAAGGGTGGCTCATGGTCTGTTTGTTACAAATATTCATTCTTCAAGGTGTGATAGTCTATAGGGTGACACATACCCGTGGCTGTTGCCTATTTGCATCTCTGGAGCAATGAACTGATCCTTGCAGCAGCTTTGGGAAGAGAAAGACTCTCTTCCTCCACCTTATCCATGCTCCCCAAGGTTAACAATGTCAGACTGTCAGTACCAAGTGCCATAGGGATTCTGCAGCCAAATTAGTCTTGCTGTCTTGCAGCGAGCACCATGATGTCAGAGACACATGTTTTTCTGGCAAAATTGTTATCTTTCTGATTCAGAGTTCTTCACTAATGAGCAAGAAAACTGAGTGTCCACATGGACACTCTCTCCTGGTCTCATGTCTGCCCTCTGAGGTGGGATCACTGTCCCCAGAGAAAGAGCTGTTTCCAAAAACTACAGATGGAGCATAAACAGGCCAAGCAACTCTCTTACATGTCTTCAAAGCTGCTGTGGAGGAAAGGGGCTGAAGGTAGATTGTGATGAAATTTCTGTTTCTGACC
Source organism: Pipra filicauda (assembly GCF_003945595.2). Lineage (NCBI taxonomy): Eukaryota > Metazoa > Chordata > Aves > Passeriformes > Pipridae > Pipra > Pipra filicauda. The sequence goes on from NW_024104427.1 coordinate 330,678, forward strand.
AAAGTCCTATATTTTACAGGCTACTTTTTTTTTTATTATTATTATTTCTTCTCATTTGAAACTAATAACTTAAGTGTCACTTTTCTTTGTGAACTTTCATAGGTTCCAACTTCTCCACAGCAAGTATTCTCCAGGAAGGTCACAGAGATAATAAAATCCCAAGATTATTTCCAACACTTTTCCCTCACTTCAAGCAGGCGTTGGGCTTGGTGCTGCACCGCTGCTGTTAATTTCACTGAAATGGTTTAGTTCCTATGCCCCATTGTGTTAATTATCTTGAATGGAGCTAATTATTACTGGATAAGTTAATTTATGTAATGTGACTAACCCTCAGAATGGAAGAGTGAGCCAAGACTAAAAATTACTGGGTTAAAAATTATGAGACTCAAAAAAAAAAAAGTAACTAGTCTTTAGATTTTTTTGCTGAAAGTTGAGCCCCATAGTCCTCAGTTTCAAGCTTTCTACACTGATGAGGAACTTCTTGCTGTCTAAAAGGTATGAGCCTTGTTGCCTTGCAGGGTTCATGCTGGGAAAGCATCAGCCCCAATGCAATGTGGGGACCTGGGAGAGCTGCTCTGGCCAAGCAAGAAGCAAAGCAGTACTCAGAGGAGGACCTCAATGCCAAGGAAAGCAATAGGTGCACATGATCCAAGTCCATTTGAGAGCAATTTGGGACTAACATCCTTGAGTGGTGTGCCTTGCATGGCTCAAGTCCTTTGTACGCCTCCACCGACCGTCTGGGACTGAAGATTTAGGGGCTTTGGTTTTGTATTTCTTGCACACCAGTCACTAGACTGTGGGTCTTGGAATCACAGAATCATAAAATGGTTTGTATTGGAAGGGATCTTTAAAGATCATCCGGTTCCAAATCCCCTGCCATGAGCAGGGACACATTTCACCAGACCAGGTTGCTCACTGTCCCATCCAACTTGGCCTTGAACACTTCCATGGATGGGGCACCCAGTACTTCTTTGGGCAACTTGTTCCAGTGTCTCAACACCCTCACAGTAAAGAATTTCTTCCTAATATCTGATCTTAATTTCCCCACTTTCAATTTGTACCCATTATTCCTTGTGCTATCACTACAGTTCCTTCTCTTCTCCTGAACAACATCCATTTTCCCAGCCTGTCTTCACACCTCACTCCCTGTCCCACCAGGCTGTGACCATTGAGGAGCTCCAGGGTGAGCGAATGAAAGCAGTTTTGTGGGAGTTTCAAGACCAATGGCAAGCCTGTGAGATCCAAGCCTGAGCCCAGGTGGGGAACTTCCAGGTCTTTAACAGGACGGTTTTACCTGCCCCTCTCTCTGCTATGCAATGTAAGCAGCATCTGTTCCCCTCTTTCAGGACATACCTCCAAACACGTCTCTTTCTCCCTTTTCCATGCTTACCAAATAACTTTTTTCTCTTCTTTATATCTTTATTCATTCACTATCTCAGCTGCATGAGGGACTCTATGCAAAACCATCTGAGAGTGAATGGGAAGGACTCTTCCACTGAATATGTGGTTAGGACTCACAGGCACAAGCATTTTCCAGCAGCACTGAAAGGATTAATTGAAATGTTGAGCCAGAGCAGTAATTATTTTACCAAACAGTGAAACGCTATTCAGCGCTCACTTCTTAACTGCTACTGATGCAATCAAGGCCAAACGGAGCCAAGATATAAAATTACTGCTGCAGTCCAGCAATACTCTGCATTTTAAAAGCAATTAAAAGTGAGAGGTGCCCATGATTACTGTGTAAGAAAGAGGGTTTTCATTAAACAAATGGGTGTAATGCTTGCTCTAAGGCCCTACTGCTGTGTCCCAGCAAAACAAAACACACAGGACTGGACTCACTTCTGACTTTCCAGAATGAATCCATTCACTTGAGTGGAGTTACTCCAGATTTACTCTGCAAGATCAGAATCACACCTGTGCAATGAAAGACATTAGAGGTGCTTTTTCTTTGCTTTGCATTTCTTTCCTGTAAGTGTATTTTTATCTCTTCCTATTTGCAGTTCAAATACGGGGAAAACAATAAAAGTAAGAAAGAAGAAACTCAACTGGAATGGGGAGCAGGAAGTGAAAATATTCCAGTTTTCATGTTTATTCTTGCCATGGGAATAAATAGGGCTTGGTTCAATGCACAGTTCTGTCACAGCATGTTGTGTTTGCTTCTCCTTATGCTGGTGAAGCTCCACTGACTTGTGTGAAATCACCACTACAGTGAGCAAAGAGAAACTGGCTGATGTTCAGAGTGGACAGAATTTATCTCCATCCAGCTTTTACAGACTGGAACCACAATGATCTGCTCTCTCCGACCTGCACAAAGGGATCATCACCCTTATGCTAACAGTGAAGAACCCTGTACTTTTATCACTATGAATATGTCTCCTCAAATCAAAGGAGGCAAAGCATATTTCCTCCACCTGCATTTGCATGCTCTGGTTAACCAGCCATCTCCATACATTTTTGCTCTTTTAATATGCTTGGAACTTCCAAACAAAATTCAACAACCTTTGCTGAAATTTTCCATGTTTCATTTCTGACCAAAGGTGAGTTTGGATTTTTTGAAAAGCCAGAGGAAAATTCCATTGGCTGCTTGTGAAGTGAAATGAAGTGCCAAAACAAAGAAACACTTCCCCCTATTTGAGACAGCTTCTAGCCACATCTCGTTAGGCAGTGCAACACCAACCATTCAACATAAGGGAGCTGCACACAGACCTTGTGAACGTCTCACCCCACCATTCAACAGCCAATAAAGAGCTACACCTGGACTTGAACAAGCAATGGCACCTTGGAAACCATCTGACGCAGCAGGTTTCCCTATGTATCAAACCCAAACCCTGCAGAAACCTGCAGACATCCTTCCATTCATCTAACAACAGCTCAGCTGGACCTAAGCATCATCAGTAATGTGGTAAAATGTAGGGCTGCTGTGTGGGTGTTGTCTATTTTGTGGCTAGCTGGATACCTACTACCCCAAAAGGCTGTCAGCTCTCTGTATAACCCTCTGCCTCATATCCACCTTTTTTCACCAAAGCAAAGGTTTTTCCTAGCAGCTGTCCTGGTTCTAGCCTGAACTGCCAAAAATTACTCCCTGCCTCTGAACAAAAGACATGGCCAGTAATTTTCTACCTGTAACAGCCAACACAGAATTAGTTAGCCCTTTTCCAGCCCTGGAGTAAAAAGGTCTTTATAGATTTTTGTAGGAGTGTTTAGTGCTATTCCATCACTGAAGAGATCTTCAAAGTATGGTCTTTTTCTTTTATGAATGAAGTTGCAGAGATCTCCTAAATCTAATAGCAGAAAGCTCTCTTGAATGCAGCTGCCTTAATAAATCTGCTTCGGAAAGTGTGAAGCAGGCCAACCTTTCCTGCTGTTTAATTTTAATTTTTCTTTCTTTCGTTCCCTTTTCTGTTTCTTTCTGCCCATTGTGATCTTATCCCCAAGCTGCTGGGTTTTTTTCATGCTTCCTCTCCGTACTAGTGCCACAGCAGCATCTGACTCGCTGGGTACAGAGTAGTGTTGTTCAGCCCTCAGAAGGAGCTCTCTGGGGTAGGACTGGAACATGTTAGGGAAGTTTATTATGGCCCCTGTCTTGGCTGACACACTGGGATTGAACTAGGTGCCTCCAGAGCTAAAAGCCCAGGTTGTTGCAGGCTGAGGTTCAGAGCCAGGCTGGGTAGCTGGGAGCTGTAACAGCTCCTATCCTCTGCGGATTAGCACAGAGGGGCACTTGTGAGTGGTCCATGTGATATCTGTTCGGGAGGTAAACAGAGGATTTTAGTCTCTTGGGCTGTCAAACCAGCTCCTTTGACAAGCTCTAAATTCACTTAAAGCCATGTAATTTGAACGTGCTGTGGGGTCCAAGTCTACTTCACCCTTGATACTGCGTAAATAGGCCCATTAAGATTTAGCCAAGTTTTGTGTGGTTTGTTCGTAAACAGTCACCGTGACGCCTACTTCGGAGAGATAAGCCCTCCTCTGCCAGAGCACAATAGGGGCTGCTCACAGGGTGTGAATCCATGGCTTTAAAATCATTAGAGGGGGGGAAAGTGAAAAAAAAGAGAATTGTGCCTCAAAAGACGTTACTAAACTTCAGCAACTTTGCCATCCCAGACAAAGACCTTGTACGCTGAGTTATGACTTCTTCAGTGCTTGAATCTTCTAGGGCTTTTATAAATCAGACATAAAATTTTACCATTGGACAGAACTTTGCACACAGCTCCTCATCTAGGAGAGAAACACTTCCTTCTTTTTAAGGTTAAGAAACTGAAATGTCATGTAGATACCTCTAAGTGCCAGGATATTGCAGGACAGGTTAAACTTTCTATCTTATTGAATAAAAAATTCCATGCAGAAAAACATCACATGGCACTGACATTTGATTAGAGATGCAGTCTTCCATAATGTTCTGAATATGGGTCTCAAACAGGATGACTTAGAAAATCTGTTCCAAACTTCAACAAGAAGCACAAGCGGAACACCCTTGCTTAATAATTTAAAAAAAAATAAAAATAATCTTTTTCATTTTAACCATACCAAATTTTCAAGCACAACATCTATGATTATATTAAAGATAGCAGAATCTGCATTCTCTTTGCTCATATTATCCTTTGAAAGGCTGTGCTTGCAGTAGGCTGAGTGCAGAGTTGTTTGGATGTTGACACATCCCCACCCTGAAGACCAAGGAAAGGCTCCCACTGATTGCTGCAGAGCAAATCTCCCACTGATTTTCAAGAAGGTGACCTATGAAAACAACCTGGAGGCAGCCCTGAACCCCTCCCAGAGCTGCATTCAATCTGTCTCCTCAGGACTCTTCAAACCAAACCCCACTTTTCTGGTCCACCCTTTACTCCATGAGCCTCTGTGGCTTTCCAAGTCCCCCATCACTCTTCACCTTCAGCTTTTCTGAGTGCTCCTGCACACAAACCTCCTTGATCGCTCTCCAGTGTTTTAGCTCAACAGTCTCCCTTTGCACTGTGAACTAGATGAGGTGAATGTCTTCATAACAGCTGGAAAGGAGGCAACATCGCCCTGCAAAGCCAGCAGCCATCTCAGCACCCAAGCTTGCTGGTTGCAAGTCTTAAGGAAGCAGAGTTGAGGTGTGCCTTGGCTCCACTCAGGCACATTTACAGGCCTTTCTTAGCCCCTTGGTGTTATTTTAATGTTTTTCTATATGTCTGATGCTCTGCCCATTGCCTGTTCTTCCCCCTCTTCAATGTCTCAGATTTTCAGCCTTCCATGTGGAAAAGACTATTCGTCTTACAGCAGGGTGAGACTTCAGGGAAAGTGAATGAACAGAAGAGAGCACTTAGAGCCCAGACGTTGAAAGGCTTCTTACACAAAACACAAAAGAGCTTTTCTTCTCATCAGTGTTTTCAAGAGACAAAAGAAAACACATTTTCTGAAGTGTTCCTTGGAGATATTTTGTTTTGAAGTGGTTAAAGAATTTTGAATGTGAGATAAGGGGGAGACACTGGCATGGAGCGAGGATAACAGCTTGTTCCTCCAAGGGCTGGGATTAAATTGCAGGGAATGCTGGCACTCAGCCCAAACTCAGCTTCCCCGGCCCCAACACTTGCTTGAAAAGGTAGAACTTGAAACATGTGCTTTGCACTCTCTTCTTATCATCGCCCTCCCTGCTTCAACCATTGTTCATGTGCTCTGGCACTCACAAAGCCTGCATCTAGGTTTTGCTCAAGACAGCGTTGATAAACCAGATGATGAATGTGGAAAACTCCTCCCTGAGAGGGTTTGATTGGGGCTGCCTTTGAAATTGCTGGCAAAGGACTCTTCTGTTGTTTTTTGTTCATCTATACCCAGCACTGGGGCAGTCTCATTTTGCAGAAGGCTGCACGCTGTGAAGCAGAGATGCTCCACTTAAGGTGACTCATTATCAGGTTGACAGTGCTTATTGCTGGATTATGTCAGCTCTTGTTTTGACATGACGAAACTCAGGATCTGTTCCATGTGCATTTCTCACTCTCTCTCCTTACCTGCTTCTGCTCCTCTTTTTCAGCAGCAGAGACTTGCTTGCAGACATTTGAAGCTTAACATTACTCAAGCCAGAAACTGCGAATCACTCACGAAGTCCTCCCTGCTCACTTTGCAGGCGTTGCTGACAGATAAGAGATGTTTCACCTATCTAACCCTCAACACACATGTTCTCACAGCAGACGGGTGAGTGAGGATTTTCATGTACTCAAAGTCAGCATGGAGTAGAAGATTAGCCAGGTCTGTGAATCAGAAAATACTGCGAGGCCCTTCTTGTGTGCTGACAGAGAGTGTCAAGACCTGTGTTTGCCTACATCCATTTATCATGTCTTGGTATGTTCAAAAATGTGGTTGTTCTTCATTAACTCTTTCATCTGGAAAAGGCCAGGATCTTCATGCTGTCTGTGCAGACACATTCCTGGGTCTCCCAGGTTAATTGATTAATGAAGTGGAGCTGCTGGTATCTGTGGAAGAGAAGGCATCTTGATTTAATGTAGATACCACAATGATGGTCACTAGAGGCCTGATGTAAACACAGGTGGCTGGTATGTAAAAAGAAAGATAGAACCCTGAGAGCCTTGTGTGTTACATAGCAAGGCAGAGTAGCATTTTACCCTTTTAAAGGGTAAAGGCAGGATGCTGGAGTTGGTGACTTTTCTAAGGTCAGACAAGGCAGCAGTGCGACATCTAAGAACCCAGGTCCCAACCATGTGTCTTAGCCACAAATAAATCGATTTGTGATTTTAGGGGAACGTGTCTTGTTAAGTATGTGAGCAATGTGTCTATCACTGGCTTACTCATTCTCTCCTGGTAAGAGATGATGAACAGTCCCACTTCAGGGACACACACTGACTCAAAAACTCTAAATGGAGCCACTGTAAGCAGGTAAGCTTTGGGCTTACTGTCTCAGTCTCCAAAAGAAATTTTGGTGTGCCCTAGCCTGGTTGGGTTACAGGTGATTTTATTTTCATCATTCTGCTCTGTCCAAGCATAACAGGTCCCAGATCTAGTACATGTAAATACAAACAGGGGTTAAGATTCCCCTGGGGATAAAAGAGTCATAAAGCCCACTTCCCAGCTAGGGTGCCAAAACATACTGGGACTGGACTAGGGGAACAAATGTCCCATAAATACCAGAAGTGTTAGTTTGAACCTTGATCTTCCTGTGATTTGGAAGGAGGCTGCTGTGTGGTTTGGTTTGGGTCAGTTTAATTTGTTTTAGGATTTTTGGAGACAAAATATAGATTTTAGCCTATATATCTTAAGTATTTGTATCATAGAGTTTGGCCTGTGTTGTCTCTGACATATTGTATACATGCAGCTTTATTTAAGTAACAGCTGGGATATATACACATATGTCATCTATCAGAGATTGGAGAGGGAAACGCATGAGTTGGTGCATTTTTGTATAACTTGCTGTCATCACATTCATGTAAAAAGAATTAAGGCTCAAAGAAAAATAACTTGCTGCTCCATCTGACCATGGAAATCTTCTTCCTTTAACCTTATGCCCTGCATGGTTGAGTAACTGTACGGAAAAGCTTAAGTGGGTAGTACAGAGATCAAAAGAACTCCATCCATTATAAATTATTGGAGTCTCTTGCGCCTCAAAAAAAAAAAAAAAAAGGAGTCAGGTTCTGTTTGTGTTCCTGTGGGTTGTTGTTGTTTTAACCTGTTAGCATTTGTTTCTTTAACTTCTTATTTTGATGCTGACTTTGCCTATCAGCCAAAGCCCCAAAAAAATCATTAAAACAGGGACTGTAATCTCTATGGAGCTAGGACACTTCATTTGTCTCTCTTGGAGTGACAGGGATCTTTTCAAGGATATAAATAAATGTTAGTGATTTTGGGCCCTTTCATGGATCAGCAAATCTCAAGAGACTTAAGTCCTGGGGAAAATGTTGTGTCTCTACTGGGACTACGTAGATGGTATCAGATTCCCACTTGCCTGCGTAATACAAGTGATATGGGAGTGATACAGGGGATGGGAGGGCCTGGGGAGGTCAGGGCACATCTTTGTGGGACCGATGAAATTCCACCTGAATCAAGACAGTGACCGAAATGCATTGTTATGGTAAAATCATCTCTCAACAGAAGAACAAGATCCAAATACTGTTTACAGCTTACTTTAGCCCCTCTCAGACAACAAAGGCAGCTGGACTTTGAAACACTGCATCTAGGCTTGGATACCCTTTGTTCTTCATGCCACATTAGCAAAGTCAGTGAGGCATGAGGGAAAGACATGAAAATTGTATTTATCTTCTGCATATCTATCTGCAGATCTACAGATTGTCTTCTCCCATCCTCAGAATGCAGAAGCTGACATTTTAAAGAAGACCCAAAGCTGATCTAATCCAGTATCTTGACTCTGACAGTAGCCAGTGGCAAATACTTGAGATAACTGCATTAAATCATGACTGCAGGCAAATTTTAAATAATCTTCTCCCTCAGAATACCCATCCTGCATTGAAATAGTTAAGGAATGACTTAATCTCTTATCTAAAAGGTGTGCTTCCCCTCCTAACATACAAACTGTTAGGATGTGTAACTTGCAACCAGGTATCCCCCTTATCGCTAGGAACATACTTATTTTGAATATGGCAAAGCCTGTCCCTGCAGCAGTGAGTGCCTCATGTCTTCATGTGTGACACCAGAAGATGGTGTCTCCTTCTATACTGATGGCAGTTCCTCTGAAAGCCACAGTGCTTTTGCATTGTGAGTTTAAAGGAACATCTTAGGATGTCTCCCAGGAACTTATTTCTACCACATTTTCTGGTATTTACCTCCTTTCTCACCTGATACAAAGACTGCTTACATAGGCCCCTCCAACTTGAAGAGCTGCGCCCTTAGACCATTCCTCTCAGCAGCAGAGGCTCATATGCATCTCAGACAACTTCAAACACCTCAGCAAGCTGACCTGAGGAGATACCCTCAGAGGCCAATGGAGGTGTCACCATCATCACCCTGGAAGTGCCACTCTTTCTCTGGAGGGAAAGTTGAGGTTACCAGTGCCAAATGTCTTGAGTCAGAATGAATCAAGGCATCTCCTTCATCAGTTTGCTTACAACCACCCCTACCTGCAATCCACCTGCAAGCCTTCTTCTGGTCCTTGTCTTGACTTACTGGAAACACTATGTCTAACCACACTCTGAGAGCAGGAACCTTTCAAAAGGTGGCAGGACTTACAAGCATACAGTAAACCAGTTACAGATTGCGTTCAGATTTGGTTTTAAAGCGCTCAGCAAGTAATACCAGCTGAGGTTTGCATTCACAGCCTTCTCATGTCCCGAATTACAGCAAGTGCCAAATCATGTCTTTCCTTTTCCAAGCTGCTGGGTGGAAGGAGAGCTGTCACGATGCTCCCCATTAACACCATCACCGTTCTGCTCCTCACACCCAGAATTTCTCACACAAACCCAATGCCTTACATGAGCTGCAGGTGGATTTCTAAGACATAAATTTCCCTGGAAGCCCTTTCATTACTTATAAACAACATTTTCCATAGGCCTATCTGTCACTTACTCCCTGAAAAGACTTGACATGGATGGCATATATCTCCACAGGCTTCCTCCTGTCCCGAGCTTGATTTCAGTAATCTGCTACAAATAACATCATATCACTTACATGCATGACTCTTCAGCCAAAACATTAATCTAAACTCTGTGTGCTGGTTCTGAAGAGTTTCTTCCCACTCCCTTTCAGCATGCTGATGTTAATCTCCTGTATGGAAAATACTGCTAAACCCATATGGACTGATTTTGCCGTCACCAGCACTGTTCCAGTCTTTTATCCACTGTGAAATGCTGCCAGATCAGGACAGCTGTGTCTTACTGTCACTCTGCCTACAGCATCTGACAGCACTGGACAGGCAACAATCTCATGGTTCATGTTTAACTTAATCTGGATGTCAAAAATATTGGACAATATCAAAAGACAGGAAGAAGACAATGGAAAATCTTAGTTCCACAGGGCTGTGGTCAACTGAGTGTTGAAACTGGCAGAGCTGACATTAGAAAGAGTCAGAGTGAGGCAGCATGTAAGTGGAATTAAGAAAAACAAGGGTGAGCAGTGAGGATAACCCATGTCTACTAAGAGTCCTGCAGTCCAGGCTGTGAGGCAAAGTTCCTCACAGCATTAGGTTACGGCGAATTGAGGGATAAGGGGAGACCTCCAGGCCTTAAGCTTCTAGCCCCATTACCTGCGAGGTGAATGCCCTTCCCCCCACCCCAGCACGTGGCCCGGTGACCCCGCACACAGACCACCTGGGAGGGACGGACGAAAGAGGAAGTTTATTGTGGGGTTGGGGTTTATAAGGCTTTTAGGAAGGTCAAAGGGGACCAATCACAAGTTCAGGGTCACACAAAAGAAACCATCAGGTAAGGGGTCAACAGCCAATAGGAAGGGGTTAAACAAAGGACCAATGGGACACCTCGGGACATCTTCCCAGGACACCTTGTATGGGAGACAATAGCTTCACAGGGGGTGTTTGGGAGAGGGATACAGTGACACTGCAGAAAATACACAAACATGTTGAGACATGTTTAAACTACAGTAAAAACTTCTGTTTCCATAGGGTTTGAGCTGTTTTCCTCACCAGTCCATTTCTGGCAGGACTTTTTCCATATTGTATATGGCAAATTCATTGCCACAATTAGGAGAGCATCAGATGAGCTGCTCTCCTCTTCCAATGATGCCATGGTCGGGGGGGTGACCTGTATATCTGGCTTTGCCTCTCTTTGTAGCTAATGTGAGACATTTTGTAGATGAATGCATTTTGAAAAGAACCGCTCTGGTTTCTAAACAAGGTCTTTCAGGCCTTAAATTTTCTGGAGAAAGCAAGGTCCATAGGATGAAATACCTTGAGACAAGGGCCATACAAAGGTATGTGTGCATGGTTAAATATCATCTTCTGCACCCACACAGACCCCAGCAGGCTGTGCTCAGTTTAGTACCTGTACCCACCCCCCCAAAGATGCTTCCTCGCAGCTTTTCATGTTTTAGCAAAATGTCTGGGCAAATAGTGAGCGATTATTTCCTTCAATTGTTGCCGCCATCCTCCACCACCCTCAAAATTATTCATTCTAAAGGAAATTTAAAAAAGCTTTTGTTTTAAAATTCCCTCCCTCTAATTGAGAGCATTGTACAGAGATCAAAGCACTGTTTTTAGTGGGTCTTGGTAGGCAGGAGTTTTTCTGAACAGACTCCAAGCTTTTGGTGTAGAACGGGTCAAAATGACCTTTGCTTTTCCCCCTCCCACATTCATAATTAGTCACTGCTAATTCACATTAGCTGGCATGGCCTAGACTTAGTTTCTAGATCAATTATTCTTACAGCTTTATAGTTTTCACACAGAGTGGAAGAGTAAACAGTGCTTCTAAATTGCACATATTTGAATCTTGGAGGGCCTCTCTAGAAGGGAGAATATCCCTCTCAAAAGCATTTTTATGGGTATATTTCACTCAGCTTTCTACCACAGTGAAGGGAAGCAGAGGAAAGACAACCCACAGCAAGCTACTATCAAAAATTTCCAGATCTCATGTGTGGGTGAGTTTCCCGATGCAGGACTCTCATAGGTGAACAAAGCAAATAATAGCTCACTCTATAACCCTGAACACAAAACTCAGAAGTTCAAACTTCATCGGAAACATTCCTCACAGTGAGGAACAGGGACTGTCAAAGACCTAAAAAAAAAATAAACAAGCAAATTTTATACATCACCCCTGGGGAAAACCTCCTCCCACACACAAGTGTCAGATGCTAGTCTTGGCTTGACTGTTGCCTGAAATGCTAAACCACTAAAAAGGGGAAGGAGATGGGAACCTCAGCATGGCTGGTTTAAAATCTCTGTGTAGCTGATGGCCTTTGGAAGGAGCCATTCGTCACCTGCAGGAAGTCCTGCATTTAGGAGGGCCAACGGGCTATCAGAGGAAGGCAGAGGTGGGATGGCTCCAGAGAGAAATACTTAATGGAAAGAGGGCAAAACAGGAGAGGAGAGGAAGATAATGTGAGGATTTACTCATAAACAGACGCATTTCACTGCTGCCAAATCAGCAATCTTACTAATGAGGGTTTAGAGAGTCTCTTGCCAAATAACTAATATTACAGTGTGTAAAAAAACTCAGGTTTTCTACATGCATGACTCTCCAGCCAAAACCAGCTGAATGCTTCCTCATTTAATACTCAGTAAAATGTTTTATTTAAATGTACCATAATGCATTCAGTGTTTCTAGTGCACTGAAATGCAATTTGTATCATTTAAATCCTGAAAATACCAGAACTTTGCCAGTTTGTTCAAGCTACCAAATACATCATATTGTCCAATGTTGCTATACTGGGGAGTATTTTGAGGAGCAACATCAGTCCAAAATAGTATTCATGTTACAGTAGTTTCCCAGTCTTGGACAACTTTATTTCCCTAATTTTTAAAGTTGCAACAATCCATCTGGAATTTTACATCCCTGATCTTCTGGAAGAACGGGTTTTTCTTTCTGGAAAGTTTGAAGTAAAAATGGACAAAGCGTCTTTGAGACCTGGAGGTTCAACAAATGAGGTGTTTTCGTTCTTGGAATAGTTGCCCAGTTTGTGTTTATTTTGGCTCGTCTGATTGTATATGGCTGGAGCTACAGACAACCAGGGAGGATCAATGCTTTTCACCAGCTCTTGGTAACGCTGTTTAGAGACAAGGACTGGAGGCCTGACCCAACAGACGGAATTTAAAAAATGGGCCAACATGCTCGAGTTTAAAGATGAAAATCTTAACATGAAAGATCATCAAGTCCAAGAAGCAACTAAATCACATTTGCCTGAATGGACAAAGTTCCTCCTGTATGGTACTCTGGGGTGATTTGAGAAGGAGGAGGGCTGTCAAATGCAGATTAAACGCAACATAATTTTTCCAGCGGTTCACTTAGCCCTTACTCCCTTGCAGAGCTGTCTCCTGAGGCTGCAGGGGATGTCCTGCTGGGCTGCAGCTCCTCCCTTGGTGCCATCTCCCTTTCCCAGCAGTGCAGTTAAAGTCCCGCCTCAACCGCTGATCCTCAGCTACACCCACAACCGACCTTGGTTTTCCTTGACTTGATACCTAGTTTCTTCATTTCATGACTCTCCAGGATCAAATAAGTTTTGATGTTTTTAGCCATTGAAGTGCATTTCTCCCCAGCCATCCCTTTGTGACTCTTCCAGCATGACATATTTGCAAAGATGTGACTAGGCTGAGGAAGTCCCTGAAGCACAAATAGTTGAATCTTGTTTACCCTTACCCTTTTCCTATGCCCTTTTTTAGGCACCTGATACTGGCCAAGGCTTGGAAACAGAGTAGTGGTGTTCCAGGGTCTTTAAACAACCATTCCTATGTTCTCGAGCTATTATTATAATGTGTCATTTATGCTATGCTATAATAACTGTAAATCTCTGTGAGTAAAGCGGTTGTATTACATTCAGGGAAAAGGATGTTTCTACTGTTAGGTGGAGCACTGATCCATGTGTGTTTATAAACTATTCTTTCTGTCTTATCCACAAAGGAAGCGAATTTGGGACTGTTGCCTCAGCAAAAGGTGTGACTGCAGCCATGGCAGCTCAGCCTAGGCAGGATGTTACAACAGCACTGATGACAGGGGGGCGCTGGATTTAGCCATGAAACTGTCAGGAAAGAGCACGGTCCCAGGAGAGATGACACCAAAGCACTTGCTGTGGGGTCTTCACTGCTACTGCAATTTACTCCAAACATGTATCATCTGATTTAATTTTCTGCTGGAAAGCTAAACCTGACTGTAAAGATTGCTGCTTTTCTGAGCATAATACCCAGTGTGAGCCCAAACTAAGGGCATCCTAATGGCCAAAGCTGTTCTACACTTCTACACGCAACTTGACTTCTGTAGTGTAACCTTAACTCAATCCACAGACATCAGAAAGATAAAAGCTCTGCTGAAACCACACGGCTTCTGCAGCAGTCAGCCCTTCATTTTGAAAAGCCCTACACCCTTTACAATGTCAAGATGTTTTGGAGGAGTCACAGAAGCTGAACCAACCCCTCACATTTCATTGCCCCACTCTGCCATTACAGGACAAACAAAAGTTTTCTGTGTCATGCTGTTCAAACTGCTAAAGACCAGCATGAAATAACATATGACAAACACCCCTCCAGCCAACAGATTACCAACATGTAATCATTTGAGACTTCATGATAGAACAAGAAAACAGATATTTTGTCTTTGATTTGCTTATGATGCTACAGTAATAATGTTTGTCTGATCTTGGCCAATCTGCTACAGTAAATATTCAAAGTACCTCCTAGAAAGACTTCGGGACACTGAAGAGTTTGGAAATTGCCTAGGATAAATCATAAACAAAACAGCTTGCCCTCTAAATTAAAAACCAAGCTGATGGAGGAGTACAAGAGGAATTTCCAAATTACAAGCTTGCCTGTATTCAGTTGTACAGACATAATTGCCGGTGAAATAGCGAAACGCTTGTGAGGAAAAAACCATTTCAGGTCCTGGATGGGAAGGTAGATGGGAGAGGAACAGCACTGTCAAGGCTTGTATCACTTGACCTGCACCCTTCTAGGCAATGTCACTGTTCTTTTCGCGTTACTGCATAAGCTGCCTGGATAAAGAAGCTGTTTCTGTGCAGTGCGAGGGTACTCTGCCTCTGGAAAGTCTCAGTCACTTGGAAACATAAGTGTCAAATGCTGGCAGTGTTAGAATAGTCATTTTTCCATCACCCATGCTGAAAGTTGTTTTCTGTCTCCAATCTCTTAGACACAAATAGTTTGATTTGGGAAAAAAAAATGTATGTACGCAAAGAAAACAACTGAACACAATAAGAAGGAAACTTGTTTAAAGTGCTGTCGTAACTTGTGTATTTTCAGGGTTCACAGGTTGCCCTCTCCATACTAGAAAAATCATAGATAAATCTTTACAAAATCCTGGGATCATCTTTAAAAATCATGAGATGTTTGACAGCCAACTTTTACTGATTTGAATTCTAAACATTAAACCATCATGGCCTATATTCTCAACCTCTTCTTTGCAACTGCCACTTACTTTTTTTTGTTTTCATTAAAAGGTGAATTCTTGTCTGGTTGCCCATAGGAAAACAGTCATAAAAAGTTCATAGAGACTTTTTGGTTCAGTCAGACGCTTACCCAGATACGTGCAGACAAAAATGTCATGGTCTTACTATAGGTCTCACAATGTTCTGTGGTTTTGCTAAAGGTCCACCAGCCGGAATAAAGAAATGTGTCTGAAAATTCAGCTTTCAGTTAGAAAAAAAAAAAGGAACTTCCAGACATTAACATTACAGAGAAATATTCATATGTGTGAGGCTGAGGGTCAGATGGTGATTCAGATCTTAAAGACATGACTTTTACAGTGAGACGTCAACATTTCCAAGCGAGTCCCCTGGACCTGAAGGCCCAGCTCAGGGGTTGGACCATGGGGTTGGGATCTCAGTGGTACTCCAGACTTCTGAACCAATCTGGGGAAAATTGGAACTGAAGTTAGTTGCACAGGGAAGACACTAGTTTATACTTGTGCCTCTGTTACAGGAACGAGTGTATAAAAACAGACCAGTCTGTGCATATTTAAAAGAAACCCCTGTGCATTAACAGTAGTTAGTTCTGGGAGAACTGAGAATTCTGTAATGGTGTAATGCAATGATGGTCTCTGTTTGCACACCTGGGATGTGATAGCTGCAATCAAGGAATGCACAGCCTGGATTCATCTCAAGCAGTGGTGAAATCTGAATCTTAAAGCTGCCATGTAAACAGCAGCATGTGGAGTGAGTTCCCAGCAGGACTGAGGCTGTAGCAAATTCCCCTTCCTACAAAAGGGAAGGATCCCCAAGCCCCAGCAGATGGGATTCAATCCCAAATAAAGCAGTCTGGATTTAAACTGGTCCTCCCCAGTAAAATGTTTCCCAGTTCATTCTGTCACCCTCAGAGCCATCCTGCTATTGGAGGAGGACTGATGTTATACACCTTTGAGCCTTGTTGTTTGGAAAGGATGCACTTCCCTGTATCATTGAGCACGTGGACAGTCAGAGCAGTGCCTTTGCTTGGCACCTCTGCACAGAGGAAACAGGCACCACCACACCTGCAAGCAAAAGCTGAAAAATGAGTTCTTCTGTGGCAGTTGCAGAGAGAGATCCATCAGTCTGTATGCAGCATGTATGTCATAGAATCATGGAGTGGCTTGGGTTGGAAGGGACCTTAAATATCATCTAGTTCCAAGTCCCTTGCCATGGGCAGGGACACCTTCCACTAGACCAGGTTGCTCAAAGCCCCATCCAACCTGACCTTGAACACTGCCAGAGATGAGGCATCCACAACTTCTCTAGGCAACCTCTTCCAGTGTCTCACCACCCTCACAGGAAAGACTTTCATCCTTATCTCTAGTCCAAATCAAGTCTCTTTCAGTTTAAAGGTATATTCCCTCGTAATATGGGTATGTAGTCCAACACCAAAAGAAAAGTCCGGCATCAGGCTCCTGAGACAGCAAATTCAGCTCATGTTTTCTGAAAGCTGTGGGTCACAGTGGATGAGTCTGGCTATGGAAGGTCAGACCTTTGCTCAGTTCCTACCTTAGCTTGCAAGGACCACAGGAAAACTGTCTGTTAACTTAGGTGTCAAACAGGTGAATGATGGGTAGCTCCTCCACAGGGCAGGGACATGAGGTCATGACTCTTAACACAGTTACAAACAGTGCATCAATGTTCACTCCAGGCTGCAGAAGTGCTGAGTCTTGCACTGTTTTCGAGCTGGTACATGAGTAGATTCCTCCCAGTGGTTGCAAAGCCTCTTCAGAGGCTGGAGCTTCCCACGCAGCCAGCAGCAAGGCCAGCTCCTGCTGCTGAGGAGGAATGCAATCTACAGCCCTGGGACTGAGCAGCCTGAATCCATTTTCCCAGAGTTTTCTTCAGGGGATGTTTTTGTTTATCCAGCTCGCCCATTTGCATTTGCTACTTTGCTATTTCATCTCATAAGAGCTTGCTAAGCAATTCTTCCTGGCTGCAAGCATTGGCAGGGTGCAGCCTTCCACCAGACAGTTACCGGGACTCTTCTCCAGCTCTGTGGAGTGAGTCACTTCAGCATTCTCTCCTCCCATCTTCTCTTTCTCACTGTGCACAGAGACATTTGCAAGACACAAAAGGATAAAGTCCTCCTGCGAACTGCCAGGTTAGTGCTGATACTTAACTGACAGGACTGAGTTTACAAAAATAAAACTCAACAATGAAGAGCTCAGGAGATTGTTAAAGGCAAAAAGATACATTTGGAAACCATCCTCTTAAGGGATTGCACCCTGGTTTCCTTCTCTCGAGCAAAATTGCTTTTATTTTGATCAAAACACGACTTCCAGAAAGGGGTTTGATTGAATGAAAAATTTGAAAATTGATCTGAAAATGTCTTGCTTCGCCTCCATAGTTTGTGGTAAGGGTTAATCAGCCTTATTGTTTTAATTGGTTTTACATCCCTTATTGTCCCTGTGAATTTGACTGCCCTAAACTTCCAGGCTGAGCTTCTTCTTACCACTTCTTGTTGTGCTGCTCTCTGGCTGAATTTGAAAAGCCCTCCTAGTGCCTGGTATCTCTGGAATGTACTTGGACACTTCACCAAGTGAACTCCTCAGTCTTCCTTTTATTGTCCTGTTTATCTGGGGAGCAGGAGGGAAATTGTGCATGTGGTGACAGCCCCAGGGAAGTCACAGGTTGCTGGGGCTGTGTCCAGCTCCGGGGGAATTACCAGCAAGTCACAAGCATTTGCTTTTTATTTGCGAGCCAGGAGAACCTGGGAACCATTCTGGTGAGAGCTCCTTTCTTCACTGACTCCCTCTGGAACCAACCCCAGCCCCAAGAGCACGTAGGTGATGTTATGAGGAAATAAAGTGACATGATGGCATAGCCACTCAGTGACAGAGGGAAGACTTTGAGCCCAGCCCAGTAGCCAGAGTGCTCTACCAGGAACCCATGTTTGTTTTCATGACTTCATTCCCCTTTACACAGCCATCCAATCATCTTCCTCTGCATTGGCATCATCTTTAGCCTCAAGGTCTGTTGCCTTCAGGTTCTTGTCCTTTCTTTCTGACTCCTGGACTACAGATTCCTGGGAGAAGGATCACCATGTCTACAGAGCACCAGAGGCATCTGGTGCAACGTGGCAAAGTTGTGTTCCCAGCGTGAGAACTCATGGGAGTGGCACCAGAGAGATCTGGTGAAGAGGTGCTCTTAGTGGTGGTACTCAGATATGAACTGACTGGTTCCTTAGATTTCATAAGGAAAGGAACAGCCCTTGTCTGTGTAAAAAAAAAAGGCATTTTTAGCAGCAAATGCAGAAATCTTTTACTTTGCAGCCCATTGACGACTGAATTTCACACCCTTTCACTCTGAAATGGACCTAGGATTTCTTCCTTCAATTTTTCCTGCCTCAAAATCCAGGTTGGTTTGTTGAAATAAGAAGTAAACATAATGACTTTAATGGGATGAGCTTGCAGAGCTGTTGGCTGAGTGAGGCCACCCAGCTAGAGTTCAGTGTGAGACAGTCTGCACCTTATAAGGCCAAGGGATGAAGGCATTTAAAACAAAAAAATAAAGGATCTGAACATGTTATTTAAACCATGGTGAAGGCAATTTTTTTTAATTCTTTTTTTCCCCCTTCTGGTTCATGACAAATACTGATATATGCAAGTGAATATAACGTCTAACATTTGTTAAACCCAGACTGAAGGCCAGCCAGATAGCACTGAAAACAAACTGTGAATATTTTAAATGGAGTGAGATATACATGACGGAATAAATAAAGGGCACATACCACATAAGAAAAATTGGACAAAGCTCAAATGCTATTCATCTTGGAGAAAGGCTTTTGAGCAGAACAGTGCAGCTTGGAAACACTAGCATGTGGATTAGGGTCCATTATGGCCAGCCAGTTTTTGGGGGCAAGGGGAGTTAAAATCGTTAAAAAGAACAAGGAAAAAAAATAATTGACAGCCCAGGTATTGCATGCTATTAGGTAATCACAACTATGAAGAGCTAGAAAAAGAGAATAAGGGTTGTATTAGGCAATAGATGGAAGTGGTCCAATATGTCAAGAGTTCAATGCTACTTCTAGGACTTAAGTGCTAATAAAATAAGCTTCTAAACTGCTGAAGGCACATGTCCAGCCCCAAATGCTTTCCAATTCCTTAGCAGCTATTATTTTTTTCTGTCTGACATAGCATTTTTAACTCTATTTCTCCAAGCCCAGAGATAGTCCCAAATTTGGCTTGTTCTGTCTTTCTTTGGGTGCTGTTTTAGTTGACATCACTTTGGAAATTGAAACCCTTGAACTGAAATTCCTGCTGTGTATAATGCCACTTTTTCAATGTTTAAAAACTTGTCTTGCTCTTGTGGGTTTGGTGGGAACCCCAGCTGTGAAAAAAAGCAACATACACAGCACACACGAGACTAAATAAATTGTTATAATTTACACATATATCAGGAGTTTCTTCTGTGCAAGCTATTGGCCCAACTCTATGACTGAAGAGAAGTTGTTCGAAAGGAAAAAAAAAAAGATTTGTGGGGAAAATAATATTTTTGGAAGTGTTAGGACTGGGCTTTGGAGCTGACACATACAAGTGATAACTCAACACCCCAGTACCACTGATGGAAATTTTTAAGCTCTCAACAGAGTTGAAACAAGCTGTCTGGGGAAGTTTGCAAGGAAGTTTTTCTGGTGAGAACTGGAGACACACTTGTGGGGCAGCAGGAGAGTTAACAAAACTCCACCCATGAACTCCTGCTCCTGAGCCATCCTCGTAGCCCCTTCCCCAAAACCTGGTGCATCAGTCTTCTCCCCCAGCCAAAAGCTGACAGCTCTTGGCAGCCCGGCTCGGCATGGCTGTTGGTTTTAATCACATTGCTTAATTTCTGTTTTCACTCCATGCTCATGTGTCTGTTGCCCATGAACTCTGCATTTTAATAGCAGCACGTCAAAAGAGCTGTTCAGACGCACTTTGGTGTATGAGCAGGGAACGCTCATTTGTCATCTCCCACAATATCGGGCATCTCGGGCCTGTTTGACTATCTCCACGGGACCTGTTTGCCAGGGTGGAAGGCGACAATATTTTTCCAAAGACTCTTCTCTCAATCGAATGACAGGGGTCTTTGTGCTACCTCATGGGAGTCCCTCTCACCCCACACTGCCCTTGGAATAAAAAAGCGGAGAAGCACACTGTTTAAATATGCATATAAAGCTCTGCTGCACAATAGATTAACTGCCATCAGCTTTCTATTTAGTGTGAGGAAAAAACAGTAGAGATTTTTAATTGATAATTCAGAAAGACACTCCATTGAATGGTGTTAATAATTACATCTGCCTATTCTGAGCTCTTCATCTACGCAGGGGTAATAGAGCCTTGTCCCTCAGGGACTGGAGCCCAGCTGAGAAGGCGGGACACCAAGCAAAGGAGTTGTAATTTGTATTTTGTCAACAAAAGCTGCTTAATCCTCCAGAAAGGCATCCTTCAGAGAGGCAAGCCTTTGTCCCAGGGTTTTTAGAGTGGAGGGGGAGGGTGGGGAGGGAGGGAGAGAGCGAGAAAAGGGAATTACTGGCCACATGTAATTTATGGTTGAAAAGGTTCATTTATAGCTATCCCACTGTTGTATGCTTAGCCTGAGACCCTACTAGCTTCTCATTCTCTCATCAAGTTTGCCTTTTGTGGCTATACGAATGGTAATGATTTGAGGAGAGGTTGGTCATGGTTGTTAAGAGTCATCTAGCATGATCAGAACTGAAGTCTCAAATTGATATTCATGTTTAAATACATTTCACCAGCATGAAATTTGGGGGTCCCTGCAATAATCATCTAGGACCAGGCAGCCAGGGTGCAGTAGTATGCATATATATATCTATTAGCCACCTTTCAGTTAGTTTTCCAAGTTTCAGATGACTCAAAGGGTCTTTAGCATCTGGCAGAAATTATTAGGTGTATATGAGGGATAAATAAATAATAAAAATATTAGAACTGAAGATGAAGCCCTCTGGGCTCTGGTGATCTGAACACACTATCTAGTTCTGCTTTCAGGTCAGATCCAAACCAGAAGACACCTATTTTAGTAGTGCAGTTTGGGTACAGTGAGAACCCCTGCAACATGAAGGAAGAAGCTCTGTAATTGCAGCAACTACTTGATATCTATGGAACGTAAGATTGGCATCTCATGGGAACAGACCCCAGAGCAGCATGATCCTCTTCACTGGCCTGACTTCCAGCCTGGACAGTGTGTACAGGTTTCCAGCCCATAAGACAGAGCATTGTACACCTTCATGGCTGGTATATCAGCAGGGTGGCCACAGGCACCCTGGATGGATGAAACTGTAGCTCTGATGTGCCCATCCTGAACCTTTGAAGGGTGTGATTCCTCATGTGTGGAATCAGGCTTGTGCCCAGGATGGTGCTGTGAGGATCCTCCATCCCAGAAGTCTTTCTCTGAAAGGTGCAAAATAGCTCACAAGAAATTACCAGGAGTGATCTGCAAAAAAAGACAGGTTGAAGTCAACAAAATCTCTGTCATCCTCAGCCTGAAGCCAAGGGCTCAAGTCCTTTGCTATAGCAGCACTTTAAATGTTTAGATGCACTTTGGTGTACGTGGATCATCATCCACTCACTGATGGGTGCCTGGCCAGGCTGGTGTTACTAACACAGCCTTTTCTGCAGTGGGTTCCTCCTGGCTTCAAGTCAAAGAAATGGCTATGGGATAAAGGCTGAGAGAGGAAGATCCTTCTTTTTCAGTACAGGACAAAAAAGATGTTGGCAGCAAGGGAGGGCCATATCAGCATGGGGCAGTTGCAAAGCACAGCCTGGCCAGCAAAGTGTTTGCTCTCTTCCATTCTCCAGGAGTTGAGAACAGGGTGTATAGAGCTGTGGCTTAATGATTGTTCAGGCAACTCATTATTGGAAATGTGATGTCAAACTGCACATCTAAACACATCCAGATTTGAGGACACTCAAAATCCAAACTTGCAGCTTGATCTGCATTTTGTCATGGGACTCTGGGTTTGTGACCAGCCCAAAAGTGTCTTTTCAGTATATATCAATTCACACCATGAAAATTGGTTATTTGAAGCTGGGCTGGCACAGGTATCAGCAAGGCTCCAGAACTGGATCTGAGCTTGAAAATTTTGATCCATCCTCATATGTTTTCCTTCCTTCCAGCTTCCTCCTGTCTTCCTTCTTCTATCCCCCCTCCCACCCATCTTCTCTCCATCTTTCTAAATGAAATTACACATCCTGCCCCATTTCTAGATGATGGTCTTGTCATAGAAACTCTAATCAATATGAAGTCATCAGCCTAAGTTGAGGAGTAGTTTGACGGTTTCCATTCTCTAAAATAATTTTGTTTTAAAAGATGAACAAAAGCAGAAAGGGCATTTATGGGGCAGAACAAAAAAGGCAGTTTGCAAAACAAATGAATAAGTGTTCCTGCAACAGACTAATCATTAATTTATTGATATGGCATGTGCATCCCTCCAACAGGAAGGGCACAAACCAGAAGTGACTCTCCTCTGTATGGTACACATCATGGATCATTTCTTCACTCAAAGGCATTGTTCAGGAGATCGATAAGACTAACCAACTGTCACACCACACTTATTGTACTGCCTTCAGTGAACTCCTCGCCCTCAAAACCTCAGTGAGGTTTTACCTGGCTTGCAGACCTGTAATACCAGTGTTTCTTTATGTCCTGACAGGTACCCAGTCTGTAAAGCATGCTTTTTCATCTCACTTTTTACCAAATGAAGAGTTTAAAGCCCTTGCCACACCTCTATATTCTGTCTAGCTTTTTCTCACATTTCACCACGGATTTGAGTTTTGTAAATGCAAACAGGCACAAATAATAGTGTGTGCATATGGACAGGGCAAAAATTATTTCTGGACAGAATCCACTGAAGGCAAATACTAATGTAAAATCATTACCCAGGTAATGACTTTGTCCCTTCTGCATTATCCCTGCTAATATGTGCAGTAAATGCCTTTGAATGAATGTCTCTTAGCAAATGTCTCCTAGCAATGGGTTGTCGTTCACTTGCATCTGTGTTTTAACACAGCAGCTTCCTTGCCCATGCCTTCCTAACCACCTTTGATCTTGCATTTGAACCATTAGGAATAGGTTATTACCTGATTACTAATCTTGGGTCTGTGTAATTTTTCCATGGCATTACCTGAGTTAACAACTGAATCACAGGAAATAGAGCACAGTGCATCATGTAACCAGGGCAGACACCTGGGACACTTTTGGGTGGCTGAAGTACATATGGTAATGGCTTATGGTACAGTATCGACTGATATTGATGTATGCTTGCGTTGATACACTGCAGCTACAGTACCAGGGGTTCCTCGTCTATTTAGAAATGTCACGCTTGGTTTAGTCCCTTTGGTAATTTTGTAACTATTTGCTTTAACTTTCTTTGCCTTTATTATTACCGAAGGGGGACCAGTATGTTCTTAATTGCAGAAAAGAGTTCAACAGGTGCCTGAGAAACCAGAAAAACAGGATAGGAACAATGTCTTGAGGGAAACGTACTGTTCTTACAGAGCTACCATTGACTCGGTAGAGGAGCTGCTGAGAACAGGACCATGGAGTACAAGAGGTTTTCCTGGTCTATAAATAAAACCAGAACCAGAGCAGAGACCTTTTCTTTTTTCTTTTTTCTTTTTTCTTTTTTTTTTTTTTTTTTTTTTTTTCTTGTCCTCTCATCATTCACAAGATGAACATCACTTAAAAATTCATTAACCAAACTCATTTTGCTCACGTGAGGACAGGATCAGCTTGACCAAAACACGCTGCTCTGCGCCTGCGTTTGTGAGAGGATGACTCCAAATAACACTTGGGGTTTACTCACAAAACAAAAACAGTGTGTTTCTGTTGAGCCAAAATCCGTTTAAAGATTTCATATGCAGCGGAGCAGCTTCAGCCAAAGAGACTGTGCCAGACTGCTGAATTCGCTCAAACTTTTCAGTTTGTCTAAACCAAAAGGGGAAAAAAAGGCACTTTCAGCAAGGGAATTAAATGCATCAATTTACCCTTTCCCCATGTTCCTTAGGAAGTGTGCCAAAGGGAAGTCCTTGTCCATGTTTTCAATGGGGAAGGTGAGAGAATGACAGAGATCAATTAAGTTTAGCTTTTCATATCTTACCAAATGCTGTCTGCTCATTGCTAACAACTGAGGTGGTCCCTTTCCAAACTTATAGGGTCTTGTCCTGTAGAATTTTTCTGGCTTTTGTTGTATTTCAGGGAAGAAAACTCATATTGTCATCAAGAAATTAGGTTTTGGGTAATTCCCAGCTCTGCTATCTGCTTCTTATATAAACCAGAAAAAAAAAACATTTCACTGCTACTGCAGATTTCATTATCTGTCCTTATCTTGCTGGATGGAATTCTCTCACTATTTATTTCTATTCCATGAGAAATCATTTACCCCAGAAGCAATATTTTCCCAACAAACTGCCAGCATTGTTACAGTTTTCCATCTTCTTTCCTTCCCCCCTCACTTCTTATGAAATACTTGCATTGACAGATGAAGGTGGGATAGCAGGGTTCTCTCAGGGCTCTGAATTCAGTCCCAGCTCTCAGCACACACCATCCCTGCCAGAAACTGCCCAAATGCCATCCGAGCTCAGCCCAGCCCCTGGTCCTTCGGCTGTTGCTGGAAGCCTGTTCCAGAGCCGTGCTGCTCAGGTGGCTGGAAAACATCTTCTAATTTCCTGACTATGTTTATTAGTGACCAGTTTATATCCATTTGTTCTTGTGCCAGCCCTGCCTTTTGCTTTAATAGCTCTTTTCTCTCCTTGGTATTAACATCCCTGCTGGATTTACAGGCAGCAGTCATGTTCCCTTCATTTTGCTGGGCTTAACAAGCCAATCTCTTTTAGCCCTCTCTCATAAAACAGGCTTTCCAGGCCCTGATTAGCCTCCATCCTAGTTGCTTTTCTCTGCACCTGTTCCTGTTTGAATTCATCTTTTCTGACAAAGTCAAACCATTTTAAAATCACTGAAATATCCCACTGACTGAAGGACTGGATTTGAATATTTTTTCCAGCCAGAAGCATTTTAGTAAAGCTTGATATTATTTCATAAGGACTGTGAACAAAAACTACGTATTTTTTTTAAGTTCAGGTATAATCTAATTATGACTTGAGGACCACAACACTTACTAAAGTGACTGTTCTGACTACCCAGGAGACACGTGGCCACG
Organism: Pipra filicauda; assembly: GCF_003945595.2. Classification (NCBI taxonomy): domain Eukaryota; kingdom Metazoa; phylum Chordata; class Aves; order Passeriformes; family Pipridae; genus Pipra; species Pipra filicauda. Next base: position 355,888 of record NW_024104427.1, read on the forward strand.
ATTGGCATGAAGCAGATGCTTGCTCTGCCTGTGACATCGCTCCATTCAGTGCTGGGGGGGAATCTATTTATTTAACTTTACCAGTTAACCTTTATTTTTTAAGGTTTGCCATATCATCCATCAAACTGGCAGGATTGCTTTTCACAGGTGCAAATGAGTCATCACATGTTTGCCATTTTAGAAAACATTTAGAAAATTAGCGACTAGAACTTTAGGGGGAAAAAAAAAAGGAAAGAGAAAAGAAACTACAGTGGATCTCACGGCTCTTGCTGGGTTGTGTGTGTCCTGCAAGAAGCAGAGATGGGTTTTCTTCCATCACAGGTTTTGTGCTGGCTTCTGAGATCCTTGTCAGCAAACGTCAGTGGGCTCTAAAGCTGAGTCCACCCCTAATGAAACAGTTATCCCAGCCTTAAAGGCAGGATTAGCTACCCGAAGTGGAGCAGAGAGCCCCTCTGCACTTTTTAACACCTCGTGAAGAGATCTGGCTGCCAACAAAAGGAAAATCCTAATGTGTAAAAAATGCATAATAATAAGGACTTTGGCTGAGTGGAATTCCATCACGGATCAGATGAAATTGCCTTGTGCAACTTGCTGAGGGCTCCATGCTATGCTAAATGACCTTTGTACCATGTAAAATGGGCACTGCAGCAGGATACAGGGAGGACCAGGGGCTGGGCTGCTCTTTTATTTTCCCCCCTATGGAGTTCAAGCTTGTCAAGAATACAACAAAAACGAGAGGGAGAAAGAAGGGGAAGAAACATCCCATTGAATTTTTCTTGAATGATTTTTGTCAGAGGAGAAGGAACATCTGCGTTTATGAAGGGTCCAGGGAGGGGACACAGTAAAAGCAGGATGCAACCATCTGGTCCTGGGTACCCAAGGACACATGCAATGCCCCATGCCAGTGGTAAAATCCAACCTGTGATGCAATTTTTAAGGCTACAGTTGAAAAGAACCCTTCCTTTGCCATCAGCATTGCCTGCCTGAGGCTGCCTGCTTTGCACTTATGAAGCACCAGTGATTCCTGGAGGATTTGGGTCTGAGGTTCAGTGCGTTCTGAATGCTCAGCACCCTAAAAATCAAGCCCTTCCTTCCTCGAAATGATGAAAAACCCATGACTACTTCATTTGTTGATGTGTCCAAGGGCTGTTGGGTGACCAGGCAGTGTCATGTCCCTGTCCACATAGGACTGTCACCCAAGGCCATTCATGGGTGTCTGCAGAGCCCACGAGGAGCTTCTCTTTTTTCTTTTATTGCTGGGGTTTCCTCAACCTTCCTCAGAGACACCCAAGGCTGACAAGAGCTGGAAAGGTGAAACAGGGAAGGACATAGGGACTGATTCTCACTGAGGTGTTAGATACTGTCTTGTATCACACACTCAGGGCTACATTTGGCACCATACTTGGGACTCAGGAATCAGCTCAGACAGGGAGGAGCTGTGGGGATCTTTCCTTTTGTTTGAAATAAGGGCTGTGAGCCTTTCTGTAGAGTCAAGGGGAAATTTTACTTAAGGATTTCCCTCCTATGTCATAACTGAAGATGACTCTGAGCAATCCTGCATCTATAGTGCAGCTCTGAGTCTTTGACTGTAAGTCTGCAGTTTGTTACAGAAAGTAGGGCAGTGGTTTTTGTCTCATGTAGAATATCTATTCAGTGGTGACTTTGGGACTGGACACATGTTACAGAGTTGCAGAATTGTGGTGAAGGAGGACTGAGTTCAGCATCAGCATGCCTGCTGTCAGTTTTGCCTCAATCCTGTTTACTCCACTAAGGACTGGGATTGGTGTGCTAGGAGCTGTACAAACAAAATGCAAAATCTTACATCTGCCACTAACACAAGACGCTCCCTTAACAAAAGAAAAAAACAAAATGGACACACAAAACTGGTGAGAATGATCCAAGGTGTCTCAACAACTGTGTTGTACAAGCCTACAGAAGCAGGATATGAACATCTCTTTTCATATACTCAGTGGCCCTGTATTTGATCTGGCTATGCATCAAGTGTCAAACTTCCCAAGGGCTTACCATTCAAATCCTGGTCAGATTTCAAAACAAATGGTTTTCACCAGAGCTCACCAGGTCAGCAGCCCCTGAAAGTTTGCCGGGAGAGGGTGACGAAAGGCTCTGAAAGAAGCACGTTCTCTGCAGGTGCATTGCACCCAAAAATCAGCCCTTGAGTTGTTGTCAAGACTTGTATTTCTGATGTTGCCTTCTGCTCCCAAATAACCCTCTACTGCCCCACACGTACACACCCACATACCCCGAAGGGTGAACAAGCCTGAACAGGCAGAGATGAATATCTGCTCGATGGCATTAGATACCTGAAGTGCTTTGGTCTCCTGACAGCTCTCCATGCTGCCTTGCAGTTCTTCAAATAAAGAGACCCACAAAGCACACAGTATTCCTGAAGGTCAAATGGCACAAGGAAAACACAGCCAGAGAGGAGAAATGTTTGCTGGAGCCCTGGGTTCTTTTTCTACCCACTCCAGTACCGTTTTGCCTGACTCAAAGTTGTTTATTCACTCTACCTCCAAATCTCTTTTCACCTATCTGTGGAATTCATACCCACCTGCCAGGAATTTTTCATTAGTTAATTTGGTCTGGGAATGTTGGAAGAGCTGCTACTGAAATGCAAAGGGGATTTTTTTTAATATTGTTATTTTTATTAAACCTTGTTCCTCCCTCCACCTCTCCCTCCACCCACTGCCCATGGCCAGAAGGTAACTTTGCACCTTCTGAGAGCATTGCAGAGCGAGTGCTTCCACAATCTCCCTGGAACTTTCCTCCTCAAGGTCTGGTATCATACTGTCAGAGACCTGATCCATCTGGAGATAACAAGAGTAATTTATTCTTTGTGGCATCTCATCTCATTGCCTAGATATCCTCAGTGCTGAAGCAGGTTGCAATCTTCCCCTTGGAGGACAAGCAGGAGAAATTGCCCTTGATGCCCATTTTGCTGGTGGTAGCAGCAACATTTGACTCTGGTGACATCCAATGTCCCTTCCCTTGCCAAGACAACCACTGAAAGGACATAGGAAGGACATGTGTTGGCCTCACAGCTCTTCCTCCCATGCCAGCCTCCCCTTGGAGGGGTTTTGCTCTTTATACAGAGCTGGATCTCTGGGCAAGGACTAAGGGGAATGGAGGTCCCCTCTGCCCCATCAGCACTGCCCATGGGGCATCTCACCATACCTTATGTGAGAGCACCAGGGCAGCTGAGCAAGGTTCCTGCAGCCCCCAGTCCTAGGCAGCGGGTCTCATACTTCTTAGGAAGGACCAATCTCCAGGGACATTAGTGGACACACACTCCTGTTACATGTTTTTATTTGCAAGCACACTGCAAGCATCACTCTGTGCTCCACAGCGCAGGGTCAGTGGTGCTCTTCCAGCTCCCACAATTCCGTGGACATGGTACGTTTACCCTGCACACCCTGTGCAGGGCAAAGATCCACGGCGCCTTCCTCCCCCCACACCAGCCAGTCCCCACACAGCAACCTCTTTCTTCTTCAGTTCAAAGTGCTCTGGCACTTCATCTGGAAAATTCTTTAAATCTACATTACCTCTGCCTTATTTAATCTTTTCGGGAGCGCTGACATCCCGCACACGAAAAAAAGAGATTCTAAGCTGAAAAGAAAGCAGCGCCTGATCACTTCTTGGGGCTAAGTTACAAACTGAATTGGAAACTAGAAGGTGAAAAGAATATGTTACCTTTTAAGTGTCACGTTTTTCTCTGAAAAAATGCCTTTTAACTGAGCTGTTGCAGAAAGAGTAGAAATAGCATCAAGCCATGGCTTTAGATTTTCCTCTGTGCTCTGTGCTTTAAACAGGTGCCTTTGGTGTCTGGCTTTGTTTTTGCAGAAATGGAGGCCATCAGACACTTACTTGGAATTTGGAAATCCCTATGATTTGGGAAGGTTTATATCTCTGTGCTGGAGCGTTGAACTGCAAGTCCCCATGGCTTACAACACTGTATAGCACAAACCACATCCATCCTCAGCATCAGCAGCACAGGGATAGACCTGGACACTGCAAATATCAGAAAGAAAAGCAAAGAGGATTTTGTAGGCAGCACCAATGTAGTTGAACATCACAAATATCTATTTATCATACCTGAAAGCTGCGAACCACAATGCCACTTGGAGCTCACCTGGTTTTAAATTGAGTTGTTACAGACTTTGTGCATCTGTGTTGAAGGATGTGCATCAACTTACTGTACAAACGTCCCCTCCATGATGCAGGGTGGACAAAGCACTCCCATGATCCTGGCTGAATTCCCATTGGCAGAACTATTTTAAGACACAGTCAGGTGAGGACACAGCCCAGAGCACATCCCCTCTCTAGGAGGCACAGCTGCCTCCCAGCTAATTGCTGGTCAAAACATATCCAATGTCACCATACCCCCAAAGTGCCTTCTTGCATCAAAACATGTATTTACCTAGGGTGGCAAAAACATCAGCTGGCCCACTGCACATCCCAGCAGGACTGTTCATACACTTCTCCTGGCGGATGTAGGATTTGTAGGTGTCCATGACAGAGAGGAGATGGGCAAAGGTGCTGGGACATAACAGGGAGATATGTAGGTTCACTGTGCAGGTCAAAAGCATATGGATGGAGAAGAAAGGCTGAAAGCAGCTCTCCAGGGCTGTTTCTTCCCTGTGTATCTCACAAAGACCATCATCTTTGACATCTTTGCTGCAACTGCACTCACATCCGCACCAGCATTTCCTGACCAGGCTCACATCCTCAGGGCCCAGTCCCTGGGGAAGCTCCTACCCTTTACACCCCTTTTCTTTTTTTCCCCCAGGACACTCACCTGAGCTGGGATCCATCGATTTTGACAGAACTTAACTTCAGAAGGAATTTTGCCCAATTAAGAAAATGAAAGCCACAGTTTCCTTACAGGAAAAATGATCACTCCTGTTTGTGAGCAACTAGGCTGTAGGACACTGATAAGAGCAGTTTGACAGAATAAAATACTACTTGTATATCAGACAGGCTGACAAACGTTGATTAAAATGTCTCCTTTCACAATCAAATGGCTAATATAAAGACATATTTTCTTATCTGTTAAAGAAGTTTCATAGCAGCCTAGGCCAGAAACCCTTTGATATTGTACAGTATCCACTAATGTGAGTGCTCTTTGCAGAAACAGGCATGAGCCTTTGTTGCAGGAGATTTTGGCCCGGTCTTTCCCTCTGACAGCAACTTGATTTAAAAGGGCTCAATTCAGCTGTTTATGCACAGGCATCTAGTGCCATTGGACACAGTCTTCAGGGTCCCTCTGGCCTCCAGAAGGACACAAATGACCCAAACATTGTGTTTAATGTGTCAGTCCCCTTCAGGTGTTTGATATACCCCCATTCTTGTGCAGAGCAACAGATAGCCAGTCCACTGGTGGTCAGTCTGAGCTCCTAATCCTCTGCACATCAAGTTGCAGTTTATAAAATTTGAAATACCTCTTCCTCCTTCTTTTTTAAAACAGCCTGTGAGATCTGGGGAGGGGATCCACAGCAGGGCAGTTTATTAAGCACAGACCATCATGTCTTTCTGTAATACACATACCAAAAGCAACCTAGAGGAGAGCTCTTTCCCAGTGCACTGATTAAAAGTTTGTTGGTCTCCCTTGGGATGCTGGAGAACTCCCTGTGTGTGTACTAACTCTGCATGCTGTGAGCCCACCGAGTATCAAAACAAAATACAAACAATAAGGAGCAAATTGCTTCTTATTTATGCAACAAAGTTAAGGCATGCAGGGCAGAGGCAAAGGGAGTTCCATCTCCTGCTGCTGAAGACCTCCCCATGAGCGTCAGGTGGAGCCTGCTCTGCCCTCGGCTCAGCAAGGCTTCATCTCCATCCAGCAGCTCCAGGTTAAGTGCTGGGGGGAGGGGTTAGTGGAAGAAAGGAAAGAGGGGGAAGTCGGGTTGTGTTTGCACCAGAATGCTGTGGCTTGCACCCTGCTAGCTTCTGCATTACAACAAGAGGTGGATGTATGGACAAAAACTTGGGAGCAAGTCCCACTCCTGAACAGATGCAGACAGCCAGGAGGTGGAAATGTGTGTCTGCTACCAAACCAGTGGGGCCCAGCTGCAGCTGGAGGCAGTGCCATGAGCGAGGGCTGGTTCCAGCAGCTCCATCAGAGCAGCCCCAGGACAAGCTCTTGTGGAGGCAGCTCTGACTCACCAGTCCTCCCAGCTTTGTCCTGGAGCAGGTGGGAAGAGTGAGCTCACACAGCCCCACAACGATGGTGTGTGTTCCCCCACAGCAGCAGCTGTGTGGGGATGTGAGCAAGGAGAGCAGGAACTGCTGCTCACTGCTCGCCATCCTTTCCATTCCACCTCTTGCACAGACAGGACAAACACGAGAAGTCCTGCTCACTGCTGGACGGACATCCAAGGACACTGAACAAGGTTCTGGGTGGCAGCAGACCAAGACCAAGACTGATGGTATAAAAAGGTAGAGGCAAAGGAGGGAGCTGAACAGAGATCCCTAGGGGCAATTCGCCCACCTGGCAGGGGATCTTCCTTCTCCTCTCTAAGGGAAAGCACTCAAGTTGAACACCTATTTTTCCAGTGTTTATGCACACCTGAGTTTGCCAATACCTCTCATCACTGTCAGTGCCTCCCTCTCCTGTAGCACCCCAAATGTTCAATTCATACCTGGAGCTGCCCGAGGGAGGATGGGCTTGGCTCCAACACTGAGCAGACAGGTGAGCGCTGATGGTACCGCAGCTCCTCCGGGGGAATGACTACCTGATTTATCTCCAGCCAAATCCTCCCTGATTTAAATTGTAGAAACTCTCTTGGCAGGAAGCCCCATCCCCTTATATAAGCTGAAATATTGCCCTTTGAGATTTATCCATTACTGCCAGACTGCTGAGCCGTCTGTCTTCAGCAAGAGCCCCAGAAGAGGAGAGGATGGTTGTGTTCATACCGGTTTTGTCTGTGCAAGGTAAATATTATTGTGCATTCTCCCCTGTGGCAGAGAGCCCAGCGCCACTTGGACAGAGATTCCTCCACTCTGTTGTGCTGAGACACTGGCTCAAATAGTAGGAATTCAATTTGACCCTGTAAATATCTTTTGCATTTAAATGTTTGATCTTGAGCACGGGAGGGAAGTCTCTTCTGTGAGACTGAAATTTATATACATGCACAGAGAAAAGTATTTCTTAAGAAAAATTCAAAGCAGCAAATCACTATGTATATGGGAAATGGGTATTCAGAAAACTGTAATCCCACTCCCCTTCGGTCCTTCCTTCCCTCCTTCCCACCCACAGAGATATTCACCTACATACACACATCCCAACACCTCTGGTCCCCACTAGAGCCGAGCAGACACCTAGCCCTTGTCCAGCTGCTCTCCCACACAACCAGCACCTCTCCAGTCATTTGTGTCCCTGTTTGCTGAAGGGATCTACTCCCCATCCCCAGGCTCCCACAGCAAATAGACTGTCCTGTTGGGCCAGTTGTGTTTGGAGAGCTATATGTTTAAACTCTCGGAGAGCTGACAGACCCAGGAGAGGAAGGCAGCTATTCCCTCTGCAAAGCTCTGGTAAGGCCAAGGGTCTGGCTGATAGACCTGGAGAGGCTGACGGGGTCTGCTGAGTTTTGAAGTGCTCATTACACAGCTGCAGACTGCAGAGGAAAGCAAACCTGATGCCCAAAGTGTAAACCTGGAGATAGTGACAGGTAGCCTGGAATTACACTGGCTGAGACATCGCTTCCCTTGTTTAATTTCACTTAAGCTGCCACTTGAACTTAGAAGCACTTTCTTGCACTGAGGTTTAATAGGTGCCCTGTGACTGTTATCAATTCCTGAATCCACTGTTAAGCAGTGGCATGAGGGGAGCCGGTGTAGAGAGGCTCTCGGGCAGAGCTGGGTCAGGTCTTTCTGGCTTGGTGACAATTCACAGCCCTGAGTAGCAGCATCCACTGAGAGTAATTGCCCTGGCAAGGACACCTCCCGATCTCATTCAGAAAGATACGTTTCAGCACATCCTGCCCAACCCAATGCCTTAAGCTCAGCTCCTCTCCACCACCCCAACAGCACTGAGGCAAACTGCTGCTTCTCCGAGGGGAAGCTGGCTGGGATACACTTTTCTCTGGTTGCAAGGGCAGTAGAGATGCGAATCACTGGCTGTCACAGCATGAATCACTGTGCTCCTTCCTGGTGCATCCTCTATTTTACACCTCTCATGACCGACCCCTTTGTCACCTGGCTGCAGAGAAGAACCTCACCTGAACCCCAAAAAAATCATAACTGGGGTTTGAAGTGTGAGATCCTGGACTAGGTAAACCCCAATATACAGTAAGACAGCCCCCGCTCCCCTTCAGTGTGCTGTCATGTTTCTCAAGGGCTGCGGACCATTGTTAGAGAACAATGCAGCATTTTTATAAAAGAGGAGAGCACAGTTAATAAGTTCACTAACTGAGAAAAACAGCCTTTTAATATCTCTCTTTGTGACTCATAGTGTGAGAGCCAGCTGTTACTACTGGAGTGAAATTCCTTGCTGATTAGTCTTTTAAAGGGCTTCCCAGATAATTAAATAATGATTTCTTTCCCCATTCATTCTAAGTGACAGCAGAGCCTGGCAAACCCACTAAGCATGGAAGGGCAGCTTGTTTTCCCAAGCCTTATAGGAGCTTAGCTATTCTCTGGCTAATCCGGTGCTTAAACCCAGCCGCAGATCCCCACACCGAGGGACAGGCTGTCCCACCTTCACGGTGCTCCAGTGGTGAATTGAGTTTTGCTGCCTGAAACCCTGAAGCTAAGTCTTAGGCCGGGGCTGTTTTTTCAGATAAGAAAATATGACAGAAAGGATGGTCTCACCTGGGCAGACAAATTAACTTTTCTTTGCATGAGCTTCCTAAGAAACCAGCTTTGTCCTGGGGTTTGCATGAGCTCAGCAGTGGTAAAGGTGAATTAATTTTTCTCTGTCCTTCCTGGACTGTGCTCAGGGCCACAACTAGAATGTATGAGTGACTGATATGGAGGCCATTTTAAGGTATTTCTGGGATAATCTGGTCTTCAGCACATCTACTACATTTCCAAGTCATGGCATGAATCACAGTGATTTGCTCAGGCAGGCATTTCAATCATACAATCGTGTGACCTCTCTGGGTGCAGCTCCATTGATCTGATGGAGTTATTCTGGATTTCCGGTAAAGCATAAAATGTGAAGGACAACGTGTGTATTCTCCAGGTGAAACCAGGTGTAACCAGGTATAGCCAGTCAATGCAGGATTTGGAAGCAGACATGTCTATACTTGAGTAACTGCATACTCAGTTTCCTGTGTTTGCTTTTAGAGAGGCTTCCTACCTCATGGTAGGGAAATTTCAGGACTCAATAACCGCTGAGAAAAATTAAGGTAAAAAATTTAGGTCACCACCAACAGAAAAAAAAGACGTAGCACATGTTTCACTGAAGAACAATACTCATTTGTAGCTTCAGTTATGCTGAAGCATTTTTTCCAGTGAGCAGATGCTTTTATTTAATTGAAAACCAATCAGAAATATCATCTGAGACAGAAAAACATTGACCAACCATATAAATATGTGAAAATGATCTTGCAAGTTTTGCCCATTCCTAATTGAGAATCTGTTCTCATGGTTAATTGAGAATCTGTTTAGGGGCAAGACAGGGGTGGGATAGATAGAAGGGAGAAAATATTTAAGAAGCAAGTGCTCTATCAGCAGCATACTGTAATGAGAGTCTAGCAAAAAAAAGTATTAATTTTATTTTTTTAACTAAAAGCCATCTGGCCATCTTGGCAAGGAGAAAAAATGCACCATTAGCAAAACAGTGTTTCTGAAGAAGTTATTCCAACCCCACAAGGGATGTTCGGGTTCTTGGAAATGTTATGAATTTGTAATGTCTCCCCACAACACCAGTTGTTGACCATTGAATCGACCATTTCTCAGGTAAACTGAGAAAGTGGTCAAGTAGCACAACTGTAGGACAAAATCAGTCAACGGTAGGGGCTGAAGTGCTTCCTCCTCTCTTTCTTTTAATGGCTGAAGGAAACGTCATTCAACCACAATGCAAACTGGAGATGAAATTAACTTTCTGATGACAGGCGATTTTTGGATGAACTGTCCCCAAACCTGCAGCCGTGAAAGCAAATGGGCACTGCAAAACTTTCCATGAAAGCCTGGCTGGAGGAGGATTCTCCTATGGAAAACTTGCATTTTAAAGGCATTGAGCACTTAGCCTGACAAAAGGCAGGAAATTCAAAGCAAAGGGTGACACTGTCTTTAACTTACATTTTTATGCCTTTTATTTGTTTCTTCCCCCACTGGTGCAAATCAAGGACAGGGGGTCAAATTGATCCCTTCGGGAACTCCCTGCATTCAGTGGTCTTCCACCAGAAATGTTCTGTGGCCCATATCATCAGACTAAACAACTTTTCCTGGGAATAGGAAACTTAGGCATGATTTTCTGATTCACAGTGCAGAAGACCTCCATAGCCACCCTTGTTCAAGGGGACTCAGGGTTCCCAGCAGCCTGGGTCCCAGTCCCTTGACCCTGGAGAAAAGGTTAGTGAGACAAAGGTGATGGGAGACAGGAAGAAATGGGGATGCTTTGTAAATTGATAATGTTCCCTTTGATCTGAAAAGAGTGAAGGAAGGCAGAACCATTCCTAGATAACCCATGGAAAGAGAGCAGTCCAGAGCATGAGGGCTGAGCTTCAGCAGAGGCTGGAAGAAAGACGGACCTCTTGCTACAAGATAAATGCTTCGAAACCCCAAAGCTGAGCTTCTTGGTCAAGAGCGAGTTTCTGTACTATCATCTTTAATTCAACAAGTTATGTTTTCGACATCTGTTGAAACCATTAAAAAAATTCTAAAATAGCTCAGCAAAAGTAGACTGAATTCCAGGAGTCCTGAGTGTTGAGAAGTTCAAACTTAAGGTCAAAATGCTACCACCCCCTAATTCCTTTTTATTAGTTGTGTCCTTAGGAAGAAAATACCTTTTAAGCATCACTATATCATTTGCCATATGAAAGGTCCCTGTTGATCTGTCTGTGTGTTTCTAAGGTCTCTCTGAGGGCATGGTGAAGGAAAGGATAAGGGACTCTCCTGCCCATCTCACTGGCTCCTTGTCCCTACAGCACAGCCCTGAATCCCTTGAGCTGAAGGGTAGGAACAATTTTAGCACTCGTTATTCTGCTCCTCTGCAAGACACAGACCATATTCCCTGATGGATCAGGTAAAACCTTACTGGCACATTTGTTGGACAGCAGAACCAGCAGTGGATGCAGTAACCAACATCTGGGAACAAAGGTTGGCTTTTAAGCTCTCTGCTGTTTGCAGATGTCCCCATGCCCTTAAAGTCCTCTGGGGTCAGACATAAAAAAGAGGTTGAGATGAGCTATTGCTTTACTTACATAGTCCTGAAATGGGACCGCCAGTTTTCTCCCATGGCCTTAAACAAACACAAGAACCCTCTTCTTCAGAGAGCTGTGCAAGGAATCACAGGGCAAGTGTTGAGAAGTAGAGCAAAAGCAGGCATCATAAGGCTAATCATGTCCAGGATATTAGGGGCAAATCTGGGGACTTTGAGAGAGAAAGGCTGGGTTTGCAATGCCTCTGCATCCCCCACATCCATGAGGAAAAACCAAAAGAACCACCAACTGTCCAAGCCTGTGATCAGCAGCTGATATTCAACACACTGAATAACACATCAAAATCTCTGCAATGCTGTGAAATGTGCACTGTGATGAAGTGTCCACCACTGTAGCAGGTACATGGGACAACCTCGTTGTTCTGAGCACTTAGTGCCATCAGGTGATGATGCAAGGTCTCCCCGTTGTGCTGCTCTTGTGCACTGAAAAGTGGATTCTTCCAGCAGCAATCAACTCACTACAGAAGGATGGATTTAGCAGTTGCAGTTTTCCTGCCACAGGGGCAACACAAACAGATGGTGTAGCATAGCAGAGGCTGGCTCTGGCATTGAAAGAACCAAAGAGGCTTTCACACCAACAGGAGAGACCTTTAAAAGAAATTGCACTGCTTTTTTGAAGAGACCTTCCAGGTGAATAATTATAGTAGGCTGAATCTTGGCCTTCCCAATCTTGATGGTAACTGCACCAGGAAGGGAGCAGTAGTGCCACAGTGAAGCTGTTCATGTTTTCAGGGGGAGCTGCACATCCAGATAACTCTCCTGTTCACCCACCAAACACAACCCTGGCATTGTGGCTGCCACTAAAAGACTGATTTTTGATGCCTTCAACTTCTCATAGCAAGCCTCCAATAATCTAAGTTGGTAATGCACTGGTAAAGTAGTGAAACCCTGAACACAAGGAGCAGCATCTTCTTCACCCTGGGGATCTGGGGTGGGCTGGGGTGCAGTTCTGTCTTTTTTTTTAACTACTAGGAAAAAATAATAATCAAATCTCTCTGCCATTCTTAATTAGCAAGGGGAAAAAGCAGTGGAAGAAATAATTAGCAGAGGCAACTTTCCTTCGATACGAGACTGCAGTCAGCCACCCCAGGCGATCGAAACACATCTGATCGTGCAGTGGCATTCACAGTCAGCTACAAAAGCAGAGGAACTCCTCCACATCCTAACGTTACTGCCCTCCTTATATTGCGCTATAAAACCGGGGTGTCAAAAAGGCTAGAGATTTTACACTTAGTGTCAGTGTTTTATAGTCATTAGACTAATTATGTTGGTGTTTTTACCACCTTTATTCTACTAATTGGCCTAAAAGCCAAACAGGGACATCATTACTTTATACAAACAAGCAATTATTGGGCTATAAACACACCCTGGTTTGTGTTCCCTGGGTGAGGAGGGAGCTCCTAATGCTCTCTCTGTGGTGTCTGCCACAATAACAGGCATTAGTGATGCACTTGACTTTAGCTCTGCTTACAAAGAGGCCTCAAAGCTGCTGATACACAAGAGAAACTGGATATTTGTTACCTCCCTGCAAACAGATCAAGGGAAATGGCATAACTCCAGGTTCAGCCCATGCATCGCTCTTTCAGTGCCAGGGTAGCTTGGCTTCATTTTTGGTTGGGCTTCGTTGTGTATTTTTTTCTCCTAGAAAGGGACAGCTCAGTGGATGTGACCAGAAAAAGTTGTTTATGAGACACTCATGAGAAATGTTTTATTTCCAAGAAATTTGGTCCCCTTGCAGGCTACTGGGTGAAACATTACCCATGACTTTCCAAGACTTATGACTGCCTAGAGTTCTGCAAAATACATCTGTTTTGCCTGAAAAGGGCAGCATCTTCCCAGGTTACACTCACTGGCAGTTCTTCACCAGCTATTGCTCTCCCAGCTGGGCTGTTTCAGTAAATGCTTCCAAAAAACAGTGACTGGTCTTCATTCCTCCTTGCATTCCTGGAAAGGCCATATCTGCTGGCTACAGTTTTTTGATCGAAGGCTTGGTGCATTTCATGCATGTGAGCACTGACTGCATTTGAAATTGCACTCATTGGAGAGCAAACATTTGCATGTACTTAAAAGAGCTGGGTGACCTGGCAGTGGGACTGTCAGGGCTCAGAGATGTGGGCTCTTCATCACCCACAGCAAAGGTTTGCTATACCATAATTCCTCACAGAAGCCCTAACAAACCACCTTCCAGTGACTGTGTGTGCAAGGGGTTCTTCAGCGAGGTGTGGAAAAAAAATAAGAGAAATCCACCTCGGTATTACCACAGTGGCAATACCATGATGGTCTAATATGAACATCATGGTCTAAGGCTTTATTTTACTACCATGGAGGTAGCTGCTCTTCAGATAAGGTTTTAGGCTGACTTTATCTTCGAGTAAAACAAATGTTGACCATTCCTTGTCTTTAAGAGGCCATAGTGATGTTCTCTAAGCAATGAGATATCAGGGAAAGATTAGGGAGGTTTGTAAGGGGGACGTTTATGTCAGGCAAAACAGGGAACGACCTTGCACCTCCCGAAATTCCCTCCCCAGTTTCCCCCGGGTGTGATAGTCCTCAACATTGATTCAAATGTGCTTCAGTAAATTGAAATACAGCGTTATCATGAACCCTTAAATAATAGATGTGCTTCCTACAAGGGAGATCTACTTTTAAATGTTTTTTGAAACAGTCTGTGTGGTTAGTCTGAGTTATGATGCTGAAAACGTCTGTGTTTCGCCTAAATAAAGTGCTTGAGACTGAGGCCTTTTTAGGTTGCTGAAGGGTTTTGAAATCCCTGTGTCCTTAACCGTGTCACTGTTTTTCTAAGCCCTTCACCTGAAGACTTCATCAAGGACTCTCACTTCAAAACTGATGACACAATATGGTCCATTAGAGTTAAACTACTTATGAAGCAAAAGTCAAATCCTCAGTGTTTCACAAATGTTTTCTGCAGCACGACTCTGGCTGCTGTATTTGCCGAGCACATCAGGTCTTTTACTCTGCAGTTTCTTAGACAAGCCAAGTTTTTGTTTTATTTTATGTTTCATAAATCCATTTAAATTGAAGTATAATGGTTAATTTTAAGCTCTCTCTCAAGTGTTTCTAAGGGACTTCTGTAATATCCAACAGAGCTGGCTCCTCTCCTTTGGAAATAAGAAACTGCAGCTTCAGTGAGAAACACTATCTGAACAATGTCTTCTTTAAACAGCCCCCAGAAGCACTGCATTTCCAACTCTAAGGGGAATTTGCATGTGTTTCAGCATCAAAGGTTGATATGACCCTATCACCTAGGGACTGTCATGTTATCTAAGTGCCCGCATATCAGGAGCACGATAACATTGTGTGGTTTACAGCTGTTGCAGAAACGACATATTTTCTGAATTAACCTGGGCTCGGATTTATATAAACTATCCCTGATAACATCTGCCCAGGACTCTCCTTTGAAAATGAGCAGAGATCCTGCCCGAGCGGGCTCGCTTCTGCAGCCGGGAGCAGACAAAAAGCCTAAGCACATCCCCTCTCCCTGGAAAAAGCCACGCTCTGGATTCGTGATGCTCACCCCAAGAAACGGTGGAAGAAGTGTTTAGCGGCGAAGGTAGAACAATGAAGATGTCAAGTGGCTTCTCGGGAGCGAGCCGCCGTGTCTTGTCATGCTTGGACATGAACGGGGAAAAAAATGTCTTTATTACCCGGCGCGGTAACCCCGCAGCGCGCCGCCGGCTTGATCCTATAACTTTCCCATTAGAAGAGGGCGCCCGCAATCCTAATGAGGCACAACAAGTAGATTATGGGAGTCCTTTTGTTTTGCTAAACAGCCGCTTTTTTCTGGCGGGGGTATCACAAAGGTGTGCGGGGCCCCGGTGCGGGGCCGGGACTGGGACGCCTGTGCCGGGTCGGGCCGGGGAGAAGAATCGGCGGAGCCGCGGGGCGCGAATGTGCGCGGAGGCGCGGGGGGCGATGCCGGGGCCGCCGGAATGGGGCTCATCAGTACCGAGGCTCTGCCCATTGTATCTGGGCTATAAAGCTGTCAGAGCAGCCCGATTCAATGTTCTCTCACTCCTATCCTGGCGCTTCCTCCCCTCTCAGCAGAGAGCTAAGCCCCGGGATCTTTTGTTTGCATGAGAAACCACTGGCATCTCGCATTTATAAGGACTTTTAAAGATCTGCTATGAAAAATAACTCTGTCTTAAAAATACGGGGGATTTTCTTGTTGTTGTTGGGTTTCTTTTAATTGCATGCAAACCAGCCAGTGAATTCGTGCTCTCCTCTGAGAAGCTATTTTTACAGAGAGATCAGTGGTTATTTAGGATACAAAGGAGAGCACAGCTTTTCACCAGGCTGCAATCTTTCCACCTTGCATATTCATTTCGATGACTAGAGAAGGAGACTGCTCCAGGGGGAAAATAGCAGGGATGGATTCCTGCCTCTGTGAAGGGACTGGATCTGTTAGAAAGATAAGAGGGAATAGCAAGTGGGCCCATCACCGCTGAAATGAGCTTCTTGTAACCATTGCCACGCTAGATAGATGTGGAAAAGGTATTAGAAGTGTGGGAAAGGTGATAGGAATGACCAACTTGTAGACTGAGATGCAGTGTGCAAAATTGCATTCTCATTTTCTGTTGTTTTTATTTAGGCCACCCAACCTTTAAGGATTGAGGTTGAGGAGTTGCAGGTCAAATAAGGACCCTGTAGTGTAGCTGTTGATGTGAAAGGAGAAAGACTGCACAGCCAAGCAGGAAGTTTCATCACGGCCTGCTCAGATGTTGGTTGGTTGCTTGTCATCACTCTGGTTGAACTGGAGATATATGGAGAAGAGTCTCTCCTATTCTGCTTTGGTCTCTCCATGTGAATCTGACAACATACAGAGAGAAAGTATAAATCTTGTGAAAACAAGTAAAAGTAGCTGGGGTTTGAGATCACTGTGCAGCTCTGTTTTGTGTTACAAGTGTACTCTTGGTGCACATTCCAGGGGGCAAGATTGCCTCGGTCTCTGGACTTACCTGTCCATAGGGATAGGCTGTGCACATCTGTGAAAATCCTCATTTCACCAGCAAAGCACTTGAGTGTCTGGACACAGAGCATGTGGAAAGATTTTCTCAAACTAGAGGCATTCAGCTCTTTTGTTGGATCTGGAAATATCTGCTGAGAAGTTTCCCTGCCAGTCCTTGGTCAGGAATAGCATCTTAAATTTTTCAGTGTATATTCCTGTGGAATTTCATTGAAATTCTGAGGTTTGTGATCCCCCAGAAGGAGTGCAAGTGTTTCTACTGAACTGGGACAGCAAGAGGGAGAAGAAGTTATTCGGTTTGTCACTGTTCTTGAGTATGATCAACACTTACTATTTTAATGCTGGTATTAACCCATTATGGATTTAGATCCCACTATGTAAACCACTATACCAGGGCAGAGGGATGTCAGAAAGCCATCTCTTTTCCCAGAAGGGCTCACTCAAGGCACTAATAGCTAAACATGAAGCCATTCAGGCAACTGTACCACCCCCAAGAGCAGATATTTGTGTATTTAGGCATTTCTCACAACCCAGGAAAGAAGACTCAGTTAATTGGTCGAATCAGTCAGTACTTGAATCAATGGCTGGGATCATCTCAGTCAGCTGAAATAAAATACAGCATAAATGTGATGGAATTGATCAAAGCTGTACCAAAAATACCACAGAGAAGAATTTTGGATGTCAGATATTTAAAATTTCCTCTGCATTTGAAAAAAAAAAAAAATCCAAAGCAATCATTTCATACCTGATCCAAGCAGCTGGTAGTGGTTTTTACCAGCACTGAGACATGTTACAGGTGCATTTTTGGGACCTCAGTCCTACATCCATTTACTGTGGTTGGTTTGGACCCAAACAGTAATGATTGACTGAAGAAGCCCTTCTGGATAAATCTTAAGACTGTATGAGTGAAGTTTGAAGGATTTTCCCAAATTATTTTATTTTTCATCTCCCAAATGCCCTGTTGGTTTTACCTTTTCTTTTTCCCACCACTGCCTACTCCTTGCTCTGCACTGCTAAAGGGCTCTGGAAGTTGCCTCCTTCCAGTGCTTGGGTGAGGACTCTTCTCACAGTCATGGCAAAGCCTCTTCATCCTGGAAAACACATTGAAGAGCATCACAGTACATGCTCTGCCATATTTTAAAAACCTCTCTTTCCATGGGATCCAAGAAAAACCCACCACAGCCTGATTTCTGAGAAACCTGAGCAGACCTTTGCAACCCTGGGCTGTGGGATAGGTTGGAGTGCCCAAAACCACTATATATTACTAAAGGCAGTTATATTACCCCACTCTAAGGTCTGCCCATGCTTCACAAAATCCTGAGAGTCCACCCTGGACACCCTGGGGACAGCAACAGTTGGTGGGAATCAGCTGGGGATATTGCAGCACCAGCATCTTCCAACACACAAAACCTCAGGCAGCCTCAGGCTACCCAGGCGCACCCTGGATTTCTCCATGGAGCATCTAGGGATGTGCTTAGATAAAAGATATTGTTGAGACTAAATCTTGCTTTACAACCGGTTTTATTCTTGGCAATGGGTGGGCCATTGGAAAAGGGACTGTTAGAAAACAAATCCTAATCTGTATTGTTGGCCAAGGCAGAAAACGATTGTCCAAAATAAAGCATAAAGCTTGTTAACAAGCAAAGCACACTATCAAATTCAATGGCAACAGGAGCAGGCAAAAAAATATGAAAACCTGCTCCAGGCACTCTGAATGCAGCCCTTATGAAGCAGACCCTTTCAGAGACATTGTTTTATTTCTTCCCCCATCACCACTCTTTTTTTTTTTTTTTAAAGGGCTTTGTTTTATTTTTAGCTGCAATCCTGGGTTTTTCCCTTTTCTGATATTTTTCCGTAAATAATAATTGGTTCTTTTGTGGCAGCATTTCCACATTGGCAGTGGTGTGTAGTGCTTTCTTGGAGGTGGCAAGAAAAAGGGGAGTGATTTGTTTCAATGGGTTATTGTTGAGTGAATGCAAATATCTGCAGCCACTGGAGCAAATAGGAGCAGGGGATTAGGTGCAGGAAGCTGGCTGAGTGGCATAGGCCATCTGTCCCGGTCCTGAGAAAAGAAGAATCTCGTTTGCAGTGTATGTTAATTAGTTAGCTGATTGGCTCAGCTGTCACCTTTGCAGAGTGAAAGCACACGGGCACAATTAAATTCATGTCCATATATGTTTATCAAAGCACATGTTTTCAGACAGCTTTGGTTTTTAGGTGTAATTTTTGTCTTCTCAGAGACCAAGAGGATTCTTTGCTATTGTGACTACAAAAAAAAGGAAGAAAGAAAGAAGAAGAAAGAAAATACCTTAATTAAAACATGATCTGGATTGTTTGCTGAAGCGTCTCTGGCCGCATTCTTTAATGCACTTGAAATTACCCATTTGCATCAATAGGCGTTAGCTGAATTTATTTCCATTCAAATGTATTCCCTTGATGTTTCTACAGAAGGTGGTAGGTTTGGAAATACATGTATGGCAAGTTTGGGCTCCTACGGTGCCCCCATTCAAACACAATGTCAATATCCTACACTTAAAAGGGACCCGTTAGTTAAAGTAAAATGCTCCCTGGTTTGGGGTGGGTTTTGTTTTTGTTATCATTACATTGCCATCTCCAAGGCAGCATCCCCAGTAACTTTCCTTGGGAAGAAGTTGTCTGCTTGCGAGCCCCAGGGAGTTATTTCCCATGGTGTCATTTCAATTATTTTTGATTTATTTGTTTACTGTCTTCCAGTCCTTGTCAATGCACAATGGGCCACATCTCCCCCTCCACGGGCACACAGGGCCCTGCCTGCAGGGTTTCAGGACGTTGAGGAGTGATGGGGGAGCCATGGACATCTGCCCAGCCACTCACACATTTTAAGGGCTTGTGCAGAGAGGGCAGGCAAGGGGAGAGGGCAGGGCAGGGGCGAGGGATCCTCCCCAGCCCGGGACACCGGCGTTGACCTTCACACAGAGGCATGAAAAAGCTGCAGAGGCTCTTGGTCCCAGGGTGGAGGAGCAGTCAGGGAGACGCTCTCCTGTGGCTGTTTTGCAGCAATGGAATATTTATTCCTTACTGCTCTCAGAGGAGAAACCTGTCACTCATCCCACTTGGCTCAGGCAAGTCCTGGGGAGAGAAGCTGCCTCAAAATGCCCCAGCCCAGTGCCATCAGGCTGTGTTCTCAGCCCCAGCTCCCTGGAGAAAAACCCATCCTCTGTCTTTCCCAACCTCTGGCAGGGTCTGGCCATGATTTTTCAGGCTACAAAACCAGGCAAGGGCCATGTCTTTCTGCCCTGGGGACATGCTGTGCCCCTTGATTGCTTGTGTCTGCCTGCAGGGACTCTCCACAAGCCAACAAGTTAATTCACAAGGCAGGGAGGGAAAATAAAATGCTTAGAACTCCCTTTATTGCAAAAACCAAGAGCAAATACATTCAAAGCTCCAGTGACCAGAAGCAGAGGAGGAAATGTTTAGATCCAAAAATGGCAGCTGCTCGTTGTGAGCCATGTAAGAGGAATACACATCTCTATGCCAGGGGTTCCCTTACTGCCCAGGAGTGAGAAGGAGCAGGGGTGTGAGGGTATCTGCATGGTGATGGGGCTGTTTCCTGGTTGATGGACCATTTTATAACCCAGTATGTTTGAATGTTCATCTCTGCAGAGATAAGACATGTCTGTGCACACAAATTAATAAAACATGTAGCAACCTTCAGGAAAACATGTGATACCTTCCTGTCCTGTTTTGTAGGGCTCACACCCTTTATCTGCTGAGTGTTCCTTCCTTCCTTCCTTCCTTCCTTCCTTCCTTCCTTCCTTTTCCTCCTTTCTCCTTTTTTTTTGACTTGGGGTGCAATCCTCAATCCATATGGCACCTCTCTGGAAAGGTGAAAGGTGAGTTGGTTGAAACCACTCACCAGGATGCTAAATCCTACCAGGAGAGACATCTAAGAAATGTCACCAATATGGCCTTTACTGGCTGACTCAGGCTGTTTTGGAAGTCTGCTCAGCCCTTAGCAGAGTAAATTGATCACACCCACACATCTAGCAATGCTGCTCTTCTGTGTGATTCATGGGTCCTGGCTAGCTATGATATTTCCTAAAACCTTTCACTGGTATCACACCCTTGCAGGTTGTGTGTGTAAATGTGTGTCTCCTTCCTTTTTGAGACAAAGCACTATATCAGCTATATTTATAGAGGATCAGCAGATGGCCAGCAAGCTGGGGGAAAAAAATTGTATTTGTCAGGTTTATAAATCTGAAAGGGGAGTTGAAGCAAAACTCCACAGCACTTGATGCAATTAATTTTTGGAATGAGATTGTGTCTCTGCAAAATTATCCCAGGCCTTTAGTGCACAGAGGGTGCAAGGAATTTCCTGGGTGCCATAACAGCAGCATCCAAGTGCTCCTGGGGTGTCCTCAGAGCCCCCAGGGGAGGGACGGTGCTGCCGTACTCACAAAACAGAGGGAAGAAGAACTGGGCTGCTCAAAGCTGAGCTCAGACTCCCACAGCAAGGAGAGGGACTATATGTGGGTTCAGTGTGAGACAAGAGACATGGGATGAGCCCTTCCCATTCATCAGGTGCTTGTGGCTGGAGCAGTACATCTCTGCTGACCCTATGGCATTTCACTCACTGACTCTTCTGGATATTGGTGAACATCCCATACTTTTGCAGGGCTTTCAGGGAAGCCTGGGAGAAGCCCCAGTGAGAGAACAAAGAGAAAGGCTCAAGAGGCTGAGGGGGGCAGATACAGCCTGTGTCTTGTCCATCAGTGAGGGAAGGGTGGGAGCCCCGTAGGAGTGAGCAGATGTGCTCCCAGAATGATCTTAGAAATGGCACAAGTAATGCAAGACAAGTTACACCTTTTTTCTTGAACCACTTTGCAAAACGTATCCAGAGAGTCACGTCATGGCACTGCAGTGTTTTCTCTCATGTCCTAGCTTGCTATAACCAGTTTACTCCCTTTTACAGAGTCTAACTAAACAGGGCTTAAAAGTGTATATAATGTATTAGTGAAAATTGCCAAAAGTCCTAATTAAGACGCATAAAAACTGTGCATTAACGTCAGCCAATCAGAGCAATCCCTGGGAGTTCCCCTCAGTAACACAGCAGGTGTGAAAATATAACTTGTCCCCCCTACGGGAGGCTTTAAGATGCGTTAGCTGAAATGCTTTTAAAATACACTTTTCCTTCTAATTTGAACCAGCTTTCTACATCGAGTTATTTTGGAACAGGCAGAGGGTTGTTTTTACAGGCAGAGGGTTGTTTTATGGAGGGTTTTAACATCTATCAGAGCATGGGGTGATGAATCTGTTCAGCCATCGCTGGCATGAGGAAATGCACTGAGCACCTACTGGTTGTTTCTTGCAATAACTCCCTCTCTTCATTTATAAAAAAATGCCAATCCTCCATGGTCATTACTCTTGATTACACTATTACTTGGTTCAGGACTACTACAAAATTATCCTGATTTGCCACTGCCTTACACAGACGTTTAAACCAGCACAAATTGGGTGCTAAGTGGGTGTAAATACCAACTCCTGAGCAGAGATTTCTGGCATGGCAAAGATTTACATTCCATTTCTGCATAGAAGTAAAGGACATCATATACAAAGGTGGAAAATCAGCTCCTCCCTCCCTAATTTTACCTGTGAGACCTCTAAGATGGTGAGCAGCCCTCACGTACCAGACCATTCCCAGCAGTTAATCTCATACACATACACCCGATTTTCCTTGAAAATCCTTGCTACTTTGATTTTTCAATCCTTGGCCCTCAAAATTCTAAGAGTAAGTGATAGCTCTGAATCTCCAAGGCTGTTCGTCTCCCACACAGGTTGGCGATGTTCCGTGTTTCATTTACGAGCTGTCTCACAAAAGCCAGAGTTTTCCTCTGAAAAAATAAATGAAGCTCCTATCCCCATCCTTTGCAGAAAAACCCTTCCCAAAACTCAGCAAGAATCAAAGCTGAACTATCCAGGAAAGTTTACTCCTTATAAAGGATCAGTGAAGTTATTTTGGAAGACAGCTGCTGGAGGTACTGCAGGAACATTGATATCCAAAGCTGTCATATTTGACCCTCAGAAAGTAGGGCTGCCCATCCCTTGGGTAAACTGGGATAGTATTAAATGGGGAGAGGGAAAGAAGACACTTGTTGCCTTTCGGAAGAGGGACATGGGGCTGCAGCAGCACTCCTCAGCCGAGCATGCAGGCAACAGAGATCAAAAGCTGAGCTCCAAGTGCTTCCAGTCAGAGCTTTTCATCTGCAGCTCTGCAAGCCTTTAGAGATGAAAGCCCTAGAGTTTCACTTGGAGTGACGAAAAACATTCCTTAAGACCTTGCTTGAAAGCATGGCTGTCTGCAGAATGGATTTATATTTAGGTTTTGTGCTCTTTTTCTTTTTTTTTTTTATTTCCCCCCCATCCCTAGGACTTAAATTATACATGATGGGCCAAATGCAGAGGAAGAGAAGCTGCAGGCAAAGGAGATGGGATACAGGATCTGCTCCACTGGCTGTGGATTTCAATCCCAGCCCCTTCAAGCTGACCTAGGTAGGGCTGTCTTATTTCCCCTTAAAAAGAGCGTCTTGGATTTTATCTTCTCCCCCCGTTGCAGGTCTCCTGGCTGTCTCCAGGAAAGCAGACGGGGAAGGAGTCGAGCAGACTGTGGCTGCCCCAGAAAGCATCGAGTATGCAACTATTCAGTGAATTCTCGCAAATGACGGTTCTGTTCTCAGAATTCAGGATTACTCAGCATACGCTCCACAAACAGGGGGGGGATAAATCCATGGGATAATTTATTCACAATGAATAATTCAACCAACAGAAGTGACTACTCCAAAGATCGGGTCAAAAGTTGAGTACTTGAATAAATGAATTGCCCTTTCACAAATGTAAAAAGCAGAAATCTCAATATTTATCATTTGCAGACACACAAATATTTCAGAACAACATTTTCTAATGAAGTGGGGAGGGGTGTTAATAATAAATTCTATTGATAACAGGAGTTAAAAAAGCAAATAATAACTGACTGGAACATGTTTATATATGAAAAGTGACTTTTCAAACAAACTATCAACAGTGGGCTGCATTATAAGACTATTAGGAAATAGAAACTCTGCAAATAACTTGCCTACCCTGGCAACTACTGAACCTACTGCCAGTAAATAAGCATTACCCTGGAGCACGAACCAAGCTGTCACAAGCTCAGAGACATATGGCAAAAGCACAGGCAGAGCGGCTCGAGATCCACAGCTGAGACCAGATGAGCTGCTGACCAAGGCAAAAAATGGGAACCATCAGAGTTCTCTCCTGGTGTCACACCCCTAGAGGAGTTGCATCCCCTCCCAGGCTGGGTGTGAGATGGGTTTTGCAGCCACTGTTGCCCAAGGACTCTAAAGTGCAGCCTGGGCATTGTCCCTGCACAGGTATGTGGGTCCCACCACAGGTGGCCAGAGACACCCACCTCCAACCCAACCAGCATGGCCAGCACTTCCTTTGCACCCAGACCAGCCTCACTGAGGCTGCTTCTGGTTGGGGCAAACCATGTGAAGCATTTAGTTCCTGCCTCTGTCTCTCTGTGATAAGATGTCCATGAGGTTCCCCATGCTTTCTTGGAAAGATGTTGTCCACAGTTCCTCCAGAGCTATGAGAGAGTCTGTCTGTCCTCATTGTCGTCCCACCTGCTATGCCACTGGGGTAAACCTGCTCTTTTCCGGTAATTATAGGGACAGATCAATTAAAAGGTAGGAGCTGATATGAGCTCATCAACTCATTTCACCCAAATTACTGCTGGGCATACTTGCTCATGGCTGAGCTGAGCCATGGCAGGAATTGCTCATCCCTGGGGCATCCTTTGAAATCTTGCTTGCAGCAGTCCCCTAGCCAGACTAAGGGGAATTTGAATCAGTGCAGTTTGGACTGATGAAAATTAAGGTGCAAGTCCTGTGGATTGTTTTACTCCAGTCTTGAGGCCATGCCTTGAAATCACATTTGGAAACATCAATGCACCAGGTAGAGAGTGAAATTTAATTTTTTCCTATACTGCACATAGGTGTAGTGAGCAAAGCTGTCAGCAGAGATCAGCCTCTGGCACACAGGAAATGGTTAAAAATTACTTGAGACATGAACAAGCCCCCCAAAAAAGGGGAGAGGAGGTTGATGAGAGGCAGAGGCACAGCTAGTTGGGGTTGGAGCTGGGATGCTGCTTTCTTTCTGCAGTGGGGTGGAGATTAAAAGCATCCCAAATACTGCCTTCTATGAGGTCCTTTGACTGCCCCAATGAGCAGACATCTCCTCCAACTACCCCTGAAAACCAGCTTGGTGTTACTGAACTACAAAGAGCTGTGAAACACTGCCCAGATGGTTTGACAATGCAGCCAGGGTTTATGGCCTGGAGCAGGACAGAGGAGCAGCTCTGCTGGGACAGGGAGTCTGGGAACGCTGGTGTGCTGAGCTTTGCACTGCCATGAAGCTCTGCCTGCTGTGAAGAGCCACGGGCCATGCAGCAACTTGGTGGCCAAAGCAGAACTCTCACCCAGTGCTTCAGAGTCCCCGTCCTCCCACTGCAACCAGAGCACAGCCTCTCCACTCAACTGCAGACCCAGATTGCAAGAAAGGTATCTTGATGGATTTTTAAAAGTTTCTTTTCATTTCTGGAGAAAAAAAGAAAAGGCTATTTTCAACTTGGCAACAAGAATAACAAACACATGAGTAGGAGAGCTGAGAGCCTTAATTTGTGGTTGCATTTCTACGGTTTCATCTCAACAAGGATTCTGGACACAGGGGAGGCAAATAGTGCTCCTACCCTATAAAGCAGGTATGGAGGGGAGGAATGTGGTCCAGTAATTATAGAAATAGTCTGGAGTCAGAAGGACTCTACTACGAGCAATTAAAAGGAAAATGAACCGTAAGAAAAATTTTCTTTTTGTTTTATAGCTAAACCCACAAATAGAAAAAATACTGTACAGTTGAACTCCAACAAACAAGCATGCCTGATTTTAATGAGCAAAACGAAGGGTTTGTTTTATGGGATATGTAATATAATAGTCCCATGGTAAGGGAGCCTATTTCTCCACTGCTTTGCACTGCATGCAGTTATTCCAAGTGGTGCAAAGTGGATGTAAAATGCTACCAAACCCAAATGTCTTCCTTTTGTCCTCCTTCAGTCTTCTCCTACACCCTCTGAATGCATGTGTGCACCACTGTGCTGCATGTGGATCAGCAAATTAAAGGAAAAGGACTAGTACTGTGGCTAGGAAAGAAGGGGAAGGGAAGGAGGGAGGTTTTGGGCTCACTCCCTTGCCAAAGACTTCCTGCATATCCTAGCTGAGTCACTTAATTTTGGCAGAAGGTGGGATGGCAGAGCTCTGGCAGAGGTCCAGAGGTCCAAATCACTGTGAAGGTGGGATGCAGGGGACTGGCAGGTAGTGAAGCATTGGTGTCATGGCTGAGCCAAGCATCTTCCCTCTTGGTGCTCCTTAAATGCCTCTGAGGAACTCTAACTCTGCTCTCAGGGACAAAATACCATTCCCTGTCCTCCCAATAATGTTGAGTGCCTACAGCCATCAAATACCCCTACAACAGGGGTGCACCAGAGTTTGTAGCTGAACTTTGCTGATATTGTAGCAAGAGGTACTGTGGCCTGTGAATATAGAGACAATAAGCAAAAATCTGGCAGCAACAAGGAAGCAGTTTCAAATATTCCACCACACCATCACAAACAACATGTCTTCATCCCTCCCCATCACACCCTTCCTTGCATTCACTGAGCTCTCTCTCACGCCAGAGTCAAAAAACACTAACTACGCTTATATCCCCCACCACTTCCACCACCCTTTGCCCCACAAACTAATCTGTTCTTACTTGCCCAGATGTACTGAAATAAAAAGGCAACTTGGTGTTTATAAATGCAAAAGAAAATATATGACTTGTTTGCCAGGGAAAAGGTCTTAAGGCTATATAGCAAAAATTTTTTCCAGTTTGCTCCTTCCACTCCATCAGTTTCAAAGAACCAATTTGTTGGCTACTTTGTTGCTTTATTCAAAGAAAATTTTTCTTTTTCTTTTCTTTTTTTTTTTTTTTTACTATTCTCACTCTCACATTTCATGTCATTATTCTTATGGGTAAGAACAGAGCAGGGGCAATACCAGCACAGAGGAGAAGAGGGAAAGGTCTGAGCAGCAGCTGGATATGAGTGAAAGCAGTAATCTTCAAAGCTGGCTTTTGTCTCTCATAGCCCATATGATTTGAGACAGTGATTTCATCAAGGGTCATGTTCCTGCTCCTTCTCCTCCTCCTTATTTTTCTCTCCATTTTGGGTGTTGCTGGGAGAGGCTGCCCTGTTTAGAGACACAAAACCCGGGGTTGCACGCCTCAGGGCATAACACATGGTGAAGCTTGCTGTGATGTTCATAGCATCCTGGAATGCATTTTTCCAAGGATATCCCAGGGTCTTTTACCCCAAAGATACATTTGGCTGCACAGAGAGGCCAAACAGCCAGGATCAGCTCCAGGCAGATAGCGCTGGAGTGCCAGGCAGGCTCCCAGTGCCACAAGGCTTGTAGAAATGGGACAAACACAATAACCAAGGCCAGGCTGGATGGGGCTCTGAGCAACCTGGTCTAGAGGAAGGTGTCCTCGCCCCTGGTGGGGGGGTTGAAACTGGATGATCACTAAGGTCCCTTCCAACCCAAACCATTCTGGGATTCTGTGATCACAACCTTACTTGTCCTCCATCTGCCAGCTTCTTGCAATTTATATCAAGCCTCAAATACCTCCTGCCTGTGTCTGGGGCCATGGCTGATGCTGGTGAAGGGCATGTTGTGCCAAATTGCAAACCATGTGGCACCTTCAGCCAAGCAGTAGCTGGCTCTGCTGGAATGACTTTGCCTTCTACAAACGGTCAACAAAGCTCAATGTGCAAATGCATTGCACTTGCAAACTGGCTGGAGTTCCTGTTTCCCAAGAATTTCTTGGTGATATGGAGCAGTGATCTTGCCTACCACACCACCTCCACCCCTGGGAGGTGCCTTGCTTTCAGCTAGCAAGAGTCACCTTCCCAAGCAGGTTTGCTGGAGGCTTGGAGTGCTGAAGAGGGAGACAAGGAGCCAACACCAATTTGGCACTCACATCCCCCAGAGTGGGAGAAAAACCATCTTGATGTAATGGTTGCAGCAGAGGTTTTAAAGGCAGAGCTATCTACTGCCCATGTCCTGGGCCAGTGCAAAGTCCATTTCAGAGGTACCCAGCTGCTCTTCCCTCCCCATCCAAATCACAGCAGCATCCAGAACTGGTTCTCACAGGCACTGCTGTGCATTTTTTATTTGGTTTTATCTGCGTTGTTTTCTGGGGGTTTTCTTTTTCTTTTTTTTTTTCTTTCCACTAAGCAAGTAAGCTAGAAATTAAAGATTTTGGAAGATTAATATCCTTGCAAATTCAGGGTGATCTGAGCTAATAGTTTCAGCCAGAGGGGGGAAAGAAAAGAAGGAAAGAAAGAGAAAAGAGTGGGAGGGGAATTATGAAAAAATTTCAAACCACATTGTTTCAACATCTTCTAAACAAAATGGGTTGGGTTTTTTCTGAAATACCAAAATGTTTCATTTCAACATTTTCACATTCTTGTCTCAAAACAGCCTTTTTGTTTTACAAACTATTATAAATCAAAAGAAAACAAAGTTAAATGAAAAGGTTAATAAATACAATAAAACATTTAGGGTTTGGACTGAAGAAACTATTTGATCTTGACCCTACAGGAATCTTCCTTTTTCTCTCCAGTTTGCCAAGAAAATGCAAATAATTTGTTCTGGTTTGACCTGAAGCAATTTATTTATCATTCTTGGAACATGAAACACCATTGTTTACCTAGATCAACTTATCAGCTCCCTGGCACCCTTTTCTTGAGAGAATTAAGGAGATCAAGGGGATTAAGAGAGACCACATTGAGCTGGCTGCCAGGAGGGTTGATGTGGGGTCTGTACTTTTTGATCCCAGGCAGGGTGATTAGGTGCTCTGGTACCCACAGCGCCCTCAGGACACGAACCAGATGTGGGGAGAGGTGAGATTTTTTATTAGGCCAAAATAAAAGATCTAATAAAAGATATTTTCTGCACCCACAAGACTTATCTTGCCTGGAGGATGAGGCATGGTCACTGCTAAATCACAGCTCTGTCCCATAGCATCCTGACAGAGTAGATTTTAGGGGTTTTGGAAAGAAAATCAGGATGGTCAGGTTTCACTGCTTGCCCCCTGTTTGAGAGAGAAGGCAGCAGAAGTGTCCCTGTCCTTACACATGAGAGATGTCAGACTGACACAGGAACGACGTGGAGGCTCCCAAAATGGGACTGGTCCCACATCATGCTCCTCCCTGTGTCATGCCAGGGGCTCCTGCATACATGAGATTGATTTGGGTTGCGTAATGCTGAGCTGTAAGACCTCATCAGCTGCTACTCATTACATAGGCACAGCCCTTCTTGAATAGAAACCATAGCAGAAAATAGATCTCGGGATGTAAAACCTGACATCTTGAATTCATCAACTGAGCGACAGCATTCTTGTTTAGAGTCTGAGGGTGGCCTGTTCTGAACTCTCCTTTCTTTATACCAGATGAGTCTAACCTCAGAGCCAGGATGACTCCAGCTAGTATCATTAGCCTAAAGCAAAGAAAAGAGTATGACTCGAGTCTCGCAGTGCTTGAGTTGCTACAAAGCGCTCAGGCAGGGGACACCGGGTCTGATCCTGCCATATTACCCGGCCCAGTGACTCTCTTGACAATCTCCTCAGTCCCAACAACAGCAGTGACAAAGGGTGTGACTCCAGGCTGCAGTTGGACTGTTTTCTCACACATGATATCCTAATCAGCGAAGTGCTTCAGAAAACTCCTGACACTAGAAGGAGACAGAAAATAAACCAGGAAAGCACTCTCCCCTCTACCCCACTACCAAACCAGTTTCACTTCTGAAAGCAGGAAGAATTTGTTCCCCTCTCTGTCAATGCCAGGTTAAAGGGAGTCTTGGTCTGAAGTTGTTCCCATCCAAGGAGCAGCTCTAAAGGCATAACACCTTTTGAAGCCCCAGTGTCTCTCAGTGAGGGACAAAACACCAGCTCCACCACAGAGATTGCATCTTCTTTGCTGCTCTGCTTTAACTCAGCTAAAAAGGAGAAATAATTAGTCCCCATGTAGGTAGATGCCCAGCCACAGCTTTCAGAGCATAGTTGGCACACAGAAAGGCTGCAGGAATCAACATCCATCGCCTCTCTGAACCTGAGCTGTTGTCAGAGAAGGGCAAGATCAAATATTTTCACAAAGCAATGGAGGGGGTGTGAGAGGAACTCATTGACCTCTCAAGGTCTTTTACAACACCATTTTTTTTAGAGTTTCATATACTTGTTTCATTAAGGCGTGACTTTGAGGAGATTGGGTCTTTATGCCAAATCTCCTGTATGAGCCCAGGGAGGACATGTAACTTCTCCCCGCCTTTCCAAACTCACAATAATATGTATTGATGGACCCATACTGCTGGGTTTGGCTCGGATAGAGTTAATTTTCTTCATAGGAGCTGGTATGGGGCTGTTTTTCAGATCTGTGCTGAAAACAGTGTTGATAACCCCGGGGTGTTTTCATTATTTCTGAGCAGTGCTTATGCAGGGCCAAGGCATTTTCTGCTCCTCACCCCACCCACCAACAAGGAGGCTGGGGGTGCACAAGGAGTTGGGAGGGGACACGGCCAGGACAGCTGACCCCAACTGACCCAAAGGATACTCCATATCATATGGTGTCATGCTCAGCATGTAAAGCAGGGGAAAGAAGAAGGAAGGTGGAGTTGTTCAGAGTGATGGCATTTGTCTTCCCAAGTCATCATTACATGTGATGGAGCCCTGCTGTCTTGGAGATGGTTGAGCACCTGCCTGCCCCTGGGAAGTGGTGAATTAATTCCTTGTTCTGCTTCGCTTGTGTGTGAGGCTTTTGCTTTACCCATTAAATTGTCTTTTATCTTAACCCATTAGTTTCTCACTTTTACTCTTCTGATTCTCTCCCCCATCCCACCGAGGTGGGGTGAGCAAGTGGCTGCACAGGGATGAGTTGTCAGCTGAGGTTAAACCACGACATCCATTCCTGTTAATGAGATACTTAGATAATGGTGCTGGAGATACTGAAGTATCCATCTGGCCAGAGGTATGGATAATTTGCAAAAGTAACCTGAGGAGAAAGCATTAATGTGTCTCAAACACACGCTATCATTACCCCTAATCTGCCCATATCCAACTCTCTTCAGTGCATCCACTGGCAACTGTGAGGTCTTCTCCTGCAGCTCCTCATGCAGCTCCTTATGCCCTCTCCACACCATTCCAGCATCACCCTTTCACAGACTCTTTCCAAGACATCTGGCAGAGCAAGCCCGTTTCTCACCTACTCAGTGTGAGGGAAGAAATCAAATATCAGATAAAAACACACCCTGTGCAGCAGCCTGGCTTAAGCATGCTGTCACCAGGTCCTGTCTATTTATTCTTTGTCAGCTCTTTCTACTTGCTCCATCATTCCTCACACATTTCAAATCTGCATCTAATTCAAGTGTTACATCCATTTATTTTCTTAATGCTCCTATTCCCCTGAACTGTGTTTTCATGGTGGGTAGCCGTCCTTGCAAGCACAGTGCTGAAATAAGGCACTTATTGGCTGCAGCTCCAGGGATTTTAACCGGATATCTGCCTTTGTTTAAATTAAGTAAATCAGGATGTTTCCTAAACACCATAAGGACAGAAGTTTAGACTTCTACTGAATCAGTTTTTTGACCTAAAGCCAACAATGTTTCAGTCAAGGACACTCCCCGGATGAATCAGAGGAGCCTGAAAATCCCCTTCATCAGGTCCCAGGAGCTCTGCAGCTCACCCTGTGGGGGACACCAGTCCCAATCCCTTTGGAGGGGATGCCTACCCATACAAAGTGCCTACTTGTAGTCACTCAAAATTCTGTGAGATACATTCCACTCTTCAAATGCATTTTTGGATACAAGGCTGTAGTTTATATAGTTAGAGGTGTACTCACCCATGCTCCCCAATGAAAACAAACCTGCAGCCATGATGGGGTACAGCTTCAGACACTTCTGTAGGAGAGAGCTTCGACAGAGCCTTGGGCTGATGGATGTTGTGTTCCTGAGTACCTTTTCCTACAGAAATGTTTTACTTTCAGTTTCTATCAGGTGAGGAGTTTCCAAAGTGCTCAAAGCTGGACATGATAGTGAACACCAAGTAAACCAGAGGTTTCAGCACCATTTCTTGTTCTGATTATCTTTCTGGAAGCCCAGAAGTATACAACTTCCATAAATGACAACAAATGGCAGATGGAGATATCTTCCAAGCAGATCTACAGCCTCTGAGGACTGGAGAGTTCCCAAAGCCATCCATACATCCTGGAACTTGCATTTTTAGTTCCTTCTGAAGAACCAAACCATGGTGGCCCAGGTGTAGTCCAGAGGGACACGAATGAACAGGAAAGTACCAGTGTACCCCAAGAAAACAGGCTGCTGCAAATATTGATTGCTGGGCAAAGAGGGAGGGTGAGTGATTCCTATCAGAAACTGGTTCAATTACTGGAAATGCTGACAAATGCAAAATACACAATAAACTATGGTGATTCTCAGCACTAAGATGCTTTGAGACAAAGCCTCAAAAAGCTTTGCTGCCCTTCAGCCGCAGGACAATGACAAAGAAAACAGAAACTGCTGATGAAATTAATCATTAATTCTCTTAATTAAACAACTGAGAAGAAGCTTTGTAATCAAATATCTATCTTCCTTTTGTCAAGAAATGCTAACACATTTGCAACACAGGGTTTGGAGAACAATCTCTTAAGGTCAGTTTTAGGTTGAACTGATTCCCATTTGAGGCTTTGAGGTGCTTGGCTCAGTTGTTTCCATGTGAGCTTCACCCTGAAACAATTACTGGGGCTTTACTCTTCCAGCATCTTTTCCTGAAGTCACCTGATCTATTTAAGGAAAGAGACACTTCTCTCTAGGAATGATGCTAGTAAAATATGACCGGCAGTAAAATATGTCTTCAGGGGTCACTGGTTTTGAAGGACTTGTTAAATATGCTTTATTTGCCTCAGCTGATGCCATTGTGGTGATTCACCCTGTTTCTCTATGCCAGCAAAATGAATAAGCATTACTAATGTTTTATATCAAGGTGCAGAGTGCATAGTTAAATGCCTTCACACAGGCAACTGACATCACGCGAGGATGTTTTCCTTCACCTCTCCTCCTTGGCACTGCCCAGAACTTCCTCAGGAGAAAAAGCATACATAGATGTAACACAGGCTTGATGTGGCTCAGCAGCAGAGCCCTACATCACTTGGATTTTACTAGCAGCACAGTTTTTTAGATGAGAGCTGTACTGACATATAAGCAGAGTTCAAAATGTTGTCCAGATCAGCAAAAAAAAGGAAGTTAAATAATTAGCTATTAAAAAAAAGAAACTGAACGAGAAGCCAGGTAATGCCTAACTTGATGTGATATTAGAAAGCAAAGGAATCTAAGTGAGGCAATTTACATATCTTGGCAGCAATGTGCAGCTCAGTAGGAATGTCTGGAAGGAAATCACATCCACAGTCAGCACAGCAGTGTTAACCAAGATTTGAGCCTCAAAAATCTACAGCTTAAATTGCCATCACTCAGGCTCCAGTTCATACATTATTCCCATGTTAACAAATGGGTAGAAAACCAGAAAACCTTCAGAAGGTCCAGAGAGCCAGCCAAAGGACTTTGGATGCAAATTCCTTGGGAAGAATTATGTATCTAAATAAATAAGTTTATTTCAGACAGTGCAGAACTTGATCAAAGGCTCCTCTATAGTGGAGATAACCTGTAGACATACCTTGAAGCAGCTTTAAACATTTCAGCAGCAGCAGTCTAAGCCAGCAGCACAGTGGAGTAACTACACACGTACTTACCTGTTCTTTGGGTGGGTTTTGCCACTACTTTGAACCTGTCTGCTGCTAAAGATACATGGTTTGGATTAATCTGCTCTATGCTTCGGCCACAACAGTGATGGCAGAAGGGACTCAGAGTTCATCAGATCTGAGATCCAGTATCACCCAATAAGAGAGAGGCACACAGCAGATATGTGCCAAAAATGAAAGCAGAACATCTCCAAATGTTGTTCTTCCACCAGGCAACTGTAAGGAAACACAGATGGGGATGGCTGCAAAGAAAGAAAGAATGGGGTTTAAGCAACTCCCAAGACACGCGAAGAGCAGCTCAAGCTAGACAGAGATGACCAAGAAGTTGCCTTAAGTACCCTATGGTTGAGGGAAGCATCCAAATTCAGTTTCTTCATAGTCTTGTAAGAGGGTAAGCAGAAGCTGAAGACAAAAGGAAATAATTCATTTTTCAGCTTGTTTCCACTACTGTCCTTCAGTGCCTTCAGAGCTAAAACTAAGTGTCTGAAGCTCAGCTGGGTAAACACAAACCAAACCAAAACCCAGCCTGCTTCTTGAAAACATCACCACCAGCTGCTTACTTGCAACTAGTTTGAGTTTAAAACCTGCTGGCCCCCCAAGGACATGTCTGCATGGATGCAATCCTGCTCCCAGCTGCTAGAGCAACCTGCCTGGTCCTGCTCACCATATTCCTCGAGGTGTACCCAGCTGCCCAGGCACAGAGCTGGGAGCAAAGGTCCTCCCCAACACTGCTCTGCGTGATGGCCCTTCAGCAAAGGCACTTTCAAGGGTAAACGCTGCCTGCCGCTGCCATATCTTTTCTTTCACCTCTTTAATCTTATCAGTCTGCCTAAACCTGGTCTAACAGGCCATCCAAGGGACAGCAATTGCCTCAGGGGTGGACATGCAACCAGAGAGAGAGTGCCAAGTATGCAGATGGTTGTTATCTGCAACAGCATTGCTGTGCAACAGGCTGAGCCGGACTGTCCGGCCATCTCCTGAGGAAGAGTAGAGCATGTCCCAAAAGCATAGTGTTTCCATTCTTCAGCCTTTTGAATTTGGTCTCAGCAGAGGCTGCCTTTGATCACCAAAACCCCCTCCAGATTAAATTCCACCCAGAGGATACTCAGCTGTGGTAAATCAGTGCAGCTCCCCGGGGTGGATGGAGTTATGGCGTAACCCCAGCGCCTGAGGATCCAGCCATCTTTCATCCAGCTCGAGCACTAGTGATAAATACAGCTAGTTTCGAATGCTTTTGTCTGTCTGTTGGAAGAATGCTGATTGTGCAATGGGAATTTGCAAAGCTAACAAAATCCCGAGGAAGGGCCGCAGAGAAAAAGAACTGCAAACAAACATGATCAAACCCTCTTTTGCTTAGAAGAGTCAGAGCATCTGAAGGAGGTCACAGCAGTGAGTCAGAGACCAACAGTGTCTGAGCGCTCATCTCCACTTCATGAGGCAGATTGTGGGCAAAGGGCACCTGATATTGCAGAGGCACTTGCTGGCTGCTTAACAAGGCCCTGAAGAATCACACATCCAGGATGGAGTTGTGCACCACAGCAGTTTGATGCCTGCACTGTTTTCTCCTCACATTTGCTCTCACTCTGGACACAATCCTTGCCTTTCTGCTAGACTCTGGTATTCCCTTGGCATGTTGCACTGCCAAGGCGTAGCATTGCATTCATTGGTAGAAATGATCCCTGTAAAGAATATGAAAGCAGAGACCCTCACTCCACCCACACACTCAGCTTCTCCCTGTTTTCTTGCACCTTCTCTCATTTCTAAGAAACTCACACTCGGCTCAGTTCCTCCGTCTGCAATGTCTTTCATCTGAAATTAAAAACAAAGTTCATGCAGGCAATTTCTAGACTCACTGTGAATATGGAGAGGTGAGAAGTGAAAACTAACTTTGCACCAATTCTGACCCAAATTGCCTGGAGACCACCTCTTTTATTTTCTGCCCCGGTGAAAAGGCCATATGCACAGCTTTGGGGAAGAGAAGGGTCACCTTTCATCTCCTTCTCACAGGACTGCAGTCCTTGGGCTTTCACTTTAAAGTTTTAGCATCCTTGGGAAGTAAAATTTATAATACAGAGCAAGGTGGGAAACACAGCAAACAGCAAGTACCCCAAAAGTAGCACCAGGTGACTTTGGCAAGTCTCCTTTGTAGAGGCCACCTGCTTCTTCTACATCTGCAGAACTCAGTGTGGATCTCCCACAACTCTTACACCAGATCCTCTCTCATGACAGTCCCCAAGACTCCCCTGAGCTCCCTACTGCCATGGCACAGGAAATGGCCTCCAGCACTTTTTCCCCCCAAACACGTCTTCTAACTTGGATTTGCCAGTGGTGACCTGTGGTGTCAGAGCACAGCCAGCTCTCAAAATACAGAAGCTTTATATAAATAAAGATCAGTCTTCAGGTGTGAAAATGGCATAACCTTTCATATTCCCTTTCACGTGAGTAATTGCAAACACACAAGTGAGGTTGAGGCATTTCAAATGCAGGCAGAGAAAAAGACTGAGTGCAGAAGAATAAAAGGAGCCAGAATAAGGACAAGTGGTTATTGCACACAATAACCAAAGGAAAAACAACATTTTTCAGTCTTCTTCCATCGAATACCTTTGACAAGGAAAAAGCTAAAGTCAAAATCTTTCTCTTTTTTCCCAAACAAGTGTCACAGTCTCTTGGCATAATGAATTTTGCCCTGAAAATTTCACTGACCTCAGTTAAATTCACATTTTTAAAAGTTTTCCAGCATCATCAACCAAAAAAAACCCCACCAAAACCACCAAAACAAAACAAAAAAACCACAACAAACACTCGTGATGTTAAAAGTGCTGCAAGAGACTGATTTGGGGAATTTTCCTTGTTCGCTCTCAGGCCTGAGCATCCACTGGCAGATGGGGACCGTTTAGAGGTGGAACTGCCTCAGTTCTGCTCAGCAGGCACTGGCCATCACCAAAGGTCCCTGGATGCAAACAGGGAGGAAGTAGTTTCTCAGAGAACACAAAAAACCCTTCAACCACCTGCAAAACACGCAGCACGACACCAACATGACATTGCCAAAGGACACAGCCTCCTCAATTCAGTGTGGGTCACAAAGGGAAGCCAGAGAACTGGAAGAAAATAAGGGGAAAGACCAAGGGATGCAGATGGGAAATTAGTATTTTTTGCCTTTTAGACCAATGTTGGATTGAAATCGTGGCCCTAAGCTGCTGTTTACAACTAGACATGCCACTGGTGTGCTGTTTGTTTAGTGAATTCAGGTATTTGCAGCAGTTGCTCACACAGGTTCTCAGAGCAGGGTGGCCTCAGGGCAGCACCCAGGCAACTTTCCTCCAGGATGCACCACGGCAGGTACACTCAGCTGCCGGGACAGCCTTCCATGGGTGGAAATGATGCTCCAGAATTCACAGAATCAAAGAATCATGAAGGTTGGTAAAGCCCTCAAAGATCATTGAGTCCAGGCGTTAACCCAGCACCACCGTGTTCACCACTAAACCGTGTCCTCAAGTGCCACATCCACACGCCTTTTGAAAGCTTCCCGCGTAGTGACTCCACCACTTCCTTGGGCAGCCTGTTGCAATGTTTGACCACCCTTTCAGGGAAGAAATTTTTCCTAATATCCAATCTATCTAATCTATCCACTCCATGGCACAGCTTCATTTCCTCTCATCCTCTCACTTGTTACTTGGGAAAAGAGAATGATCCCCACCTCAGCACAACCTCCTTTCAGGTAAGTGTGGAGGCAAATAAGGTCTCCCCTGCGCCTTCTTTTGTCCAGGCTAAACATTCCCAGCTCCCTGATCTGCGCCTCGTCAAACTTGTTCTCCAGACGCTTCCCCAGCTCCATTGCCCTTCTCTGGACATGCTCCTCAATGTCCTCCTTGCAGTGAGAGGCCCAGACCTGGACACAGCACTCGAGGTGTGGCCTCACCAGTACCCAGCATAGAGGGACAATCACTGCCCTGGTTCTGCTGGCCAAGCTATTGCTCATACAAGCCAGGATGTCAGTGGCCTTCTTGAGCACCTGGGAACAAGTGAAACACCATTTCCCTTAGGTATATCCTGTATTTTCACTTGCAGGTAGGTTTTTCTTTGACTTTAAGCTGGGAGGTTCATTTTGATAAGCTACAATACCTTGTTTTAAATTGTGTTTATTACCACATTGACACATTACACTAATATTTATTTTTCAAATCATTCCATAAAACACTTTACTGATACAATTCAAATGGATATTAATTTAATGTTTGGTCTTATCAGGACCAATATTCACCCAGTTTCTTAAATATGTCCAAACCTGTTTAAAAAAGGAATTTTTTTTTCAAAGCTGAAGTGAGGTAGAAGCAAGTGCAATATATTTCACACATTGTAAGAGATTGAGACAACTCAATAGTTAGCATTTGAGTCCATCTTCTGTCACCAAACTCCGGAATGCTCTTTTCATTTCTCTGAACACAATATTCCTCCTACAAAACGATCCATAACCAGACATTTATCAGACTTCAAACCTTCCAGTAATGCTTACAATTTCCTGAAAAGTAAACATTTATTTTCAAGTGGCTGAGTCAGGCCACAGGTAATTTATTGGCAGAAATAAAAACACAAAGTGAAGCATTTTGAAAGCTAATGTATAACTCTGGATGATACCCATAGTGTCACAATGTGTTTTAGATACCAGCAATGATGACCATAATTGTCATCATTTGTTGTGTTTATGCTTCAATTACTGTGTTATGTCACAAACTCCCACGCAGTCAAAATCAGTATTTTAATTTTAGAAGCATCTCACAGCATACTGCAAAAAAAAATGTATGAAATATAAGCAGCATACTTTAGTCATCTAACATGTCTCTCCATCAACCTTATCTTTCTTATCTTTAAAGAAAACTATAATTGGATAATCTTTACTTAATGTAAACTTCTAAAAGCTGGAAGCCATTTCAAGATTACACAGATTAACTGTGGCTACCTGTGAGAACATGCTTCAACATTTCAATGAATTCAGGGTGGATAAAATCAAGTATCTCCAGTATTTACAAGACTATTTTGGCAAAGACATGACTGAAAATTTTTCACACGGCCTTCAAGAAAAAATGATAACTTTTCTCTTGTGTGCCTGTCTTTCTTATTACCCCATGAGCCACTCAGATGGCTGGAAGCAAATAGTGATTTTAATTTTCTTTGCAGAGAGAGTGTTTTCTGGCTCCTGGGCTAACTTTAGCACTGTCAGCTGCAGAAAGGAATATATTTTCAAAGTTTAGATTGTTTGATTTTGGTATCCTTTTTACATGTGCAGATATCCCTTGTTAGTAGACGCACAGCTGCCTACAGAGAAATCAGCCTGACAGTGATTATCCCCCTTCCACTGTGTAGTAAGATACAAACTATTACAAATATTTTCATATTTCTATGGTTTGAGGCATCAACAGCCACAGAGAAAATATGCCCTTTTCAACCAAGTTCCTACTTGTGTTCTCAATGGAAAGAGGAGCTAATGTATTCCTGGCAATGTGCAACCCTTTTGTCTTACCACGGCATATGATTAATACTATGCCTAAAATTTGGAGAAGGACACCAATTTGCTGTCACAAACAACTGACTTGTATGAATCAGAGCAGATACTGCAGCCACCTCCTTATTGTAGTTTCCAAAGTGCCCAGCTTTGGGCACTTTTCCTCCCAGAAAACAGGGTTTGCTCTCCAGCACTAGGCTACAGAGATTCCAAAGATCTGCACTGTTTGCATGCTGTCTCCTGTGAGCCCACCATGAGCAATTAAGAAGCAATTTCTGGGTAAACTACATTAAGCTTTTTGGCAATTATTGCTATTTTTCTGATTCATTTAAAGCCTTTTCTCCCTTCATTACAATAAGTTCAGAAACTGGTGATTAAGAGGATTAACTTGATTTTGTCCATTAATGCTAGTTCCCAGCTACAGTCCTAGTCACACTCCACATAGGGATGTCACTAAATAATTGAAAATACCTAAATATCATTTAGATTGGAGACTTGGAGCAAAACTCTTTCCCTCCTAACTAGTAAGCCCACAGATTACAGACACTATAGATACTGAATTAGAAAGTTTGTATAAATATATGACAAAACCCCGTCATATTTAGTTACAGAAGTAGATAGCAGTTTTCAATTGGTTTCACTGCAGTTTGTGGGTCTCCAGAGCGCACTGATTTCTGAATGGTCGACAAAACGTCACAGGAAAAATAAGCCTATTGTCAGTAGGTTGCAATTTAACTGTATAAGGGGCTGAAGCTCTGTTGGTAAAAAATGTGGATGTCTGCAAATGAAAAAGATTGAAAACCACTGACTGGAAAACACTGGCTATTCTGGCTGGCTTCTTTTTTTTTTTTTTAAGGAAGACTGGAGTTATGCTGTAAAAATGCCTTCAGAAGTATATATTTACCTTTCACCAGTACTGAAAACATATTTGAGTGGTATTTGCAAAGAAATTGTGATCTTTTTGATTTAATGATGATGCACAAATGGGAAATTGTGCTGTGTGAAATGGAGGCCGCAGATCCTGACCTCCAGCAAGGTGCTGGTTTGGAGAAATCAAGCCTTCAGAGACCATGGGTTTCCTGCCAAGACCACCTCGGGCACTTCCACCAGTGCAATGCACCCAAAGGAATTGTTTTTCTCTTTACACCCCCACAGCAGAGCCTTGAATCAGCCTCCACCATCAGAAAGCAACATTGGAGGCTGCTAAAATGGGGTGAAAACAAACCCACTTCATCAGCTGGGTATCCAGGATCCCTCCATTATCAGCAGAGAGAGACAGGCGCTATTAGAAGAAATGCAAGTTAAAAAAAGTCATATTTTGGAGGCATATAATTCTCAATGACCAAAAGGACAGTGCAGTTCCTAACTCAGGTGTTTCCTAACTTCACTTGAAGTTATATGGGTGTTTCAGCCTCAGTAGACATGGGCAACAAAGTGTTGCAGAGACAGGAGATGCTCAAAGAGGGTGGAGAATTTCTAGAGTCACACAGTTAATGCCAAATCTGGGGGTAAACCTTGGGTCTTCTCCATAAATAAAAACCTTTGACCTGTTGGTGAATCTTTTACAAGGTGCTCAAGATCAGCGGTACCTGACATCCAGTGTTTCCAAATGCTTATTAATGATTCATCTGATCCATTGACCTAAAGCAAAATTATCTGGGAAAACCATGAAAAATCTATGCAGACCTTGCAGGGCTGATTCTCAACAATATATCTGTACCCCAGCACTTTTCTGGTCGTGTTTTAAATCACTCAGGGTTTCCATTCAGAACAGATAGAGAAAATGTGTTTAAATACATGCAAAGAATATTGGGGCAAAATGCAGTAGAGGAGGGAGCCATCACCATGTTCCGGAAAAATGCAACATGATCAATTTCTTCATATAAAAGGATAATAAGGAAGAGAATTTCTGTCTCAGAAAGAACTCTCAGTATTCAGAATACACTTCTCTCCTAAGAAACCTACAGGATGTTTGTCCAGGTTAGGAAGAAAGTGCCCTCATTTATTAAAAATGTTCATTTGCCCATCGCCCCCAGTGCCACCAAGACCACTGCCTAGCCTTGCCCACCACAGCATCCCACAGTTGCTGGCAAGGCTGTTTGCACATTGCAAACTGTGCTATAACTCGAGCAATCAACTCCCTTCCTAGGAAAGAGGCTGCTGGAGCATCACAGTGTTCCTGGAATGTTTGGAAATACTTGTCAAAACACAACTCCAGTTTCATTGTTAGTTCTATTAACAGTCAAACATTTCCCTTGTTGATTAAAGGCATTGGCTCCATGCAATGTCTTAGAGTCAATGACTACCTGCCTCTTATCCAATTTCTTATGTAACTGCTGCTTTTCACACCACGAGCGTTTTTCTCCTAATGGTGAATGAAATTATTTATGCCACAATTACTACACAGAGGCCTTTTGGGGCTGATGGAGGCCAAACCTCCCTGACCACAGGTTGCATTCTTCATCATGTTTGATCTGCACATCCAGCACGCTCCACGAGGGGAATCACATTTCTGCAAAAGCACAAGATCTCTGAGGTAGTTATCACTTTACTGTGACAGAGTTGGACGTGGTCCCACAAGCCAAGCTGCAGACCAGGAGTTGGTATTTGGGAAGGCAGTTCACCTTCCTGGGCTTTGGAATGAGCTAGCGTACCACAGGGATAATAATGTTTAACTATCCCCTACAGAATTACTTCTGTTTGTAAAGACTGTCGGTTGCTTTTACACTGCAGAGCTGTTGGGCATGAACATCGAATCTGGAATACATATGTCTGTTGCTTTTTATTTCAAAGGCCAGTAAAAGCTATAGAGTCACCCAATTCTGTAATACGTACTGTATATTTAATATGCCAATATGCGTCTGATCCACCCACCCTGTCTCTGCAGCAGAATATACCCAGAACGGAGCTTCTACAGTGGTCTTTGGAAAAATAAAACTACCATGGGAATTGCAAGACAGCTCGGGCTCTACATGTGGCAGGACTGGTGTCAGACACAGCACTGTGTCAGCACTGGCTTGGGGGAGCATAAGCCTGTATTAAAGCAGAATTGAGAATGACTGAATTGTCCCTGTATTCGAGCTTCCCCTAAAGTAAGACAATGTTCTGCTGAGAAAGAGCTAAAAGTCATAGTAATAATGCCCTAATATTGACTAAAATTCTGCCGCCCCTAACAGATGAAAGACCTCAGCTCATATTTATTTTAGGATGTGGTTGTTTATTCTGAAAGTTCCCATGCCACTCACTACCTATCCCTTTCCCTACCTTAGAGCAGGGCAGGGCAGGGGAAAAGACCTTGGAGGAAGGAGAGTAAGGATGTGACTACCAGTCAATATAGGAGGGCCAGGACCTGGGGAAGAGCCCAATGAGTGACATCTCTGAAGGGCTGCAGATGAGGGAGGTTTCTGTAACCCCCTGCTGCAGGTGAGCAGCCAAGGTGGACGGGCAGCAGCCGAGAGCTGGTGCCCTTTGGTGGTCTCTGGTCACACCCAGGAGAGAGGACTTCAAAACAGCCATTGGACTTTCCGAAGCTCATCTTGGCAGTGTGTGATTTCTCCTCACAGGCACCAGTCTACACAGGCTGGGGGGGGCAGTGGGATTAAAAACAGATTGTGGCTTTGTTTCAAACACCCCTCAAAGTAAGGTGTCCTGCTACACCCACGAGTGCAACCCTGCTGCACCCACATTTGCCTGAAATGTCCTGTGTGGCCATGCCATGAACAGGTCTGGCAGACAGAAGTGATCTCTGTCTTCTCCTTTCCAGGCTCCAGAGCACTGTCTTGGTTTACTCCAAGGACAGGGAACATCCAGGGTCAATGACACCTCGGAGAGCCCTGGTACAGTGCCCAGGCTGTGCATGCAGCTGCTGTACTGAGTCAGCATCATTTCAAGGTCTGATTTTAAATCCTTTGCTTCTCACACCCTCCACAGGCTTGCTCCAGTGTTTTGTTTTGTTTTTTTTCTCTTCACTTTCTCCAATCACCTGCTTTGCTCTCCAGGCTGCCAAATAATTTTACCTCTAGCAGCACCTCCCCACATGCAGGTCTTGCAGAAGAGACTCAGAGTGTCTCTCCAGTTCACTCATTTCTTTTTATTTCTCTTCAAATAAACACCTCACCTCTTGCAGAGCTCTCTGTTCCTGTTCAGTGGGAAACAAATCCCACAGGACAGGGTTGTGTTGGAACCAGCTCGCAGAGGGTGCAGGCACAGAGAGAGCCTTCACAGGGTGCTTAACCGCTTGGAGTGTTTACCCTGACAATCATTTGGATCCTTAATCTTAGCAACAACGACTTTTCAGCTTGAAATTCAATAAACCAGCCCAGAATTACAGTCCTTTGGGCTGGCTAGCTAATAAAAAGCGGTTTAGTCATTCCAATGCACCTTATTGATATAAATGGGTAGTGACATGAGCTCTGGAAAACGTACCCCAGTGTTGGCATCCAGTGATGCTATTTAACCCTTGCATGCTAAGGATGGACAGCTCGGGCTTCTACTCACGCACACTGACACTGATCTCTGAACCACTATTTTAATTCAGTCTCATGTGAGCTTATAACAGTCAGCTGGGCTGAAAGAACAGTATTGTGGGGCCAAAACACACTCTGGCTCACAAGTTGGCTAACAAGTCCTGGTTTCGATAAGAAATATTTGGCAATATTTATTGTGTGTACGATTCAGCAACTCACCTGACTGTGTCTCTGATCAAGCTTGCCAGCATATTAAAATTTAAGTTTCACCTACCTCGTTGCTTTGCTCCTACTAAGTATTGATTCAGGAATTGCTTTCTGCTGGAAAAGGA
Source organism: Pipra filicauda (assembly GCF_003945595.2). Taxonomy (NCBI): domain Eukaryota; kingdom Metazoa; phylum Chordata; class Aves; order Passeriformes; family Pipridae; genus Pipra; species Pipra filicauda. The sequence goes on from NW_024104427.1 coordinate 399,501, forward strand.
AGCAACTCCTGAGAGTACTGGATGTAAAGGGGGCACCAGTCCCCCGTGTCATTTGTGCAAGGTCCTTGTTGAGGCCAGCACTGCTGCATTAGCTCAGGGAGGTGCCTGAGCCCTGCTGCCTGCCATGCTACACCTGACAGCTCAGATGTGCAGGGGAGAGCCTTCACAGTGCACTGGAGGGATTGTAGGGGAAAGGGAAGTGGCTCATGGCATCACAGTCTCATCGCATATTTTCTACCAGCAGTGTCACCAAAAGTGACTCAATGGGATTGCTAAAACTTCTCTCTCCCTTCATGCCTCTGCAGAGCCTCTGTCCCAAGGGCTTTGGGACAAGCATCTGACAGCCTGTCCTGTCCCCATCTTCTGAACAGAGAGGCAGAAGGGACTGCTAAAAGCATTCATACTTGGAGCCAATTCTGCTGGCAGCAGCCTTCATTTAACTTATTTTGAGACTATCAGAAGGTTGTACTTCCATAGAGAGAGATTAGCAGTCTCCCTCTCAGGCAGGGCTTTGGAGGTGTGTGAAGGGAGAGAGGGGTTTTAGACATGCCAATGCCCCCAGGGCCTGCAAGGCTCCCCAAAAACCTTCCCAGGACAGTCACTCTCAGTGGCCAAGCCCCCAGTGGGGTCCAGGCTGATGGAGGGGCGTGACAGTGACAAGCCTGGACACTGAGAGCACTGCTGACCATGCTGTATTTCAACCACTTGCTCAGAAAAGGGCAGGCACTCACCATCCCTGAGCTGCTGAAAGGGAGTTGATTTCCATCGCTGACAGCTTAGGATATTAAGGGGATAAACAAATATAAAGTTCTAGGAAAGGAATGTTTATAAAGGGTAAAAGGAGAACAAACATGTTGGCAGAGAGAGTATCCCTGCAAGAAGGGGGGTGCATGCTTCTACCTCGAGGGGAAAGAAAAACTTTAGGGGTAATATACGGCTTATGGCATAACAGTGCTAAAATAAATGCAATTGTGTTGTGCAGGCTTTACTAGTCTATGTACATGGATTGATTTGGTTTTTTTTATAGTAAGAAAGTGCCTGAGACACAGTCCAGAGCTGCAGTTTTTGCTGCACAGCACTACATCCCAGGCTCTGTTACAGTGGCCACCACAGTGACAAAGCAGCATCAGAAAATCTGCGCTCTAGTCGGGTCTGTGTTCCCCAGTCCCACATGAGTGTGCTGCACCAGAGGTTAATAAATGGGAAACCTAAAAATATCCCACTCTAGGGAAAACTGCAAACCTTGAAGTCTTTCATACAGGACTATCTCAATACCCCTTTGATTTCCTGTTGCAAAGGGCTTCCAAATGTTATAAGCTTTTAGTTTTCCTCCAAATGAAAACCAGTTCAAAGCCATTAAAGGGCTGAGCTGACTTGATCCGAGGTGTAGACCTTTATATGTCCCAGCAACCTTAAAACTCCCCAGGTTCAGATCAGCCATTTCCATCCTGTTAATCCAGGAGCATCATGAAAATGTTTGCCTTCACCTGACACAGAGGAACAATCACACTGTGGCGCTTCTAAAATGCAGCCACAGTGTGAGAAACCACACTGAATCCTCACCAATGTTTTTATTTCAGGTGCAGGCTTAGGAAAGCTCCTGATCCTCCTTTGCTGCTCTCCGCTTGGAAAATGGGAGTCGTCATAGTAATAATATTAATAACACTTAGTAACAGTAGTAACAGTATCATTACAACAATCTCTACCCTGGTGACTTTACTTGAGCACAAAATTTGGCCCTGCTTCTGCAATTTCGCCTTCAAAATAACGACGCCAACAACTCCTCATGCAGTGTTATAATTATGCTGCTGTTGTTTTAATTTTTAGTGATTTTCTGGCACCACCAGCACAGCAGTTATGAGAGCAAACAACGTGCAGCTTGACGTGCTGCCAAGCCTTCTCTGTGACGGTGAAATAACCACATTTTATTTATATGTCTGATTTTCCCCCCATTGTTTTCATTTAAACCAACGGTGTCACTGGCGAGGGTCTCCGCTGACATGTAGGATTTCCTCGCTACAGCCCCGTCTCAATGCTTCCCCACACAATGCAGCAGTATTGAGATGTCAGAGTCTCTGTGCCTGATAAAGGTGTCAAGACAGATCCCGGTTGCAGCGACAACAGTGCGAACTCCGAGCCCTCCACAGTGGCCACGAGCAATCCCCACTGTTTGCCCTCGCTGAAAGCCAAACCTCCACACTGCCCGGCTTTTCCTCTGACCCAAACGAACCCTCAGCTTGACCCTTACGCAGGTTGGGTTTTTTGGGCCCCTTATAGCAGAGCATTTTCAGCTCTGATAATATTTGCGTCTATTTTCGGCGAATGAGCTGCTATGTCAAGTGGGATTAAAGCAGAGCTGTGACTTCTCTGTATGAGGCAGCTCAGCTCGCTGTCAGCGGTAACTGATGCATGTCACTTCAGCAACTCGGCCGTGTCGGGGGTCCCTGAGATGACCACCATATCCCAAACCATTACTATGATAGTGACTAGATCGTTGTAATCGTAATTGTAAATGTAACTAGATACATTTAATCAGACTTTATTAACAAAGAGCACGTCCAGTTGGCAGCAGCAAACACGCAGAGTCGCGTGGAGGCTGTGATTACTCTCGTCAGTGGTGATGAGTGTGGGTGGGTGAAATCAGGGTGCTCGAAGAGGATGGCTTCACTTCGGGGTACAGTGTGGCAGCCCGGCAGGGGGAATGGGTGCCTGGGCCATTTGCTGCGCAAGTCCCAGGCTGACCCGAAGTGCCGCACGCACAGAGCTGCCCCCGACCCACGGATGCCGTTTCAGCCCCTCTTTCCAGAAAATGCGCTGTTCCGGAGGCAGGATAAGGGGACACGCTGTTGCGTGTCGCGGCGCACGGTGCCGCTCAGGACCCATCAGGGGAGCGCTGAGCCAACTTCAACCTCACGCCTCTGGGAAGCGGGTGCCCGCTCCACCCCGGGGGCTCGGTGGGAGCGGCCTCGAGCAGTGGCACCCCCCCGTCCCCCCCGCGCAGCCCCGGGGCCGGGCGCGGAGCGGGGCGGGCGCGGCCCCCCGCGGCGGCGGCGGCGGCGGGGCGGGGCGGGGCGGCGGGGACGGGGCGGGCGGCCCGGCCCGGCGGGCGGGGACATCGCGGCCGCCCCGCTCCGCGCCCGCTCCGCGCCGAGCAGACGCAGGAGCGCCGCGGCGGCGGGCGGGCGGCGGCGGCGGCTCCCGCGGGCGCTCCGTCCCTCCCTCGCTCGATGCGCGGTGCGCGGCCGGCCGCGGGGCTTGCGCAGGTAGGGCGCCCCGCCGCCGTTCGGCACCGGGCTTGGCGCGGCCCCCTTCACTTTTTTACTGCCCCCACCACTCTTTTTTTTTTTTTTTTCCGCTTTTTTACTATCATTTTTTTTTTCTTGTTCCCCCCTCCGCGTGGGCACCGGCGGGCGGGGGGGGGGTTCCCTCGTCCTCCTTCCCCGCGCTGAGCACCTCTCTCCCTCTCCCGGCAGCGCGGCGGCGGAGCGGAGCGGTGAGCGGCGGCAGCGATGCGGCGGCCGGGGGATGTCTGAGGCGGGCGGTGCGGCGGCGGCCGCGCTGCCCCGGCGCCGCTCCGGAGGCATGCGGGCGGCCTGGGGCTCCGTCTGGTGCCTGTGCCTGGCGGCGGCCGTCGGCGGGATACCGGCGGCAAGGCGGGGCGGCGGCAAGGCGGCGACGAGGAGCGGCGGGCAGCCGGCAGGTAAGGCTTACGCGGCCGCGCACACGTGCTCCGGGGGCACGGCTCCGGCGGGATGTGCGAGGGCTCTACGAGTCCTCTTCCCTGAGCGAGCGGAGGGGGGCGGATGGATGGAGACCACTGGAGCCGGCTGTGGAGCGGGAGTTAGGAACGCGGGGCGGTGGCAGCGGGACGGTGTGGTTCCAACCTTGCCGTGGCTCCGGGGAGCCGCGGAGGCTCCCAGGAGGGACAAACTGCTTTTAAGAGGATCCCTTGACTGCCAGGAGCCCTCTCTCAGTGTTACACCCCGTGTGTAACAGCGGTTGGGAAGGGAAGATGCCTCCGTGCGTGTGTAGCGGCGCATCTTCGGCGCGTGTCGGAAATGCTCTGACTGCTCTGTGTTCGGGTGGGAAAAGTAAGGAAAGTTCACTTATATATAGGTTTTGGGATCAAAAGTGGAGTTGCGACAGCTCCGGGTAGGCACACGCTGGGTCGCAGCTGAACAAGCGGCTGTGCTGAGAAGGGAGCTGCATTTCGGGGAAGCCGGTGATGATCTCCCCCCGAGTGGCAGCGCCGCAGTTGCAAGTGAAAAAAAGTTAACACGTCGGACAAAAGCTGTTTTTTGAGTTTTTTTCCTGTTTCTTTTTTTTTTCTTTCGAAATAATATACAGCGGGTTTGAAACATCGTGCCTCTCTGATCCGCCTCAGCTGCTACCTGAGTCCCTGTTTATTTTTCAAAGCTCTTTAATGGAAGGGAGCCCCCTCGCAACCCCCTGTCCTCGGGCTTGCATGGACCCGGCAGAAAGTTTCCATTGTTCAGGAAAGGGTTTGAAGCCTGTTTGCCAAAAAAGTGACAGGGGAATAAATGGACTTCGTGAAGGCTGGGGGGTGGGGGCATTACTTTCATACCCCTTTTGGTTAAAGCTATAAATCACACCGGGGGTTGGTTTTGTTTTCAAGAAAGTCCTAATAAAACACCAGATTCTTAGTGTAACTCGTTTGGCTCATTTTTCACAGCCAAAAGAATTGATTTATGGGGCAGCATCGCAGGGACGTGGTCAGAGCAGATGAGGTCGGTGTGCGGGAGGCAGCGGGCAGCCTGTGCTGGGTGGGAGTGACAGAAGCGAAGTGTCCCCAGTTCTCTCTGGTTTAGCCTGAAGTATGTATTGGTGCTGTCACTTCAGGCACATGGGGGCAAGGAGCAACCTCGGTGGCTGCCTCGGTGGTCCCTGGGCTTCCACCCACACCTTCAGCTTGTAGCTGGGGTTGATGACGTGTTGAAGCGGTGCTAAACCCTTCCCGTGCTCTAAGACACTTTTGCAAGTTAAAGCTTTGGGATGCTGTTGGAATCGCGGGAAGTGGCGTACTCAGAGGTCACACAGAGGGAAACATCCCTCCAGCGATGACTGTGAGCTGAGCGGTGGGTTGGGATCTCCAGGGCCTCCAGTGGAAATCCTCGGGACAGGCACTCTTACCACTAGGACAGCTTTCTCCAAAGCAAAGGTGTCACTGCCAACCCCCACTGTGCTCCCTGGGAATGGGATTTGTCCCTGAACCTGGGCGGTCAACTCCAACACCTAGCAAAGTCTCCAAGAGTTGCCCCATCACTATGAGCTGTCGAAAGCTCCCATGGCTGGGGACTGCAAGGGCAGAGAGGACTTTGCAGTACCAGTCTCTCCCACCACCATCCATGTGCGTGGGGAAGCATGAAACCGGTGCTGCTTGCCCAGCTCTGTGCCAAAGCCAGTGGCTCTGTGACCATGAGGGCACCCACTGCCTGTCCGACCTGGGGGGAAAAGGTTGTGCAAAAGAAACTGTAAAGAATATAAACCTTCAGAGCCAAGTAAAACACATTTTACTTTTTCAGTCTTTTTGAATTGAATGGTAAAAAGCAAATTCTTTCTCCTAGTCAAATGGGCCATGGGGTATTGGCTCATTACTGAGGGTTGTTGTTCGCTGGGCTTTGCATTTACAGTCTAAGGCCTTATTTTCCATAAAGGGGCTTGGAAGGATTTTTCCCCAGTGATCTAATTCTCCACACGGGGCTGTGAAGGCTATAACAGCTACTGCTTTGTGCCTATACTCAGCTACATAAAACACACATTGAAGGGAGGCATTCTCGAGGTATGTGTATGTTTGCTAATATGAATACTGGCTATTAGCAGAGGTGGAGGGGGTGCAGGTTTTAACATCTCCGCAGGGAGGTGTTCGGCTGTTGGCAGGAAGGAGGCAGATGGCGGGGCTGTTGCTGAATAGAAGCTAAACTAAAAACACCAGGGGCCTCATCTGGGCTGAGTTTCTCTTCTCTCCCGTTCTTGGGGCTGCTGCAGGAAGAACAATGTCAAATTTCCTCCTCCTTCTTTTTTTTTTCTTTTTTTTTTTTATGAATGAAAGTAGAGAGGCGAGGCAGGATTGAATGTGTATGTCATTCAGCGGCTATGACAGAGATGATTGGGGAGGTCAGTGAACTCCTTTGCAGCCTTGAGCATGCGGTCACTCTATTCAGCAGCCACAGAATAGACATCAATATAAAAAAGCCCGTCCAATTTGCATTAGTATTCAGATAAAGATATTACTTCGTACGATTTGTGAATGTCAAGTAACACTGGCTGTTTTCTTAGAGAGCAGACCAACTGAAACAGCAGCATTTCACTTTTAAAAACTTCTGATAACCAGCCTGTCTCCTGTAGCCGGTTTGTGTGTGTGTGTCTGTGTGGGGTATATGCGAAAAAGGCAATTTCTGGGCTTTTTAGGATTTGTGTTGCACTAGTTAGCTGCTGAAGCTGTCTGCATGCATTGAAAGAGTTGTATAGAGAGCTGCTAATGTTTGATCAGGTTTGTGGAGGAAGGGGAGGGGAGAGTCAATCTGTCAGGAGCGAGAACCGAAGTTTCCTTGTTCAGCACCGGAGTGGAATTGTCACCCAGAGTTAATACTGCACAGGCAGTTTTCTAGTCCAGAAGAACAGAAGAAGGGCCATTTTGGGATTTTGCTTAAATTGAATGGGACGGCATGTACCAATTCCTGAGACTTTTTTGCTTGGAAAGAACTGGTCATTCGTTGGTTGAGGTGTTTTTTGTGCAGCTGATGGCAACCTGGTTCTTGTGGCCTTTCAGCCTGTGCCCAGCAAGGGGTCCAAGGTGTAGGGTACTGTGATCTGTGTCGCTCTGCTTTGCGTATTTGAGCGTTTCAAAGTTCATCCTGAAATTATAAGGGTATTGAAGTGAGTGCCAAATGGCACTGGCTGTTCCTGGAGCTGGCCTTGGGGTTTATGCGTTCAAACCCTCTACAAAGAGTCTCTCATATGTTGATGGTGCTGCTTACTTTGTGCCCTAGACCAGAAATATTTTAGGTTCAGTGGGGCAGCGGTAAGAGATAGTTTTGAGATTAAAAGCTGATCCATTTGTTCTCATGAGCAGCAGGCTAAAAAAGCTAATGAAGTCTTCAATGTCGAGAGTAGAAATATTTTACTAAGCAATAAAATAAGAGGACACAAGTAAAGATGATGAAATATGGCTTCTTTTTTAAAAAAATCTATTTCTTACCTAGCAAATAGTGAACTAGAAAGTCTGTTCCAGTGCAGAGATGGACTCAGTGTATTCAATACTAGCAGTATAACATCGGGTCTTCTATGCATGTTGACAGGGGTCACTCCAATTAAATCTGAGGATTTTTTTCTTTTAATTAAGACTTTATTAGCAACTGCTGAGTAGGGAATGTGATAAAAGTAAATCTGAAAATTGTGTAGCAAAGTGTTGATCTGCTAATTAAATCATGTAATTAAAGTAAGCTACTCTGAGTGGCATGTTAACTTGTATGACTCCCTCCAAAAGATCTTCAGTGCTGTTTGGGAAAGCGTACCTCTCCTGAAACCTGACTGAGAGTGGGTTTTGAAGTTAGGTGAAAACTAAAGAAGTTTTGATTGTGGCATTCCCACTGTTTCTGGACCATTTCCATCCAGTGGAACCCAGTCTGTTGCCTGGATAAAGCGAACTTTGATATCCAACTACATGCTTAGAAAGCTGTCCTCCCTGAACACTTGCTGTGTCCATCTGCTATTCACTTAAGAGACCCTAAAATATAGGGAATCAGCCTGGTTTCTGAGCAGTCAATAAAATTTCTGTTTACAAAAGCATCGGACCAATGTGTTTCTGACAGTGATCTATCAGCTGGCATGAAGAGCTGTGACTGAAGGCATTTACTGAACCTTAGTTTTAGCTAAGGTTAGGGCATGGCCTGCTGGTGGGTTTTTTCTGGCTGGTCATTGAAGTGCATAGGATTCAGTGAAGGAGCCTGAGCATGAGCTGCAAGGCTTCATGGAGAATTGGCTGTGTTATCATCACAGTTTAGCTTTTGCAATTTTTACTATATATAAGGTAGACCCAGCGCGAGTATAACAAATTTGGATATTTCTATTGAAAATACGGTTGACATTCCCTTCCCAGTTTGACAAGTTTTTCGCTGAACCAGATAGATAAACAATGAAACTGACTTTACTTTTATTCTGTTTCCCTGTTTGAATATATTTTTCTTTTTTCATGTGTTGTGGGACTTTGTCTGGCTCTGCATACCCATTTCTTCTCTTTTTTCTGACCCTTAAAAAATCCCCCGAACTTGAATTTGTCCGCTGACTCAGCATCCTCCAAGCCATTCAAAGGAGTGGTTTGAAGTAGCTGCTTCAGTGTTTGCCATTTCATCTCTTTTAATAGTGGTTAGAAATAAACTTCATTCTCCGTATACCAGGCTTTTTGCCAGAGAGGATGGCGGCTGCTAAAATTCACCTTTTTTTTGCAGCAAATGGGACAGTGGTTCAGCACAGCTGTTCGTGGTATGTGACAGTGGGCAGCCTGGGCTATTAGAGGAGTAAATCTGAAAGCACCTCTAAGCAAACACTGGGCTACAACCATGTCAGAAGATGCCTACAATGCCAAAAACACCTGAAAATACCTTGTTACACCCAGATTTTTTTTTCCTCGGCCTCCTACATAGCTTATCAGTTTAGCATTTGCCCTTCTTTTGGCTGTTTATCTGGTGATCTTGTAAAAAAAATACACTTTTTCTCTGAAGTAGAGTTGACTCCTCCAGTGTCCCCTTTCTCATATGCTGACAGCTCAGGTTGCCAAGTGCCATAGATATGACTTAAAGCCCTGTATGTGTGAAGAAGGGCTTTTATTCCTGTGGTGAATACAGTGTTCCTGATGTGCTTACCCCTAAAGTATCTGTTCCGTGGCTTGAATGACCAGGAAGTTTCTGTGGTATCAAAAGCAAACAAGAATTGTGAGATATGGGCTGAGTAAAACCTTTAGTAAACTTAATAGTTAAAATGTGAAAGGTAATCAGACGTAAACCAGCACTATTATTCTGATAGGCTATCAGGGGTTGTTGTGCTCAGGTGGATAGGAACTAGGCAGGAGGTAGTTAAATCAATTTTTTTTTTTTTGCTATGACACTCAGGTTTCACAATGTAGCAGTGCTATTTTTGAAGAATAGCAGCACAGTCAAGTAAGAAAACATTTCTCCAGCAACTGCTTCAGTTTCAGACGTATTCATCTAAAAAAGGGGTGGTATTTGTTGCAGAAGGGGAGATAGGTCTGGTGTGCTGGCCTTGCTTTTCTCAAATCCGGAGAGCAGGGGAAGATAATGAGTTGGTTAAATAAAAAGGTTCTATTAAAACTTGGAAGCAGATTTCTTTATCACGCAGAACTGTATGCAAAACAATTGCCATGTGCTTACATGTTTAGCATCAGTGAGATTTTGGGGTTGTGCCATTTTTGCAGGTTGCGAGGGGTTAAAAGAATTAATGACTCAAGTGAGAAGGGTTCCAAGTTTTCTGTGAGGAAAGGACGAAGCCTCGGATCGCTCTCTGGGAGCAGGCTCAGCTCTGCAGGGTGCCCTGTGTGCCGAAGGCTCTTCCCTGGGAACACCACAGCCCCAGGACCCCAACACTGTTGTTTGCATCCAGGGCTAGTACTCTGAGCTACTGAAGTATCTGCAAATGTCACGGTGACACATGGCAGCATGTCAGTTTGGGGTTTTTTCCCCTCTTTTCGCTGAAGAAGCCAAGCCATCACTATGTTCCTTGAGTATAAGGCTTCTAGGGAACAGACAATGATAGTGCACCATGGCATGTCAGAAATTTTCAAGGGTGCATTCCCAACTGCTGCTTCTTGATAACTGATGAAAGTGTTCATCAGCTTATCTTCATCTTGTGCTTTTGCCCTGGAAAGTGGAGTGTTTTGTAGTAGTGTCTTGATTGCACTGAACTATCTTGTGCTGTTTGCAAGGAAACTCACTAAATTAGTTCAGCTGATGTAGTTAAATCAGTAAAGCCTTGGAGACAGATTACTGCTAGTTTATAGGAATTGGACTAGTACTCAGAAGTAATGGATTTGAAGCATTTTGGACTTGACGTGGGGGTGAGTTGGGTGGAGGGGAGTCAGCAAAATAGCTGGGGCCAAACCTTGTGGTGGTTATGTGGTGCGTAGGTGAGTTCCTGCTGATGCCAAGAGAGAGGAGTGATGTAAAGTAACAGGCAAGAAGTGCAGACCTTGACTGTTGGAGAGCTCCAAGGAGGGTGCCAAGGACAGGAGCATCTCTGGGGCTCCTCTCACAAAAGGCAGATGACACCTGGCCTCTGTGAAGACAGGGTGCAGGCATGGTCCTTGTAGCAGGACCCATGTCCCTGGAGCCTTCTGGTCCTCTTGTGTTGCTGGTGGTGGCTCTGCAGAGAGGACTTACTGGGGGGTTTCATTGTGGAGTGTGGCAGAGGAGGTCGTGTGAACCCCGGAAGGTGTTTCTGTTCCATGGGGTACCACAGGGTAACTGGCATCACCCTGAACTGACAGCTCGTCCCCTCTTGCTCACTCCCCCTGGGGAAGGTAAAATACACATCTATGAAGGCTTTTCTTTTGAGTAAAAGGGAGCTACGGGAGATGTCCGTGGATCCAAATGATGAGGCCAGCCTTTCTCAACCTTACGCTTTCCCTGTCAAAAAACTGAAAAGCTCCCAAGAACTGGATTTTTAATTTTATTTTGATGCTTGACAGAGCTTGTAAAGATCCTTCATAGCGAATTTGGCTCCCGGTTCTGAGGGTCATTGCTTTCTTTAGGGGTTTCGCCATTCTCTGCTGCTTGTAGTCCTGTAAAAATAATAATGAGGTCCTGATCTTGCGCCTATTGAATCCTAGGCAAAAAAAGCCCCCATTGATTTCCAAGAGAGCAGGCTGAAGCCCTTCACAGATCGTGGTGGGAGCAGCTATTTAGCATAAGCAGGGATTGTTTGGAAAGTTTTCTAATGACCCAAACATTTTAACAAGCAGAGGAAACTCTGGCGAGTAAAAGGGCTCCCGGTTTGGGGGTGGGGATCGCTGGAGCTGGCTTTCCGTGACCTCCCATTCCTCTCTAACTGGCTGTAACACAGACCTTCACTTCCCATCTTGCTTTTTGTAACTGCAGCTTTGATGCGAGCCAGCGACGACCTAAACGCGAGCACCAGAGGCGGCGGTGGCGGCCACCACCCGGGTCCCCCTGACTCTGTCGCGGGTCCGCGTGGAGTCGATCCGCAGTCCCGCCGCCGTCCCCTCATGCCCCATCCTCTCTGCCATTGTATCAGTGTCGGCCGGCCTTAGCCCCAGCGCTAATAATAGCTGCGAGCCGCACAATGCGCCGGGGAAAGTGTTAATAGTCCCCCGAGGGGGTCTGCGGGCGAGCCGGGGCTGGGGGACGAGCGCTGAGCCCCGGGACTCTGCACCAAACAGGAGCCAGCAGAGGACCTTTCCTGGCACTTCGTGGGCAGACAGAGTTCCGGGGAAAGTTTTCCCATACATAGGGTTTGGTTTTTGGAGTTTTTTTTTCTTTTATATCCCTACTTTCATGTGCAAGACTCAAGTGCAAGCAATTCCCTCCCACCAAAATACTTCAGCAGCTTGCTTGGGAACTGTAGGGCCTGAACCAACTGGTGATTTCATTTTTGTTTAAATTTTTTTTTTAACTTCTCTCTGTAGATTCCCCCAGGCAAGCATTTTGTTTCTAGCCAGTAGCAGGATCTGTGTGAGATGAGCCGAGATGTGCCTTGGGAGGTGGGGGTATCTCAGCTAAAAGTGAAGAGGAAAAACCAGTTGCAGTGGGAAGATTAGGGAGTTCTGAGTGTGCCCTGACAACTAGCATGTGCAAGTGAAGATAAATCCTCCATGAGCCTGTCTTTAATTAAAAGAATGATTGGAATTAGGCATAGTACCATCTCTCCTGATCTGTATCATGAGTATCTGTACGAATAAAGCATTTTTGAGGAGGGAGAAAAGAAAAACACCAGATTTTAATCTTCCTTTGGTAGCCGATATGTCTGCCTTTTGAAAGGACATTATTCTCCCTGTCTTGGAGTACCCAGGCTTGTTGACAGTAAACAACTGTCACTTGGCAGTTTATGAAAGAAGAATGTTTAAGAAAACATGTCCAGTTTAAATAGTTATGTTAATAAGCTGGGGATTCATGCAGAAGTGAGGGGGTCTGGTAAATGGAGGTACATAAATTAGAACCATAGAATCATGGTTTGGGCTGGAAGGGACCTTTAAAATCACCTAGTTCCAGCCTCTAGTATTTACTGTGTAAGAGATGAGCTAAATGCAGTTGGGGGAAAAAAAAATAAAAAATGCTTTAGCTTTTTACAGCCGGTGTGTTATGCATGATTTCACAGCTTTCTGTGAAAGCATTATTTTTTTTTTTCCAAAGAAAATTCAGAAAGCCTCTTTATTCCAGCATATGGTGGGTTGGGCCCTGAGAGGCCCCTGAGTGGGACGAGCCACAGGGCTGGGAACCCAGTGCTCCCACTGACCGGCCGGAATGCTGCTCCGTGCTCCACAGGCAGCACTTAGACCATGCAGCCACCCTGACGTGTCCTTAGCCTTTGCCTCGCAGGGGTGATTGCAAGAGGAGACAGCAAGAAGGCTCTGTCTCCTGATTTGTGAATTGATTAATTACAGAAAGGAAGGGGGGGGGGGCAAAACAAGTAAGAAGCAGCAGATGGTGTCCTCTCTGCATCCCTGCCCAAAGTTGCTACAAATCCATCACCCACCTTCTTTTGAGTTACGTTCACCACACTGGTGGATGTAGTGAGTGATGAGTGAGCACAAAGCATTTGTTCTATCTCAGCCCAAAGCCATCAGTGTCAAAACATAATGAGTGAGGGCCCTGTGTCAGGCACTTGAAATCTGTAATTAAGCATAAAAAATACATTTCAGGCTTTCCGGGCTCCTGGTTCCCTCGGCTTGGGAAGAAGGGTGTAAGTGGCTACTCGGGGTTGTGGCATTAGCCTTGAAGATACTGGGTAAAACCACCCTTCTGCATCCCCAGCTGCCATCCTAGCTGGGATACAGTAAAAATACTGTAAATACTGTGGAGTTTTAAGTACATGCAGGGTAGACAATGTGTTACAGATACTTTATTTCAGATTTGGGTATCAGAGTTGGGGCATCTTGGCAGCGGCACCATCTCTTGCCCTTGTTCCAGATAGAGCAGAGAGCTGCAGGAGCAAATGGGAACCCTCAGAGTATTGACTAAAGCGTCATACTCAATTTTCTTTTGCTCAGTGGTTCAATTAGTATTGCCATTATTTGAACTAGGAGGCAAAGGAAACACAAACATGAAGCCTCCTACCACAGAAATGCTCTGTGATCTGCCCATTTAAAAAGGAAAATAATGCCTGGAAAGTGTTATTGAGATGTACTGGGCCTTCAACTTGTGAATTTTCAGTGAAGGAATGAGATTTCTGCCTCATTTTTATGTGTAGGCATGCTGGCATCTTGGGATTTGAGAACACAGTGGGTTTCTCCATCGTGGAAGTCTTTGTGAATGGATGGGAAGCACAGAGGTGGCAGAGGGGAGCAGCAGGGCTTCTCCTTTGCCCTGTCTCCCTCAGTGCAGTATCCACCACTCTCAGTAGTGGGTCACTACCTGAGAAACTGGACTGCCCTGCCCACCTGACCCTGGATCTGGTGACCCCTCGCAGTGCAAATCCTGCCTGTAAGGAACCATCAGAATGCTCTGAACAAGGTCATCTTGTGGGTGGAATGTGTTAGTTCTGGCAAAAAAAGGCCCTGAAACCTCCTCAGGTGCTTTCAAAATACATGTAAATGTTTGAAGTAGAGGTTTTTTCCCCTCTGCTCCCTCTTCCCAGCGCATAGCAAATAAAACACAGACAAGCAGCGCAGTCTTTGCAGGAATAACTTCACCCAGTGCTTGAGCCTGGCTGTTTTAGGGATGAGAAGGAGCAGTTGGAGGAGCAACATGTGGTGTCTCAGGCAGGCAGGAAGAAGAGATGACCCTGAATTAGCCACCCACCCTTGGAAAGGGAGTGGAGGGACCAGAATACTGTGGGCAGCTCTTGCTCAATTTATGGGTTATATGTCAAGGGAGGCTATCCAACTTTGTCTTCACTAGTGGTACTAGTGGTTCATCCCACCCAAGGGAGCATGGCAGGAGCTTAGCTTTGGTTCCCACCTTTAAGACAGATCCAGTCCTTTGGTGGCTGCTGGGCTCAGTTTCTATAATCTGTATTTTCCATTTACCAGAGAGAAGACCCTGTTTACTTCCTCTCTTGGCTTGCCTGCTGCAGCAGCCATCCTTTCTGTCACAACTGCATCATCTCACCTGGACACTTAGATTCATGGAGAGAAGGAGATTTTAGAAATGTTTCTGGTGGGGAAAGGAAGGGAAAAGCTGGGAAAATCAGACTTTGGAGGATGGGGGAAGTATCCCAAAGTGCCTGTGGAAGGTCTCTGGTTCATGCAGGTAGGGCCAGCCTTGTCTTTTTGCAGGATGCTGGAAATGGCCCACTGCTGAGGATCTGCATTTCCTTACAGCAGCATTAAAATACCTTTGCATAGAGGTGTCTAACCTGCTTCTGGCGTTACTGGATCCTAACCTAGTGCAGTTTGTAGAAGATGATTATTCGAGGGCATTAAAACTGCTTGAAGGCAGTGGGAACTGAGACACGCATGACTTCCTTGAACTCTCTCTTAATTTGTAATGTGGAGTCCGAACCCTGGTGTAATAGATATGGTTGCAGGAGACCATTAAAAGGTCCGTTCTGGTGAACCTGATGCCCTTCTGTTGCTGCTGGAAATGATAAAGCTCTGCATTCGGGTTGGATGGTATGCGATGCTCTGTGTGTATGCGCGTATGCATGGAAGCCGGTAAGTCCTGCTAATTTAGGGATTGTTTTCCAAGTCTGTTTTCTATAACTCTGTAGACTTAATACAAATAAAGAACTGACTAAGTTTCCTGTGAGAAGCGCAGAACAAACGCTAAGGGTGGGATTTGAATGCAGAAAGGTGAAAACACAAATGTATACACAAACAGCAAGTCAAACAAGCTGAAAAAATATTGTAAGGTTGATTTAACAGAGCAGTGAACTCAGAGCTGTCTAATCCCTTTAGCAGCCTTCTTTAAAGAGGAGAAATAAAAGAATTTTTTACATTACTTTTTTTTTTGCCATCTCTCTCGACTCTTTCTAATAATGCTGAAGGATAAGACTTGAGTTTAGCACAAGGACAAAGTGTTGCAGCTCTAGTTAGATGTATTTTATAAGTAACAAAATTGTTTGTCATTCAAAACTTCAGATTAAAGTGGATCAGACTTCCCGAAAGGAGATTACTGTTAAAATTTCTTCAGCTTGGGTACCTGGCACCTAAATCTCGCTTGAGACTCTGAAATAACAAGCTTGGTTTTAAAAGATGCTGAGCCAGGTCAGGCTCTGCATTTAAATTGCTTAAGCACTCTCAAAATCTGGCTATTCATTTTGATGCCTAGATATGGATTTCTGGCCTTAATCATCGACCTTTACATTTCAAATGTTTGACCTTTATTTTCTTTTACTAAGTATGCAGACTGAGTGGCCCCCAAATTATTATTATTTTTCCCTTTTACACAGCTGAAAACGACCAGCAGAGAAGACTTGAAAGTTCCGCATCTTGTTACTGAGAAATAGGGATCTTTGAAAAATAGCATTTTATGTAACTCATGGGAAACTTGCAAAAAGGGGAATATTTACTTATTTTCATTCACATGAACATGATCCATCATATATCTAAACTCCACAATCAGTTGGGAAGAAAAACACCCAAACTACCCTAAACCTTTGCCCTCTCTTAATCCATGTACAAGAGGAGGTGGTTTTTTTTTTAAAATGTGCTCCCCCCCAACCCTAACCCTAAACCCCCCTCCCCCTGAAATAAAGGCAATTGATAGGCTCATAAACAAATACCAAACATTAAGTCCTAATCTCCATATAGGGGAGCCTGACCCTTTTTATGGAGAGAGAGGGTAGAGGGAGGAAACGGGGCCAGGAGTTTGAGGTTTAATGCTTATTAAAGTTTTAGTGGGTGGGAAAATGCAATCAATAAATTTTGTTTAATGCTTCGAAACTGGTGTTAGTTTTCACTAGCTACACTGGAGAGTAGTTTTCATTTTGAAACTAGGACACTCGTAGTTGGAATGACAATTAATGTGGAGTGAATATGGTCCCAGTTGGAAGGCGATTTTTTGAATAGCGTGAAAACTCCCCCCACCTCCCCGCCTTGGCTCCGGAGTGGGGTAGCTTCCGTTTTTAATTAGCAAACCAGGCAAAATTTAGCTCATTGTGTCTTTCTGCTCCTTTGGCCCACTGGATAGCTTGGATTTCTCCATCTTGCTGTCTTGAGGCTGTTCTTTTTATTTTTTTCTTCAGTTTTGGTGCGGGAAGCAAGGAGGGGGGGGGGCTTCAGGATACTTAGGATTAAAGTCATTGTTTGGGGGTATTTGCAGCCAGCTGCCTGCATTAAATGAAGATTAGAGGAGTGCACATTAAAAGTGCAAGGGAAATGCAGAGGACCTGGGATTTGGGAGCTGCATAGCTGTGAACCGAAGGGGAAAGGTTGGGGCTTTATGGCAAATTTTTTCTGGTGCCATGTGATCTTAAAGCCCACTTCAGAAAAGCATCACAAGTACCAGAGAAGCATCACAAGTAGCTGCCAGGGCAAAGCCAGCCTGGGAAATGTAAAGGAAACAGGAGCATTTGCATCTCTTAAAAAGTTACTCTGAGGTAAACCTAAACTTCTGGGCCTGGTGAACTTACGTATTGCTTAAAAATTCATCTGCAAGAGTACTTAAGAGGTGGTGAAGGTTTGATAGAATTCACTAAGCCCACTCTGGAGGTCAAAATTCCAATAATTAATTTTTGAAGGATTTTTAGGAAGCAAATGAGACAGTAGAGGAAGATCCCAGGAAAAATAACTTAAAAGAATTATTCAGCAAAGTGTGCTTATTCTTTTAAGTACTTACAAGAAGGTTTAAAAGTATTTTCAAAGATAAAGTGGCTTTCCTTTCCTTATACTTTGTTGAGCACTCATTTTTGTAAGCTGCCATCCTTGTTGCAAACTTTGCTAAGTGCTTGGTGCACTTCACCTACAAAACCCCTCCAGGTGACCTGGTCCAGTGAAGCAGGAGGGATGGTGCGGTGCACTAATGCTGAAGATCTCAGGGCCTCCACAGTTTAGCAAGACCAAGTTCTGCTCTGATGGAGTCTGGGGACAAGCTTTACCCAGTCCGTTGGGATGCTGGGAAACCTCATTCTGTGCCTCAGTTTCCACTGCTGCCACCACTGGCTTTGAAAGGGCTTGTGGTAGTTGCTTTCTTGCTGCAAAGCTGAGGTTTTTTTGGACTTCCTCAGGCATGTGGAGCAGGAATGTAAAACATCAGCCGTTTTGTGGTGGGATCTGTCTGTCAACATCAAGCCTGGATGCCCCTGCTGTGCTGTGCAAAAGCTGAGGCCAAGTTGGCCACCGTTCTTCAGAAGCAACAAAAGGAAGACACCAAAAGGATGACAACACAGTCTCTTGTGCTCCACCAAGGATCAGCCCCAGCGGGTGTCCCGTCACTCTGCCTTGAGCAGGGAGCGGTCTGGGTTGACCATGTTTGGCCACCGGGGTTGGGTGAGGTGGGCTGTGTGACATGCAGGCAAATAGCTGCAAAGATGTGCTCACCTGTGCCAGGCTGGGACTGGTGTCATCCGCACCGTGAGCGTGGGCTGCTGAGAACTGACACAGCTCGTTGCTGCCCTCCTTGAGGAAAGCACAAAGACTTCGGCACCTGGGAGAGCAGGGCATGCAATGGGCATCCCTGAGCAGGAGCTCTCATAACCTGGGGACCTCAGCATCCCCATGCTACCTGCTGTCTGCTGCTCCCTGTCTTTAGGGACCACTGATGAAGTGGAGGACATTTCACGTCAGTTCTTTTGTTTCTGTTAAAAAAATTATGTGCAGAACTCTGAGCTAGCTAGATACGAATGAGTGGTGGTTGCTTCCCTGTTTTATGTTTTGAGTTGGGAACCAAGGAAAGTGAGTGTACAGTCTGGCCAGATTTTAAGGAAAATTCCCCGTCACTGTCTGTTCCTTTAAGGCAGCAAAGCCCCAGCTGAAGGCTGTCCTTGGGACCATCTCTGGGCTCTCAGCAGTAACCAAAGTTTTTTGCCTCTTGAGAGGGTTTACATTCTTGTTTTTTTAGGTGTAGCCAGGAGACCTCTTTGATTTGTTCTCTGGCGGGTTTTTTTGTCCTGCTCAGGACTTTCTAAGTGTCAGAGAGAAATCCCTCTGGCCAAAGTGTTTTTGTAACTGTTTTAGCTTTGTGACGATTTATTTCTTCTAACTCTCAGCATCTGAATTGGGTGATCTGAGAAAACAGTCCATTAAAAGGAGGATACTGTAGAGTCCTGATGAATCCTGTTTTCTACTTGGCCGATGGAACAGAAAGCTAATTGCCAGTAGTAAATCCATTCAAAGAAGGGCTGGAGGGAGAGAGAAAAGCTAATATTCCTCCTTGAATGCCATTTAATCTCTGAAACCTTTCATGCAGATGTAAATTAGGATTTGCACAACAGAGTCAACAGTTGCTCTGTAGATAAGGCAGATTTGCAACATCTGCTTTTTCCATTCTGGAAGCTCTTCCAAAGTCTCTGTCGGGGATAGCCAAGCTAAACACTAGAGATTTTTTTTTTTATTCCTTTCCATAATCTCTTGTTTATAAAGAAAGCTGCATATGACAGAACTAAACCTGGTTATTGTTCTGCTAATTCTCTAGGAAAAAGGTTTGCTTTTCTCCTAAAACAGATTTAAGAAAACCCCCACAGGGTTGTAATACAGAGCAGCACACTTACTTGTTAATATCTGTGGAAGAAAAGCTGTCCAGTAACAACTGCATAGGCCACTGCAGTGGTAATACAGTATAGACAGTCTACTTTGCATTGTTGTTATTAGGAAAGCTGTTATAAGCTCTTCTAGGAGAACTGCCTCCCTCTAAGCAATTACGTGCAATAGGTGAGAGATAAAATGGCACCTTTGAGTGACCTGGTCTAGTGGAAGGTGTCCCTGCCCATAACGGGAGGGTTGGAACTAGATGATTTTTAGAGGTCCCTTCCAACCCAAATCATTCCGTGGTTCCATGGTTCTGTGAAATAATGGAGGCAAACCCTTTTTCAGATATGATTTCCTAGACACATTTTTCTGTCAGTTTAGGCTTTTACAGATACAGCCAGATGTTTTATTTTTGCAATATTTTATTTCTGGGTGTGAACCCCACTGAGCAGGGGAGATAACCCAGCAGAACACCATTTTGGGAGATGATACTGCTTCAGCAAAGCATCCTGTGCTGCTGTGATTGCCAGAGCCCTTCTTCCCAGAACAGCTGCAGCCTGACACTGGGAAGTCTGCTGTGAGAGGGGTCTTCACCTCAGAAGGGGAGAAAAGGGGGGGAAGAGAGAAGACAGGATGTGTATTTTATAAAATACTTACAATTTTATATACAAAATATAATTTAAAACATATAATATACACAACATATATACTATTATGTATGTATTTTATATATTATATTTTTCTGTGAGGTGCCCTTTGGGATGGCAGAGCCATAGCCAGGCGGGGATGCTCCACCACTGGCACCATCATGGTTGTTGTAGGAAGGAGGGGAAGCTGTACCTTGCATAAAGTGCTGCCAAAAGTACATATATAAAAAGTACCCTGTCAGCTCCCTGTAGTGCAGTGAGGGTATGCAGCGACTTCAGGTGAGCTCTCTTGTCTTCGAGGCGGCTCCCTCGATCTTATCTGCCCTGAGAAGGCAGGTTCTTGGGTAAACAGGTGATCCCACAATCTTATCATGCCCACCTCTCCCAGGGGCTGCAGTGGTGCAGGGCCTGGGGCTGGTTTGGTGTTTTTTAATATTCCCCCCCGGGGCTCATCTGCCTCTGTGGCACAGTTTCCCATTCATGGCATGGTTCTTGTGGGGAGGTGGCACTGGGGCCACTTGTCGCCCTTCCTGGCTGCTTTTTAAATTTAAACTGGTACTAAATGAACAATGTTTGGCAAGAAAGGTGTTTTATTTCCCTTCTGGAGTTTGCTCTTCCCAATGCAGAAGTCCCGAGGTGAGGTGGGGAAGCAACTCCATCCCAGGAACAGACACACAGGTATTGTGAAAAAAGCACTTGAATATTATTCACTGGGTGAATAATTCTGTGGGCCTCAGTTAACACAGGTAGGACACTTATGTAGAATAAACCAGGGCTAAATATGTAGGACACGGTGCTGGTCTGAACCTGGATATAGTCTACATGTTCTTTGCCATCATGACCGTGTTCATCCCACTGATGCTGGAGATTTCCGTACCCCTCCAGCAATTATTCACCAGCTCAGTGGCTGAATTCCCATGATCCCCCTGGGAACAGGGTAACAAGCTCAACAGGAGAATGCTCTGGCATGGCTGTTGCTCTGTGATCCTATAATGTATCCTGTCACGGTGGATTTGGTGCAATAAAATACATAGAACAAGAAACGTTTTCAAATTAACCTGAAGAGAGAAATGCGTGGAGCACTGCTGTCTCTCTGCTTGTTAACATGCCAAATACAGCTTGTCCAGCTTGAAAAGGGAAAAATATGATCCGCTTAGAAATGAGCCTTAGTCCATTCCAGCACCGGGCTGTGAAGCAATCCTGAAAAGCCTCTCGGGGATTGCCAGGGTTCAGGGTAGTGTGAGGAATCTCTTACTGGTGGTACTGAAAGTCATGTGCCTCAAGCCCGCAGTGGAGGGAGTCCCAGTGGGATTTTAGTTGTGTGGTGAATGTTCCACTGCTGCAGGATGAAGGAAAAGGATGATGATGGGGGGATGCATGCACCCCACCAGAGCACTTTGGTGTTTTGAAAAGCTGGATTGCGGGAAGCTGTTGTGGGGGAAAAAACACAGGTGAAGGGAAATAAATGGATGGAATGTCCTGGAGCCAGGACCCAGCACCCTGTGAGGTGACATTGGATCCCTCACCACACTCACCCTCCCACAGGCACTGTGGGCCTTTGCTGCCCGGGAGCAGTCCCCAGCAGCAGTACTGCAGCAGCACCTGGAAACAGTCCCTGACACTGAGGAGGGCACCAGCCAGGCCCTAGGTTGGCTTGGAGTTTTTTGGGGCCATAAGCAGCCCAGTAATAGCCCACCACCCTCCACATCCTCGTCTTTTCGTGCCTGAAAAATAAATAACTTGAGAGCTGCATGCGTTAAAACAAAAATAAAACGTTTCCAGGCTCAGCCAGAAACAAGTATTGATGTCTAAGAGGAGCAGACAGCTGATGGAAATACTGACACACTTAAGCACTTGGAGCTGCGAACCGCACAGAAAGTGAATTATCACTGGGATGAGCCAAGCAGCTACAGAGATGAAGTATCTTATCCTTATAAGTGAATACATACAAAAACATTTTAGCATTGCTGGGCCAGCTGCTCCTCATTGTGGAAGGTGTTTCCCGGCTGGTTCCTGCCTTTTTGCTCTTCTGAACAGCTTAAAAATCGCCTCTTTTTCTGTAGTGTGTTTGCTACTGGCAGCAGTGACGCTGCTGCAAAAGCTGATCTCCATCAGGTGCGTTTCTTGGTGATTCTCAACTCATTACTGCCTTGACTAAATGAATAAATGGTCAAATTTTAGTCATATCTTCGAAGCCCACAACCCAGACTGCCACCTTCTCTCAAAGAACCCGTTAAAGCTGCAAACATGTTAATCCCTGCTCTGCTGGCAAGTGGCAGAGTGGGCTCCTGTAACCCCTACATGAGTTAACTCCCTGGTAATTTATACCCTTCCACCTCCATTACCCAGTTTTATTGCTAAGCCTTATGACATCATATGGTCTGGAATATCCCTTAGGTCAATTGGGGCCAGCTCTCCTGGCTGTGTCCCCTCCCAGTTCCTTGTGGCTGGATACTTGGCTTCAGAGGGGGCAACTTCATGGCTCCTTCATGTCTTGGTGTCTCTTGTTGTAAAGGTGTTGGAAACATGAGGCACTTGCCAGCTGGAAGGCAGGAAGGAGGTGCTGGTCTCTGGGCACCCTGTGAGAGATGTGAGCTCTGGTTCCCTGCTCTAAACTCCAGCTGTTTTCAGCATGGAAATGAGACTGTCTGCCCTTTTGGGTTTATCTCTTATTTGAAAACTATATAAGGAATGACAGTAACATTTTGTTCTTCAAGGTCACAGTTGGACAAAGTGCTTTTAAGCACTTGAGTGCACATTTAAATACTTTGTGGAGGTCTCCAATTTAGGTCCTGTTTACTTTTTAAGGTATAGACACATAAACTGAAATTTGAAAGACAGTTTAGAGAAGTGAGATTAAGACCATTCTCCTTTTAATTCACCACTACATATTCCCAGATATTATTTCTGGTCAGTAGGAATAAAGTCACAAGAACCAAACTGTGCATCACAATATCTGCTGGACACTAAATGAGACGATTTGAGGGTAGAGATGCCAAAATAAACTTGTCAGAAACAAGAGATGACGCTTCATTCCGCAGAAGAAGCTTGAGAACCCAGTTCCTCTGCTGAGTCTAAAGTGACCTTCCTCTTAACTTCAGCGTTCTCTATATACATTTTATAAAAATAGTTTGTTGCTAGAGTTATTTGCTTTTAAATGGCTAAGCAGTACAGTTTGGCTTGTGCTTAGTCTGGGCTTGTTCCTGTTCGGTAGGTTTATAATACAAAAGCCAAAATATACAAGTCTTGATCATTTGGCAAACATCTTTGGTAAAACTGTGTGTTCAGTGTAGAGGGGTTGTGCAGCTGTGTGGGGCTTGTTTTCCAGTAGATTAAAGTAGCAAGAGGTTCCATCAGAGTCAACAAAGTTAGATCAGTACCCAGTTCTGCAAGTGTAAAGCTCTACACAGGGCTTTTTAATTTGAAGCCAAAATTAGTAACAGTGAAAAAATCTGTATAGTCTAGAGGAAGGAAGAAAAAAACTTGAACAGTTAAGCCAGAATATTTCTCAACCATATTTTCCCCAAGGATATAGCCAAGTTGGGAAGAGACCATGGGTGAACGCTCAATGTTCCAATGAGTGCTGGTCTGATAGGAAGGAGATGCTGGATGAAGCTGAGTTTTCTTTTTTGATTTACTAAAAGCATATGCTTTCAGGGAAAATCTTGTATTAAAAGGAAAAAAAACCCAAAACCAACACTCCAAACCTTTGACTGTATGAATACCTCAAAATTCTGACCAAACCCTGAAATATTTGAGTTGGAATTGCTGCCGAGGTATCAGAGGAAAGGTTCTTTGTAACCCCAACGAGTGTGGGCTTTGCCTCCTGCGAGATGGTACCTCCCATGAAATACCACATTTTCAGGCTCCCAGAATTCCTTATTTCTACCCTGCAAGGCTATTGACTGAAACATTTTTATATTTTTAATCTTTACATTTACACGAGAATAAAAACGTGCATGACAAGAAAAGCAATACATTTTTTTCTTATAGCCAACTCTTTCACTTCAAGGCAAAAGAGCAGCTTGAAGCCAATAATACATCCTCAGGTATTCATAGCTGCTGTAATTGCATTGATTTCACAGCAGAGTTATAGCCTATGAATATGTCTTTGGCTCTGCACTTCTCCGTTGCACAGAGTTACTTTAACAGGGAGCTAGTGCTGGTTTCATTTATTCTACCTATTCCGACCTGCATCTTCTGTCCAGCCTTCTACATGTTTTCTTCAACCCACAGACGTTGCCTTTGGGTCACCCAGAGTCAGCTGAGAAATTTGGTTTCTCCCCAGTCCTGTTCCTTGTGTCCTGTCCTTGCTGGGTCTCGTAGGGTTTGTGGATGGATTCACGGGAAGAAACAAATGGAGATCCAGAGAGTGAACTGTGAACTTGTCAGCACACACTTATTTCTGCCAGATCACCCCCCCCTCGCAGCACTGCGTGTTGTGTGACCCCTGTGCAGAGGTCTGTGCTGTTTGTTGTGATGCATCTGGTGGGGTGCCCATGTTTTGGTCACTACAGGGGCAAATCTATCCTTGTAGATCAGGCAGAGACCTGACTGTAGTGTCACAGTTGCCACTTTGACATTGCTACCTGCCCCGGGGCAGGCAAGGCTTACCTCTGGCAAGGAGAAGGTCTGGGCCCGTGGAAGCATCAGTAGGGCAAATATAAGATATGTTTGCTTTTAAAATGCTTTTTCTGTCTCTTTGTACTTGCTTTTATTAATTCATTTCCATTTCTTTCTCCCTTTGCAGAATACTTGAGGAGCGAGACCGCCTTTCTGGAAGAGTTGGTGTTTGGAAATGGAGATACCATTGAACTTTCCTGTAACACCCAAGGCTCTTCTGTGTCTGTTTTCTGGTTTAAAGATGGTATTGGGATTTCACCTACCAACAGAACTCATATTGGACAAAAACTGTTGAAGATAATCAATGTGTCATATGATGACTCAGGGCTGTACAGTTGCAAGCCAAGGCATTCCAACGAAGTCCTGGGAAACTTTACAGTCAGAGTTACAGGTATGTGCAGAAATACAGCTGTCTCCGCGATTTTTTAATTTTTTATTCGTTTATTTATTTTATTTTTACCCTTTCACGTGTTCAGCACAGATGGTGATTTGTGGTGTTTGTCTGTAGGTCTCTACCTCTCTGGTAACTCCTGACAGTGATTAGACTGACAAAACAAACCAATTGAAGAATGCTTGTGTGTCCATACCAAATGTTAAAGCTTGATGTTAATACTGAGAGAGACTTAGAAACGGGGCTAGTCAGATTAAACCCCAAATCCCCCCTAACACTCAAATAGGTGCAATGTGCCCCAACGATATACCTTTGAAGTGAGTGAATGAACTGTGGCTCAGGGAGGTTAAATGACATTTTCCAGTTTATGTGACAAATCAGTGGCAGAATTCTATGTAAAAACTCAGAGTTCTGAAAACTGTTTCTCTTGTAGCTGATAAAATTCTGCCCTCCATCTCTGTTATCACAAGTTGCTAGTTGTTTCAGAAGTAGCTTATTTGTAAAGTGTGTGTACCTCAAAGAAGTGCTTCATCAAAGTTACTTGTTGGGATTCATATATAGCAAACGAGTGCTGTGTTAGCAAAGCACATGCTGTCATTTGTTTGGCCACATTTTTTGTCATCAGGACAATAGGGCAAAACAGCTACAAGCTGCCCAAGCTTGCATCACTAAACAGAGAGTGCCAGAAAAATCTGTTGTTTCCAGATAGCTAAGGTCATCTCCATGATTTCAGGCCGATGCATTGGTAGATGGATACTCAGCATCTGTATACTCTGCATCTACGAGCAGATAGAAAACCTTCTGATGACACAGATTTAAAACCCTGAGTTTTTGGAAGAATTAGTCCCTTGTGAATCTAAGGTTTTGAAAACTTTCCTATGCCCTTGTGCTGCTGGAGCTTTTTCAAGCATCCTTGAATAGTAGGTCTTTCCTCCAGAAGTTGAGTTCCCTCAGAAGGTAATGGTCTCTGTCTGAAAACCAAACACAGAGATGTTTGTGATTGTGAATCGCATCCACTCCATAAAGAGCTTTCTCGTGCCAGCAATAGGATTTTGTGTAAGTGAATCAAACCATGGTGAGAATAAAAGCTTGTTTCAGCAAGCCTTTACCAACATCTGCTTTTCATTGAATGTTACTGGAGATTGCTGTGAATGCTTCAAGGTCATATCAATTAAATGGTTAAAGAAGTATTTGGCCCTTGAAAAGCTTTCTTTAACTAGGTACGATTATTGGAACTATCCAAGGAACTGCAGGTTGTTAGAAATGTTGCTCTCTCTGTTTTTTTCTAAGTGACATTAAAATGCTTTTGAGTTCAAGGGGCAGCAGGGAGGCAGGAGAGGGCAGCTGGTTACACACTCAAATGAAACAGCTGCCAGCCCCAAAAGTTCGTAAAGTGAGAAATTGTTTTTAATAGTGGAAGGACTGATAATCCTCTGCTTTTAAAAAGTTTAAGCCCCTGTATTTTTCCTCTTCGCTAATAATAGCTAATAACAGCTTAAGAACTAGAGAGTAACCTGAACCTGCTTTCTGACAGCATTATGAGTCTTTGATTCTATTAGCCCACTGTCATTACCACCAAAGTGCTGGTAATGTGGGAGCCTCTGTTTTAGCTGTCAGCAGCACTCATTTTAAACTTTGAAACTCTGCTTTCTGTGGCAATAGTGGCGCCTCTCGTATGCTCAGATATTTCTTCATAATTAGTATTGATTGCTCAGCGTGGCACTGCAGAGTTGAGATTGTTATCGGAGATCAGTGGTTTGTGTTCCCAATTCTTAAAGGTAACGCTGGCAATTAGCTTAGGTGTCTGGTCAGGTGTTTATGTGGATGCCTGATGTTTGGGGCTGGAGTTGTTCTCTATGTTAAAGTGGTTTAAATCTGTACTAACAAACTGGAATTGCTCTAATCTGTTTTCTTAAGTGAGTGAAACTAGGTTAGGTGAGTTTGGAATAGCCAATCTACACGTAAGTTCCATTTTCAGAGGTGCTTCCAGATTCCAGGGGCATATGAGGATTTTCAACACAGAGCCATGAGATCTGAGTCTGCAACAAATTGACTGTTCTGCATTTTGCACAGTGAGATGCTTGATGCTGGAAGTAGAACAAGGAGATGCTGGAGCTGGCATTTCAGGGCTGATAACCAGGTTGATTAATCTCTTTAAATTTTCTCGTCTCTTTAAAATGCCTCTCTTGACAGACAAGGGCTTGAGTGTTTTGCTAGTTTACAAAAGTAAACGTACTGTCCCCTTAAAACCTGAGCACTTGGAGAGGATCACAAGTAGAGGCTGCATGCCCAAACTGATCTCCAGCCCTGTTGGCAGAAGCTCTATTTCTGCAACCATTTCATGCACAGAACAGCCTTTGGATTTAGTGACCAAGCAGCATCCCTGTGATTAGCACGGACTGCAGGCTGGTACCAGCCAACAGAGCTTTCAAAATACCCACAAGGCTAAACATTACAAAACAGGTGACTAAACAAATTAAGCCCCTTTCCATTCATAATTAAGGCCTTTTTGAGAATATAACTAGCAGTTCTTGCTGATACCAATACTTGACAATTTCTGCAAAAGATTGCTATTTAAGTAAATCATAAACAGTTTATAATTTTTAGTCACCTTTTGAAAAAGGTGATGTTACAGTAACCTGAATAGGACAGTAGCTATGAACATGGGATATTTGGTCTTAAAATTTGAGCTGCACCTCTTATCTTAAACACAAGCAAAGGCAAAGACTTCTCTCAACCTTGCGAAAATGTTTTTGAGTTAGTTTAAAAATTGTTTCTACTCCCTGGTCCTGATGCATTCATTGGAAAGCAGAAGTGAACTTTAATCACATGTTAATATATGGGTAACCAAATCTGAGAGTGCAGAGCTGAGAACGTGCTGGTTTCTCTGTCAATGCTGGTGGGGATTTGGCTCAGTGTCTGCCTTCGCCAGGACTTGAGTAAACCTGCTGGATCAGCCGAAACACCTAAACATCCACTTCACTTTCAGCAAGCCCCATGGCATTTCCCTAGTTCTGCTGCCAGCAGGACCTCAACTGTGGATTTGCAGTTAAGATACGTGCTTGAAGTCGTCTTTGAGACTCTGCCAAAGAGAAGGTGGAAAGCACAATGCGCCCCTGCAGTCTAAGGCAGGGAGATGGCTCCTGTGTTACTTGATTCTATGGATGGTGAATATAGGTCTGAAAGGTCCTTCCAGATTCTGCAGAGAATACGTATTTGTTGTTGCCTTTCCTTCCTTTTTTCCCCTCCTCTTCCCTCACCTCCCCCCCCCCCTTTTTTTTTTGCCTTTGCATTTTCACCTCCACCGAACTGGTCGGAGAACAGCAGAAAACTCAAGTGCATCTCAAAATAAAGGATGTTCTGCCTGGCTTGATCTAAAGTACTGCTTTGCATTTCTGGACACGTGTTGAACACTCAGAAAGTTTTCTGTTTTCTAGTGTTTAAGGCCAAGTTCTTTTGCCACTGTCTCAGAATATAAAGGCTGCTGGGTTGATAGCATTTTGCCTTTATTTAAAAGAGAAATTCCTGGAGATTATAGAAAGTCAGTGATGTTAAATCTTCAAGACTGAGTACAGTACTGAACTGTACTAAATAGTGTAGACTAAATCAAACACTAAGCTGCTATTTGATAATGGGATTTACATTTACAGTAGTCATTTGGTGAAGGGAAGAGGGACTGAAACTTTATTGTGGACAGCTTGGAGAAGGTGAGATATTAGACCACATTAAAAGAAATAGTTCAGGATGTTTTGGAAAGATACAGATGGAAGATTCCCACCTGTTAACCTGTATTCAGTTACAGCCTCAAGGTGCCTCTGTGGGAGGAATACAACCCAAGGGAACTGGGTCACAGAGTAGCCATCAGAATGTCAATGGAGAAGTTCAAAAGCTTTGGTCTTAGTGGTTGAACAAGGAGTTAATGAAAGGAGACATGGCAGGAGTATATTGAGTTAAAAGAAAAATGCAGGGAAAGTGAATTAGAAATGCTGACCTGTAGCTCTGAGACATGGCTCAAATAAAAAGTCTTCAGAGTGAATGCTAGAGGGGGGAAAAAAAAGCAGTCAGACAGCTTGTTCTGCGAAAAGAAACTTTCCATTTTGGAATATCTTTTGTATTTATTAGGAGAAGAGCATGTCACACAGGAAGAAGTATTTGGCATGGGACCCCAGTTTCTGGTTGCAGAGCACTGGCAAACTCATGACACCTCTCTACCAGTTCAGAAAGCTCCTGGCTAGTTGTCCCTGGCCCAGCAGCATCAGAGGGATAGGCTGGTGGAGCTGCAGGGAAGGGCGACCCATCAGTTGATTGTCCTCCCTTGCTGGAACCCACCATGACACCAACAGCCTCATCCAGCATGATGTCCCCACATACCATCCTCTTTCTGCTTCACTTCTTTTTCTGTGTTCTCCCAGATTCTCCTTCGTCAGGTGATGATGAAGATGACGACGATGAGTCAGAAGATACAGGTAATTTGTTTTTCTGGGGTACAGAGGCCTTTTCTTTCAAGGGGATGTGGCTCCCAAGCGGTGCAGTTCATCTGGATGTTCTTGTGGTTGGACAGCAGCTCGTTCTTTGTGTTGAAGTCAGTGACCTTAGGGTGGTACCATGATGATGTTTATCTAAAAATTTAGAAATAGCTGCCAGAGTGGTATAGCTGCTGTGGAATCCTACAGCAGCAGTTGTGTATTTTGGAGACTCAATGCTGCAAATCTGAATTGATGAGTAGTTATAAATCCTCCTTGCATGCAAATCCAGACAAACCCATTTGCCATATTTATTGTTTTTTTACTACACTGACATTACACGAGTGTCGTACCATTTCAAACCTTGGACTGCTTTACTTTCAACTGTTCCGATTCTGGTCCTTACCAGCATCTTGGCTGGAATCAGAGCATAAAATTTACACTAGCCAAGGGCCAAATTTACTGATGCCATAAGTGAGAGCAACCCCTTTGGATTTACTGGCTTTTTCTTTTTTCTCATGTGGAGAAGGGAGTCCCAGGACAGAGCCTCTCAGTGCTTTTACTCTGAATCTCTTTCAATCCTAGTGCTGGTTTCTTTAAGTGCAATAGCATTAATCAGGATCATTACGTGCTTCAGAGGCATTAGCGTTGCATTTTATTCTGCTCTTTATATTTCTGCAAAGTGAGCTGCCTGGGTGTATGTGTTTTTAATAAATAAATGTCTTGTATTTGAACTCCTAATCAGCTACGTACACTGGCAGAAGTTCAACACGACTGGAAAATCTCTCCTGCCCATAGTGTTGGACATGCAGGACTCTTTCAAACGTAATAAGTTCATAGCGCTGTCATACAGTATGTGGGCAGTAATGGTAAGTTACAGTGCCAGGAGACCCATCAGCAGCAGTTAGTGGTTTTCTGATAGCTTCTAATTAAGGACCGGACCCTGGGAGGTGACAAGCACCTTTGCAGAGCTGCTCAGGGCTCCTGGTGCCTGCTGAAACATGGTACAGGCAGAGGGAAGGTCTGGTTTGGTCAGGATTTGTTCCAGCTTCTGATGAGCACAACTAATCGTTCAGTACATTTTTTTTATGTGGTTTGTAGAGAACTCGATCTCTTAGCAACAGGTATCACAAAACATCAGCTGGTTTATGGTACAGAAAGACGTTTTTCTTCACTGAAAAGGAAAACACGCGTTTCTCCGCATGTATTTATAGCCTGTTTTCTGGGTCTTCTTGACTTCGGGCTGTCTCTTTTTTTAGACCTGATGGCTGGCTTTCCTGAAGGGTCTCTCCTGAAGGGTAAAAAGTGGGACTCTCTTCTGCTTTAAAAATGGTTGGTTAGCTTAACGTGTCTGTGTGGTGAAACCTCATGGCATTTTGTGACGTGGATGTGCTTTATGTTGCTTTCTTTGACATCAGATCCTCCATCTGACCTTCGCAGATCTCTTGAATCTGGGGAGCCATGCTGTTAACCCTGGTACCACCACTGTTGGGATATCCCGCCAGGAATAGGGGCTGTAGGACCATCCCAGGCAGGCAGACACAATGTAGCCAGTGCCATGTCCTCTGGAGAGCCCAAAGGCCTGGGTCCTCCATCTCCTGTGGCAAAATGTGCCCTACTAATGGGGCATATGAGCCCCTGCATGGCCATCAGACATAGCCGGTCAGTAGTTAGAGGAGGAAAGGCAACAAATACACTTTCATGCAAAAGAAAAATACCATAGAAACATAGGATGGGCAGGGTTGGAAGAGACCTTAAAGATCATCTAGTCAATATAACTGATAGTGTTTCGTATTTAGGAGTAGTTAATTCATCCAGGACTGGCTCACTGGATGTTGCCATACAGTACATCACTGAATAAAATGATTGTGTCCTGCCCCTTGTGATAAGTTACTTTTCTGTCTTAATTGTGTTACTCGAGAGAGTTTCTTATCCTCATATAATGGAGAGCTTGGAAAGCTGGTTCCCATAGCGTCATGAGTTTGAAGCCAATCTTACTAGTTTTAGGGTTTTGATGAGCTGGAAATACTAAAGCAAGAGGATGAGAGGAAATTTGTCCTAAAAGAAGTTAATATTTGGTTCAAAAAGTCTTGGAGAGCGTGGAGACAGGCCCTCCACATGGAGTGACCTGCTCTGCTCACCGTCCTTCAGGCTTCCTCTCTGAAGGGCAGTACAGAAACAGGGCACCCCTTAGGGATGAGCAGCAGAAAAGTATAAGGAGGAACTTCAGCGCCTTCAAATCATCAGCCTGTTTTTTGCAACCTTGTCACAAACCATGATCCGCCTTTGCAAAAAGAGGCTTTCCAATACCTCTGTTCTCTACAGCTGTTTTTCCTGGCCCTGAAACAAAAACAAAACTCCCTTTTCACACGCTGCACTTCTGCCCCAGTGCTCCCTACCCCTCTGTATCTGTTTGTTTGGAGCCCCCACTGCGCAGCCCCAGCACCTTCAAAGAGCCCCTATAATCTCCAATTAAATCTGGCTGTGTCCTAGGAGGCGTCAGCTGGGGAAATTACACAATTAGGGTTGATTCTGTCTGCCACAGAATTTGGTGGCAGCTCCTAATTGCTAAATGAGCGCTCGGTTGTATTAATTATTCCAAGTATCGCTCTCAGTTTTTTTTAATTGGTCATTCCAGTTGGATGGGTGGCCGGTGTCTTTGACAAACAAAATGGACCATCAGGCTTAGTGTTTGATGATGGGAAAGGGCCTGTGATAATGTTTGTGGGTCCCTTTTTTTTTTTTCACACCTGCACATGCAAAACCATTGCCGGTAATTAATTTAGAGAGAGCAGGTCTAGAAATTTTTCCTGTCTTTCATCCTTCCTCCTTTCCCGCTCCCAAAAGTCTCTGGAGCTTTGCAAGCTTTGCTTGAAAAGAAGAGTTAGCAACATTTTCAGCCCCTTAAAAAGTGGTAATGAAAGGACTCAGGGGGCAGAGCAAACCAAAAGCAGGGATGTTTTGTTCGCTGCTCCGGCAAGTGAGAACAAAGGCACTGTTTTCAATGTGTAGACGCTTTCTTCCAGTTCCAGTTTGACTGGAGAGCGGTGCCCCGTTTGAGTCTTGGCACATTAATCCAGGGGTGCCCAGCCCTGGCAAGCCCTGAATCTCACAGAAGAGCACCCAAACGAAGGGAAAGCACTCAGGGAAGAAGCTGTGTCTAATTGCAGGAGGCAGGGGCGAATCCTGCCTTTGCTCCATATGGAGAATATCCCCAGCTGGAAACTTTCCTGGGCTCCTTCTTGCTTGTCTCTGATGTCTGATAGCAAAATCTCCCTTGGCTTCAGTGACAGCATTTGCAGCCAGTGAGTTGATGGGTCTCCTGTGGGATTCAAACTCATCTTTTGAGTGAGAAAATGGGGTAAAACATCACCCTGCAGCACATACAGCTGGTGTGGAAAGGGTAAGGATCCCAAAAAGCACAGCACAAGGAGGCCCCTGGTCCTGGCAGGGTGACCATGCGATCCAGTTACACCCCAGTGCCCAGTGAGTGTCACGGGCACCATAAAATGGAATTTATTGTAGGCAGATATGTTAATCAGACAACAAACAGCAGGTTATTTGTCTGCCCTCCTTAGTGGCAGCAAGGGGGGACTTTTCCGTCTGTGCCTGGCCTTTCCCATAACTCTCCCCTGTAGCCCTGTGAAGTCCCCAGGAAATTGGGGTGCATTTCCAAAAGGAAGCGTTCGGACAGAAAACAGCCCATGCTTCGGAAACCAGAGACCAGACGTCTCCCAACGTGGTTTTTGGAGCTCCCTCCTCTTCAGCCTTCACAACACCACCCCAAGTGTCCTCCTCCATGTTTACTCCCCTGCTGCTGCCTGGGGTTTTGCCCAGCCTTTGCTTGGTTTCTGCCCTTTCCAGTTCATCTGATAGCAAAAGCATTTTACCATCAAGACCGGCTCTTTCTTCAGGGATTGCACACACTCTTCTAACATTTTTTGAGGATATTCCCCATTTTTGTTCAGTTCTACCATTTGGAATGGTAGATGTCTACCTGATGTCCCAGTTTGGCCCATATTTTCACGTAGTATTTGAGGCCTCCCCTGGATGTGTCATGTGTTCAGAGCGAAGTTTTTAGCTGGGATTTTGCAGGAGCATGGGAATTGCGGGGATTCCTCCTTTTGTTGCTGCTTGTGCCAGCCGTTCCCCTGCCGTATCCGGTGCCATCCTGGCAAGAAAAGGGCCCTTAAGCAGTTTCGTTGTTTAAAAAATGAGGCGCGTACGCGGGATGGGTGAGCACAGATCCCTCTGATACGTGGGGCTGACTCTGATAGGCATCACAGAGCATTGTGCAAGGGAGGCTGAGGGCAGATGCAAACCCTCAGTACTGGATTTCCCTCCCTGGGACAGCGTTACTGAGGTACCTACATCCAGTTGCAGAGGTGTGAAAGCAGATAAACCATGAGAGCGATGTCTCTAGCAAATGGAGGGCCTTCTGGATGTAGCTCCTGACATCCAGAT
Organism: Pipra filicauda; assembly: GCF_003945595.2. Taxonomy (NCBI): domain Eukaryota; kingdom Metazoa; phylum Chordata; class Aves; order Passeriformes; family Pipridae; genus Pipra; species Pipra filicauda. Next base: position 432,924 of record NW_024104427.1, read on the forward strand.
CATCATGGTCAGGTGGGCTTTGCAAGGACAGAGGACCACGAGGAGAGTGTTAGTAGGTGCTAAAAATAGATGGGTGCACGGATTGCCCTGGCTGAGCTTTATGACCTTGCCTGCAATATCCCTGGAGCTGGAATGCAGCAGGGAGCCTGTGTAGGGGACGCTGGGGACTTAAACCAAGGTGGGGTCATCACTGACTTACCTGGAATTGCAACAAAATGTGTGTCATGGAGCCAAATGCACTAGGGCTAAGTGCACCTGGGGAGTGCTGGAGAAAGGAGGGAGCTCCTGTGCATCTCAAAGGCATTCAGCAAGAGGTACAACTTTGTACACAGTTGTCATTAAGGGGAAGGGGATTACAGAGGCTTCAGAGTAGCGCTGAGATGGGGCTGTGATGCTGGATGGTGATGATCCTGAGCATCGTCACTGCTGCAGGAGAGACCAGCAGTGATGCTTTCCCAACAGCCTTGGCAGCCATTGTGTTCTCCAAGACAATTCTTGAAGGGCCAGCGCCTTCAGTTTGTCTTGGCCAGAAGCACACAAGTCTCTGCAACTGGTGGGTTTGGGTGCTCCATGTCTGAGCACTTCCTGCACATCTGGAGGAGATGCCATTTACCCTCCTTGGCCTCCTTTTTGCCTCCTTTATAGCCCAAACACTGCCCCCCCACTGCCAAACACATTGCCCCCATCTCCCCCTTTGGCCTCAGCGTGGAGCACAGATCTGGGGGGCTGGATGTGGCCCCAGTGTGGCAGGAGAAACACAGCATGTACAGCTCTGCAGTGTTTCCTTTAGCAGAAATGAAAGCTCAGGAGGCTTTTTTAAAAAACTTTTTCTTTCTTCTAAGTATAATGAGTTTGCTGCTGCTGCTGCCTTAATTTGGAGTTAATATGTAATGTTTGTAACACAGCCAAGGAACGTAGCTGTACTTGAGGCAGATTATAAAAAGTATCTCATGCTAACACTGGTGTTTTAAAACTTATCCCTGTTCAAAGGTAACATGAATCTTTAAAACTAAAATCACTCGTACTTAGAGAACATAAACATGATAAACCAGTTTGGCGCTGGCGCGTTTTTTTCTTTCCTTCCCTTAAGGAGGCTACACTACGTTTGTACTCACTGAGGAGGAACATTTTCCAGTGCACTCAGCTCACACTTTTTCTCTGCTCCCTTGCCGGCCCATCAGCATTCTTTTACAGTTCTAACATCTTTCTGCTGTTTATGCTTCTTGGCTACTATTGTCTGTATCTTTTTACATGCTGAAGCCAGGTTCTCATCCTGATCTGGGATAACTCTACTTGTTGATTTAAAAGCAGCCACTTTAGATTTATACTGGCATTACCAAGACAAGAACCTGGTCATGAACCTTTCATCACAAAGCCAAAATGCAAACACCCTGTCTATGTCTATGAGAGTCATTTAGCTGGAAAGCATTTCTGTGTCATTTATCTTGACTGCAGCAGGTAGCAATTTAACTGTCACTCCGCACATGCCAAATCCTCCTCAAATGCATCTGCTCACCAGCTGATATCCTCTGTGGCAGAAAGGGGCCTGTTCAACTTGGTTTTTCCTTTCTCAGGTGTCCCCTTCTGGACCCGGCCAGATAAGATGGAGAAGAAGCTGCTGGCAGTTCCCGCCGCCAACACCGTTCGCTTCCGATGCCCAGCGGGTGGAAACCCAACTCCTTCCATCTACTGGCTGAAAAACGGCAAAGAGTTCAAAGGGGAGCATCGGATTGGGGGCATTAAGGTAAGGACTTGGTTTGGATCTCAGTTTTTGTTAGTAGTTTTCTACCAACTATAAAATTGTATTTCACAGCGATTAACGTTGGTGGGTGTAAGAGCGCTGTCCTGACTGTGTAGAAACAAGGGTGGCTCCTGCACCCTTAGGAATTGCTTGACACCAGAGTTTTAAAAAGGACTGCTGTCCTTTGGGATTGAAGGCTAATTCCTTCTGAGTTTGTCTATAGTGGTCATTCAGGGAGTAGGTAGAAATGGGGCTGGGTATATGGTTGCATTGTGAACAATGATAAAAAATGCAACAGCAGAAACTTCTGTCCTAATTTCTGGAGATCAGCCCCGTGCATTGAGATGTGTTAGACCAAGCTGTAGCTACTCCCAGCTTTCAGGGAAAACCTATTCAGTATCCTTTGAAGGTATAGGAAGGACCTTCACCAAAGAGCTGGACGCTCATGCTGGTAGTCATTAACATTTTTGTGGTATAAATCACTGACCCTTGGTCAAGCGTTGGATTCCCTTGTAGCCAGAGTAATAGCATCTGCTCCTTGGCTGCTCCCTCCTGCCTTTCTACCATGAGGTGTTCTGGAAAATGCTCTGGCTCATGTTTATAGATGGAGCTCAGGGACACTAAACCTTAATGCAGTCGAACTATTTAATTGGCCATAAGTTTCTGTGCTACTGTATATGATGAATTATGGCAGGATTTTAAAAGGAAAATCAGCTTTTCTCTGATTTTGTTGTTGTTGTTATTACTAAAGGTGACAGTAAGACTCTTTTACTCTTTTTTTGTTTTATTTGGGGAGAACAAAACTGGCAGCAGCTGATTATAACAAAATCATCATAGCAGGAGGGACTCCTAAGCAAGAATTTTTGTCTGCACTGTGCCAGCCCTGACATATCCCTGGGCTGCTGCTCAGGAGAGAAGGTGACTTGTAGGAAAGCACTTTCATCAGTACTTGGAATAGCTATGTGCTGATGCCTGCCACATCCGTAGTGTTTTGAAGGGGCACCAGGCATGCAAAGCGTGCCGTGCTCCAGAAACCAGAGAAGGATTCAAAAAAACCCTCCCTCCCCACAGTTTTGGGCTGTTTCTTTCCTGTTAGCTCAGACCTGTTCCTGAAAGAGCCTTTTGTGATTGCTTCAGTGAAGGCTTTGAAGCTCCCTCCTCAGTCCTGTCCCTATTCCAACCGGGATGAGGCTGAGAGCATGCTCAGGTTTGGATCTTCTGAAAAGTTATGGAGGAAAAAGAAGTGGGGAGTCGGCTCCTGTGGGTAAACTGCTTTTCAGCAGATGACATTCACAAAGCACAAGCATCTTTTACTAATTGCAGGCTGTAAGGATCATCATGAAGTGTTTTCAGGCTTGCGTGCGCCACTCCAACGGCTTTTCACTAAACTATGTGACATCAGCTGCACTAAATTATGCTTGCAGAATAAAATCTAAAGCTGAAAGCAATTCCCCTACCCACTTTCCAGGAGTTTTAATCTATCTTTGAGTTTAAATTGACACGTTTAATCCTCTGCAACATGGTAGTGAGTCTTTGGCATCGCTGTACTTTGTGTCTCTAGGGACACCTTCCAGCAACAAACCAATGCTTAAAAGAGCTTTTGAAGGCAATGTCAGGCCAATTACAGGAAGATTGGTTTAAGCTCTCTATCTGTCTAGGTGTAGTTCTTTGTCCCATTCTTGATATAAAGACATCTCTCTCTCTCTGTAATGTTCCTTCCTTTATTTGCTTGCTTTTGCTCATGGGCCGCAGTTAGGTGTAAGTAGTCTAGTATAAATCTCATCCAGTATAAATATACTGATAGGTATCAGCTGAGATTTGAACCAGAAAAGGAGATTGAAAACCTGCTCGGTGTCTCATGTATTTAAGATTTAAATTCCCTGTTACAACTTAACTTCATAACAGGATTAGGCAGCTTGAAAAGAATGGGCAAGATCCAGATCTGGCAGAGTTTGGTTGGCTTACTTCATCTCGAGGTCTGGTCTTAACCCAGAAATCCCTGAGCTGGGAATGTTCTCATTTGTTTTCAGTGCGTGGAAGAGTTTAAATGTTGATTGTGAGAAGTCTGTTGTCAGCAAATGAAAGCTGACCACTCTTCCACGTCTGATGCTTGCACATGGCATTTAGACCCTGTGTGACTGCTGGGCGTAAAGCCTGCAGGAGAGAAGGGTGAGTGTTGAAAACATGAAGGGCAGGCTAACCTAGTTTTGTTACAGTTCATCCTTAACTGGTAAAGAAATTCATATGACTTATCATATGAAATTTCCCAAAGAGCATTAATGGTTAAATCCTTGTTGGAATCTCTAATATCATAAGCCTGTGTGTGTTAAATGACCCTAGAAGGGAAGATTGAGGGGGAGGGGAGATGGAGGATTATCCCTTCCCCAGACCATTGCACTAACTTGCATACCAGCCTGGCAAACACAAGGTTCCAAGTGTGTCTGCAAATGTTTGTTTCACAAGGAGCCAAGAATGACAACACCAAATAAACCAGAGGGATTTCCAGTATCTCACCCACTTGATTAATGCCTACACTAAGTCACTTCATGTTTCTAGTATTCTTTCGAGTGCAGTGACTATTCTAACTTGGGAACATCCCATTTTATTATCCTTTAAATCGGTCAGTCTCAACCTTAAAAAAAACCAAATTTGTTGCTTCTCAAAGGTTTTCCAAACAAGTTCTACCCTGTAAGTCTGTGCCCCCAGATTCTTCTCTCTGTTCAGAGTCCAAAGTCCCCATCACAAACATGAGGAAGTTCTTTGAAAGTGTCATATAAGTTCATCCTTAGTAAAACAAGTAATTTGGACCTGATTTTATAATACAGGTCCGACTAGGGAGTCATCCATGTGTCTGGAGCCCCATTTCCTTGAAGTAGCTCCTAGGGGTTCAACATGCAAACACTTTGCAATGCTGAAAAGTGGATTAAAAGAGGCCTTTTAGACACAACTATGAGACAAGCCAGTATGGAAATGAGCCACTGAACAGCCACAAATTTGCATTGAAACTTCCGAGACAGTCTGGTATGTTCAGCTGTGAACTTGGGGTCCAGGCTCTCTGTTCTCAGAGCTTCTCTTACCCTGTAATTGCCACACAGTTACAGAGATGCAGCAAATGGGATGTTGCTCTACAAAAGGTGTAATGTTGGTTCTGCGCTGAGCTCTTCCATTTGTGCTGTCCTGTGTGGGCAGAGGTGCAGTCAGACCTGACCAGAGATCTGCCCCAGCTGAGATGTGTGTACAGACTGTTTAGCCCCAGCCTCCTGTTACGTATAGCCTGAAATGAAAGGAAATGCTATATCAGTGGTCTCTGAAAAGTGGGGTGCTCAGCAGTGCTGTTTTCAGGGATGCAGAGATCTACAGAGCTTTGTTAAAATGACTTTTACTTGCGCATCTTGCAACTTAAGCTGTCTAGTCCTATGATTTTAAACCTTCTCTTTGCAGAATTCTGGCTTTGATTGCAACTTGGCCCTTTAAAGGGAAGCATGTGGATGCAATTTATGTGTAGCACAAGAGGTTAAATGACTTCATATTTGAGTTCACCTGCTGCAGCAAGAAACCTCCAGGAGCAATTACACCCTTGTTTTTTCCATCAGCCCTTGACATACTATAGCACAGTGCTATTGTAATCTCCTGCTTCTGTGTCCTTGGGGTCACCTTCAAAACATTTAATAAAGTTAAATGTTCTGCTTTGGGCGGCAGAAGGCATCAAATTAATATCCAGAGATTTGGAGAGCTTTCATATACTATGCCCCCTGAAGTCATCTTTGTTACTGTTGGTTGCTTTCTGTATTAATTCAAGATTTGCTTTCCGTATCCGTTATTTCCTTTATAGTCATTAGAGACAAACATTCTAGCTGAGATCACAGGGCAGCAGGTCAAGTTGGAGACATGGGTTGTGCTTTCCCTTCTGCTACTGAACAGCCCTTCTTAACATGAGCCACATCCAGAAAACCATCTAGTATAGAACTCTGTGCCAAAATAGAAGGGCTGACCAAGCATCCTAGGGACCAGACTTGAGGCTGGACATGTTTTCTCCTGTTTCTTATAGGGAATTTAGGGGACTGACTCGGTTATAGACATCCATTTCTGTTCAGACAGATGCAGTGACCTGTTGCCTCTATAACACACACATTTTTAAATATATATTGTAGGTGGGGTGAGAAGTATGATTTTATTGTTTATAGTCTTCTTACGGATTATATGTAGCAGTTGGTAAAGGTCTACAGCAGTTGGTAAAGGTCTACACTGAGAGTACAATGTTTTGAGCTGACAGAGCCTCTGGACCAGAGTGGCAGAGGGGACCAGCAGATTGGAGTTGTCTTACCTGATGCCTTCTGAAGTCATTATTCGAATGAGAGGTGCCATGTTCAGCTGTCAGCTGGTTTCATTATTGTGGTTATTGTGGAAGCATGTAGAAGTCCCCATTGAAATCTCAGTGTGTTAACTTATGTTGCATCATTTTTTCATTGGTCTTAATGCCTTTTCTCAGACTTTAAAGACCCTTGTAATGGGTCCTTGTGATGTTCAGGCCTACTCTGGAGTCCATTCATGCTGGCCAAGTATGTAGGAGCCCACTGATTGTTCACTGGTTGGAATGGTCTGGTGATGAGGGTGCTTGACCACGAACTTGATGGTTTGTTTTCTTCTAGTTGCGACACCAGCAGTGGAGCCTGGTGATGGAGAGTGTTGTGCCGTCAGATCGAGGGAATTACACCTGTGTTGTGGAGAACAAATATGGAAGCATTAGGCACACGTACCAGCTTGATGTATTAGGTGAGATTTCACTGTTTTCTCTCTACAGCTGATCTGTGGTGGTGGTGTTGAATAGCTTCATGATAGGGTATGAGAAGCAGGAGCACTTAGTTTCTTTCCCAAGGTGCTGGATCATGTGTCTTCTAAAAGCAACAACAAACTTCTTTTTGGCCAATAATTCAGGCTCAGAACTGTGATCAGTAAATTACTTAACCAGTCTACAGAGGGGCCAGAAAAGGCATGGCAGGGCTGAAGTGCCTCTTCTGTTCCCTGGTGGTTCTTCTCTGTTTGGCTTGAGAAGCACTGGGTAGGGCAGTGGTCAGGACACCTGTGGGGAACAAAACTTTTTTGCACCCTTTCTGCTGAAAAGCCAGCAGATAGAGGTTTCAGAGGAGAATACTGGCTGGAAGAAGGACAAGTAAAAGGATTTCTTCTCTTTTCTGTTTTTCAGAAAGGTCACCCCACCGACCCATCCTGCAAGCAGGGCTCCCTGCCAACCAGACCGTGGTGGTAGGGAGCAATGTGGAGTTTCACTGCAAGGTCTACAGTGATGCCCAGCCTCATATCCAGTGGCTGAAACACGTGGAAGTCAATGGCAGCAAGTATGGACCCGATGGGACCCCATATGTCACGGTGCTGAAGGTTGGTACATGCTCCTTCTTCTCGCCCTCAGGGCAGTCCTTCTGTAAGTCTGCGCCGTGGAACACTCTGCATTTTGGAGGGAATACAGCAAAAATGTTCTAAAATCAATGTTCCAAACTCTTCTGTTTGCCAGAGATAACACTACTACTGTAGTGGCAGAGATAAGCAAAGTAGTTGAAAGAGCTGAGGTAATTGTGAGAAATGCAGCATAATAAAGGAGCTGTCAGATTACACTTGACCTAAAATTGTAAAAATAACCTTTTTTTACAACTTCAATAGAGGTATTTTCAGGGCTTGTTAAAATAAAAGGCTCCCAACTAAAACACATTCTTCCTTTTCCAAATAAACGTACTGCAACATGCACATACTAAATAATGCTGAACAACCAGCACCTGAGAGCCAAGATAGTCTTGTTCCACCCACTAACATTTGTGAACGTTGCTATTATCCGTGCTCAGGAAAACTTTTTTTTTTTAATTGAATAAAAACTCACATAGTAAGACTTTACTTTGCTAAAATGCTTTCTTGAAAGGGAACTTGCAGATTACAGCTAGAACAAAGCCAGAGGGTCTGGTTCTCCTCAACCAATATAAATATAAGAAGTAGGGAATAGAGACTGAAAAGACATTGGACCTCAAAAATTCATTTTCTTTTTAAATAATTAAGGACATCATGTGTTGGTGTTTATTAAAATATATAGGGCATAATGGAGTTTTTCTGAGTCTGCAGTTCATGCTGAAAGCAGATTTTATCTCTGCAGCTTCAAGCTGAGGTTGTCCTGTGTGTGGACATTCCCCATGCTCATCCTGCTGCACACACCCTTCTTCTCTTTGTATGAAGTTTAAGAAAAAAACAAACACTTATCAGACAGTATCTACAAAACTGTAACTCAGCCAGATACATGATAATAAAAGCCAGAGACCCTGGAAATAATTACACAGATTGAAATAACAGATTGGTTGGAAGAAATGGTTGGAGACAGTTCTTCAGGACTGGCAACATGTGCTTCTCACAAGTTGATAAAACTTTTTATTTCTCGCCATCTCTCCAAATGTGTTTGAATTATGTATATTTGAATTTCCCCCTGGTTTCACAGCCCAGTACCAAGCTCTGAATAGCTGGTTGTGTCACATGCCATCTCGTATAGTCTCCGAGCTCTGTGTGTGGTCTCCCCGTGGGATAAAAAGTGCTACCTTTTGGAAGTTTGCAGAGCCGCTGCGAACAGTGCCTTGTGTCACAAGCACAAGCTCCCATTTTGCTGTGGCAAAGAACATATAAATAGTCCGTATAAATAGTGTTTTAAAATTAAGTTGGAGCGGCACCGGGGTGGCTAGGTAATTAGAATTGCCAAATACCTTCTCTTCTGTGAACGGCAAAGGCTCCGCATTCCTCGAAGGGGAGCACAGGCAGGCGTTTGAAAGCACAAGTTTTGTTTGGTTTTATGTTTTTTGCTGAATAGGACCAGCACACGTCTATTTACTACTTCTGGTTAATCAGGAATGCTTTGAATTGTATTAATGCCGGCATCAGCACTGGGGCACGGAGCATTTCCATTTTGGGATGCATCTTTTGTGTGCCAGCACTGGGCCTCCACAGAGTTGTGTCAGGCCCAGCTTTGCAGGGATTTTTTTTTTTTTTTAAATGTATGTGTGCTTGTTTTTTATAAATAAATATCTGATAAAATGATCTCACTGTCATCTTGGGGCTCTCTCCTGCCCCACGCTGTGCTGCCTGCAGGGAGATAAGGGATTTTTTATCAGCCTGCCCTTCCCTTCTGCCTTTATGAGATTTTGTGGAGTGTAGGAGCTGCTATGGGGCAGTTTATGTATGGGGAATATCCCAGTCTCCATCACATGAGGGGGACAGAGTGGTGCCTAGCACATGAAATTTCCCCCCACCCCCATCTAAAGGGGGGGGGTAAAACCCCACACCAGTCCAGATGGATAAGTTGAATGCTGTACTTTCAACCCGTTTTTTAAACAGCTTGACAAAACCAAGCCATCACCTGCATCAGTTCCTGAAAGCCTGGGCTAATTCGTGATCAAAGAAAAACCCTTTTTCTTTGCAGAAGAGCACTAAATGCATTCCAGTTACAGGGGGTGCTGGCAACACTGTGCCCAAGCTTTGTCAAAGGCTAAATTGTACGTTCTGCATTGAAACATGCCCAGTTTAATTATAAACAAGGCAGCAACAGCAGGCAGGCACGTTTCCCCACTAGTCAGGGCAGACAAACTTGCCAGCGCGTAAGCCTTAGAGATGAGATCAGGTCAAAAACGGTGGTGTTTGTCATCAGACATGGACACTGGGGCTCTCCTGGTGCCTCCTCTGGGTTCAGTTAATAACCTATCAGAGCTGGCTGCTCTGATGATTTTAATGGGCTGCAAGTCATATTGGCAGGATCAGGCCTTGAAATGGAAGGCATCAAGACTGAGTTGGAGAGCGTAAGACCAAAACTGAGAATTGTTTTATTTTCATTTCCAGAACTGAAGCTTCTTCTGAGGCCACTTAAAACAGTTGTGCATTTTCAGCCAAAATAAAAACAACTGTTTAGTGTTTAGGGAAAAAACTGATGTGCTGTTGTGGCAGCATGGAAGAAGATAAATAAACCCCTTGCTTAAGAGTCTGAACTTTGTTTGATTTATATGCACCACTTTATTTAGTAAAGAAGAGGCTCCTATAAGCAGTGGAAAAAATTACAGCTAATTTCTGAAAGGCAAAGTCAGCAGCGAGTTTCAGACCGCCACTGCTTATATTTTGTTTCCAAATTCTATTTTGGAATCTGATAATTGAAACAGTATTTGCTGGGCTGAGTTGCAAACACAAATCTCTGCTTAAACCCTTTCTCTGGTGCTCCTGTCTGAAGAGTTATTAAGAAACCGAGGAGATGGAGAAGGGGGAAACTGGTCTGTTTTAGAAAAGAAATCGCATGTGTGAAGGGAAGGGAGTTCACCTGCACGTGTTTTGGGGGCCAAATGCAACTTCTCTTCATCATTTAGGTCCTGGGTTAGGTGTCTCGCCACAGGGTGAGCTGGGGATGTTGCCACAGCTGAAAAGAAACCTGCTGTGCACAGTCAATCCTATCTGATGTAGGTGCGAAGGAGGTATTGTTTGGTTTACTGAAGTTCAGGTTTCTGTCTATTCCTGCAGTCTTGGATCAGTAAAAGCGCTGAAGCCGATGCTAACCTAAATCTGTTCAATGTGACAGAACAAGATGAAGGAGAATATCTGTGTAGAGCCAACAATTTCGTAGGCATAGCCGAAAAGCCATTTTGGCTCCACATTCGCAAACCAAAACCAGGTAAACCATAGACTCTGTCCCAAGGGCCTGGCAACTGCAAGAATGAGCTATAACATTTTTAAGAATCTAGTGATTAAAATTACTATTCATTTTGTATTATACCCTGTCAACTGACGCTGAATGGCTTTATCTTATTTCCTTGCTAATTTTTTTTTACAAGAATGTAACGCCTATACAGCAATTGCCATGGAAAAATTCCCACAATAAAATGACTGTCAAATTTTGCTATCAACTCTTCATACTTAATTCCTTTCCCTTCCTTACAATTGAGTGCTGATAACAGAATTGCATGTTAATGACCTCTGACGTTCAAAGCTCTGAAAAACCAAGCTGTTTCAAGTTTTTCACCCATAAAACTGATATAATCAGTTCTGTCCCTTGGAGAAGTAATGGAGAAATAAATATCAACATTGGCTCATGCAAGCAAACATGTTAACTAAAGAACAACAGCAGTCTCCTGGGCTCTGGGTTTTGACTCCAGCCTGGAGGGTTTGGCTGCTGTGTTGTTCAGTGCCACTGCAGGAAAGTTCTTAACAGGAGTTATACTGCAGTACTGAGGGCTGTGTAATCAACATATGGCTCTGAGATGCCCACTGAAGAAATGATAAAAAATTATAAAATTCTATATTTTTTAATGAACTCATGAACCAAAATGTTTGTATATTCCTCTGATCAGCACTTGAATCTTTCCCCACTACATCTCCCCTCCTTTATCCTTTCTTACTGTCTTTCCTCTCTCTCCTCTTTCCTCCTTTCTTTCCTCACCCCTGTACTCATCCTACTAACCCAAAGTCAGTCATATTGTGGGGGCAATTTTTCATTTGGATGCTTTTGCTTGCATGCTTCTTTAGTGGGACAGAGTAAGAACCTGGTGAAGGGAACTTTTTTTTTTGTTTGTTTTTGACTACAGGTTGCAGAGGGGAATGAATAAATAAATGTGGAAGATGGGCCATTGGAAAAAAAAATAAAAAAAAAGAACCACCTTAATCTGCTTTTAAAAAATTTGCCTGTGGTGTCCTCACACTTGCTGGGAATGTGGCTTATTCTCTGTTTTCCCTCTTTCTATATGTGTGTGTTTTTTTTCCCTGTAGACGGCAGGTGTTAACACAACGGATAAGGAGCTAGAGATTCTGTACTTGCGAAATGTTACTTTTGAGGATGCTGGGGAATATACTTGTCTCGCAGGGAATTCTATTGGGTTCTCACATCACTCTGCTTGGCTGACGGTGCTACCAGGTATTTCCTTCTGTGCTGGCTTCTCCTTCCCTCTCCAGGATGCCTTGATGTTTTGCTTTAGAAATGCCAAGTTCCCGCAGACCGCCTCTTGCTTGGAAGAGGGGTGTTTTCCAGGGAGGGATTTTCTGCAGACCCCTGTTGCATACTCGCAGCTGACTCTTTTTGCACTGCATCTAAAATTTTAAATAATTGCAGTAAATTAAATATTATAATAAATTAAATATTAATTAATATACTAAATAAAATAAAATAAATAAAATGCACGGGTTTTGTTTTTTTTCCTTTTTATCTAGATAGCAGGGAGATGTTCACAGCCTCTTTGTTAGGAGACTGTTAGGTGCCAAAATAAGGAGCTTTGTCTTCTTACACTGCCAGTGAGAGAAGGAAGCCTCCCCATGAGATGATCCAGGGCACCTAAATTGGACATGGATTGTGGATCATCTTATGAAGGATCCTTTCTGTCTGACCTCATATCTTAACCTAAAATTAGATGCATAAGTGTCTGGTGTGAGTACACCCTTCCCTGCCTGTAGCATTATTTCCACTTCACGGATGAGCAGGCCAAGATAGTGATCTCAAACAGAAGGTCAAGGAGAGTCATCTGCAGACAGAGCACAGGAGTCCTGGCTCCCAGGGGCATTGCATGCTGCCTGCTCCAGCTGGGATCGATGAAAGCTGCAGTGGGCTTGAAACCCGAGGCCAGAGTGACCTCGATTTTGTGGTCCTTTCATGTGCAAAGCTCTTATTGACAATGAAGCCAGCACAGAATATGCAACAGAGGGATCTGCTCTCCAAAAGGGGGAATGAGGCTGTGCTGCCCCTTCACCTGCAGAATCTGCCTCCAGCTACAGGGCAGGCTTGAGCATGGTCCAGAGAAGCACTAGCAATATTCATATTGAATCTCATATGTGCTGTGCCTTGCACAGAGTGCAGAAACAGACCTGGAGTATGTTCAATAGACCCTTAATGAAAAGGCATGCAAAATCCTGGACAGCCCACTCTGACTCATCCAGTCATAGACCACATTTGGGTCCATCTCACAACACATCCATCTCATGATGTGTTTAGGAACTGGAAACTTTGGCATTTCTAATCTTGACTTTATCTGTGCGGATGATTTGGATGTAATCGCTTTTACTGGGGCTTAAGAAGGTCTCCTCCATGCCCGACCCTGCAGCTGGTGGGATCTGCTGATCTTTCCTGTTTATTTGCCAGCTCTGTAATAGCTGATCTGATCCTGTTTCTGCTTCTGACATGCACTGGATGAGAAATCATTTCCTTTCGTTAGAAGACTAATGTTTCTGTTATTTTGAGAATCTCACAATATTGTCTCAACCGACTGATGCTCTGTTTTTACAATGTATGAATTTACACCTCTTACTTTATCAAAGAATAAGCAGGAGAAAACCCACCAAAAAACCTGAAGCAGAACTTTATTTTGAAGTCAGACACAGCGAAGGACAGCTGTCTGTGCAGCAGCAGGCCTCCACAGAGGGGGTGCAGGATACAGCCTGTCGGGGGAACCTCAGCTGGTAAACCCCCGTCCACGCTATGGGAGGAGGGACGTGGAGCAGAGAACGAGACAGTGTGAGCCAAGGCAGCAGAGCTGTGGCACCAACCGTAGTGCCTGGTCCCAGGAGATCTGGTACCCCTTTCTCACAGGAAGGGATGGCTGTTTGGCAGGATCAGGCCCTCCACAGCTGGCACACAGGCTGGTGCAGCCCCCACTGTCACCGACAGCCCCTTCCCCATGTCCCCCTGGACACAACCATCCATGACCTGACATGGAACCTGCTGCTGCCAGGGAAAGGCTCCTGCTGCTTGCCGAAGGGGCTGCTCAGTGGTGGACACGATCCATCAGTGAGCTACCCGCGCCGGCATGACTTCATTATAAAGTTTCCCACTGCTGACTGTTCCTCTGATGCCAGCATGCCTTTGTGGGACAGAAAACCAGTCCTACCATGGCCCCTTTCTCTGGTCTACGTGCCTGTCCTGAAAGGAACAAGAGAGAAAACACAGCTGAGCTTTACTGGTCTCTAAATAAAGTCTTGCTAGCAAGTAGCCACTGCTGATGGGCTCATGCCATCACCGTCCTGGCTCACGCACCTCTCTGAACCAGACCTTCCAGCCTCTACACAGCAAAACAGTTTTCGTTGAATAATTAAGCAAATTGTTCTGAGGCTTTTTCCCTGTGTGATACCTTATTGCTGGGTGCTCCTTGAGCCCCTTGGTCCCTCAGAGCAGGCACTGGTCCAGTGGAAATCTTTGATAGAGAATCTGAGTAAAGTGAAGCAAACCCCAGTCCTACAGCTTTTGCACATCCAAGGCATCTAGCTACATGGTGTGGATGTGTGGAGAAAGCAAGATCTGGGTCAGAGGGACAGCACAGATGTGTGAAGATGCCTTCAGCCTAGAGCAGTGATTTTCAGTCTGTGGGCTGAATACTTTTAAAAACCAAAGGTTGCATCAAAGGGCAGTAGAATTACCCCAAAGAGGCAAACTGAACTAATGTTTTAGCTACAGCCGCAGGCAGAAAACCACTGGCCTGGGAGAATCCCCTCACTGAAGTCACTCAGCAAATTGGCGTAGCTGAGCAAGTCCTCCCCAAATTCTTTGTGCTGCGTGTGTGTGGTTGCCTGTGGGCAGCTGCCTGCCCTGTCCTGACTGCCATCTTTTGTCACCCTGCAGCCGAGGAGCTCATGGAAATGGATGATTCAGGCTCAGTGTACACTGGCATTCTCAGTTATGGCACTGGCTTTTCTTTCCTTCTCCTGGTGCTGGTCTTGGTGATTGTCTGGAGGATGAAAATGCCAAACAAAAAGGCCATGAACACCCCCACTGTACAGAAAGTCTCCAAATTTCCACTCAAGAGACAGGTAACAGAAAGTAGATACAAGATTCCTATTCCCCCCTATGGTATCCCTCTTTTTTTTTTTTTTCTTCCTCCTCTATGACATTTTCTCTCTAGGTGAGAAGCTCCATCAGAAAAACATTGCCCAAGAGGGACATAAGTTGGCTGCAGCCTATAAGTGTAACCCCCTTTTATTAATTCCTGTGCCAGTGGAGCAGTGGCAGGTGGCTGCTGACTCTGGTTCATGAGCAGCCCCCAAGCAGCGGCATCGCTGCTGCCCTTGTCCAGGAGGGGCTGGCAGTGCAGCTGTGGGTGCCACAGAAGCACATCTGGCAGAGGAACAGTTCAGTCCAGGCTCCCTGATGGAGCAGGGATTTGAGGAGAAGGAGCACGTGTAATTGCGCTCCTTCCTGCTTTCACAGAGGTCACTGGTGAACCCAGAGCAGTTCTCATGGAGGTGGCAGAGGGTCCTCTGTGCAGTTAGAGGAATTGCAGAGGGGCAGGAGCAAAAGACAGCACATGAAACCCCATAGTGAAGGATACGGATTTCAAGCTTTGGCTGCAAGCTCATGGTGGCTGTTTACAGTGCCAGAATGGGAGAGGTCACTCCATAGCCTGTATGTGCTGCGGCGATGCACGCGGAGCAGCTGAATGGATTGCTGCTGGAGGGCACTGGCTGATCTGTCCCTTCTTTCCACAAGCTAAAAACCTGACCACAGGTGCCTAAATGAGTGCATTTCTGCAAGGGTGGGGGCATTTCCTGATTAGAAATTTCCAGAAATGTGTGTCCATGGGCAAAGAGAGCTCAAACCTCCTCAGTGTTCCATCTCAGGCACTGCCTGCCCTGGGAATACAGTTGGCAATAACACTTCATTTGCTCTACCCAAGCAGGTGTCGCTGGAGTCCAACTCTTCCATGAATTCCAACACGCCCCTGGTCCGGATCACACGTCTCTCCTCCAGTGATGGGCCAATGCTGGCCAACGTTTCCGAGCTGGAACTGCCTCCAGATCCCAAGTGGGAATTGACACGTTCTCGGTCAGTCAAACCCATGGGTTGGAGCCTCTGTGCCTGCTGGTGGTGTAGCCACACCAGTACCCCCATAACATGCCTGTTTGTTCCTCCCTGCAGCCTGACCTTGGGGAAGCCTCTTGGTGAGGGGTGTTTTGGCCAAGTGGTGATGGCAGAAGCAATTGGGATTGATAAGGACAAACCCAACAAGGCCGTCACGGTTGCTGTCAAGATGTTAAAAGGTATGGGGAGTCCACAGAAGGCAGAACAGCATATTGTGCTGGGATTTCCTCTGTTTGCCTCTCTTTTAAGTCTTTTATACAAACAGATACAGTAGAAGAAAGCAAGAACTGCCTTTCTTCCCCTTCACCCATATAGCCTGGGGGTGAGGGCTGTCCTTGGAGAGCAGGTAAAAGTGCAAATCCCATCAGGAAGAGGGACTGGGAATTAAACCAGTTCTCTGCCAAGGGGCAATAGCATGCCTGAGAAGAAGGGGAACCCCCTTCTCTTCTAGTCAGCTCCATGAATCAGCCCACTCCTTGCTCCTCCCATAACCAGCGCTGCCTGTTCTACCAAAAGCTTATGCAGCGAGCTCAGATGGGGTTTGCAGAAATTCGGTTGGCAAACCCCTTCTTGAGGAACTTCATGGAAAAAACTCAATCCCAAACTTGCTGGAGCAAGTAGAGTAGGGGTTCCAGCAGTGAGCAGTGAGCAGCCTGGGCTTGAGGTTACATGGGGTGACATGTAAAAAAAAGTAATGTTTCTTATCAGAAAAGGATTTGTTTAATTTACATTTTCTTCAGTCCATTCTGAAGCGGGGTTTGGAAGTAGGAACATTTACATCTTTCCAAATCAAAGCATTCTTTTGGGAAGGTTTTCCCCCATTTTTCTGCTTTTGCAGAAATGTTTTTCTACTTCTGTAGAAAAATTGCAGTTTTCTATACAAAAAATACAATCCTTCATGTAGCCACTCTCCCAGCTCTTACCTTCCACCATCATTTACTCTTTACCCGTGGAGCTGAGGGAGGGAAACTATCAGAAAAGCAGGTACCAGGTACCAAAACCTGACTTTTTTTCTGTAATACTTACCGTGAAGAAACAGAAGATGAAAGGCATTATTGATTTCCATATGAACATTTATCTCCACTTATTTGTTCTTTTATCTTTTTTTGTTCTAATGGTAGTAGATTTTGGTTTTATTTTGATTCTTCTTCCCAAAGTAGAACAAAACCAAATACAGCCATATTTTGAGTATTGTTTCCACACCAAAGCCCCACAGGGCTACACAGCAGTTGTAACTACTGTAAGTAGTAACTACTTCCCTAAACACTTATTCTTTTCCATGACATTTTTTTTGCTTTCCTCTCCTACCTTCTCCAGATGACGCCACAGACAAGGACCTTTCTGACCTGGTCTCTGAGATGGAAATGATGAAAATGATTGGAAAGCACAAAAACATTATTAACCTCCTCGGTGCCTGCACACAGGATGGTACGTAGCAGAGCAGCCCAGTGCTCACAGGGTCGTGGGAGGCTCAGGTTTGGCTGTCCCTCCGTGTAATTACTCACTGGCTGTCCAGAATAACCCAGATGAGATTTTGGTGGTCAGCTCTTCCTCTGCTGGACACTGATGTGCCCTTCTTTGCAGGACCACTCTATGTGTTGGTGGAATATGCGTCAAAGGGGAACTTGCGGGAATACCTCAGGGCACGTCGCCCACCTGGCATGGACTATTCCTTCGACACCTGCAAGCTGCCCGAGGAGCAGCTGACGTTTAAGGACCTGGTTTCCTGCGCCTACCAGGTGGCACGGGGCATGGAGTACTTGGCATCTCAGAAAGTGAGTTGAGAAACATCATTTGGTAGAAGCTTCCATCAAAGCCACGTATTCAAAGGCAGGCCATGCTATGTGTGTGGAACAACCTCAGGCAAAGCACTGCAGGCTTCTCCCTTTAGAGATCAGACTTTTCCCTATGAAGTGTCTTGGGGTTTTTGCTGCAGGCTTCACCCATATGCAGAAGTCCCTGTGTGCTGGCTTCATTCATGAACCATGCAGCTGTGCAGCCCTTGCTGTCACCTGCAGGACCATTAGCATCCCCAAAATGCCTATAAAACACAAGCAACCCAGTCCTTGGTGCCTTTCCTCACCAGTTCAACCTCTACCACTTGTAGAGGTAACTGAGCTGTGCAGTTCTGAGGCTCAGGCAGCAGTGGTCAGGGTGAGCGTCACGCCGAATTGTGCACTTCCACTGCGGGAGATGTTAGGTTGGACAGCAGTGAGAAGCTGAGTGCAGCCCTGTTCCCCTCACCTCCTTTCTGAGATCGCTAAAGATGCAGAGCACTCACAGAGAAACTGAGATCCTGAGTGTAGCTCATGTGTTTGCAGCTGTCACGAGCACGTGTAGGCTCAGTGGGAGCAGAGCCGGCAGTGGATTTGGCTCAATGCATGGCGGTGCCCAGGATGCTCCCAGGGGAGCACTTTGCTGGTGCTGAGCCAGCTGCTGTGTTTGCTTACATCATGCCCTGGGATTACTCCTGATTTACTACCCTGACATCAGCAAGTGGAGAATCAGGCTTTGGTTCACCAAGCTGTGCCCCAGCCAGCATGGCCTTTCTGTGGGCAAGGGAGCATTGTAGCAAGAGCAAGTTCAGTTTCAGATGTCAGATGTGTTTGTCCTCTGCCTGCAGTTCACGGTGGGTGGCTCATGGTGGCTTTAAACCTTTTCTGCACAGTGCTGGCTGATTTAACATCTTTGTCAGCTGACAACTATGATGTTGGGGGTTGAACTAGGTGAGTTTTAAAAGTCCCTTCCAACCCAAACCATTCTATGATTCGATGTATTTTGAATGTATTGGGGATATCTGAATGCAAGGATCTTTTTCCCCCTCAAACATCAGCCTGCACTCCTCCTCCTGGCTTCACGTCCCAGTAAGTGCCCATAGAAGGGGAGAGTTGGCTTTTCTCATCTGTGCATCCCCTTTGGAGAGAAAAGGCACGTGCATGGCTGTGTCAGCGCTGGGGCTGCTGATTAGGTGTTGCTAAGAGGTGGTTCCCACTGAGCATGCATGATGGGGCGGTGACACAGAAAGCCAGGAGTTAAGCAGTGCCCACAGCTTTATGAGCTCGGGAGTCAATGAAACGGCAGCTCATAAACCACACGGTGCTGCTGGTTCCAGGCGCGAGCAGCTAACGAACCCTTATTTATTGACTTGCTCACCTTCCACAGTGCATTCATCGCGACTTGGCAGCCAGGAACGTGTTAGTCACCGAAGATAATGTGATGAAAATAGCTGATTTTGGCCTCGCTAGAGACGTTCACAACATTGACTATTACAAGAAAACCACCAATGTAAGTACAGCGCTGCCGAGCACACGCAGTTCTCCTTCTGACAGGGAACTCGGTCATTCCTGCAGCAAGTGGCCCTTGTCCCACATCTCTCTTTCTAGAGGGGCTTAGGAGGAAGAAATCTGATGGGGACCTCACCTAGGGAGGGACTGTAGATAGACTGGTCCAAGGAGTCTATACACCATCTGTTTTCTTCCTGACAGATCCTGCTCCTGCCAGCAGCGGGTTGAGAGGTCTCAGCTCTAGCCAGGAAACTTTAGACTAAGAGAAACAGAAGTTTCTCCCATAGGGGAATGAAACCTTCTCAAGTCTGCTCCAGTACTGTTCCTTAAGGTCCCAAGGGGCCAACTTCTGTCTCACTAGAGCCCTTGACAGAGGAACATTACTTGCATACCTGGAGCTACCTGGTTTTCGAGCATTTCTCTCTTTTTTACATCCCAAGTTCCTTGACTCCCCTGCCAAGAGTGAGAAGATGGTCCAGGCAGTCCTTTGAAGCCCACTATGGCCATACTTATCCCCTCCCAATAGTATATCAGAAATCTTTCTTAATTGCCAGGATTTCTTAATCATAAATTAATAACAATTCTTGGGAATTTTAGTCATAGATCAGATAGATGGATTTTCCCTGTTTGACCTGTGTTGGACAGCTGAAAGCATAATCCCATTTGTGTATTCCATCTCTAGTTGTCTCCCTCAGTGAGACAGTAGGTCAGAAGAGGACAAAGTTCCCCCATAGCCAAATTATGGCTTAAACATGAAACAGTTCTTTCTGACTCCCTCCAGGGGCCAAGCAAAGCCCCAGAGAATTATAATTAATCTATTCTTTCTCATTTCATATTTCTCATGTGACAGCCTGTGTTTATGACCCTGATGTAGGATGGGATCAGACCTCTTCTCTTAGCCTCCAGCAGGATCAGGATTTGTTTCTTAGAGGATCTGGCCCTTGCCTTCACTCTTTAGGAGTTCCTTCAAGTTGAGCCTAGGCTGGGTTTGGACTTGTAATCAACTGTTTCTTCCAACCAAAGCGACAGAAAGTGTTGTCCCATGCTCTGCATCTATGAGTAGTGGATGCTGTTCCCATGCAAAGATTTGGATGCGCTGATACGTTAAACCTGCCTTGGCAGTGAAATACAGTCCTTGACAGAGAGCATTTACTGCAAAGATTGTCAGCGAAGATCCAGGGATCAAATGCTCTAATCTGTTTATATGTGGCCACTGCTGCTTTGCCCAGTGACCGGGAAGGCAGATGTGGTTGTTAATGAAAATGTTTCAAACTGGATTAGAAAAGAAGATTCAGATGGTGCCGTTGTGGCTGGGGAAATATGCTGATGGGATGTTCCCATTGTCTTCCTAATTACAGGGTCGGCTGCCTGTGAAATGGATGGCTCCAGAAGCCTTGTTTGACCGGGTCTATACTCACCAGAGCGATGTGTAAGCAAACCTACACTTTAAAAAAAAAAAATAATAAAATGACAGGAAAATCAACACCTATAGTATCTTACAGACAAACATACTGCTAAGCATGACCTGGGGCACCTGAGGATGCAAAAACGTAGGAATCAGTTCCAAGCTGCATCTTCGCTCACGTGGTTTTGTTTTGCCGTTATCTGGTTGCTTTCATCTGAGGATCTCTAGTGAGCTGCTGAAAAATTATTGGAAAGCAGGCAGGCATTTCTTGTCCAGCTTATGGATGAGGTGATTCGTCTGGCGGTTGAAAAATATTGTGCTAAAAAAAAAATCTCCATGAAAAAAAAATCACCCTCGGCATCCTCCACGCTTTGCCCCAGAGAGTTAACACTTCAGTCAAGTATGTGGAATGAGCTTGAAATACTCTGTCTGCTGTTAGAATTGATCAGAGAGTATTCAGCAAATATATCCCCAGATTAATTTTGCCACCTTTATTTCCTTTATTTTTCCTAATCCTATCTAGTTTTTCAGTGCCTCTGCACAGTAAGCAAACAGCAGAGCCCGCCTTACATGTAGGTCGGTATCACATCTGAATTTTGCAAGGGCTGAAGCAGCTCCACATGCACACTGGAATTTTTATTGCAATATTTGGTCAATAATGGCGTTTTTACAGTCAGCCTGCCTGCTCCCCAAAGCTCACTGCTTGCAGTTGCACAAACGAATCTTATTCTATTTCTGTAGTTTTCCCATACTTTGGCTTTTATTGATCTTAAATCATAGTTTCCATGCTTAGGTAATGCTGCAGAAGGCATGACAGATAAATCAAAGCTAGAGAACGGGAGAGCGAGTGTGCATGAAAGCGAAACAGAGACAGATAATCCCTGTTTTTAAAAAGAAAATGAAGAAGGCAGAAGATATTTTTGAAAAAGAGGACTTTTAACCAGAGCACAGCTGCAGGACTGGAGTGTGTAACATTAGTGCTCCGCTGATTTTTGTTGGGGTATTTTTCTCCCGGCTTGGCCAGTGAAATGAGTGTTGTAACAAGCAAGTTTTGGTATCAACTTGCACAATTAGTGGCCTGTGGTTCCAAGCCTGCAATTCAGTGAAGCCGTGCATGAATAATTTGATTTGTTCCATTCAGTGGAGCTGGTGGAAGACCTAACAAAGAGCTGGGGGTGATAGATGGGCTGTCACCTATCTGATTAAATGCTCATTTCAATTTCAGACTTGGTGCCTGGGATTTCTTTGCTATTGAGTTGGATCAGCAGAGATCTCCAAGTAACTAGTAAAAATGGCCTAGGCAATTAGTCATGCTATTGATGACTTTGTTAGCTATGCATGGCTGCACAGAAATAAAGCCAAGCCAGGGGGAAAGGGATATGGGGGGATGCTTGGAAAAAAAAACTCATTGAATTTTAAAGATCTTTCTTTGGTTTCCAGCTGGTCCTTTGGAGTGCTACTATGGGAGATCTTCACTTTGGGAGGGTCTCCATACCCGGGAATTCCTGTTGAGGAACTCTTCAAGCTCTTGAAGGAAGGCCATCGGATGGACAAACCTGCGAACTGCACCCATGATTTGTGAGTGTGTGGTGTGGGCTGACCTTCTTGCACTGCTGACCCTTCCCTCTATGGTCAAATAGTGTCCTAGGCTGTTTGAGCTGTAGTTTGAGCTGTTGGTGCATCCCCACTGCAAAATTTTGCAGCCATCTCCAGGTAGACTTACCCATCCCAACTCATTTTGGCTCAGCCCATGGCTACTGAGCAGCGTACGGCGCCTGACCTCGTTTGGCAGGTGCTGGTTGGGGGTGTAGCTCTGGTATGTCACCTTCAGGACAGATCCTCCTCCTGCTTGGAGAGCACAGTCATGCATGAGATGATGGGTGATGAGAGTCACAGCTCCACAGAACCCTCCTCTTCCCCCCAGCCTGCCACACACCGAGGCCACCACGACTGGGGTTGCGTTGGCCGTAGCTGTTCTCTCAGGCGATTTTAGGGTGGGTGGGCAGGCGGTGGGTGCTGCATAGCCCCACCAAGGTGACTGTCCCCTCTCCCCTCTCATGCAGGTACATGATCATGCGGGAGTGCTGGCACGCCGTCCCGTCGCAGCGACCCACCTTCAAGCAGCTGGTGGAAGACCTGGACAGAGTCCTCACCGTGACGTCCACCGATGTGAGTGTGGTGGGGCGGGTGCGGGAAGGGGTCCCTCGGTCCCCGGCGGGGGGCACCCACTGATGGGTCTGTCACCCTGGCAGGAGTACCTGGACCTCTCGGTGCCCTTCGAGCAGTACTCGCCGGCTGGCCAGGACACCCACAGCACCTGCTCCTCAGGGGACGACTCGGTCTTTGCACATGACCTGCTGCCCGACGAGCCCTGCCTGCCCAAGCATCCCCCCTGCAACGGTGTCATCCGGACGTGAGGACCCCCGGCACAGACGGATGGACGGATGGGAGGGCGGACAGAGTGCCCACAGAGGTGCGAGTGTGGGGCACCGCCGAGGGTGAAACCGTAGTGAAGGATCTTCCAGTGGAACTGCATGATGGTGCCCGGAGATTTGTGTTGTCGACGAGCTGTTCAGGGTAAAAAAAAAAAAAAAAAAAAAAGATTAACTTTTTTTATAAATTTTTTTTAAAAGTTTTTTTTTCTCCCTATTGCTGTATGAAAAGTCAAGAAGCACTGTTTGGCCTGAAGGAACTAATCTCTTGCCAAGATGATCTATCGTAGATGATTTTTTTTTTGTTGTCGTTATTTACTTTTCATTTTTTTGGGGGTTTTTATCTTTACTACGCAGAATGTTGAACCTGGGGGGTGCTGACCTCCCAGCCTCCGCGCTTGCGTTTCGAGTGCCAGAGTAACCGTTCTGTGCCTGCAATAAGAAGAAGAGAAAAAAAAGAAATCTTCCTTTAAAAAAAAAAAAAAGAAAACAAACAAAAAACACACACACACAAAAAGGTGTAAAGAATGTGGAAATTCTTGGCTTATGCAATCTGTACATGAACCTTTTTGGTGGAGCTGAAAAGCCACGTTGCCTGCAGGGATTCATATATTTATAAAAATATCTATATTTTTGTTGTCGTCGTTTTTATAGCTTCATGATCGTGCTACCCAGCTACATAGAAGGAATCCTTTTTGGAAGAAGAAGAAAAAAAAACAAAATTAAGTAAAACGCAAATTGTCACGGAGAAATGAAAATAAAAATAACAAAAAGAGACGGTCAAGTCACCTGAAGTGTCAGCGCTTTGGCCCTTGCACTGGGCTGGGAGCGATGGGGCCGTGCCAAGGCAGGAGCAGACCTCAGGGATGGGCAGAGACCCCGTGGGGTCCCTGGGGAAGAGAGCACCACCAATCTGAGAGCGGCGGGGTGCCCTGAGACCTGGCTCCTGGGTGCCCACACAGCATCTCAAGTCACATCCTGGCCTCTGAGAACAGCCATTTTTTGGGGGAAAAAAAAAAAAAATCTCGCTTTTGGTGTTTGCCTGTTTTTGCTTGCCAAGGGTGAGTGGGGGGAGCAGCTCCTCCACCCACCCCTCGATGCCAGCGGTTTGGCTCCATCTACGTGCAGTGACTCGGAGAAAGAAGTTACGGGTACCTGTAGGCAAGAGCCTTTAACTTATATCAAAAAGGTTTATTCCAGAGAATCTGTGTATATATCTATAAATATATCATGTATATATATAAATAAATATATTAAAAAAAAAGAATGTATAATACTAATGCAACATAAAGCAGTACTGAGAGAGAGTCTCAAAATACGAGCATTGCAATCTAGGATATACTGATCTGGGCAAAAGAAAAGATGTTTTTGATTGTTTTATATCTTCACAGTTTTGTTTTAAAAATTGTACCTTAACGTGTATATTTGTAAAGTTATTTATAGATATTAACATATCTGTTCATTGGTTTAAATAGCATAGCGTTACTGTAAACTTTAAATTTCACCGAGCTTAAGGGTGTTTTTTTAACTTATTAAAAGTGGAGAAAAAATATATTAATCAAGTTTTTCCTTTGTGTTTATGGGAAATATTGAAAGAATGTATAGATGTACAGTCCTTTAACAAATTACATTTAATGTTATAAATATATATATGTATTCATTAAAAAAATATTAGTTTATCCTGGATTGCAGTGAGCAAAGGTAAGTTTATTTTTCAATACATCACCAGTGGTTAAAACCAAACAAATAGCAACAGAGAGATGATTTTTACATATTTCAGAAAAACAAGGCCAAGAATTCTTCCATCAGTTTAACCACTGTGCATTAAGGGGGTGTGGGTGTTTATTTTTCTATTTTCAAATGAAGGTATTCTTTGTGGTCGATTTAATAACAAGTGTGCAGCAAAGCGAAATGTTGACTTTGGATGATGTGGGGTAGGGTTTTTTTTTTCCCTTTTGCCAGTACTGTTGTATTTTGGGGTTTCAGAAATGCCATGTGAGCAAAATAGTGACACTGTTCGCAGGAGAGCTGCTACGGCTGCGTATTTCTTTTGCATCTAACACGTTGGAAAATACCAGTGACGCCTGATATTTGGTGTTTAAAATGCTGTGCTGTTTTGTTCCTCAATGCCAGATAGCTGTTTAAAAGCACAGGACTGAAATAAGGAATGTTAGCACGGATCAGGCTGACAATGGGGGAGGTTTGGGCTGAGGATTTTTTGTGGGTGGGTTGTTTTTTTTGTCCAGGAGACTTCATGTACTACCACAAAGAGGCAAGGCAAATTGCATCCTGAATTCTTTCTTTCCATTTTTCTCTGGTGCGTATTACATATCAATGTTGTGGAATAGCAGGATGACAGCATCTCGTTTTAAGATTTTTTTTTTCTTCTTAGAGCCACAAAATCCTTACCCTAAAATAAATAATTTATAGTTTGAGGTTACTTCAGTGGAAGTTTGAGAAGGTAGATTTCTATAGATTTTTGTTTTGTTGGAATAAAAAGAAAAGAATTTTTTGGTATTTTCTTACAAATGTCTGCTAATTGTGTACATTCCAAGTACTCGAAGCATCGAGTTTTCCTGTACTGAAAAAAAGAAAATGTACAAAACTGTGCATGATTTTAAATGTTACTAGATATTATAAATATATATATAATTTATTGAGTTTTTACAAGATGTATCTGTTGTAGACTTGTTGACTTTAACATTTCTTATTCAATGCTTATATAGTTTTATAGCCTGGACTATTATCTTTAAAAGCTTAAAAAAAAATTAAAAATTCCAATTTTGTTACATTTTATACTGTTGATGTTACAATCCACAGGTTTGCATAGCGTGATTTTTGCAATGAGCAACTCTGTTCAGTTTATTTTAATACTGTATTTCTGTGCCTGACAGCTGTAGCTGTCAAAGGTGTGAGATGAACACTAAATAAAACTATTCTGCTTTTGTTAACATGGGAAACTTACTTCTACCAAAAAAAAAAATTAATAAATAAACAAGATGTTAAATTTTGGGATTTACATCCAGTTGTGAGGGTCCTTTGCAAAACCAGGTCTTCCAGGCACTGGGATTTGTAGTTCCAGGAGGGTTTAATTTTTATAGTGCTGCTTTGCAAGTCCTGGCCAGCACAGGTTTTGAATTCATAATAAGTTTATAGCAATTTTGGTTGAAGGGACTGTATTCTGTATTTGTTAGTGAGTACATTTATAGCCACACAAGCCACTGTGTGCACAGAGTTGTTAACCCCTGCTCTCATACGGAATTAAGCACACAGCAGTAGCAAAAGGACAGGAATTGCTCATTAAAGCTCCCAGTGGGAGACTTCTCCCAGCTCAGTGGGACAGGCACAAGGGACCTAATCCTGCCTGGATCCCAAGGAGCAAAAGGTGACCAAGTTTGGCTTTGGATTCAGGCTCAGGAAATCCTGGTTCAGGTAGTAGCAGACAATGCAGGGGGGGGATATTGCAGTTTGGGAAAGATTGGGCCAATCCTACCAGCCCTTTCATATAGTATTAATGGATTTCTACAAGTGATCCTGTTGTACTGCATCCCATACATCTTGGTTTTTGCATGCAAGTTTGTATAGTCTGCCCACAGGAACAAGCACTTGTGTTTAAGTATCTGGGCATGGAATGGCATGCATCCAAGGAAATTACATCTGTGGCACTGGGACTGGCACCACCACTGTTACATCCTAATAGAATTTAAAAAATAAAAAAATTACATGGGATTTAGGTCATTTCCCTGCCATTGCAAGAAAAAAACACATCCTTTTAGCACCACTAAGATCCACTGCATTGTGGGACAAGTCTTGCTACCTGACACAAGTTGTTTCCATGCTTTAGGGACATGCTTTGGTGGCCAGCCCTGAGCCTGCCCCAGCAGGAGGAACGTGGGCCAGGGGACAAGCCCTGATCATCCAGGGCTGCAGTCAAGTCAGAGTGCAACTAAATGGCCTTTTGCTGGCTCATGTGGAAATTACTTCCTTGTGGCAGGGTGGTGAGGATGTCATGAAACCATTTGCAACCCCCAGGACTTGAAAAGCAGAAGCAGAGCAGATTGTTCGCCAGTGAGCTGTGGTGTGTAGTATACCTGTGCTTTATAGCTGTCCCAAAAAAAGTCCTCTTAGCACACAGATAGCACAGAGTCAAAGTCACAAAGAGGAAAGTCTCTGTCCTGGCGCAGCACTGACCCACGTGTGGTGCTGCCATGGTATTTGCTTTCCCTCTGGGGTTTCATGATGTCATTCTTCCTCTACTGGCCTTCACCCACAGCAGTGTTTGCTTGTGGCCTAGGGAGGAGGGGGTAATATTTTACTTTAATTGCCCTACAATGCATCCAGTTCTTAGTCCAGGATGAATATTTGGCTTCAGCGTGTGATGCACATCAAGTAACGCGCAAAACAATCTCAAGGAACATTTGCAAAGTTGCTCAGTTGGGCTGTGTCCCTGAGAGAACATCCCACTGCAGCTCATCTCCCCTTTGTTGGCTGCAGCCTTCCACCCAAACCCTATGCCCTTTCCACATGAAAGAGTTATTTTTCAAAGCAGAACAAATGTCTTCTTTCCTCTGCGGGTGACTACATAAATAGGGCCTCTCACTGGCTGCCGTGACCTGTTTCATAGCAACATTCAAATAAATTCCTAAAATTGTGATTTATTTCCATTGGTCATGGCTCCATGGTGAGACAGGGAGGATTTGGCAAAAGGAAGAAAAGTCTGAAGCCCTGCAGGTGTCAGTAGGAGATGGCAACTAAAACCAAAACAGCAAAGTTTCCTGGTGCCATTTCAAACTCTCGGAGGTGTCTCCTGCTGGTGGACTCCTCTGAGCAAGTTCATCCCTCCCAGGAGTTATATAACCCGCAGAAAAGAGAATATGGAGGCATGGGTTGTGCTGACATGAAAAAGGAATGTAAAAGGCGAATGATGGCTCTGCTCAACACAGCGGAGCTACTAACAATGGGAGGGCATGAGGGAACAGCCAGAGGAGAAGCCAGGAGCTAAGTGCTTTCTAGGGTTTTGTGACCCAGGACCATGGGCTCACCAAAAGACAGGGGAAAGGATTTGTCACTCTTTTACCCTCTTTTCCCTCCCCTTTCTGTGTTAGCTCTGATTTAGTTTGTCTGTTTCATCACCATCATGCAGTTTTTCACAAACAGCTTCTCAGGTGTCAGCAACATGTCAAGCGGAAAAAGTGTTGTGCCCTGCCCCAACAGGATTATTATCTAAACCCAGGAAAGAAATCAGTGTTGTAGTGCCCAGTGATACAGCCAGCTTTGAGCTCTGTGGGAACATTTGTGCCCACACACACCACTGTGTGACCAGCTCTCCTGCTGGTGCCCACCAAAGACGAGCTGTAACCATTGTACCTGTCACAGACCTGTTTTGTTTGGTTTTTCTGGGGCTGGTGGAGGGGGACAGGTGTGGTAGGGGATGGTAAAGCATGCAAGCAGAAGAAAGGTCTTACCAAATGTGCAAGTGGGATTGGCCTATGAACAATTTTGCTGAAGACCAAAGTCTGCATTCATCACCCACCAACCATGGCTTGCTCCAGGTTCTTCACCAGTGCAGGTAAAAGTGTCTTTTCCATCAAGGAGGAAGGACCCCAGCTGGGAGAGGAGAGCAGAAAAAAGGGACAGAGCCAAGTGCATCTTCCAACCAAATGCTACATTGAAATAGGCATTGGGCACCAAACTTGAGCAGTGAAAGCAAGGGGAAATTTGGCACCAGGAGAGCATCAAGTACCTCCTCACCTCCATGACACTGGGGTGCACTCACTGCACATTTGGCCGGAAAATAGGGCAGCACAAACTAAAACCAGCGCTGGGCAGAACAAGATAACACCATGGATAATCAACACACAGCCCCTCCAGTGACAACACACCCTGTGTAGCCCTTGCTAATGGCATTTAGCTAAGTGCTGTGCACACTCACCTCTGAGGCTGCCTTGCCCCCCTTTGCATGTTCTCGAGACCGAGATGGGGCGAAGGTGGCACCACTGCCTCACATCCAAGGTGGGTGCCTTATGTCTCAGGTAGGCACTGTGTCTGGGCTCGGTACCCCCTGAGCCAAAGGCCATACACATGGATGTAAGTGTAATCAGAGGCTTCCCAGATGTTACAGACTGTATTGAAGAGCAGGTTGCAAGCAGAAATGTTGAAACTTTTAGTTCATACCAACAAGACCTCTTAAGAGGAGAGGAGCAGAACCTGAAGTTCAATAGCCAGCAGAAAATCAAGGCTGAGAAAAGCAATATAAAATATAACTCATCCCCTAAAGGCTCTGCCAGACTGGTAGAACTGGGGAAAAACCCAAATGAATTCTTACAAGCCCTCACTGAAGCTGCCTCAAGGAGCTCTGCTTTGGAGAATAAATGCACAGACTGCACAGACACAGCAAGAAGCCCTGTGGAGAAGTGCTGTTATGCACTCCTGACAGGTTCCTACACAGCCCAAACAGCTGCCTGAACAACCAGGACCCAGCCAGCAGCTTGCCATTTTCTCAGGAGCCAGCATGTTGCTCTATGTGATGGCTCTGGTCCTACCAAAAAAGCCTGAACCCAACACAAGAGGAATCAGTCCTTGTCTTTCCTGGGTATCACAATTATCCTTTTCCCAATATAGACAATAACTTGGTCAAGAAATTATTCTTTCTGCTGACCTTCCATCAGACACTTGTCTAGTCTGCTCAGCAAGGCAGAAAACACATTTATTGGTTTCAGTCGATTTTTCCACTTTCAGACCAGAAATACAGAAAAGGCAGACAGAGACCATTTTTTCCTGAACAACAGATTAGCTTGACTTTGTGGATGTTTTCAAGCAGACCCTGGTATTAGACCTTCTTTAGTAGAGCTGACCAGTAATCTCTTCATATGGCAGGGGATGGAGATCTGTTTTCACCCTCTTGTGCCCCCCTGCAGCGTTTAACTCCCCCAGCCATGTCTATCCCCCAGCTGATGGCAGGTTCAGAGGTGATGGTGCCTGAAGCCACTCTGGAGGAACAAACTCAAAGAGCACTGACAGTTTTTCATTGCACATTACAGGGTTCCAAAACAATCATCTTCCTGTCCTGGAATGACACATACACATCTTCCACAGGGGAAGAACATGCACTTAAATGCTGACATTACACTGAGCTCACCACATTTTCGTTGTGCACCTCCATGAGGGCTGAGCAGCGGGACAGGATCAGCTCTTGAATGTGCCTAATTGATTCAGTTTGCACAGTGGCTTCAGAGGACACATAGTGCCAGTCTTATATTTTTGCCTAATATGGTCTTCTAGTAATGTCTTCTCCCATTTGATGTCAGTGTCTTGTCTCAGCAGACAGTCTTAGCAGTCTGGCCTCCACCACCAACCACCTGCTCCAGCCAAGGGAACCACAGCAGGATGCTAACTACAGGACCACGGACCTTGGGTCCTTAGGAAACTGCTGAATACATCAGCATAATGGCACTGAGATGTTCAGCTGGTGAGGAAACCAAAGAAGAAGAGCAGAGACAGGCACAGGGATGGTGAAAACTGAGTCATCTTCATAAAAAGGAGGGAAAGGACCAAGCTGCCAGGTGGTTTACTAAGAAAGGTGGAATGACTTTCCAGGGACTTATGAGTCCACACACTGGGAATGTGCTGCTGTCATAAAGGGCCACTCATTTACAGCCTACATGTGAGAATTTCAACGTCATGGTAGTCTGAATGTCATCTCAGGGCTTGTTATTCAAGTAATTCAGATTTCCGGTGATATTCTTTCTTGGACAGAAACCATGCAGCTACCTCTAACCTACAGGAGGTAAATTTTAGGCCTGTTTGATCTGGCATAGTAAAATGCATTTGTGGGAACACCCTCATCAGCATATACATTCCTACCAAATGCTTCTGTTGGAGGTTTATGGCTTACACATGCAAAACTTCTGTAAATACCTCCCAAAGACATTTATGGCCAAACTCTTGGAGAATACCAGGAAAATCCAGAATTGTACCATCTTCATGAGACCCTGCAGACTCTTCCTCTTCAAAAAAAGCTATTCCACTCAGAACAACCCTCATCACCTCAGCCTGGGGTGTATAAACACCCAAATAATAAAACTGTCTGCCAAGAAGCCCTTCACAAACTACCCAAGGAAATATTCATATCCCAACAGGAGGAATGACAAAAACACATGAAAATTAGATAATGCCTTTGCAAGTTTTATCATCTTCCAAGTAGCTCAAGAGAGCTGGGAAACTGTGCAATACAACCCTGATGACCAGGGACTTTCAACTGGCAAGGCAACCACCAAGGTCTGGAACAATTATACTTGGCTTCAGGGCAGCACAGGGACTATACGATTAAAAAAAAAAAAAAAAAAGCAGATAAATACAACACACATTGTGAGGCTGATGCTGAACAAACACCAAGATCCAGATAGGGGTGCTGGGTCCAAACTGCAAGGGAGGAACTCCCAACTCTCCTTGCCCAGGCTGAGCAAAGATGTTTACGGTGGATGAGTGGAGCTGACCAAGCGCTGGACCTCCTCCAACCTCACAATAGCAAAAAATTGGTGTTTCTTCTGAGATCAATGTCTGTGGAGAGGGCAGGAGAATGTACCTGGAGCTGTGCCAGGTGGGCATCACTCCCCTTTTCTCTGCAACAGTGTTTTTTTCTGCTAGTTAACAAGTATATAGTTATTAATATATAGTTATATCTACATGCTTGCTAGTTAGAATTTCAGCATAGCAAGAGTTCTGCTGTTAGGTAAAAGTTCTGGGAAAATGAGTTCTTTTAGTATTGCTTACCAGTTTTATTGGTATTTACCACTAAGATTGTAATTCTACCTTGAACTGGAGGAAGTCTCAGATGGGCTGAAACATTTCGGATGCACTTTCTTCCACTTTCACCTGTGCCCCCTCATTGTTAATTACTTGTGATGAGATTTTTCATTGACAAGGTCTCAGAGCATAGGACATACATACACATTCTATTTTTATTACTAATTATTATTTGTTTATGGTGATCACATTTTTTTTCTCTTTTTAAAAAAATAAACAGAAGTTAAGAAACCTGAGCCAGTGAGAGCCTTTAGATACCAAGTCCATTTCATATAAAACCGCACTATCAGCTTTCACTCTTGGAGAATGATTTTAATGACATTTTCAGGAACTGAGTTTGCAAAAGCAAGGCTGTTACTGGATATTCAGAAAACAGAAAAGTAAGTACTCTATTCATTACAACATTACAACACTACGACACTATGTTGGCACAGAAATGGTCATGACTTTTCCATCAACCTTGTACTTAAATACAGAATTTAAGAAATTTTTACAAGGTAAAGAAAATGCAAGAAATTATTGGCAAAAGGGGTGGCTCTGAGGTTGCAGAATCCAAAATAGTTTTGGTTGGCTGATCAACAGCTAGTTAATTTTTCTGAATGCACCACAATTCTCCTGTCAGTGGTACTAACTCACATTTGCCTTGCCCAGATCAGTGTGTCGCATGGATTTTGTGAACAGAGAAGAACATAAGAGCCCTATGAGCCCAAGGAGAGCGGGCAGCTCCAAAAGGGAAACACTCATCCTCATTGTTATGGTCAACCTTAAGGAGCCATGTAAAAGGCCATCACTTCAGTTGTTAGGCAAAATCTCCAGCAAAGCCAAGAGAGGTTTGCCTGTGTGGGAGGGACTGGAGAAGCAAGGCCTCTGTGCGTGTGTGAGCACGTTGGACGGGGCAGAAAAACAGCTGTTTATGCAACATTAAAGTTGAGAAATGAAGCAGTCAAGCAATGCAGTGTTAGGGGTGAGTGCTCAGGTGTAATGTTGCCTCCCAGTATTTAGGTGTCGGTGATCACAGTAACAGAATCACTGAGGATGGAAAAGATCTCTAAGATCATCAAGTCCCTCCATGTTCCCAAGTGCCTCGTCCACATGCCTTTTAAATACTTCTAGTGTGGTTTTGCACATCACTATGACTCCATGCAATAACCAATCTGATCTGTGAAACATGCTGTAGGTGGGGTCGTTCAGTGACAAATCAACCTGTGATTATCCTGCAAAGGGAGAAAAAAAAAAGCAACACTTTCAGACCTCACCATCCTCACAGCCCCATGCTTTGTCCTTGATCTCCAGGTCTGCGTGGGCTGTGCCTTGTTTCAAGGGGCCACTTCACACTCTCACCAGGAGAGAATTATGCCTAAAATAAGACTGTCACTTAGTTGACCACAGAGTGTTTCACTCTGGATGTCAGCATCCAAATAAGAGTCTAAATGTGTCACCACTGCCTTTAGCTCCTACCTACTCTGCAGAAGGGCACCAGGGAGGTGAGTGTCCCTCACTGCCTGTGCAGCCCCGCAAACATCACCAGACCAGCCTTTCCTCCTCAGCATCTCCTAGGAAAGCTGTGTTATTATTCACCCAGTAATTTGCTGGTTTGTGGTTCTTGATCTAGGATGCTCCTCACAGTTGATACATATCACAGCAACTGCCCCTTCCTGCAAGCACAGGAGCACCTGAAAATGGTCCTGCAGATACTCCTTTACAAAGTCCACATCATCTCTCAGGATTCAGGTGTGAAAGACAGATATGGCAAGCACAGACCCGTGGCTTATAGTGAGACCTTTCTTCTCCCTTTGAGAAATGAGAATCTGTGGCTACAAAGGGACAGATCTTCCACATCCCCCTGCCTTTCAAAGTTTCCAGCTTATTTTGCATATAATTCCAAATGATCAAATATAATGCTGATCTGATCTGTGTTTATTTTTCTTTCCTCGGTGTCCGAGTGATACCTTTGGCTCAGAAAATGGATTTAACTATCATTTCAAACAACTGCTAATTACAGTGACTGAAACCTAATACTTCATTCCAGCCTCAAAGGAGCCAATGGTTCACATTAAATATTAGATGAGGCGAAACATCTCAATTTAGTTCGGCTATAGATTTGTCAGATTTCTGTGCAGAATGCACGCATGAGCAAGATACAAACAAGACAGAGGAAATCAGATATCACCAAGCTCTCAGTAACACTCAAGAAGCATAACTGAAGCTGTTCATCTTAGGTACCTTGAAGTTCAGGCACCGATGAAGCAAATTTTGTGTGGGAATGTGCAGAGAGTGGGAATTTCAGCAGCAAAATAAATTATTAGGATCATAGAGCCGTTCAGGTTAATCATTACTCTCTCTATTTTCACATCTTATAGGTGCTGAAGAAGAAAGACCTCCACAAATTTAGTAGAAAAACAACAATGCAAGCTCAAGGAACAGGGTGAGTTGGCAACACATCTCCCAGGTACACAGAAGTAGGTGGGGTCCAGTGACAAGTGGGGGCACCAGGGGGGGCTTTTCAGCTCTCTGCATAACCTTTTAGGTTGGTGCTAAAGCTGTCAAACTTGAAAGATGAGTTTCTGCAGCTAATTACCGCAGTTTACAGATGCTGAAGGTAGGACACTTTATTTTCAGAAGCGCAGAGAGCTCCAATATGGTGTAAATTAATAGCTTCATTAACTATCTGATTGTACATGTAAAGCGTTGCAGCAGTAGCCCTAGAAACTGGTGCATGGGGACCACACTGGCACGCAGCAGAGGATTAGCTTCTGGGTTCCTCAGTCTTGCCTGGGTGAGGTGAAAGAGATATTTCATATTTTCAACCACTCACTTACAAAAATAAAATAATTACAAGCAAAAAAAAAAAATTGGCATTTTACTACTTCCAACTAACATGTGGATTTAGCTGGCTCATTTTCAACTGCTCAGGTTTGAAACTTTTTACAGACATTTTTCTCCCTGACATTAAACCTCACATTAGTCAGTGTTTGCTTCAGAAAGGCAAACACTGTCTATCGACAAGGCTGTAAACTGGACACAGATTATCCCAGTAATCCCATATACAACCATCCCAACGAGCTCCTTCAGGGGGAAACACCCAGACGCAGCATTTCAAGGGTTCAGTCACATCCCAGTAGTTATTTTTCCTGCAGTCCTGCTGCATCTGTGACTCTTACACTGGAGTACACCTAACGCATCCAGCTGCCCTGGAGCCAGGGCTTTACCTCTGCTCATTCACCATAAAACCCTGTTGTTCTGTGGGAACATCTGCTCGTTTGTGCTCCACCCAAACACCCCACACATTCTTCAGAAATTTTTCTTTCTACAAGTCTGGTTGCTTTTTGCCAGCAGCAATGTACACGCTTGACATGCTAAGAAAAAGTATTTAGCAGGAGGAAAAATGCGTTCCTCATAAATTATTCTCACTGCAGGATGAAGAGGAGCAAACTAACAGTCCTGTACTTTGGGAAACGGTTTGCTAAAGGAAAGAAGCTAAACCAAGTCAGTTCAGGTGAAATATCTGCCATTCCCTCTCCATAATATGCTTCAAAGAGCATTTATGGTAATTAACCCAGGTCAATACTGGACCGAGTGACCAGGTGGCTGTAGAGCACCCAAGGAACTGCACTCCCCCCAGATGTGAATCCATGCTCAGTGAGAGCCTGGAGAACAGATTTCTATCTGGACTTCCACCTTGGCTTTTGTGAAGTGGGCTTTCTTCACAAACTCTCTTTAGCTCTCTGGTGGAGATCCATCTCTGACACCAAGATTGAATTTCTGTGGAAGAGGAAGAGTCCTGCTTCCGTAGGCATGGCAGAATACACTGTGCCAGACAAATGCAGGGTATGGGGTTAATAGCAGGTTTCTATACTAATAGACCCACACATTCACAATTCCAGCCCAAAGAAGCAGGACTTTTAATTCTGATTATTTTCAGTCTAAGTCACCAGTTGGAGATCTTTTTATTTGGCTTCTCATTGTTTAATTTGGAAGGTGCTTTCCAAGGGCCATTTACAGCTTTTCTTCACAACATCTAAACATTATTTAGTATCACAACCCCAGGACCTAAGGTTTCAAAGAAAGGAAGCAAAGATAACAGTTACCGACTCTGCTCTTAACTCACATTTAAGATAGTGTAAAATTAATTCTTTTTAAAGACAATTTCAGACATGAAAATATTTAGAAGTTTTGCAAAACTAGCTAATGGTTCAGTTCTGAATGCACTTACCCCTCTTTCCTTCTCTCTGATGATGACATTGCTTGGAGTAGAACAGCCTATTAGGTGTGTGGTGGTGACTGGCCACTAAAACCTTTCTGAGAGGTGCTATTTCAATCATGCCTGTGCTTCATGCTTTATCTTCAGCCATATGAAAACAAGTGAGTAATACTTTATGTCTAGTTGTGCTGGATTTATTGCTAAAACCTCTTCTTTTGGATGACCCAGTGCTCTTGCATGGAAACAGGCTGCTCAGTGAAGTGGTGGAGTCACCAGCCCTGGAGGTATTTAAAAGATGTGCAGATATGACCCTTAGGGACATGGTTTAGTGGTGGCCTTGGCACTGCCAGGTTAATGGTTGGACTTGATGTCCTTAAAAGTCTTTTCCAACCTAACTAATCCTATGATTTGATGATTTTTCTTTGGAGACTCATCTTGAGATTGCAGTTTCTGTATGTTCTTCTCACCAGGATGCAAACAACAGCCTCTCTGTGAGCAGACATGGGCAGAAAACCTTCTTGGTTTTAGTCTCACTATTTTATTCAAATATCACAAGACTGAAAACGCATAGCATTGTGCAGTGTACAAATGCATGGCGCTCAATCCCTGCCCTCTAAATGGCTGTTGTGGTACAAGCTGAGGTGAGCAATCAGTCTGTAGACAGCACCAAAGAAAATCAGGTAGTGAAGATAAGCAAACCAGGATCCAAAGAACCCAGCTCTGACTTTCAGACCCCTCTTCAGAGTTACATCTCTACAAACCCTTTTACTTAGTCCTCTGCAGAGTTACCCAACTGGTCCAAGTGTTAAGCTAACGGGGTCATTTGTTGAGCCACCTTCAAGGTAACCCAAGAGTTGCCTCTCTTGGGATGTTTAGTGTCAGGGACGTTTGCTGGACAAAACTGTAAAACCTGTTCAAACTGCAGCAGTGCATTTCTTCCCTTTGCTCATGCAGCTTCAATTAATTCAACTTGATCTAATCTCTCATAATTGTGCAGTGTGCTTTTATTTAAATTTGCCTCCAGTCTTCTACCAGTTAGTACATTCAGGCAAAATGATGTTGGTACCTCAGATCTCGCCAGACTGCCTCACTCACTGTTCCATCACCTTCAGCTCCTAAAATGCTCTGGGTCACCGACAGAAGCTGAGTGAGGGCATTTCTTCCTCAAATTCCAGACCTCATGAAAAGCCTTTTGTGATCACAGGGACTGCCCTGGAACAAGGTAATCACCCTCAGTCATGAGCCTTATCAGCCACACTTTTCCTCTGTGACTCTCAGAAGTGGTTCCCATAGGAAGTGACGTGCTGATTTTGGCTTACAGGAAGAAGTTAAGAGTGAACTGTTACTGAGTTTGTCTGAATCCAGTTCAAGCTCCATCTCTATCATGTTTAATAACCTCCATAAAACCCCTGATTTTTCTGTAAGATTAAATGAGTAGTTACACATGGAACTCTCTGGCTTCTCTGGTATCAGAGTAGTAATCATAGAATCCTAGAGTGGTTTGGGTTGGAAGGGACCTTAAAGATCATGTAGTTCCAATCCCTCTGCCACTGACAGGAATGCCACTCATTAAATCAGGTTGCCCAGGGCCCCATCCAACCTGACTTTGAACACTTCCAGGGATGGGACATCCACAACATCTCCATCCTGGGAAATGCTGGAATTTCAGCCTTGAACTGGGTTGACCAACTCATACTGCAGAGGCACATAGGGACCCCTAAGCACATGCTGGCCTTGGTTAGAGTTTTGTGGAACAATTTTCAAAACCTACTTTCCTGACTCAAGCTAGAAGATTTACCAAGTTCCTTAGAAGTGTATGCATTGCACCAGGCCAGGCCAGCAAAAACAAGCAACAAGGGGCCAAGAACACACTTCTCAGCTCCTTACTCTATGCTCACAATGGCTTTCACAACCTTCTTGATGCCTGCATCCTACCTGCCCTGATGTTGGAAGAGAAATTGAGGGAGAAGCAAGTTTTTCTCTAAGTTCCTCCACTGTTCCTCTTGACCAGTGCTGTTGAGATAAATGGGCTCATGCTCTCCTCTCTAACAAAAAATCTCTGTAAAAGCAGCTAGTAGTTACAACCATAATGAGCTCAGACACCAACTAGAGATGAATCAGTTATGTACTTTTTAACTTGTCTGGAACTACAGATTATGTCTACAGTGGAAAAGTTCATCTTGGAAAAGTTCGTCTTAGAAAATATATTCGTTAGCATGATTAGATCAACACCACCACAATATTCAATATTACTTTGCCTTTGGCAGCAACAAGGACAGCTGGGCAAAGCAGCATTTAATATGGTGCTAGTTAAGGCATGTCAGATAATATCCTTTCCAACACAAGGCAGTCTCCACAACAGACAAGCCATAGCAATGGAACCAGTCTTGGTGGTCACTGAATAAGTGAAAATCTTTCTGAGGTTATATATGTGTGGGCTGGGTCAACACCCACCCCGGCAGCAGCTTCTCACAGCAGGGGTAGTTTTACACAATGGCAGCTTACAGAACAAGCCCTATAGAACTGTGCCACTGGCATCAACAGGAGCTCTGTACACTCCCAACAAAATTCCACAGAACAGGGCATTGCTGGGAGCAATGAGATTGTCTTGGGAACTTCTGGAAGCTGGTTTCAAGCTGAATTAGCAATGCACACTCCCTACAAAGGGCTTCTTGGACACCAGACCAGCCTGTGCATGTGCTGTAGCCATGCTCACAAGCACAGCTCTCCTCTCTGTGCACTTCCCCAGACCTGGGGGCAACTCTCTGCACCCCATCTCCATCAAACTGTGCTCCTTACACTGTGGTCTGCTTTCTCAAAGCTCGTCCTAAGGTTTCAGTTGCAAATGCTGTCTCATATTATTCACTTGAAAAGCACAAGCTCCCATCTCCAGTGGTTACCAGCCTGTGCAATCAGGTAGTAGATGAGGTGCAAATGCTCCAGTTGAATATACTACATACTCAGGAATAGTTTCTTGGTCAGAAGGAGCTAACAAACCTTGCTGGGCCTGTAAGGTGTTTCCTCAAGCTGCTCCTTAGGACGTTCACACACGCACACTGAAAAGTGCCCGCTAGGTCCAAAATACACACACCCACTCTGTGATCCATTTGGGAGATGTAAAAGCTACAGTAGTGCTTTATTCCAGCAAAGAAACTATTCTTCAGCCATGGCAGAGGTCAGCACAGGTCAGCCAGCACAGCACCATTAGAGCAGTGCTGGAGAACCAACTGGTGAGCATCACATCCAGTTGGGCTTCACTTGATGAGCAACAGGCTTTGGGAAGGTCATCAAAGGCCTCTGAAGGTTCTTGTCATCATCTGATCTACACCTATATAAGCTCACTGTCACTACTGGCACTTTACCCAACTGTAATCCAGTCCACGTGCTGGCAGAGGGAATCGTCCTGCACTGGCTCTGTCCCGCCAAAGGATTCCCCGGTCCACGGAAACAGCAGCTTAGCCAGTTTTTCTGGTTTGCTTTGCATTGCCATAGTTGAACAGAGCAGCTGGTACGGCTACTCTGGCTGACTGACTCCTACACAGCTGCCTAGGAAAGCTCTACATTGGGAGCAGACATGGAAGTCAATGGTTCAGAAATATTTACCCTGGCTTCAGAAAAGCCAGACAGATGGTGTCGCAAGGAGCCTGGGCCCGAAAAGCCCATGCATCAGAAGCTACCTTCCCCTCACAGTAAGAAGAAATTTCTAACCAGCATTTCAATCTTTGCTTTATTTGCCAGGTGCTCTTATGGATTCCCTCCAAGCAGAAGATCTGTGCCCTGCAAAGATAAACCTGGATCAGTGCTTTCTTTGGCCTTTGTTTCAAAGATGGCTAATCAAAACACAGGCTAGACTGGTTAAAGGACCAAAGGCTATAAAGGGCCTGCAACAGAGTGGAGATAGGAGCTCAACTGAGCACTATTTCAGAACACTCACCTGAAATCCATCTGCCCTCCATAGTGGAGTGCCTGAGCACACTGCCTAAATACCTACACACAGGATGTGCTGCTACAGACCAGCATCCCACCTGCAGACCCAAGAGGAAAGAAAGATCTCTACACACTTTTGTGAACTTTCTGCCTGTAAAAGTAAGCAAACCTTGCATTCCTTGCTATTAAAAGACAAGAGAAGGTTAGTTATCTGCATGGATGCAGTCCCTGCAGGCATTCATCTCCCTTTGGTCTCTAAGATTAACTCTTGTTTGCACCTGTAAGTCTTTTCCCCCCTGACAGGTATCAGACATTACCAAGAGGCCTACAGAGTTCCCAAGAGACTGGAGTTCCCAGGTTGCAATGCCAGAAGATAAAGCCAATTTAACTCATGATCTTTGAAACCCTGGGGCATCACACAACCCCTCACCCCATCTCCCATCTCCTAGCCACACACAGACTATTCCATGAGCCTATTCGATGCACTTGACCAGCAGAAGAGTAATCTACCTCTTAAACAGCCTACTAGGCTGGGAGTGAACAGCTCAAAGAAAGGACTGGCAAGACCCAGAGCTCAGAAGGGACTGTGAGACCACATAGCCTGGGGCAGAGGTGGAAGGGAGGAGGGGAGTGAGCTATGAAGTTGTCCTAAGTGAGCTCTTGGGCTCTCCTTGGATGGGCTTTTGTGTTGTCTTTGGGTGGGCTCTTGGGTTCTTCTATGACGGGACCCCTGGTTGTGCTAGGAGGGACTCTCTTCACCCTTCATCTGTTTTCCATTCAAATGGATAGGCCAGGTTTACCATCCTGTGCCACTACTGTCATGCCAAGGGCAGGGATTTTCCCTCTCTAGATGGGAACAGAATGGGAGGCAAGAAGCCAGACGCTTCAGGAGGACCTTGCAGCCTGAATCTGATATGCAAAGTGTCCCCAATAGAGTCATGAGCTATACCCAGACAGCTCCCCCCCCCCCAGCATCAGAAAAAGCACTGCCATAAGAGAAAACTCTTTCCAGTCATAAGTTTCAAAATGATTTTTATCTGCATTGCAATGAATTGCCACTGGCAGGGATTGAAACTCAGGAGTTAATGTACTGCAGGTTTATGGTAAAGGAATGCTTCTGGAGCCATAATTCATGTTAATTGAGAGAAGCTGTCTGCAACACTATGAAATATGCACATCATAGCTGCGAAACAGGAATCCCTGTGTGCATCAGAAAACAAACAGCGCCTTTCGCTTCCAAGCACCGTGATTGCTGCTCTCTTTCACATCAAATAAAAACTTCTAGTTGCGTCCAGATCTGAAATGAGGTGTGAATAGTCAAAGAGGCATCTGCAACAAGCCAACCAAACATGAGAACTGGGAGAGGAATGTACCTGACTAACAGCTGACCTTTCCCATCCGTGCCTCACTTTGATCATAGAACACACAGAACAAGCAGTGAGCTCAGGGCAATGAAAATCAACAGGCAATTACCATTTGTGTCACCCATTTTCATCACTTCATTTTAAAACAGGGGCCAACTGGGACAAACTGGCTTAGCTCCATTAACTAGAGCACAATCATCTCACTAAGATTAATCTGCTTGGAAAATGCATATCCTCTGTGAGTAGATATGCTTTTAATGACTAAACTGGATTTACAGCCTTAAGATATGTTTAGGAGAAGAGGTTCAGTTTCTCAGGGAGGGATTAGTGAAACCAATGAGGGGATGTACCCAAGGATCTTTACTGGGATCGCTGAGCCATGGGTAAGTTTGTTAGAAATAGACCTTTGTGAGGTGAGATTTCAAATGTTGTGCAGAAGGACTTCAAGGCAGCAAGGAAAACACTTGAGCACTGTAATAGGCTTCCTGGAGAAGTGGTCACAGCACCAAGCCTGTCTGAGTTCAAGAATCATTTGGACAATGCTCTCAGGCACATGGTGTGACTCTCAGGGTGTCCTGTGTTGGACTTGATGATCCTAATGGGTCCCTTCCAGCTCAGCATATTCTATGTTTCTATGATTCTATGAAAATCTCCATTTTCTCAAAATGTATCACCACATTAAAGCACAGGCATACTGTGAAGACATTCAGGTTTGACAATGTATTTGGGGAAGAAAATTTTCTGGAAGATTGAGGAATCTCTATCTGAGAGGGATGCAATGGTATGGTTAAGGGGGTTTTTCAATGAACTTTTTGACCCAAACACAATAATGTCGAAAAATTCCATTTTAGGACACCACTCTAAAACACTTCTATCCTGTTTCTATGAAAAATAAAAACTATCTTTGAAGCTTTCTATGAACTAGATGAAACTATCTTTGAACTATCTATGCAAGCTATGACAAACAGAATTATCTGTTGACATCAATAGCTGTAGGGGACAACGTTAGAAAATTCATCCTAGACCAACAAACCCAGCTAATGCCAGTCAGCTCTCATTGCAGTTGTAATTAGAGGGGATTTTTTTCCCTCATTCCTCTCCCTATTAATATTATTGAACTCTAGTGCCTTTAAGAAAATACATTGGGAAGTAAAGTTCTCTTTGTAGATTATACACAATGAAGGGGGGTTTGCCACTACTGAACACATGGATACAAGGGGTGGCTTAAAGGAAGGTGTGTTCACCAGGTTTCCTGTCTTTTTGCAGTGATGAGTGACATATAACCCCACCTGGCCCCACCATCCAAAGTATCTATTCATCACCTACCCTGAGAGCTGTGAAAACCCTCATCCTTGGAAGTGTTCAAGGTCAGGTTGGATAGGGCTCTGAGCAACCTTGTCTGGTGTGGAAGGTGTTCCTGCCTGTAGCAGGGGAGTTGAAACTAGGTGAACTTTAAGGTCCCTTCCAAGCCAAGCCATTCTGTGATTCTGTGACTTTCCACTGGCTGAGTTCCCCTCCCAGCCCAGCCTTCCATCTTCAGCAGAGCTCCCACCAAAACAAGGTGCACTGCAGCTCCCGGCTGGCAAAGCAAGGCCTGGGCAGATGTGGATTGGGGCATGGCATGGACAGGGAGCGGGTAAGACGCAGTGTTGCTCAATCTCAAAAAGTGCACAAGGTTCTACCAGATTTCACCCAGAAATAAATCTTGTCATAGCCCTGCCTAAACTTTTGGATCCAGCTTTATATCTTAGATTCGTTATGCATCATGAAGAGCAGTGGATCTTGTTACTCATTCCCTAACTAGTGGCAGGACTCTACCAATCTCCTTCACATTGGGCTGTTTCTTATTCCCAAGAGGAGACCTAGTACTTTCAACATGATCACCCAATGACTGAGGTACTGTCAGTGAGCTCACTTCAGCCAGGATTCAGCCCAGACAGGACATCATTACTGAGCCTTAGTTTGCCCCTTTCATTAGCAGAGCCGTTCTGCTGGTTCACTCCTGTGACTAGTGAAGAAAACAGTGAACGTCAATTCCTTACCCAAAAGGCCTGAAACTCGTGAGCCCAGCCCTGCAGTCATCACTCCCACAGCTCTTCCTTTACTTACACAAGCAGTTCCACGTGTGTATGATGTTGAAGGATTTTTGGGATGAGACCTCAGTTAATCCTGACCTAACCTGACTCACGAAGCAGGAGGAAGGAGTTCAATTGGCTTGAGAGGCGGTTCACTTTGCCAGAGATACCTGATGCCAGTTCCTTTGAAAATAAAGAAATAATCATCTTTCTGATTAAGTTTAGATACTCTTAGATGGGCAAGGAGAAACGAGTCAAAGCTGAAGACACCATTAGAAAAGAGTAGAAGAGGAAGATAGATGTCAGGACAAATTGTTCTCATTTGGAAGCTCAGCTGAAATGTTAAAATTGCAGAAGGCTGATGTTTGCAGCTTAACAGCCTGGCTTGTGAAGCTTTTCTCTCCCACTCCAAACCGGATGCTGAGTGAAAGCAGACAAGACTTTTCACTCATTTTGAACTTGATCCTGCACTATTCAAATCAGCCAGGCTTTGTTCTTGGCCCCACGTTCCCAGGGGGGAGGGAACACAGCCCACTGTGTACTGCCTATGCTGATGGCAGCGAAAAGAGCATTTCTGAAATGTGTCAGCTAAAATATTTGAACAAGCAGGTTTTCAAATCCCAATGTGGACAGAAGGAGCTGCTTTTTAGCAGGTGTTAGGAGGAAAAGATAAAGCTGCTCAGTTGAAAATATGTCATCTTTCATTTGGAAATGTGTCAGTACAAGTGTTTTAGCACCTTTGTGCCAAGTCTGGACAAGCCCTGGAGGAGAAGAATGGATGAACTAGCAAGGAGAGGGAGGTGGAACATGCTTTGGAGGCAGCCCAGTGCTGCAGTACTTTGGATAGGAGAGACAAAACAACTGTCCTCTAATGGGAACATTTTTAAAACCAAGGGGTTTAGGAAAAGAGTTCACAATTGCTGACATTTTTAAACCTGCTCCAAGCAAAGTCCAAGGAGCCTGTTTGAGACAGACCTCATGGAGTCTTTTTGCATTAGGATTCCTGAGGCTGATGCTATTGTAGGAGCTAAACTGGATTCAGCAGCAGTGGGACCCCTAGAGGAGCCAGACCCAGATGGTCAGAGCCAGAGAGGAAGGGGTCACCTGCCAAGAGCTCAGGCTTTTCTTGTGCTAGTCTCCACTGCAATAGCTGCTTTGGCATCTGAGTTGGCATTTTGGATTGTGCACACTCAGAGCAAAACCCAGCTTAGGCATCCTCATGTCCCTCCATCAATATCCATGGCAGAACTTCAAGTGCAGGGTTTGCTCAGCTTGTTTTTCTCTGTGCGTGGTGGCTGCACAGTCCCATTCACTTGGCACTTACCCAAGCAGCTGCTGATACAGCCCTGAAGAGACACAATAAAAAAGCAGGGGAAATACACAAATTCAATTTGATGTGAAACGAGGGACCAGTTAATCTGATCCCTGAGGAACTCACAGATATTTATTTTCATGACAGT
The DNA here is from genome assembly GCF_003945595.2 of Pipra filicauda. Classification (NCBI taxonomy): domain Eukaryota; kingdom Metazoa; phylum Chordata; class Aves; order Passeriformes; family Pipridae; genus Pipra; species Pipra filicauda. The sequence goes on from NW_024104427.1 coordinate 477,470, forward strand.
GTTCCAACACAACAGCTCTCATACCTTGGATCCACACTCCCTCTGGGCAAACATGCCCAAATACCCAAGCCAGCTCCCAACCTGCTGCTTGCAACCAGATTTTGTATATTGCGAGCTATCTCTCTCTTTGGCACAAAAAGGTGGGTATAAACCCAAGCCACAGAGACATCTAACAGCAGCAAAGACACTGTGAATTGGGATGCTCTGACTTCTGTTCTAATTCCCATGGTTCCACTCCCATCACAATAAATCCAGTGTGACACATCAAGCAGAAGATTATTAGACACATTCTTGAGGTCTAAATGGAGTTACAAGTAATAAATGGCCCCAGTATCTAGGACAAATTTCTAGAGCTATATTCCAATCACAGGTTGCAGAAAGAAATATTTAACCCATGTACAGAGCAAGCAGAACTATAGGAATATTAGTTCTGATGGCCCTCTGATTATTAGCATGAGCACTAATTACTGTCACTGCAGTTTTCACTCCAGCCTTCTCTTACAGGTCTGTACATTAGCTCATAGTTTCCTGAGCAAAAGCATTGCAGCCTTCCCTGCCTTGCTGCACAGCATTGCCAGGTCTCCTAACCCTCCTCCTCCGCTCTCTAGCCACGGGTATCCGGATCCTGCTGTGCCGACCCCGCACTGGGTCATCTGTAATTGTGTTGCCACAATATTGGATTAACAACAGGGTGACTCTGAAGGTACATCTTGTTTTTAATTTCCTATTTGATGAAAAAATAGTTGCTGAAATCAATTACGTTTTCATCATATTTAAGCGGGTGATCAAAGTTCTGTTACTGTGTACGACCAGAGCTACCTCCCCCTTGGATAAAACAGGAAAAAATAATTTCCTGACCAAATCCACTTGAGATACACAAGTTCCCTGAACAGGGAATTCTACCAGCATGTAACATCAGGGCCAATTGAACGTGGTGTGCTAATATGATGCACAGCAGCCACTGGCACCTTCACCAAAAACAGATCCCAAGGGGGAGGTGGAAACTCTCAACACCACGACAGCCATGGCATTGGGCCAAGAAACAGCAAACTGGGAATCAGTTCTGCCCTCAGGGTGAGTGAACTCAGACGTTGCTCTCATGAGACTGCCTCGACCACCATCTTTTGGAAAATCCTAAGGGAGAAACCTCCAGCACAGGAGTCAAGACCTCTTTGCAGCCAACAAGCGCTAAGTGACCATCACAAATGAGAGCAGGAAAGAAAGAGCTGCCTGTAGTCTCCTGACTGAAGTACTTAACCCTGAAGAAAAGGAAAATCAAAATAATTTAAAAATCAGCCCATTGGAAACTACAAGACAGCATCAGTTCTTTACTGCAGTGTTTTTAATGGAACTCAGACACCTCAGGTGCCTCAGACACCAAATCCCCTGACATATTTTGTAAAGGAGATGCATGGAGCAGTTTTCAGAGAGCATGCAATGAGTGTACTGGGGGCTTAACACTTTCCAGCAGTTCTGAAGTCTTTTAGGAGCAAAAGGTATTTTTCAGAGGCAAATGAAACCAGTTCCAAAGAAAACCCTTCTTCCTGGCATTATGGAAGGCCTACTTGAACAACTGTGAAATGACAGCAGTGCCATTGCAGAGGCAGGGCAAGGTGGCCATGGGGACAAGCAGAGCTGGGCATGCTGGCTTTCCTCTGCCCACAGCCCACAGCTGGCAATGGGATCCCCTGACAGCTCTGGATAGACCATTACTGACCCTATGAAGAAGAGGAAAAAAAAGCCCATGGTTACCCTTAGGCCAAAATTGCTTTCTCTCCACATCAGAAAAGTTTTCAGCAGTTTGTTTTAGCAGAATCTAAGCATGCCATCAACCTGAGCCCAAATGAAATAATGTGGCAGTGCAAGCTCAGACATGGATCCAGGCCAACATGCAAGGCCCTACAGGAGGAATATCTGAGCCTGAGCATGGACACCAACTCATCAATACATTCATGATGGCAGAAGATTTGCACCACCTCCCTACAAAGAATGATGAGACACTCTGATCTCCTTCCTTAGTTCAGATGTCCAGGCAGCCTGAAGTACACTGATTATATTCCCAGTAGAAGACAGCCCCTGTTTCCAAGGAGTTTTTGGCCTAAATGCACCGTACAAAGAGTGAGCTTCGCACTATGATGCATAGTAGGTCCATGGTACGAGAGTAAGTCAGGCCAAACACCAATTACACCCAGGAGGTCACACTGATCCTCCAGAAGTCCAGTGACTCAAGCAGATAACAAGAACTTCTTCTCCTGAGACGAGCAGTTCTTCTGAGCCACGTAGGGTCAGACTTAAATGTGTGAAGGAGGCAAGACAAAGCCAGTGTGTTGTCTCTGTGTCCATGTGTCAAGGCAAAGCAACTCATCTACCATTTTGAGACAGGGGAAGGGGCAAACCCTGTTATCACACACAGCTATGTCAGGTGCAGGATGAGCCTCAAAGGGCACAACTGGCCAAGCTGTACCTCCTGGGGTAAAACTGAAAAAGCCCTTCAGATGCTCCGGGCCTTGTGTGGCTTGGTCCTCTCCAGTGTCTACATAGTGGAGCCAAAGCAGGTAGATTGAGGATCTAGTTGCTGACAAGGCAAAGGAAACTTACAGGGGTTGAATAAGAAAAATAATACAGCATGAGTTGTTTAAAGCAAAGATCATCTTTTTCCTTTGCTGTAGGGGGAGACTGCAACTCCTGTGGGGCACCACCATCCCGTAATTCCGCTACAGTGCAGGGGACCACTATTCCTGACCAGCAAATGTAAGCACTTATGCAATAAAATGAGAGCAATAGCAACAGGTACTGCCATTTTAAGGTAAATGGATGAAATATAACTCATTTAGTCTGAATATCAGTTACTGTTTCCAGAGTTCCTTTAATAATGGAGTAATTTGTCAAAGAAAATTAAAGAAGTCACATTTCAGAAGATTTTATGGACACTGGATGAAAGAAGACAAAATACATGTTAGATAAAATCTCATACTAATAGAAGGGAATAGAGGGGTTATATTTTTTTTCATCTCTACTTTTTTTCATGCTCAGCCTTTTACCCAGGGGGATTATCTCTCTCTTACCATGTTAGCATTAAGACTGCATACTTCTCTGAAAGATACAACTCAGTGAAACACAAAGTATTGAGCTTAATACAAAAGTAAATGGGCGAAGCTCTGTGACCCTTGTATTTCAGGGGAGATGAGCCTGGATGATCTAATGGGTCCTTCTGATTCTACTGGCTGTAACTCCATTAGTGAATGACTTTTTAGAAGTGATGTTTATTTTTGGATTCTCTGCAATTCTTTTTGCATCTTTACTGGGAGATAAGAGGTATAGGGAGACCAAGTTGAATGAAAGATCCATATAACAACAAATAAATAAATATGCAGTGGTTTTGCTGACAAATTGAGGGTATCATGGATCAGCAGTTTTATTATAGTCTCAGAGAGAAAAGATCAAAAGACAGATCAATGCATCAGCTTTTAGCTGATTTTAGATGGCACGCAAAGGGATTAAGAACTCAAAGGATTTCCCTTCAATCTCAGAGGGTTTCCAGAACATGTAACAGTTTTAGGTCAAATTATAATAATTAACTTGAGATAGAGTGTTGACTGGAGAGGAACTTTGCCAAAAACAATTTTGCACATCGCTAAATACTGACGTTCCAATTCAGAAGGGAAACTTGTTTTAACTTACCCACAAGTTTATACAGGTTCAACCATAAAAAGGGAGGTTGGTTTTTGCACAAAACAAGAGCTGAAAGTTGTAATGCTTCCCAAGTCAGATGGGGAGTAGTCCCAAGAGGATGATGTATAATGCAGCAGAAAGAATGTTACATGGGATAGTGCTGCTGTGTGTATATGCATGGCCTCCTAAAAGTCTGATAACTAATCAGTGACAGGATTGTTAATCAACTTCTATATTCTTTACAAGATCCTCAGTAAACTGGTAAATGTAAATGCCAGGGCTTATTTTTAGTAGGCAACTCATCTTTGATAACGAATAAATGGACATTTGGCAGGAAAAGAATATACAATCTCAGCCCAAAGTTGAAATTTTACATTCTTATTAAAGAGCTGCTGTATCTCAGCCAGGTGGGATGGCCCTGCTGCAGAAGTCACTGTGTGATACCACACAGCCTGCATTAGATAGAGAGCAAAGTTGTATTAAAAGGAGAAATAAGGTCACGTGTAGCTGTTCTTTAAACAGAAAATATCCGCTCCCTGTTGCTCCATATCCAAGTGAAGAAGTAGAGGGGAGCTCAAATATCTGCACTTTACTGCCAGACGTAAGTTGCATTCAATTTTATTCCATTCCACATTCCTCAAACTTCAAACTGTCGGTACTTCCTATCACCCCTGCAGGCTGCTTCACTCCTTTAGAGGCGACGAGGCAGCTGGAGAAAGTCATTTCATTAAAGTAAAAAGACAAAAAAAACCCACAAGAAACCAAAACCAGGCATTTAGGCTCCGGCTTGAAGAATTAGACAGTCCAACAATCGCTGGGTCAATTCACATTAAGCTGAACAAAGAACAGACGGCAAGAAGAAGATGAGTTAAATGGCTCGGTGGCTGCTGCGTGTCCCTAATTCTCTGTTGACTTTCGCCAGCGCCTTGTCAGAGGGGGGCTGCAGCATTTGACCCCCCGTTTCCAGGCGCGGGCAGGGAGCTGGGGACACATGCGGCAGCGTTAAATAGGCGGCTCCATCCCTGCGTGCCCCGGCCCTGCCATGGGTGACTGCTCTCCCTAGTCAGCCTATCAGGAATTTATTGCCTCTTCTCCATCACCCGGCAAAGAAACTGTCTCACAGATGTTGGCATTGTAACTCATTCAGTGTCACCGTGGGGTTCTCCGCCATTGTGTCCCCGCACAATGGGGCGGCATTCAGGGGAGGGCACGGCGGGGCTGCGAAGGTAGCCCGGGGCCGGGGCTGTGCTGATGCGCTCTTTGTTGGAGCTCCTCAGCCGAGGGTATCGCCTGCCCGTGCACTCCCCTGCGCTGGAGGCAAGGCCCGGAGAGGAGCTGGCAGGAAGGAAGGATTTTCTGCCTTTTGTGGGCTCTTTCTGTGCTATTTTTGTTCTCCAGGACAGCTTTTGTTGCCCAAGGTAATGATCCTTGGCCCTTATTCATATCTCTGCTTTTGTCCGGGGGCCTTTGTAGGCAATGCACTGGGGGTGAAACCGGCCAGACACAGCACCGGGGCCAGCCCCTGCTATGTATATAGTTATAAATAACTAGTTGAGAGCTATATAGTATGAAATCATCCTTGTCACACCATTGGCAGCAGGTTGTGCGAAAGGTTTCACCAAGACACAGCAGATGCATCCCAGCTCTGGAAAGCATCCCCAAGAACACACCCCAGTGACCCCAGAGGTGACAAGATGACGTGCAGTATCCCAGAGACTGGTAAGGGCAAGTATCTTCACAGGCTGTTCCCCAGTTCCTTTGAGTGAAGGCACACTCCTATCTGTAGGGAATGAAAGAGGGGTTCCAGGCGTGATATAAACCAAAGCAAAGCTCTTCCCTCAAACTTCTGCTGAACCTCCTGGGATAATGTTCTCACCCCTTCTCTGTGCTCCTACCCTGGTGCCTGCAAAGGGGCAGGAGATGGCAGGAAACGTGCAAATGCTGCTCTTTAGAAACATTCATAAGTGCACATAAATATAAAAAAGTAAAAACAGCTTCAGTCCTTAAAAGAAGGAGCTCCAAGGACCTGTCTTTCCTCCCCTGTGCCAGCACTGGTGGCATCTTCACCACGCTCAAGCCAGAAAAGAAAAACACAGGGACAGACAACTACAGACTGAAGCCTCCCCAGATGCCCGGGGCCAGTGTTGCTCCAGCTCCCTACACAGAGCCCTCCCCTGGGCCCCAGACCTGCAAACAGTTATGCAAGTTCTTACATGCAAACTATTAAGCATATTTGTTTTTATTTTTTCAGGTTCAAGGCCTCAGAGTGCAAGCTCCGGAGGGTAGGGAGGCTCTGCTGTTCAGACATCTAAGGCACCACACCCAGCCATGAGGAGGAGGAGGGATTTTTTAATTTTTTTTTTAATATTTATATTTTATTTTTTTTAATCTCCCATCCATCAGCTCAACAGCAAAAATGGTGCCAAACGAAGTCTTTCCACTCATGCAATTTTTGCGGTCTAAAATTCACCACGTGTTTAACCACGACTCCTTGGCCAGTCCCCGCAGCACCCAGGTTCCCAGGTGGTCCCCCATCCCAGCACCAGCCAAGCCTGCAGCTGTTTAGTTTCTAAGATCAGGGCAGTCAGGCCAGAGTGGATACAAGCCAAACACAATATAGACACACACAGGCCTATATTATATAAAATACACCCCCCCCCCATATTTTATGTACATACATATACATATATATATATAAAAAAAATATATAAACTCACACACAATGTGTATGTTTAAAATAGAAACCCCCAACCAGAAAATAAAATATTTTATTGCAAAGTGAATGGATTTTTTTAATGCTTAGGAAAACGTGTTAAAATATAACTAGAACATTAATGAATCCCTGTTCAAATGCTGATGAAATACAGTGCTTCTACTGACTACACAAAAATTTTTTACTGTTTATTTATATCACTGCTAATAGGAAAATATCATTTTGAGTGAAATATTATATTTGCTACAGAATGTGCTAAAGTCTTCAGGGCCCACTGAGCTGTCCTCAGGAGCAAACCTATGGCATAGAGGCTCTGAAAAACTCGTGGCCTCACTGAGTGCAAGCTTGAAAATCAAAACTGAAATGGAACACACAAACTTCATCCTCCTGGTGGGATCCTTTTGTCCTCATGAGACCGCTGAACCAGGCAGTTTCCTCTGAGTCTGAGGTGGGGAAAAGCCTGCCTTCCACACCAGCCCCTTTTTTTTAAGCTTTCCCTTGAAACGGATGCCATCCACTACGGAAAACTCCATGGAGTTCCCACAGGCAAGGTGACTTCCCTGAATACAGTACTCCTCTACAGGCCATAACCTGCTGTCCACGATGCTCGTGTTTGAAGGGAGGACCACCTCCTCCTAAACAGACCCTGCTGTTTGAGGGACAGACCCTGGTGCAGGTTGGCAACTCTGCCAGAGAGGGTTTCTTGACGCAGGTAGGCTTTGAGATCTCAGACCTTCAAACAAAAGCCACAGATTGTGTGGGCAGGTTTCCTGAACCACTACACCCTGTTATTAGGGCTTTCAGCTGGGGAGGGGGGAGACCTGGACTGCTCCACTGGCAATTTAATTATTTTATACAAATGGGAACATCTTTAAAAGTTTCAGATCCTGGGAGAGGCTTTGAGAGCTGCGTTTGGACATTTCTTTGGGAAAAGCAAGTTCAAGTCCCATCAAGCAGAGGAAAATCACTCATGGGAGTCTCCCATATCCCAGGTGAATACTTTAATTATTGGCCTGGGCATGGGGAGGAGTGGGGAATGCACAGCATTACGCTTTCTCCAACTCTTCAAGAGGCAAAAGTGATTAACTCTTCTTGCGCATCAGACCAAGCTTTGGGCCTCCAGTCATAAGAGAGACCTCTAGTCCACACAGAAGTAACTTCCAAAGGCAGTGGTAGACACTTCTCTGGGGTGGTGAAGGTGATAAAAGTCCCATTAAACTTCTGCTGTGGTCACTGGTCAGATATGAACTTCTCCAGAAGGCAAATACAACCACTGAAGGTGCAAATTTCCCTCCAGAGGGGTCTGTCTCTTCTCACTGAAGGAAGAGGGATCCCCGGCCAGCAGAATACTAAGGCAAGGAACATTCTCTGGTGCTGAAACAAAGTGGGATGAATCACAGAATCATCAAATGGCTTGGGTTGGAAGTGGGAAACCCGGGCTCTAAACCTCAGGGTTTCCTCAGCCCTTCCCCTTGTGACATTCATTAATACCATCTTGTACAATGTTTGTTGCACTGTGTGGATGCTCAGTTTCAGTGCATAAAGATTATTCACGCTGTGACCTGCAACTGTGGCCAGATGAGAGCACTAACATATGTAAAGGACTGAGCCAAGCTCTTGGAAGCTGATGGGAAAGAAAACAAGCTAATATGCTGACACAACACTTTAATATGGAGTAATCAAGAAAAAGAGCAATGCTAACACAGCTTGAGCATGCATGACTTATGTAATGCTAACACTGAAGTGCCTTAAAAATGGTGGGAGGAATCCCTTTTCCTCAGAGTTCAGAAGATGGTGCCCTGGACTAGCTGGGAGTGGAATCCTGCCAGGACAGGACATCAGAACCTTTCCAAGTCTGTTGAGTAACTAGTTTTCACCAGTTTAACAAAGAAAGCTTTCAGCATGTAGATACAATGATGGCACAGCCCAAGGAGATAAAAGGAGAAAGCTAATGTGCACAGTCAAAACAGGCTAGTCTGAGTCAGTTTGTTTTGGTGGATGTACCTGAGATCAACCAAATGTGATTTGGAGATTCCTTGAGTAATCTTATGCAGCAAACCTGGCTAATGCTGTGCTCTGGTTTTGTGCAAGTTCACACAGTCGCACTGGGAGGAAAAATAACAATAAAAATAGTTTTGCTTTGTACAAATTAGTCTAGAACAACGACAAAAATACTGAGGTTCCTCTTAAGCAAAGTTACTGATTACAGCTCACATTGACCTGGTATCTCTACACCCCCAAGAGATCTAGGTTCAGTAACTCAGGCTTTTCACCAACAGCTCCCACCCAAGATCATCATGCGACCAAGGGTGCAGTGACAGCAAAGGAGTCTCAACCATAAGTGACTGACGGTTGTCCTGATACTTTCCATCAGCAACCAGAGCAAACACCTACCAAGTTCCCGGAAAGCATCTCGCTCGTTTCAGTGGGCTTTGGATCCTGTCCCAAAGGGGAAAGCAATTTCCATCACAGAAATATGCCTGCCACCAGGCTCATTTATTGCTCCTTTGTTTAAATGTACTACAGAGACACAGTAAAATCCCAGAAATCATCCAGTGTCAATAGGTTTCAGCTGGAGTGATTAACCAAATCCCAGGAACTTGGATAGCAAGTGTATTAATGTCTCCTGGCCACTAAATCTTTCCTGCCAAGCAATAAAAGAGCCAAAAAAGCTAAATAGTTAGGAAGTTAGCACAATGACTCCAAATCCCAAAGAGGGTTCCCTAATTGTTTACAGAAGATAGACTGCAATGAAGGGATGATTAGAAATATGTCAGCTGCAGGCCTTTGATAGCAGCAAATCTGTCTTGGCAGGGGGAGGAATAGACTACAGAGAGGAACACTAACAGCAGTCATACAGGCAGAGGGCAAAGTACTCACTGTGCAGTCTCACAGATTTTGCAGTCCAGCAAACATCTACTGTATGGGCCTAAATGAAAGACAGCATCAGACATATGCCTGAATTTTTGCATAACGGGGAACAAACTAAAAAGAGTTGGATACACCGTGGAGCCATGGTGTTGCCTTTCAAACCAGCAAAGTCCATCCATCCAGCTGATGAAGCTCCTTGGGAGCAGCACTTGCACATAGCTGCTGCTGGAGCAAATGCTGGGCAGCAGGGATCCGGGGCAGCCCGTGCCATTGCAGCCCTGGGAAATGAAGGCAAACTTGAGTAGCATCCGATTCTGGACCTTGTTGGTGTCCTTTGTATTCAAGGGCATGGGGACAGCCAGGGGACCAGCTCAACATCTGGAGTGCTTGACTGGTGTCACCAGTGACTACACAGTAAAGTGAATTTTTACAACCATTTTCACACATTTGGGCCAGTGCAATGTATCCAGGGCTGTGATGCCCATCTCTGGCAGGGCTGTAGCCCACTGTTAAGTGTCTATTGCCACCTATACACAGCTTTGTGCCAGGCCATGCAAACTGAAGCACAGGACAAGCTTACAGAAGCAGGTGGAGGCTGCAGGGCCACTTTACCTATTCAAAAAATCAAGGTCAACCCCCACCACTCACATGAGTTTCTCTGACTGTTGCATCTCACCACTCCAGCTGTGCCAGGCACCATGTGAAGAAGCTAAAGGCATCTATCAGAAGCACAGCCAAGCAAACACACATGCAGATATCCCCATGCCAGGAGGCTGATAATGTCATTTCTCTCTCTTTCATGGCTTCCAGATCCAATTGTCTCTGTTTCTATGAGATATTTTGTTTTTCTGATTTTCAGAAAACCCTGCCTGAAGCCCTTTAAACAGTTTCCATACACCCTGGGACTCAGGACTGGTCACAGCAGTAAAGTATGGGCTCTCAAGGGAGAAGGAAATAGGAATGAGTTGTAATAAATGCTAACAGGGTGCTTTAATGAGTCCTCTGGGCATGGGTCCATGAAGCTTGCTGCCCCTCAGCCTGACCGACATAGCTTGTGTGCCCCTTGGTGTCCCCTGAGACCAAGCAGTCCCAAGCTCTCCAGTTCCACTGACCAGCCAGAGACAAGGCACTTTGCCTTACTGTAGCCCCTTGAGACACACAGGCCTCATAGCTGGTACTGGGAATTTCTGCCAGTGACTTCAAAGAGGGCAGGATTCAACTCATCGTTTGAAGCCCAGCCCCATTCCCTGTCCTTAGGCAAGTGAAGGAGCCATGAGAACAGCCCAGAAACCTCAGCTGCTTCAAAGAACATCTGCCTACCTTGGGAATTAAGAAGTGCCCTAAAAACATGCCTCCCCTCTGCACCTGCAAAGCACTGGAGACCCGTCCGTGCTGCCTGAGATGAGATGAATGCCCATGCCCTGTTTGCCAACTGCACGGTCCTCAAATGTCTGAGTCCCTGCTATTCCACATCCCATCCCAGCTCTTCTCACTGTGTACTGCCACAAAAGCTGTGCGAGTCAAAAAGTTTTACTTGAATAAAGGCATAATTCTGTTTAGGATGCATGGCTTGATAGTTTGGCTTCCCTGACAGCAGTGGTAGAAAAACAGCACAGAAATGTTTTCGTAACATTATGGCATTCTCCTCTTAATTAATACTTCACTGCACTAATTCAGCCTATTTTGCTGCTTGTAGGTCATCAGTACGAAGTCGCTCAGCCCCAAAGGGGCTCGCAATTCCCATGTTTTCCCACCATGTGGTGTTCCTCCCCACATCCTGTCCCACCCGAGCCTGAGGTCAAGCAGCGTCCTCGTTTCCCCAGGAAGTCCACGGGGGCATTTTGCAAATTAAGTGATATGATGCCTAAAGGTCCAAATAAAACAGGGCAAGGGGCAGTTCCCCTGACCTAGGCACACAGGAGAAGCTGGCTGAGTGAATGTTCTCCTCATCCCAAGAGGATGAGTTCTGGGAACAGCTCATGTGTTCCCCAGATGGTGCCAAGGCACCATCTTGGAGACTGTGAGTTTATGCAGACCAAATCCATGCCAGGGCATTTGCTAACACCGACACTGTGTGGATGGTCATAGGCCAAGACGCAAGACCACATTTTGGCCACTCATGTCTACTGGTGGCCACAGAACAGTGGGACCTGCCCATGTTGCCCTCATGCTGCCAGGTCAGTGTGTGACTTGTTAGACACAGAGTTTAGAAAAGCAAAGGCACCACACTTGCTGTAGGAAAAAGACCCAAAGAGAAGTTCTAAAGAAGTCTGGAGACACTTTATGACTCCTTGGTGGAGCTAGTCCAGGATACCACTGCATGAGGCAGAATGTAGCCTTGGAAAATCTCCTTTTTTGTCTCTGGGCCTCTGTCCCCCATCTACCAATGGGAAAAGCAGCATGCTCCCTTCTCACAGGGGTTGTTAGAGTTGTACATCAAAGCACAAAAGGTGTCCAGGCACTGTGGGGATGGGAACCACATGAGCACCCAACCTGAGATGAAAACACAAAGAAAACACATTTTCAAACAGAAATAATCTAAGTCAGTTTTGTCATCTCCAACTTCAAAGATAGAAGCTCCAATATTTTGTCTGCTTGGGAAGTGGAAAAACATTCTTCTTGTCCAATACAAATCCATGCCAACAGCAGACAAAATTTTGGCCTATTGAATTAATTAGCTTAGTTTTTAATTAAGGTTCCAAATTTCACCTAGCCTGGCTTAGGGCATGTCTACACAGATGGGAGCAGACACACATGATCTCCTCTGTCTGCCTTTCAAGCCAGCTTGACTCAAGCTGGCTTCAGCATCACACTGTGTGCACATGAGCTATCTGGCTACTTGAGGGGAGCTAAAACAGGCAGGGTGGAATATTTAAGCCCAGCACTACGTGAACGTGGTTTCATGGCTTCTCGATGAAGCTGGCTTGTGCCCAGTTGGCTTGGAGAGCAAGAGAGGAGTTCACATCTGTTTGAATCCATGCATGCAGGCATGCCCTTATATGCCTGTTTTCAAGTTTACTAAATATCTTTTTATTTGGCCGCCCACTACTGACTGGAAGTATTTTCATGACAGGTTTTAGAAATGGTACAGTTTTCCGTTTTACTGTTTCCCCGTACTGTGTAATGCCAAATTATTGTGGTGTTCACAATAATCAACAAAAATCAAGAATAGAAACATATATTATTATAACAGCATTAAACAGCAACAAATTACTTAAATTTGTAATATGTTTTTGTTTCTGATAATCACAGGTGCTATTTACAGCACAGGTTTTATTTCATACGTGGGTGTAAGCAATGATCTATTACTTTGGCAAATTCTTCTAAAAATAGCACATTCATCAGTTCTTACTTCAATAAATACTCCACCAGAGTCAAATCTACGAGACATGGAAGCATCCATGGAATGGAGGCAGTCACAGGAAAACAAACCATCCCCATTTCATCTGTATTAATGTTCAGCCAAGTTCAGGATAAACACACACATAGAAATACAGTTGAAACCATCTCAGTATTTACTATGATCAGTTTTCATCACAGGCCACAAACTTGTTCAGAGTGAGTCCAGTCACTGGAAAGGAATCCTAGGAAATACAAAAAAAGTGTACAGAGGAAAAACCTTTTCACTGGAACACAAATCATTCAAAATCACAGGGACTTAATTTACAATGAATTCAGTAATTTACTCAGGGAAGGAGGAAACTTGCAATAATTCATTTGTAGTGGCTTTCTTTGCATAAACATTGACGAAGATAAAGCTTATCAGAGGCATTCTTATAGCTTTTGTGTGCAGTTGTATTAGTCTATGGAGTATAAGTTATTTGGCAGTCAACATGCTATTCTGATACAAAACATACAAGCTAACTAAGCATAGTTAACCATTTGTTGTCCAGTGCTGGAGTAATGCCAGTGCTCCTTGTGACTCTCAACCAAAGTGTTTGCTCATGACTTAGGTATCATGATAATATTGCCAAGAAAAGGCAAAATGAAAGTTCCTGCCAAAATAACACAGTCATTAGGGAGAGACATTATAAGGAGAGGCTTGCAGGATTTGTCCTGTTGGAAAAAAAATAGGACCACAAAACACATCTTGTAGCACTACAACTTTCTTCTCAACAGCAGCATTTTCAGGCCTTTATTTGAGGCAGCCCCATAAATTCAAGCACATGGGCATTCCCAGGGGACAGCAGCTCTCAGAGCCGCTCTGTGAGTGGTGCAGATCTGGTAGATTTGCCAGTCACACTGGAACGTTTTGCTGCTGGTGTCGGGGCCAGAGAGCAACAACTTGGACAGCGATCAGGAGAGAAATCAGCATTCACCATTAGCCCTTACAATAACACAAATAGGAATTGCAGTAAAGGATCAAAGCAACATCCAGCCAGTCACTACTGTTGAAAAGAAACAGATGTTTCATTGAACGATAACAGAACAAGCCCACCAAAACTCTTGTGTTTTATATTCCTCTTGTAGCCTATTCCTCTGCTGTGTGCCTGTACTCTTCAGCCTACCGTGACCCTCCAAAATCAGTAAGAAGCCAGAACAACTGAAATGCAGGTAGGTCTGACCCTACAGGAGATCTCCATCCATCCTTAGATACTCCATGGACAAGAAGTAGGAAAGGTTAATGGCTTGAACATCTGCGTGGGGGCAGGAGATGTTTCTACAGCACCAAACCCTGATGCAGCCCCCAGGCTCAGAGAGACAAGGAAAATAAAAACAAGAGATATGTTCTTCTCTCATGTTTGCTATGGTCACCACTTACTGGAGCTTAATCCAAGCTTTTCAGAGCTCACAAGAAGTAAATTAAAAAGGCTGGACACTGCAGCTGCCAAAACAAAAGTTTATTCTACATTAATGAGAATTAAAATTACTTGAGAGCTCAGCCAAAATCTCTTCTAAGGGGACATCATCTGTGCTACTGTGGCCCAAGCAAGGGGGGCTGATACCGACACCCTCTCAACTCCTTTGTCACATAAAGGGACATGAAAAGAGAAAAGCAGATAATGCTCTCTCCAGAGCACTCCCACAAGCTTTTGCAGCAACATGCTAGAACTGTTAGTTTGTATTGGTTCTTCAAAAGACCTTTGCAAGAAGCTCATTCTTTGCACATCAATAAAGAGGATTATTTTGGTGTCTCATTTCTCTTTGAGCTTGTTGTTTGTCCCCTGTGAGCACCTAAATATGGTGGGAGCTGTACCAGCTTCCCACCTCATAGGTAGGTGAGTAGATATTTGCTGTCATTTATCACCCAACCCACAATTGCCTTTCCTCGCTGCCTCTCAGGAAACCACATCTGAGCCTTGTCTCCTAAAGGATCTTACAGCAATTTCTCTGACACGCGTAAGTTATTTCACTGTAGAAACAACTCCATCCCTTCTGGAACTGAATATAGCTCCACATTCACTGTCAAGATCTACCCAAATCTTCTACCAGGATTAGTTCCACTAGCAAATACCTGTCTGCAATTTTCTGCCTGCTGTCAAGCTGGAAAGTTTTTCCCTGCTTTTGTCAGGAATGTCTTGTCCTTCCATCTATGGACTCCATCCATGGTGAATAACCCTGTCCTATCCCATCCAGGCAGTTCTCTCCAGATCAGGAAAGATATGCAATACTAACAACTGGAACACTTGAGGTTTTTTCATGCTCCACAGTTGCCAAAATAAACTCTCCATGAGATAGAGGCAAAAAAATTACTAACAGAATGAGTTATGCTCTGATTGCTGCATTCCTCTCAGCGTTCCCTGGGGCTTTCTTGCTGCACAGCCCTTCGAGGAAGGGCCCTGCATGCTGGGTTTGTTGTGTACCCTTTTCAGGATTTAACTCTAGCAACACCTTAAGGCATATCATGAATGAATGAGCGGATTAATGAGTACAAAATACGAGCAAACAAAGTGTGCTCAGTACAGCTCCTGATTTGCTTTATCCCACACTTGCTGGGCCAGGCTGAGAGGCGGGGATATGTATTTGTGACCCAGCAGGTTCATGCTGCAAGAAAGCATCTACCTTCCTGTTGGGTTTGAATTACTCACTATTTCCTTTTCCTTGCTTCTCTTTGCCTGCACTAAAAGTAAAACCAAAAGCTCTTCCATGATCATGATGTTCTCTTTTCTTCATCTTCCTACCAGGGTGGTTCCCCTCAGCCCCCTCTCTGAGGCCAGCATGCCAGGCTCTGGGCTGTATGAGGCCCTGCCACTCATCCTACTCGTAATACAATATTCTCCCTCTTTAGTCTCCACCTCATTCCTTTCCCTCACCTCTATTTGTTTTCCCAACTGATGAAACACACAGAGCAAAGCTTTTCCTCGCCTACCATCCTTTCTTGGTTAAAGCAGTCATTGAAAACACTTTTCATGATCTGCACTAACCAGACCTTCTCATGTCATCATATTCAGCTTTTTCATTCCTGTGGTTTTAGTCGCTTTTTCAATAGTTGTTTCACCCCTTTACAGGTATGGAGACCTGAATGACTGGTTCATTCATTCCCTAAACATCTTTATGGTCTTTTTATACTGCAGTGCAGTTTGGACTGCACTTTGCTTCTCCTAGGGTGTCATGCTGAAGGACCCACACACCCTCACTGCTGTTGGCATCTCACTCTCAGCTCCCCTGGGAACTTCCAGCTATCCAGAA
Organism: Pipra filicauda; assembly: GCF_003945595.2. NCBI lineage: Eukaryota > Metazoa > Chordata > Aves > Passeriformes > Pipridae > Pipra > Pipra filicauda. The sequence continues at coordinate 493,356 of NW_024104427.1, forward strand.
TCTTTTTGGACAATCAATTTTGTTTCAGTGGCTTGAAAGACCAACATATGGAGAGATGCCCCAGGTGTTTCTCTCTTCCACAGACCTAGTGTTTTGTGCCGGACAAATCTCACGACTCCAGATTTGTTATATTGTATGGACATCTACTAAACACATGATTGAAAGCCTAAGGATTGAAGCCATATAACCATCATTCCCCTGTCCCTTCAACAGGTTCAATACAGGTTTAAGGTTTGTAAGGGCAGTACCCTAACATTACTAAAATCTGCTTTATGCTGCACAAGAATAGACTATTACCACATGGATGTGACAGTCACTCCCTTGTCTTGACAAGGTGACCACCATCCTTCTACAAACAACTGCAAAAAGCCCAGCAGAAAAGCACCTGATCCACTTCTGCTGTTCCCATGTCTCCATGCTGTGCCCAGGTTGCAGGCACAAGGTGCCAGTTGGGGTGAGTGGCCAAAGCAGAGCTTGGAATCTGGGACTTTCAGACACAGATCCCTTGGCAATACTCATGTCAGCCACTTCTCAGTACTGCTGCCTGCAAGAGGGTTACTTGTGATGTCTTTTACCATGACAACTTGCACCTCTCCATCAGTTGACCACATCCCCTCCCTTCCATTCTTGCTTACAGATATTTTTTTCACTCCAAATAACTTCCATGGCTGGCAAGGGAAAGGCAGCCCGACTGTGAACAGCAAATCTTCCACGGCACTCTGAGGGTTGGGTACAGACCTGTTAGCACTGCCAGGATCCTGTTCCTACAGATGGTGCCTGCTCCCTCCCCAAAGTCTGCCAGTCTATTAATTCTACAGAAAGCATTGATCCCACAGCTGGGAGTGGGTGCTGTGTCCAACCCAGGCAAGTCTCCTACTGCCCTGCACAACCCAGCTGCCCTGAACTGGACACTCGCTGAAGTACAGAAGAGGAATTACTTGCTCATTTAACCTCCTCTATGAATGAAATTGCAGCTCACCATGATGTCTCCAGGGCTGGTTTGGAGGGACAAATCCTCCTGTCCCCATGAATTTGCCTTGAGCAGAGGGTTGCCTGCCTTAATGGGGACAACGCCTTTCTGCTTTTAACACTTCATGAAAACAGTTCACGTCCTCTAAAGTATTAGGATACCTGTAACCTTCCAAAATGACGTATTAGCTTTCTATTAAACACATTTATGTGTTATTTTTAGGAATGGATGACACAATCTGTATAAAACCTTAAACTGCATAAATATTAATGTTCAGCATAGAAATGAGAGAAGCTTCTGAGCACATCATAAGCCAAAAAAACACTCTCAAATTAAATGGAAAGTCACTGGATTGTGCAAGCACTTGGGAATATCCTTGATATCTACTCACCACAGGGTAGATATGAATTGGAACCAAGATCAGCTTTATCTAATCTATAAAGATCATTCAAACAAACTCCTGCAGTAGTTCTGGGCTTTGAACATGAGATAATTAGAACCAAAGCAAGCATTTTATTCCTCAAAGCCCATTTCCTTCTCCCAACAGAGCTTCTAAGCCCAGAAGCAGGGTTGCACCTGCAGTGTCAGTAGCTTTGCTAATATATTACAGTGGGGGCTAAGAATCCATTTCTTGACCAAACAGCAAAAATTTTCAGCTGATAAAAAGTTCATGCTTATGAAAAAAAGTACCTTCAGCAACAGCAAAAGAAGCTGTGAAGATCAAAACAGCCATGTAGAGCATGATCTGTGCTGAAGCAGCTTTTTGAGTTGTTTGAGGATTTTAAGATTTACAAGGCTGAGCTAAATGAGGTACGTGTCAGCATGGAGACACAAATCACAGTTGCTCCAGTGGGCACAGGGAGGTACGTGATGTGTTGAAATGCATGAAACTGTCACTCGCAGAAGAAAGAATACAGTTTACAGACCTGCGTTTTTAGCCATTAAACAGAGCAGTCAGGCTATTACCCTGGCTCTATCTGGTGTGATATTAGGCTGTGATATTTGCTAGTGGACCTGATTTCAAGAGGGAAAATACATCCTAAGCAAAGGCAGCTATTTACAGTCTGGGATCCAAGCAGGTCCTGCTTAGCAAGGCATCTTTCTACAAACCAGGCACCAGCAAGAATGTTCCCACCAAATATGTTGAACCAGCATGCAGTGTCTGTATAAAAGGAAAACTGGAAACTTAACCAAGGTAAACAAAATGAATGGCAGATAGCAAATAAAAACAAATACAAAGGTCTAATTTTATGTATCGCCGGAAAATTCCACGGGCTCAAATGTCGAGGTCTCTATATAAATGCAGTATAAGCAATAGGGGGCTGATTTTCAAAACTTCTTTCACTGTTTTTACCATTGCCATTTGAGCATCATAGTTTAAAACTATGGCCCTAAGAGTGCAGTAAACTCATTAAATTAATTCTGACTGGATATGATATACTGGAAAGTATACCTGGTGCAGACATAAATGTGCTGTATTATAGCAGATTAATGACATTATCTTTATATTCATGCACACACACACCTCAGTGCCTCCCTGAGCCTCAGTGCAGGAGATGAGTTAATGCCAGTTCTGCTGCACACAGGGGCATAGGCAAGCAGAGATACACTCTAATGCTTGGTTGGGATGGGGACATGGGTCCCCAGGCAGTCAAATGAGAGATTAACTCACACAAACGCTTTTTATAAAAATTCTTTGCTTAAAATAAAATGCAAAATGAGCAGGTCATTACTGGCAAGCCTTGGTTGTGGGTGTTGAATGAGGGTTTCCATCATGCATAGCTGATGTGTGAGGAGCTGCTGCAGAGTCCAGCCAACAGGGATGCTCCAGGAGCATCCCTACAAAAGCCTCTGATGCTGGGGTTATGAGCACTTTGAAAATCTCACTGAATTATTCAGTTGTTTAAATAATTTTTATGTTTCTTTGCATGGACAGACACCAGCAGCATGTCCCCGTCCAGGTTGCAGCTCTGTGCAACACTGTAGGGCAGCTGAAGGACACTTAGCAGCTGCCTGGTGATATCTCCAGCTTCCAGGATATGGAGGTTTTGGGTTTTGATTTTTTTTAATATTTTTTTTTAAATTTTATTTTATTTTTTTTTGAGATTCAGATAGAAACGTGCTACGCTCTGCACACTGAGAAAGCTCTGGACCACGGAGGAAAACCTCTCACATGAGCCATGCTGTGTGCATGACCTGTATACACACTGTCCAGGGCTTTTGGTGAGCACTTTTACCAGCAAAAGGGTTTTTAACTACAATATATGAGAACTGGAGGCTTTATCAGTATTCCTACCCTGCACCTCTCCAGCCAGCTCTCCAGATACATGTCAGTGAATCTGTAACCTGGAAAGACACATAGTGGGATTCCAGTGTCTATTATACAACTCTTTGCACCATGTGAACCAAATTCACCAACCACAGAATAGCTCACAGAAATAGTTTGGGTTGAAAGGGACCTTTAAGGGTCACCTGCAACCCCAGTGATCAAGTTTAGTTCCATGTCTCTTCTTCCTTGCTGACATGTTGCTGGTAATTATAAAGCAAACTTTTGGGTTGCCCTGACAAAAATGAGCATCACCAGTGCCACAGGGCTGCCAGACCTCTCTGGGGCACCACAGACCAGCAGCTCCTCTCTGCATCCAAAGCAGGAGCAGAGGCACAAGGAAAGGGGGCAAGAATTTCCTGGGATTAGGCTTTGTAATATTAATAATAGGAATGAAAAATCCTGAGCAATTGAAGCAATTCTGAAACCAGAGTTTTGTCTTTTGTCTGATGAAGCTTATTAGCTTTGCAGAGCTTAAAAAAAATAAAATAAATGAAAACCTTCAAAAAATCATGAGACCAAAAAGGACAGCAATAGGTGGTATGAAATCAAGTGTGTTTGACCCTGCTATTGCAAGGACTGCCCCTCACATGGGTTACCTCATGCAGCAGAGAATGATCCCCACTGGGCCGTTCTGGGAGATGAGATAATGCTCCTCTTTATCTTGCAGATGTGGAAGGTGTCCCGTGCAGAGGCTCAGACGTGGATATTGTCACAGCTCCGAGCTACTCACCCTATATAGTGTGTCAGGAATGCAGGCTCAGCTTTTCACCTCCTCCAAAGAGCCTCTTCCCTCCACCTCAGATGTTTCCAAGAGATTTATAGCAACATTACTATGCTTTTCATTAGGCATCAACACCAAGCCTTCCTTGGCTGAAGCCCTCACAGGCTCAGCAAAAACCAAGTTTTTAAGCACTTTTGCTCTGTACAGGAGCTTTTTGCAGATACCTTTATGTATAGAGCTGTGCTCCAGAAGTCATTTCTAGCTCAGCTCTCTGTACTGCACCACAAACTTAAAACATTGTAAAAGATTTATGGCACTCTTAAAAAATGATAGGACAAGAGGAAACAGCCTCAAGGTGCTCCAGGGAAGGTTTAGATTGAATATTAGGAAAAATTTCTTCACTGAAAGGGTGGTCAAGCTTTGGAATAGGTTGCCCCGGGAACTGGTGGAATCGCTATCCCTGGAAATATTTAAAAAACATGTAGATGTGATACTTAGGGACATGGTTTAGTGCTGGACCTTTCAGTGTTAGGTTAACAGTTGGACTCAATGATTTTAGAGGTCTTTTTCAACCCTAATTATTCTGTGAGTCTGATTCCCATGTAATAAATAGACATTACTTTGCAAGGACCATTCCCAGCCCACATTTCAGTGTGTAAAACCATCTGTGTCTGCTCTATCAACATTCACTGAAGGAATTATAAGAAGTAACAATGAGAGAAAAGTTTCCTATCTTTCCTTAGATGCAGAGATTATTCAGTAATATTTGTCTTAAGTAAGTTTACACACATTTGTGTGCTTTTTTTCCCAGCTGGAAAACCAGCCCAGAAGATTTCATCCCAAAAGCTGAAAATTGTATCAAATTGCTAACCTAAACTACGCCAAAATGCCACTTTATACCACTTTGTTATGCTAATTTACAACTACTATTCCCTTAGGCCTAGTAGAATGCTAAACTCTAGTCTCTTATCAGTCTTTCCCCAGAACAAGAGGTTCCTGTGATCCCTCATAGTAAGATATTATGCAGAAGTGATACTGTGAATTTTTTTTCAATTTTGCAACCCTGTGTCTTCAACTCTTGCTGTACTGTGTTTCAGAAGAGCAAGAGCAATCAGACTGACCTTACATGAAAGTTGTCTTTTCCTGAATTCTTGAACTTTGAAAAAATGTGTAGGGACACCAAGCATTCTATGAGGAGCTGCATACAGAGAGGAAAACTGCACCAGTCAGAAGCACACATCATGTTACGGATCAACTGTATATTTTGTATTAACATTTTAATAGCTCAATCTTGTGACAAAAATTGCAATGAAGGGAAAAGGGAGCAGACTAAATCTACCCAAGGCGTCATGTTCATGGAGAAAAGCAAACCCTGGTTTATCAATCACAACCCTACTGGCTCATCCATGTCACCCTTCCCTGAGGGACTTTTCCCATGCACGTCTGCTGGGCTCCTCTTTCCTTGCCTCTCTCTCAGGTGAGCATGTGCCCAGAGGGCTCCTGTCCCACTCACCATTTTGCTTCACTGGTACTAGCAGGAGCACTTTACACCTCTGAGATGAAGATAATTTGCTCCAGGTGGAAGGTGTTTCAACCATGCACAGCTCCCAGCCCCACTCTTAGCCCTCCACCCATCAACTGGTGTAAGGTAGAGGCAAAAAATGCTCCAAGTTCACCTTCTTGAAGGAATTTCTACCCCAGAAACACCCATTAGGTGTTTCTGATCTCCCTCTTTCCTCACCATGCACTTTAACGTACACATAATTGTATTTATGAAAAATTAATGAAAGTGTCTGTTTCAAGCAAGGAATGAGAGAGGGGACTGGGAGAGAAGGGCAGATGTGGAGAAAGACCCCAGTAGCCTCACCATCCAAGGGGGCAGAGGATGAGTGGTGACTTGAACATCTGTCATTCAGCAGCACGGTTTCCTCCTGAATCAGTGATTCATTGATGCTGTGTGGGAATATCACAGGACACATTTTGGAAGGGTTAGTGAACAAGTGTGAGCAGTTGCTTTGAAAGATTATCCTTTCCTGTTCAGAATTTTATACGTATTAGGATTTAACTCTATCTCATCACTGAACCTACTCTCTTTCAGTTTAAAGCCATTTCCCCTTGTCCTATTACTATAGGCCCTTGTCAAAAGTCTCTATCCAGCCCTCTTATAGCCACACTTTGGAATTGGAAGCTGCTGCAAAATCTCCCCAGAACCTTCCCTTCTGCAGGCTTAACAATCCCAGCTCTCTTTGTTTCCGTAGCAGAGGTGCTCCAGCCCTCAGAGCACCCTCATGGCCTCCTCTGGACTCGTTCCAAGAGCTCCATGTCCTTCTATGTTGAGGGACCCCAGAGCTGGACACAGTACTCCAGGTGGGATCTCACCAGAGCAGAATAGAGAGGCAGAATCAAATTGGACTCTTTGTTGTATTCGTGGGTTGGCAAACAGCATTTTATAGGAACTGTGGAAGGTGTGAGCCTGGCAGAGGATAAACCCAGTCAGAGTGTTCCACATTTAGTTCAATGGCTCCAGGTGTTGGGGGGCACAAAAGGCAGTGCTTCACCCCAAATACCTCTGGGGCTCCAGACGGGCACAGCTGCATGTGTAGTGGGGCACTGGGACCACCCCACCCTGCAGCCCAGGATGTAACATGAGACAAACATCATGTAATTGAAGTAACCTTGGGAATTTATCCCAATTTACTCACGTGAAGTGACTGGGCTGCCCTTGCGCTTGCTGCAATTCCCCGTAACAGTGAAGGATTTGCTGCACACCCCGGGGTTTGAGCTTCCTAATGGAAGAGTGACCCCAAGGCCAAACTGAGCTCAGCACCGTTGGTCTTAAATCTGTACACAACCCATCCAAGTGGCACAAGGAAGGGGAGTGGATCCCAGTGGTTGCCTGAACCCACAGGAAAGATCTGCATTGCTGAGGACTGGTGAAGACAGGATTGGAGTACTCTCCCTCATCTTTTTTGAGGTTTTTTCCATTTTTTTAGATTTGATGTCACCAGAGAAGATCACATGAATAATCTCAAAGTTTAACCAAAGCAGCCCTGTCTCCCTCACACACAGCTCTCTACCACTGCATTTAATTTTTACAGTTGTTTCTTCCCTAAAATGTCCAATAATGCAAACATTTATAGAAAGAAAAGGCTTTTCTTAAGAGACCAATCCTCCACAATTTCCTAGATTGGATTCTTTTCTTTCTCTCTCCTATTTCAGAGAAAGCTTCTTTCTTATCCCTGCTATTGCCAACCTCCTACTTACAAGTGAAGGAATCCAAAATAAACTCATTAGTTTCAGTGAAGATACTTTGGAATTATTTCCTTATAACTCCAAGTATAACTTTTCTCTGATTTCCTTAACCACTGTATGGATTCCTGTTATGCACTCAGATTTCAGCCTGTGTCCAGCACTCTTAGTAACCCAATTAATATCACAAAAACTCAGTTATATTAGAACTTAAAGCAGAAACAGAGGCATTGCACTGTCTTGTCTCAGTCAATAGTCGGTATTCACCTGGAAGAAGGTGTATGGTTTTTCTTTCTTTCTTTTTTTTAATTTAAAAAGAGGCATTTATGAATTCATTAAAAAACCCAAGCCAAACAAACAAAAAAAAAATCCAACAAGAAACAAGATTTTCTATAACTGCCTTAAATTTAAGCTTTATTTCCTGACTCATGGCAGTGTGACATGGGGAGGTGCAGACAACTGGATCAGGCTGATGTCAAGATAGTGGAAGAAATATCATCTTTTGGAGGTGTAAATTCTGCATTTCTGTATCCTCATTTCAAAAGCATATCTAGCGAATGGAAATAATTTCCATAATATTCATATCCTCAGCCAAGAGGATTTTAATTAAAGGATTTAATTTGTTGATTTTACCTTTATCATGAAAAGATATTTAAAAAAACCCCAAGGGTAACAATTCACATGACCATTCAATCCAATATATTAAATTGATACCATCCTAAAATTTCCTGTAAGAAAAGTCAGACATTCATTCCTGTGCTGGCACAGGGCTCTGAAACCCTCATCTAGTTCTCTTGTGTAAAATATTAGGTACTGAAATTTGTCTCACTTTTTATTTATGAGCACAATGCACTGCAAAGCACACAGGATACCAACAACAGCTGCATTTCAGCCACATGTGATCCCTATGGAAATCGGGATTGCTTAGAAGGACGTGTACCAACACACAAAGAGGATTTTTTTTCTTCCTAACTACCCGCCCGCATGCGGGAAGGCAGGGTGTGTATATCAGTATATCTCTGAAGTTTGGAGGAGAGGTAATACCCAGGATTAAAACTGTTACAGGCATGTTATTTCTTGCCATACAACATGGAAATATCAAAGTTCACACCCTGTTATTTTGGAAGATCAAACCAAGCATAGATGGCAGAACCTGTCTAGCTAAAAAGAGCACCAGTTTGGGACTCACACTCACTATGCTGAAACATTTGAATTGCTTTTTTCCCCCAAGTTTTAATTCTTCCAAATTTAGCCTAGCCCATGCCCTAAAAAATCAGAAATTGCAAGGATACTGTGCCATGGTGAGGATAAGGAAGATGGAAAAACCCTTCTGAATTAGTGTTTGGGGATATGTCCCCAAAGATCCATTGCTCATCTCCAGATGCTCCATTTCCAGCCCTGCTTCTTCCAAATCCCACCCAAAGCCTGGGAAGTGCTGAGCATCATTTCTACATTGCACTGTGCAACCTTTCACCAGTCTCAGAGAGTTTTATTTCCTCCTGGAAGCTCTTCTTCCCCCAGGAAGTCCTTTGTCTAAGAACAGGAATAACTACTGGAGAGCAGGGAGCAAGAGTGTCTGATCAATGGTCTCTTGCCTCAAAATCTGTAAGCTTACATCATTGGATCCTTGGTCCAATAAAAGGTCCTCCCCAAAAGACTGTGGAGCCTGACCTGAACTCCACAGTATGTCCCTGGAGACACTGTTAGTCCTCTTGTTTTGTATTCCTCATGACAGCACATGTGATGAACAGCTAAATGCTTGGTGAGGTAGCTTTGGCTGGTTCATCCATCACCTATGTCCATTCTCCACCTGTGTGGAGAACCTATGTCCGTTCCCCCTAACAGCTTGAGGGGGAAGGTGAGCTTTAGTCTGTAACACATGACTGTGCAGAGAAATCCGTATCCACTGATGTGCTGGATGTGGTGGAAACTCTCTGAAGCTCTCCTGAAGCACAGTCTCCCCACCCTGTTGTGACATCTCTCTCAAATATATAAGAGTTTAGGCTGAGTGGGACATCCAAATGTGAACACTTGTACTGATCCCTGTTGGAAACTATATTACTGTCCCAGCCTGCTCTCATGATCTTGCATGCTTTGCAGGAACACTATCTCCTGCAACCAGAACCCCATCTGCCAGACGAGGCACCCCAATGGGGGTGAAGCTGTGGGATGGAGTTGCTCTGACATGTCCAATCCTCCCAGGAAATGAAGAGACACCTTAAAACAGTTTGTTTGTTTGTTTGTTTGTTTGTTTATTTTAGTCTACAATATCTGTAGGGTTCTCCTCTTTCCCTTCCCAACCTACTGAAACTTCGTTGTCAGGGCAGGTCAGGCCCCCTTTGGCTTCATCAGTGTAGCTGCTCACTGGTGCTTCTTCTTGTCCCCCACAGAGATGGATGTCTTTGAGGTACTGGATAAACTGCTTTATCTAGAGTGGGAAAGAGAGATGGCAGAGCTCAGTTCAGGAATGGGAATAGGAAGCAGAGAGAGATTCGTTGGCCCCAAATGTCACCGATCAAACTGAACAGGGAGATAAGCATTTGCCTTGCTGGATCTGCACCACCAGAATGGAGTTTCGTAGGCAAGTCTGAGTTCAGACTATGGGTGAATGAAACCCAACCTTGGCTGTGGCTTGATCTGCATGTCCTGCATCTCCTGCCCCAGCCTGCCTGGCTCCCACTCCTTTCGCCAGGCAAGGACCCACACCTTGCTCTGCCTCCTCAGAAGAGACAGGTTTGCCTGGTATCCCCTGCCCATTCCCCATGCCCGAGAGAGAAAGGAACATGTCTGTTGGGCCGGTGGGCTCTCTCCTCCTTTGAGCAGCTGAGAAACACTGCTGCTCCTCTTTCTGGGCAGGGAATGGGGCTCTGGTTTGGCTTTACCATGTCCAGTTGTTTGAGGCTGTCATCCACCGACACTTTACAGTCCGCATTCAGCCGCATGTTGGTGGACTGGAAAAGGTCATGGATGGCCAGTTTGATGCTCCAAAGCTTCTTGGTTTTCTTGGAAGTCCTGTTCTGGATGTCAGTCCAGCAAGTCTCCTAGAAGGAGAGGAGATACGCAGCATGGGGATGTGCCCCAGCAAAGATGCTTCTTCAGCACTGAACACCTGGGTTGGAGACCCTAACTTCCACACTCATCTGCCTGGCTAGGAAAAACCCGTCCTTGTCAGGCTGTGCTGGAGGTGGTTCAGCAAATCTGGGAACCACTACAGCTGCTCCTTGCTCCTGGAACCTCCCCATCTCTTTTCCACTCCTGCAGTCCTCATTCTGGTTCCCCTCAGGCCCTATTTGTGCTACCCTCAGCAGGGTTGCTGATATCCTGGCAGCAACACATGCCACTGCCACCCTCCTAGACCAGGTGCTTTCCAGCTTTGCCTGATGGCAAACTGGCTCCAGACCTGGTCCGTCATTCTTCCCTCTGCAACCCCACGGAGGGGTGAAATGGTGAACCTCCTCCCATCACAAAGACTGCTACTGGGCCCTGCCATGACCCCATGGCTGAAGGATGAGCCATCAGCTGATCTTGAAAGAGACAGGCCTTGGAGATCGTCCCCTGCCTGCCCCACAGTTCCTTACCCAGAGGCGGATGTCGGTCTGAGCCTGGTCAAAACGTAGTTTAAGCTGTGCCAGCTTGCTTTTGTACTGAAGCATCTCAGCTTCTTTCTCTGCCCTGTACTGTTCCAGGAGCACCTTGTCTTGCTCAGTCAGTTCCTTGTGCCCCTGCTGTGACTGCAGAAGGTCCTTGTGTGTCCTCACCAGCAACGCGTACCGTGAAGCGACTTCCACGATGTCCTCAAACTACAGCACAGGATTCCTGGTGTTAGTAACCTTACGCCCTCCCCTCACGAGCTGCAGGCCTTGTTTCATTTGGCACCCTGCCCTTACCAGGGCCAACACCTCCCCCAGATGAAAGATCTTCCCTTCTTCCCCAACTCTAACTATTCTGTGATCCTGTGATTCTCAATGAGACTTCCTTTCCTGCTCCAGTTCTCCTGCCCTAACTCTCCTCCCTGCGGCTCACCTTGGTTGCAGGGAACCTCTTCCCATTCCATCTGAGGTCTCAAGCATCCAGTGGGTTTGCCTTATCTCTTTTAGTTTCAACACCTACGTAAGGCCCTTCCCAAGACCATGATCTGTCTCTCTCACATCCAAACTCACCTGTGAGATCTTTACCACATCCTCCAGGTATTTCTTGAAGACAGAGTACTTCTGTACTTTTTTGCAGAGTTTCAGGTGCTCTTTTCTGAGGGCTTCCAATTTCATCTTAGCTTTCAAAAGCTCACTCTCCTTTTGCATATTCTCCTCTCTCTCTTTGCTGTCTATCTTCAGAGCCAGGATTCGTACCTCTTCATTTTCCTGGTGGTTTCCCCCACCAACACACATGCATGCACATAAACAGAGAGGGAAAGGAAGGCAAGGAAAGATGGGGCTGGGTCACTTAACAGCACTGGAAGGGCATGCTTTCAGAGGGTAGAGTCTAGTACTGAAGCACCCCAGGAATATTTTCCCTCCCCATTTTACAGGGCGATCCCTCTTGCGTTGACCCTTTGGTCTTGGAGACAGGTGGCTGGGATGACATTCTGATTTTCAGACCTACTTGTTTCTGTCCCTGGAAGACAGTTGGTTGCCAACAGTAGTTGCAAGGCTGAGACCCTTCCTAGGGGACATTTGGTGCCCTCAGTAGATCCCACTAGTACAGGACAAGCTCTCTCTCACTCAAGCTCTAGTAAGACTTTTCTGTGTATGTGGTACAAAACCTCGTGCCATGCAGTTCCTCTTCCTTACACCTCCAGGTTCAAGGGAGACTTGAACAGGAGTACTGGCCCAAGACTCTCTTCCCCAAGGGTGGGGAGAAGTGGGTGGTGTGGCTCAAGGTCATGTCATCTGGCATACCTTTATAATTTTCCCAGACTTCTGCACGTGGTCTTTCAGCTGAGCCCTCTTGGCGTGCAGGGCCCTCCACCGCTCGACGATGACTTTCATCCTCTGCCTGAAGGCCTGAAGCAACAGAGTGAGGGTGGCATGGCTGCCCTCACCCAGAACCAGTCATCTGCCTGCTGGTGCCCCGCTCCAAAAAACCACAAGCCCTCCCAACCATGCCACAACACCCTCCCATCTTTCTCACCTCATCTTTCTCTGCCAGAGTCTTTTCCATCAGTCGGACTTCCATCTTAGTCTTCAGAAGGTGGATAAATGAAGATGGGGATTCCTCCTCTCTCACTCCGAGTTCCCTGCCACAGAAGTTTTCCTCAAGGTTACATGCTGGGTCCAGTTCCTTGGCAGAGTGTTGGATTGTTCTGGGTGTTGGACGGTGTCCCAGGTGGGGCAATTGGGCAGAGCAACCCAACACAATCTCTTACCCCACCTGGCAGCATGGCATCCCCACCCCTCCCCAGTGTTACAGGGAGGAACAGGGCTGGGGAAGGCAGGTACAAGAGCAGATAGAAGTGATGGAGATAAAGGATGGGAGTTTGCCATGGCAGGGGAAAGACGGATGGAGAAGACAGGAGAAGAGAATGGAGGCTGGTGGAAGAGGCCCCTCACCTGAACAAATGTGGGAGTTCCACCCTGTAGAGGTTGAGGAAATAGCCTGACATCTTCCCATGGCTCCAGATATCCATGATTGCAGCCACCAGCAGGAAACAGAGATCCCAGGCCCTGCTGGCAATGCCCCTCTCCCAGGTCAGCCCAGGAGCTGCCCTGCAAGCCTGAGGGCCCAGAGGTGTGTGGGAAGCACCAGGCAGGGGATGAGCCCCTCTGCTTTCCTGGGGCCTTCCTTGACCTGTGGCCTTTGAAGCTCTTTGGTCCTGCGGCTACTCCAACCCCTGTGCCAGGCCCTGTGGCTACTCAAGCCCTGCAGACCGGCCCTATGGCTACTCCAACCACCGTAACAGTCCCTGTGGCTACTCTAACGACCATAACAGCCCCTGGCAACTGAATGGTTGCTTGGCAATGGAATTTTTGCTTGGAATTAGGGGGACTGACCACTCTGTCCAGAACCAAGAATTTTTTCATTCCCTTTCTCTCATTTCCTCTTATTCTTCCTCTGCTAAAATTTGGCCCCCCGTGCCCAGTGACCTCTGCTGCCTTGGGTGGGTATTTCAGTGCCACATCCTGACAGCCACATCCCACTGTCCCAGCGCTCAGGGCAGGGGGCTTTCTCCTCTCCCTCAAGCCCCAGATGGAAACACTGTTAACCAGGCACATCCTCAGGGATGTGTGATCACTGTACTGCCATGGTGAAGTAGTACCCTTCCCTCACAGCTCTGCTCATTGAGACCACCTGCTCAATGCTTTCTCTCTCCTAAGCAAAAACATCGTTTTCCAGCCCCTAAGCCCATCATCCAGTGGGCCATGAAGCTCCTGTGCATGGCTCTAAAAAGAGTGGCTGCTCACTTCATAACAGCAACAGATTGCTCTTGCTGGAGAGTGCAGGGGATAATGCTCCTGGCTGCTCCCTAATGGGTTATTTAAATCCTCCTAATCAAGGAGTGGCAAACCATCACTCCCTGAGAGTGGTTTTCAATTTCCTATTTTTCTTCTGACCCTTCCCAAAGCCCAGATCTTCCTGCAGGAGGGTGCCCAACCGTCAGGCACCAGGCACACCAATGCAGCCAAATTAAACAGATTTAATGGCTCTTGCAGCAAAAGCTCCAGGTCCACATGCATGAGCTCTGCTCCTGGAGTTTGAGGAAGAGAAAGTTTCTTCTGCTCAAAAGGAATTTTTTTCCTGTCAGTTATGATAAAAGCGCAAACTGGAGATGATCTACAGAGAACGGGCTGAACAGTTCAAGGGTTGACAGTGAGATTAGAGAAGTTGCTATAGCTGGGGAGAACATGGGAGGAACCATCTGTCCTGCAAACTCTTCTTGATGGCTTTTCTCTCCCCTGTCCCAGTGCCATATATGTGTCTCTACCGGTAAAGATTCACTCCAGCAGCAGGAAAAGATGGGTTTGAGGAGAGAAGCCGTAGGAACAACTGTGGACATCATCTGGACTCCAACACTCCCAGTTAGAAGTGCAGTTTCTAACCTCTTTTTGGTTTATTGGCTAGATTTGCCCTGGGGCTGGGGAGACTGACAGAGGAAAATTAAGTCTTGGAAGTCTTCAGAAGCTTCTTAGCATGGACATGCTAAGGAAAATAGACCAGCATGCTACAAAGGACAAGCTGTTGCTCCAGCCACGGTGTGGTCTACTGGTTGGACTGGTGGCTTCAAAAAATTTTGACCAGTGTCATTTTGACCATTTTAATTTAAAAGTCTATGAATCTTCTCTTTCCCCTCCAAAACACCAGTTTTGCCTATCAAACTCTTACAAGCAATTAGCAAAATGAAGAGGCATTGAAGAGACGCGGGACATGACAGCTGCTGGTGTGGAGCCCATGCTGTGCTGTGGTCACAGAGGCCACTGGAAGAGGCTGGCCCATGCCACCACTGATTTTTCAAACTTCCAAAAACCATTAGCTTATTAGGCTGCTGATCTCATCCATCTCCAGCTACCAGATCCACACACTTTCCCCTGTGCTGAAGAAACTGCCCTGGGCAGCATCCCAGGCCACCTTTAAAGGACGCTTTGCAATTTAAGAAATAAAACAAAACAGTACTTTTCAGAAGCAAGCAAGCAGCGTCCTACAAGGTGCCCACAGAGCCTCAGCCTTACTATTTTATTGCCTTCCTAATAATTTTGTTTGCTCTGGACAAATAAAAGCTCCCCTGACAAGTGGAAAGGTGCCTGGATGGAGCAAGAGGGTTGGACCAGAGGCCAGTTGGCCCCTGCAAGTCCTCATTCTCTTTTCCAGGCTCTCCAGCATCTCGCTGAGAAACTTTCCCAACTGGGGCATGGTCTGCTTTGCTGGGGTCTGCAAGAGAAGCTGTTCACTTGCAGGTGAGGCACGTCAGGAAAACTGCCAGGCAAGGCATTAAGCAATGAACTAGAAGCAAACTAGAGCACAAAGTGCTCACCAGCTGCAGCAGGAGCAGTGTCAAGGAGCCACCTAATATCCTATGTCTGCTACGTCTTGCAGAAACACTAACTCCTCCTCTGTCTTCCTCTGCCCACATCTTACCCCTCCATGGGGCTCTGGCTTGGTTTTGGAAATCTGAGAGGTAGGATTATCACCTTGGTTTGCTCTGGTGTGGTATCAAAGGGCTCTGGGAGTATTAGGGTACAAACAGTGGTCAGTTCCCCTTGCCTTGACCCAATGTGTGGCTGGCAGGCAGCGTGACAACACACTGCCTGGACCAGTGCTCACTATCACAGCCTCTTCTTGTAGCCAAAATCTCAGCACGGGCAGAGGCAGTGGATGGAAATCAAAGTCATGTGTTTCAGACACAGGGTCAAACAGCCTGTGTGCACCACTCTGCGGAGGAACAGGCATGGGGACAGACTGAGTGGCCACAAATCTGCTTTACCCCCAAGATCTTTTTCCCCTGGGATCTCCAAGGAGCACCAGCCTGAAATGAGGCAACTCAGGGGCTGCTCTAGTTTGGGTTCAGTGCTAAAGAGCAGGTCAAGCCAGATTCAGTTGCTTCTACTGTCTCCTCTCCACACCTTTGTTGGGAGACACATAGAGGCACAGAGCAGAGTGGAGCTGATGGAGGTAGAGACTTGATGTTGACTCTGCTTGGAGATGGAAGTCAGACTGAAAAATTCCGGAGGGCCCTGTCAGCAGGTCTGCTGAACCATTAACTGACCCTATAGGCTCCCCGTGAGCCTTCCTCCCCATACTGTGACCCTCCACAGAAAAAGCCCACCCAGGTGAGGACAAGGGCACTTGGCAGCCCTTTTCCCCACAGCCTGGGTACATAAGGCAGAGCTTTCATCTCAACCCCTGGTACTTTGAAAGCCTCATGAATTTTTATCAAACACTAATGGTTTAACTCCTGCTCACATATGTAGAAACCTTGCCGTGAGACTGAGCTTTTTTGGGGGGTTGTTTTGTTTCTTTTTAACTTTATAACAACTTTAATTTTACAAGTTCATAGATAAACTCTTCTTCCTTGCTCTGCCCCACATCTCCTGTCTAGGTGTGGCTATAAGTAAATGAGACCATTGAATGAAAACTAACTTTTTTCTTCTTTTTTTTTTTCTTTAAGAATCACTCATGTCTCCTCACAGCCTCAAATATTTCATGCAGGTTGTGCCATGTATTTCTTAAGCTAAGCCAAGCAAAACACTGCCTTCCATATACACGGCAAAAAAATGTTTTTCAGGCTCAAAGCATTTCTGTCTTTGGCAGAATCTTTTCTCAAAGCATACCGAAGGAAAAGTATGGAAATTAAATACAAAGAGTGGTTAAAATAATATTTTGGGTAGAGATGAGCCCAAACCCCAGATTACAAAGCCAGATACCCCCTTAGATACCAGGCCTAACATGAGGAGGTTTGTTGTGATACTTGGAGAACAACTGGGAAGCACTGCAGGTCTCCCACCAAGTTTAATTTCTTAATTGAACTTATAAAAGATTTAACCCCTACCAGTCCTCAAAGCTAACTCAGATCCTATTATATTTATATCATAGATTATGTTTACCCAAACTGGCCCTGGGTGGATTAGATATGGGGTGGGCAGGCTGTGGAGGGGCAGATGGGGGTCCAGCATGGCAGAGAGGATCCACAAGGCAAAGGGGCTGTGCTGAACCTGGGCAGTGGACCCAAAACTTTCCTGGGTTTCGGTGTGGTTATATCTGCTATTTGGATCCATCCCATCACTGATGTGGGCACAAACTGTGGTGTAATTTGGGGTTTCAGACCCAGCATTTAAGACTGGATCCGAAACTCAGATAGAAGAAATTTGGGAAAGAGGCTTTTAAGAGTCTAATTTGAAACAGAAAACCCATGAAACTATTTTTGCCCTTGGTCTTTATTGAACTTTTTTTTTAATCTTCTAGTATGCCTGGGCTCTTCAGGCATCCAACAGCAATGTCTCAGTGTTAAATAGGATACTTTATGCTGTAGGAATGATGAATGACTGACAAACTCAGCTCTGTGTGAACCTAGTGTTCTGGAAAGGTGAACAAACAGCGTGTTACAGCTCCATAAGTGCACTCAGCAGCCATAAGGAAAGCTGACTTTAAGGAAAGACTATCTTAACAGAAGATTTCAAGACTATAATTGCACCTACGAGTTCTTAAATACTCTCAGACACTGATAACCCAAGTCTTAGACTCAGAGGCATCTTTACTTTTTGTACCCCAGCAGAGAGTCCATATGTTTGACTATAAATTAAGACAGTTTAATAAAGTGTATTTTACTTTCTAGTTTAATATTTTTTATAAACCCTGAAATAGCCTTAAAAATATTTGTCCTAGTACTTGACAGGATTTGCATTTGTTTTTCCATCAACTTAGTGGTTGTAACACAGGTCTCAAAATAGAGAGAGAGGGAGAGTGTTCTGTTGCTCCAGAAGCTGAGGGTATACCCAGCATGTCAGCCTGTGCCAGCCCTGGTGTAGGAAGCACCTACCATCACGAGCTGAAACCAATCCAGCTCCCTGCCAGATAAGGATGGACATGCCCTGGGCTTTGGCCATGCTCTGCTCCATCCTGTACTGCACAAGAACTGCTCCCATTCGGTACCCACAGCACAAGCAGGTGCCCAGCTGAATCCTCCCCCATCTTCAATAAGCCAGTTAGTCACACCTCTGTTCCTCCACCCTTAAAACAAGGACAAGACTCAGATAAGGTGCTGGATCTTTGGTGAAGCACCTGCTACTAGGCAAAACAAAACCTGGCAGGCATGAAGGGTTTACAGTGCAGGAGAAACAACTCATTAAAAATCCTTTTTTTCATGAGAGGTATCATGTGTTTTTAATGTTTCATTTTGTAAAATCCTTGCCCATCACAGCTTGACAATTGCTGGTTTGCAGGGGTCATGTCCCACCTTTAATGCATCCAGAACAAGCCCAGCTCTGCCCCAGCAGTGGTGCCAGCACCTCCCTGCTCCTATTCCCAGATCCTTGCTGCCACTCGTGCACAGGGAGGGACTCCCTCTCAGCCTTCTCAAGCAGTTTTGGGAACTGCAGGCATCTAGGTTCGAAAGCAAACTCTGGAAGACAGTTTTGTAGCAGACAGTGTTCCTGGATTCTATGAGCAACATCTTCAGACTTGATCACCTTTGAAAAAGACAAACTCCATGTACACTGCTCATACATACATACATGCACACAGAAAAACAGTTATTAGCTTCATAGGGTGAGTATCAAAATGCAACAATAAATTATCTGACATCTTTATTGCTTAGAATGACAGATTCAAACAAAGCTAACCCTTTAATTATGTTTATATAATGTAATTTGGCATAAGTCATAAAGCACCCCTTTGGCAATGCCAGATTAAATATTTTACATTTGCTTGGGCAGCATATTACGAGACTGGAAGTGGGTATTTTTGCCCAGTGCTACAGAGCAGTGACTGTAATAGTGTGGATGGGAACAAGGGCACAGAGGCTGTCTCCCACAGGAATTGCACCGTGATCAGGGGACCCCAGCCCCACATCCCACTTTGTAGAGTTCCCCTTCACACTCTCACACCCATTTTATGCCACAAACATTTTGGCTAACGGGCTTTGAGAGAATTCATACCTGGGATTTCAGAGAGAGGATGAAGCACTGTGAGCTGTTCTGCAACAGGGCAGGGAAGAGAGAGCAGTCTCGATGTCCAGATTCTCAGGGCCCATTTTCCCATCCCTTCTAAGTATCTTTCCAAGAAAAAGGAGTTCCCACACCAGGCTTGGTGTCTGGGTTCCTCTGAAGGAAACTCTTTAAAGGTCCCACATCCAAGCTCCATGGCCCTGTTCTTCACTATTGAACTAGAAATGCTAATCATGCTTGTTGCCTCTTTCAAAGGGATGTCAATAAACATGGCCCTCTCTCACAGAAAAGGTCCCATGAAGTCACCCCTCCACTGCCAGCACATCAGGTAAGTACACGCAGATGAAGTTAGAGCAAAGCCCTTCAAGATCCAGAATGGCTATTTTAGTAGCAACAGACTAGTTACCCTTCCCAAAGGATTTTCCAGGAATCACCACCACCATGCCAGGAATCTCAGTTCACTCTCAGCCCCCTGAGATACACCTTCTTACTCTGACCATGACCACCTACTCCAACATATCTAAATCCAGGACTGCCAAGGACCAGGCTTGTCCAGCCCAACCACATAGGTCTTCCAGAGAGGTTTCCCTGACTAGGTTCTGCTGCTACCAATAGCTTGTAGCTGAGATGCTTTTGCTTCCCTTTTCCCATGTCTGCCTGACTGACCCTCGTGTGTCAGCTGTGACCCACATGGGCCTCTGTCTTCAAATTTGCTTCCGTGGTCTTGGAGTCAAGATGAAGAGCATAGCTTCATGTCATTGCCTCTGTAGGTAAAGGCAGAGAAAAGGCAAGACAACATTCTTAAAGTCCACCAAGTCCTTCAAAACTCCAGAGATGCAAAAGGTTGGAGAGAAGCATTTTACCAGCCTCCATCACAACCTCATATGGCGTTGAAACTTCCAATGTAAAAGCAGTAAGGTCACATCGTAGGAGGCATCCAAAGTGCTTTTGTTTTGGTTTGGTTTTTTTTAGTGTTTGTTTATTGTTTGTTTGGAGGGGTTTTTGGTGGGGTTTTGGGGTTTTCTCAGCCTTGCCATCTATGCAGTGAGTGATTTTATCAACCATGGCAGGATCTGTATTTTTCTTAAGATGCCACCAGTACACAAAAACCAGACACGGCACTGCTGTGGGAGATGGGCAAAAATGCAGCCCAAATGAAAATGTGGAATGTTCAGTCCTGCAAAAAACTGTCTGCAACCAGTGGGATGGGAAGCCACACTCACAGTCTGCTGGAGTACCCAGCATAAACTTAGTGTAACCCCACTACTTTAAGTTCAGACCATTTCACACACACACACACTCTGTCCACATATTCTTTGTATAATGTATAGTAGGTAGAGGTTTGTATTGCTCATTATGAACATCAATCTGTACTCTGCAAGAGGTACCTAAATCCCTCTTCACTCTCATAATAGAGTGATGGCTGTGGAGACGTCAAGAATGAATGAGGACACAAGACAGACAAAAGGAACTTGAACTTCTTCAGTAACATCTGGATTCAAATGGTAAAGACTTGACTTAACATCAAAATTTAAAAAAAAAAAAAAAAAAAGGCAAAAAAAACCCAACTAAAAATAATTCAAGCAGTCCACAGAACAACATATAATGTACAATTTAGAGCAGAACACTGAGTAACGTGAAGAGACAAAACCTTTGGAGCACTAAGCAGAGCAGCAGTTTACAAATTCTGGAGTATGTCATGTTTGCATCAAAGTGTTTTAATTACAGAATTAATAAATCTACCCAGACAAAAAATTCCTTGGCTTCTTCAAAGACAGCCTTGACTGTTTTGTCAAAGCACTTTCCCTTTTTGCCTTCATATAAATTACGGTGTGCAAAAAAATAAGTCAATTAAGAGAGAACAGGCATTATGAAATACTTCCCTTTGCATAAGCACACAGGCTTGCAAATCTCATTGAAATTCTGTTGACTTGCATTGCCCACACAACTTGCAATCTTAGCGAAAGCCACACAAAAGGCTTTCCTCACTATTGTTTACAGGAGCGTTTTGGGAACTGGGCATATATTGCTACACAGAAAGGGAAATAGAGACAGGAGTGAAATGTAGTTTGTTGAACTAATAAAACAGCAAGCCTTCCATTTGTTTCCTTAGTCCTATAGAGCCATTGCTGTTTAAGACTTGCACACTCCACTGTTCGCAGAGCTGGTGACAAGCATTTTCACTGCAGACTGTTAAAGCGTGTGGGCTGGTCTAGTTTTAACTATGAGGATGTTTCCCAGCCACTATTAATGGCAGTGGCTTAATTCATGATTTAAGAGGTTGATATATAACAACAAAGGGACAGAAAGCCCTAAAAAGACAAGCTGAACCATCAACCTGACTAGTTAAACTCATTTAGAGACTACAACAACCCTGGAAAAACATAAAATTCATCTAAATTCAGGGACTTCTAAAGTTTGCAAGGAGTTTGGCCGAAAGCAACCTAATTATTTTCATATTCCTTTACATAAAGTTACCAGTACTGCCTAATTACATGAGTAATAAAAGACAACAAAGCATCCTTCTCACACACTCAGAACGCTCTCTCATGCAGCAAGGAATGGTGTATATATAAAATAATTAAGACGGACATCAATGAAAGCAAGAAGGGGCATGAGCTTCGGAAAATCTGCCAAACCACTGGGGCTCCTGGCAGAACATCCTGAATGTCTGTGATCTACTTATTCAAATATGGGCATCAGAGTTCTCAGCAGAGGCACCCCATGCAGGCCAGTGGTCACACGACCACCGGACAGCAGTTGCCTCCTGAGGCCCTTACGGGTGAGCTTCCCACTTCAGCTCCAAGGAGACAATGACAGAGAAACTGGAAATTCGACAAATTCGGTAGAAAATAGCTCTGAAACAAAAGGTATCAGAGATGCCCATCTTCACGTCCCAGGAACTGGGGTTGCTCCAGCTCCATTCCTCCATCTCTAGAAGGGCTACAGACCATTTCTGAAGACTCAAGCAACATACAGATGGAAAGAAACGCCCAGGTGTGTCAGTGTTTCTTTTTTCCTCCTATCCCAAATATTCAAATTAAATGACTGAGGAAAAATCCAGCTTTACTTGGTTTGTAACTTTTGACCATCATGGATGCAGCAACTTAATACTGCTCTATACATTTACAATGCCAATATCAAACCTTTCCACTACTCTAAAACTTACTGAAGGCAAAGGGTCGCCTTCTGCTCAGCAGAAAGGGCTAAGGACCAGCTCCAAACTGCTTTTCTTGCCTATTGGAAATCTTAATTTACCCTCTCACTGTTGAGGAGGAAATACATAACCAGTTCACTCTGGATCTTCAGTTAATTTCAGTAGGACAGTGATAATTTACAGGAGGGGGTAAAGCCACCAACAGGTGAACTCATGTCTTTCCTGATTTACACCAGGGATGAGATTCACTATCAGCAGGTGAACCAGCATTGTGTAGAGGAGACCTCCTCGATAACCAGGTGACTTCAGTGTGGTTTAATTCTGAACCTCACATTTGCTCCAGAGTAACAGGTGAAGGTGTGCTCCTCTGCAAAACTTCAGCTTTACATGGCTGTGTGCTGGGGTATTGGGTGAAGCATCCTGAAGATTTTCAGGAAAAGAACTGAGGAAAGATCCTTTCCATAAGAAGAAAAATACTTTCTACAGGAGCAAGGCTCTGATCACAGCCCCAAGCAAGTGGAAGGTGTGTTAAAGTCTGCAGCTCAGCTGGTGAAGGTCATATGAGGAAACTGGACAACTTCTTTGGGCTGTGCAATCCCTTTCCCAAGCACTGACACGCTACCATGGCCTTCCAATCCAGCCTAAGCAGAAACACCTCCCATGGAGCAGTACTGAGAGCTGAGTGTTTGAACCGAGTCATCCTTTTTTTGTTCAGCCTTCAACTCAGAGTCAAACCTCCTTTCCCGTGCTTTCTCCTCACTAATCCACACAACGTGTCCACCTGGTTTGGCCCATGGCAATCTCAGGTGGGTGGTCACTCCCCGCTGTGGCTGCAGTTTGCTCCCATGCCTGTGGCCATGCACAGCCCCAGCAGCTCTCTGGCTACCAGGGAATTTGCAAACCAGAGTGATGAACTGTAGGGACTCTTCTGGGAAAGCATGTCTGGCACACACATGCTTATGCAGCTGGAATTAAAATCAGGTTTTATTTCCCTCTCTGGGTCAAGTGGAGTAAATCACCATTTGCCTGGTAAGCCCAGAGCCTGGGCCAGCCTCAGTGACAGAGATATGTACCCACAGCAGCAAAAGATCTTCTTTCACTTGCAGTGTGTTGTAGCCTGTCCCTTCTTCCCCCACCCCTGCATGTTTTCTGCTTATAACAATTAATTGCTTCATTGCTGAAGGCAGGGTTTAATCCCACAAGCATAAATTCTCACGTACAGTGATGTGATCAGTGAGGCTTGTGGGATTAAGTCCTTGGGTCCACCAAAAATTTTCACAGGAGCGTAATTATAATCAGACATGCAGCTACATGAGTGTTTCAAGGGAAGCACACATGCAATTCCTTGTGATTTGTTGCAGTTTTTAAAATCAGAAAAATTGTTCAGGATCAAGTCAATATGAGCTTCCTGGGCAGACATGCACAGAATTAAACCGTTTAGAAAAATCATTTTTTATGGATTCTCCTGTTCATCCTTTACCTAGTCCCTCCTCAGACCCCAAAACCTTTCTGAAGAAGTGACTTTCCTCCACCAGACTTTACACTGTTGCTTTCCTGACCTGAGCCCCTCCTGACACCTCTGCATTAGTCCTGAACCTGAAATTTCAACCAAACACACTAAAACTTTTACCTGAACATCTCATTGTTTTTTCCTTGCAGCCCAAAGGACAAAGAAGCATAAATATGCAGTTAATATTTTATTAATGGTATGTTTTTCAACTGAACCCCCATGTCAGCCCAAAAACTGGGAAGTGAGGATCTTCGTGTTGTCTCCAAGATGACCTGTCTGGTTCATGTGGCTAAAGAAACAGCTCCTTGTCCTCTCCTGAGGGCATGCATCTCCCCCACTTTGCTCAGCCATGTCCAGTTCCTCTGCAGGTCAGATGAAATCCCAACTTGAGGCAGCTCACTGCTGACTGCAAAGCACAGCCTGAACAACAGGCAGTCATCGCAGCAGGGAATTCCCACCAGCAAACTGCAGCTCTTCATGCCAAGACCATTAAAGAAACAACTCATAAAGATGTGTTCCTTGAATTAGGTCCTTTTCCAGAACCTCTTCAGCCAGTCACTGCCCCTTACTTCCCACTCCATTCCCAGCAGCCACTCCTGACCCAAACTCTGCCACCAAGCCCAGCTTTCACATTAAATTTCCCACATCACTGTCACAACTCCTGTATTTACAAGAATCTGGCAGTGCCAGCCCACGCTGTGCCTGGCCAGGTGCCCGGTGCTGGTGCAACCTCCCACATGCTTTTGATCCACATTTGCAGCTGCTTCAGAGCCTTTCCCATTAAGGGCTGTTCTGCAGAAGCAAAGTGTCCTGACTACACCCTCAGGGCTCTGGGGTTTGGAGATGAGCTTTCTCCAGGTGAACCCAGTTGCAATTACTGGATGAATAAGACATTTCAGCTGGGTAGTCCCACACCCTCTCTGCTGCTGAGCTGCAGCTCTGATGAACAATTCCTGAGACCTGTGGCTATTGCTCTGGGCTTTTCTCCAGCTTCACAGCGGGAATCAGATCATTGGGGTTGTACTTGCACCCTGACTTTGGCTTTGGACCATCAGATATAAGCCATGGGCTATGCAGCCCATGTTCTGTTTGCCTTCATGATGTCTCCAAAATAACCAGCTGCACCAAATTATATAAAAATCTCACTAATTGATGAGCTACTGCAATTGGTGACTGCCAGATACGACAGACCATCTGAAAGGAGGTTGTGGCGAGATGGGGGTTGGTCTCCCCCCCCAGGTAATGAGTGACAGGATGAGAGGAAATGGCCTCAAGTTGTGCCAGGGGAGGTTTAGATAAGCTATTAGGAAAGATTTCTTCACTGAAAGTGTTGTCAAGCACTGGAAGAGGCTGTCCAGGGAGTGGTAGAATCACAGGGAGTTAGTGCTGGTCCTCTTTGACTTCTGGCTTTTGAGTCAGCAGAATAGAAAAGCAGTTCTCACACCCTGTGCAAGATTCTCCATGCATTTTATACCTGGGCACAAACTAACCTGAGCCTGTGTGCAGAGCATCCTGTTGATGCAGTAAAACTATCAAGGGTAGAAGGAGAAACTTCTCTTCATGGCATAAATTTTGTCCCCTTCTGATGGTATTGCCATCAGCCTGTTTCATGGGCTGTGGGTAAAACCTCTAAATCAGAGAAGGAGCCAACTAAGTTTGATTTAATAACAATTTGCTTAATGAAACAGAGTGCCAAATTGGGAAATTATTCACTGCCCTTACTAGAAACATAATATGGTAATGAAAGAGAAAAACATATATTTAATGTTTTTCCATCAGTCTGAAAATCAGACTTATTGTCCTAGCTGCTTTCAGAAATATTTGCTCCCTTCATGCCATGCCGGGTTTTGAATGAAAATGGACTGAGATAATCAGTATTTAAACCTCTACATAGAAGGATTTATTCCAAACGCACAAAAATGTCCTTAAATATTACCTCTCCAGTTATGCACTGCATAAAAATTTTGCTTTCTTAAAAATGGAATTGTTAATTTCTGTACTGAGTGACAGCTGCTTGCACAGCTGATTCTACTGAGAATTTATGCCTGGTCCAGGCAGAGGAAAAGAGCCTGGAATTAACCTCTTGCTCTCTGCTACTGGTAATTACCTTTGCTGCAGAGTAGAGCATGCCAGGAGCACAGCAGTGAGGCAAGGCCCTGCCATCAGCAGCAATGGCATAAATCAAGATGTGACAGCACGAAGGAACAAATAAATCACCAGGAGAGAGATGATGTGGGGAAGGATAAGACCTATAAGCAATGCAAGCACAGATGAGCATGTGGCCAAGGCCAGCTGTGCAGGAGCTGTTTTGGTTGGCATCAGTTGAACATCTGCAGTTGAGTTGGGTTTGTGGTACAACCTGTGCCTCGAGGACAGGAAAAATGAGAGGCAGAGAAGTTAAGTTTGAGTTTTCCAAGAGCTTCGGGGGAGCAAGACACCCCGTTCTGGTACAGGGTCTCATCTAAACAAGTTTCCACAGGGTGTTAGTACCAGAGCTAGAGACAGCTTAAAGGCTTCCCAGATCTTCCTCTTCTGACATTGGCATGGGGAATTTATTTCGTCCTTCGCTATTCAAGTATATCAGAAGCACTTCTAAAGGAAAAAATTATTTTTGAACTTCTGCTGTTCTTTCTGAAGAGAAAAAAGAAATCTGTGTTAAGATGTATTACAGGTATTAATAAGGAAATATCCTAACAGAAACTTGGAAAGCAACACAGAGAAGGAGCCTTTCATCTTTAAACTATACATTGAAGGTGGAAAAATAAAGAGGAAATCTGCTTTTTGAGGGGGTTGGGTTTTGTTGTGTTTTTTTGGTTTTTTTGGTTTGTTTTTTTTGGTTTTGTTTTTTTTTTTGTGGTTGATTTGTTGGTTTGATTTGGGGTCTTTTGGTTGTTTTGTTTTAAAAAGAGAGAATGAGCAGCAGGAGGGATTTGGCTGTTGAGGGTATCTCATGGCAGTAGGTGCCAAAGATGCCTCAATGCTCCCATGTGACATTTTGGTGAGATGATGTGGTTGGAAGGAAAGCAAAATGAATGTAGCTGCTTCCCAGAAATAATCTCCCGAGGTTTTATCTTTAGTCTCTTTCCCTCCGTGCTCTGATATGAACTACATTGAAAGAATCCTGAGGTCAGCACAGCAGCCCGTGCTGATGCCAAAATGTGTAACCACGTCCCAGCCCCTCTCCAGAAGCAATTGCAAGTGTCTCATTTCCTACAGGATCTTGAGCAGGCTCTGGCTTTAGTCGTGTCCTCACTGCCGCCAAGCCACAGACAGTGCATGGAAATACCCACGTTGGGCTGCGGGTTTCTCCAGCAGGGAGGACACAGGCACAAAGCTGGGATGTTTTAGCAGGAAAGGGCCGCTGCCAGGCAGCTCGGTAGTTAGGGAAGAGAAATCTCTTCTTTGGTGGAAAAAGTGAACATACACAAAGTAGCTTGCTCAGCTCCTCTGCTATCCCAGTGAGGCAATTAACTGGCTGGTTTTTATACCATCAAGATGTTCCTTTCTGGTTTGGTTTCTCGTCGTGAACTTGAAGACCAGGACACGCTTACATGTGGTGAACAGCAAATACCAATGATCATTACAAGCATAGAAGCCACATAAAATGGGGGAAGAAGAAACAAGGCAACGACTGAGTGAAGAGAAACCGCCAAACACCTGGAGGAAAACAGGACCAGGATCCATTAAGAGATCAACAGGGAGCCAAAATAACGTAAAATAATAATAATAAAAAAAGAACATAGGGTATTTTGAGCAAGATTCTTACTTCAATTTGTGTCCCACAGCACTTATGAGGCCAACAGCTTGCAAAGTGCCAAAGGGCATCAAGTGGTTTTGTCAGTATTAGGTCTTGGGAAGATTTTGTTAATGAGGAATGGGAGGAGAGGATATTTTTAATTATTATTACTTTTCCATGCAACTACTTTGAAGAACCTATCCCTGAGGAACAGAAGTCCTCCTGGAAGCTGATATCAGCTAAAAACTTTAGAGCCAAAATCTCAAGGTGCTTCAGAAAACTACCTCTGGGGGGACATCTATACATGCACTGTGGAGAAAATACCAACCACTAATTATGATAAAGGAGCATGCAGAGGTGAAGAAACCTGCCTTACCAACCTGCTGCCCTGCTCCAGGAAAATATTTCTTACACTCCCTCCAGCTTGCATTTGATTTTGTGGAATCGAAATCCTGCCAGTGTCCAGATTTCTATGTCCTTCCCCCCAGTTCTTTTGGACAGAACTGCAAAATGATAGGGTTAATAGAGTGCAGAGCAGCTGCAATCTATTTGGGTTTCACTGAAGGACTCTATGCCATCTCCTGAAATCTTATGCTCCGTATTAACTCACGGTGGCTCGGGCAGGAAAACACTGTCAAGCCGATTGAAAGCTGACTGAGATGACTGCAAACACGGGGTACTGACTGACTGCACCACAGTGGGGCTGAGAGCTCCTGCTGCAGCTCAACCTCATCGGCCATCCGGGGAAAAGAGAAGGGGAATCTAAGAAGCACTGACAGAAACTTCCAGATGCAGTTAAAATAAAAGGGGGTTGCATCCAATTGGGCAGAGGTCAAGGGAGTTAAGAAACATTGATAAAACAAGTCAAATTTTCCACGGGAAGGAAGGGGGAAGAGGGTCATGTACCTGTGCAGGGATAGAAGAGCACACGTGTAACAGAGGGGAAAAATCCAGGAGGCAGAGGTGTTAATATCCTTGCAGCCACACAGCTGTCTGCAGAGCCAGAGGCTGCTTCACAGATTCACACATCCGTGTTTCAGCACAGATTCACACCTTGATGACATGAAGAACTTGACCAGAAAAGCTATTGCAGAATAACCCATTCCACAGTCACCATTCTGGAACAGCTCCCTGCTCAGACTGTCTTCTGTAGTAACAGTCATTTTAGGGTGGAATAATTACTGCTCTCTTCCAGAGGGAAATAATTGTTCTGGAGTACACTGCCTCAGTAGAGTTCAGAGGAGCAGCAGGCCCAGAGCAGCTCTTGCAAAATAGAACATTCTGGACAATTCTGCCTGGTAAACAAGCCCCAAAATTCAAACTCTTCATCCATAGTCAGAAATCTATGTGGTGACAGCAGGAAGGAGTTGTGCAGCTGATGCAGTCAGGAGACTGCTGCCCTTGTCAATGCCAAAATCTACTAACCCATCCCACTGCTCTTGAAATCTGGGGCAATTTTGCTGCATTGATAGGAGAGGATTTGATTATGGCCAGTTGCATGTTTTCAAGGAAAAAAGGCTTTCTATATTAAAAGTTTTTAATTGCTTCAAGGTTTATTTGCGTAATTCTTTTACCACTGAATCTCAATA
Organism: Pipra filicauda; assembly: GCF_003945595.2. Classification (NCBI taxonomy): domain Eukaryota; kingdom Metazoa; phylum Chordata; class Aves; order Passeriformes; family Pipridae; genus Pipra; species Pipra filicauda. Next base: position 522,208 of record NW_024104427.1, read on the forward strand.
TATTGAAAGTGTTTTAACTTTGGAAGGGTAAGAAATCTGGACAGAAAATTGAGAAGAGCTTGGGAAAATCTAGGGTAAGGGTACATTTTTAAAGAATTATGGACAGGGAAAGATAGCTTGCATTTTCCCAAGCACTGTTGATAATTGCTTTGTTTGACATCCCTGCTTCTTCACACACAGAGTTTCCAAATTCTCCAGCAGAAAATAAAACTACAGGAACTTCACAGATATTCACCCATTGCAGTGATGAGCATTTCCCAAAGCACCCAGGTGGCTGAGGAAGTCAATTGTTCAAAAGGCTTTAAAAATGGTTTGGTCATTCAGCTGTTGGTGTTCTTCCATTAATTTGGATTTTGCATCCAAAGCTCACAAAAACAAATAAAGTCTCAGCTCCTTCGCCTCCCTGGAGTGAGCTGCATGTCCTGGGAACGGTTTTGAATAGCTGGTACAGGGGACTGCTCCCATGGCCACTTCAAAGAACAGGCTTGAGCCTGATGGAATTCACTGCAGGAGTGATTCTAGTTCCTCCTTTCAAATCCAGAAGACTCCTATCCATTTCTGCCCATGGCAAGGTTGGAAATTTGGTTGAGACAGAGCTGGCATGCAGGGCAGGGTGGATCACCCCTCACACAGCAGAATGGGGATCCTTCACAGCAGAGTTCCCTGCGCTGCACGATGCACTGTCTCATCACTGGTATTCCCAAAACTCACCCCTCAATACACGGACATCTCCGAGGTGGAAAAAAGCAAACTTAAGAAGAGCCTGACTTTCAGCTTAATGCAGACTCCATAACCAGCCAATCACTGGGGACGTGAGATTCAGCCTTCTTAATCTCTTCCTGACTAATATGAAGCAGATGTCTTCTATTAATGAACTATTTGCTAATTAGTAACCACTTCATTTCCCTTCCATCAGTTTTCTTCTCTAGTTCAGACTCAGGGAGGTCAGGTTGTGTAAATAAATTGGTTCCCATAGAAATGTACTGCACATAGAGCAATTCAGAAGCAATGAGGTAGGAGATGAGCAGGGCAGTGCCTCTGATGAGATGGGACACTTGACAGGGGCATGGGACACGTCATTTGCCCCTTTGCATGTCTTTTGACTTGCCAAGTTTCTTTACCCTCCGTATTTTGGACTCAAATCCTTGCTCATACCTTGTCTGTTCACATCATAAACACTGAACAAGGGACACGTCTCTGATTTTAGTGTTTAGCAGAAATGGACTGTGATATTTTCTATCTCCTGGGAGACTGTAACGGGACAAAACTTCACAGCAGTTTCTCCTTGTTTGCAGCGGCGCAGGCTGAGCATTGTCAAGCCAAAGGCAAATTCCTATGCCTGGCACAAACTCATACAAAGACAATCTGAATGGACTTTGAAAGGGAACAAGGGCAAAGCCAGACCTTGTGCTCTGAGCCACAAGGACATGTGGGTTAAGCTGATGTGGCATAAAGCACAAGGACTTCTGTTAGCATGATTTTATCACTAAATCCAGAATTTCATACCTCCTTGGAGCCAGGTTCACAAAACTTCAAAAACAAAGCCCATGGATGCTGTACTCCATTGTCCTATCACCTATGGGACAGTGCACAGGGCAACCCTGTGACTCTGGATCTAGGTGGTAAATACTCCACTCAGGGTCCAGAAACGAAAAATTATTCACAGTAAGCATCCCATTTTCATGGTGGGAATGGTAGGACATATGGAACAACCCTCAAAGCAACAGGCTGCAGCCTCTGACCTGTTTCTGGTGCAGGATTCTCATCCCTTTGTTCCCAAGATATTCAAATGGGAGTGGAGAGCACCCAGCAGCTGGGACACACTGCCCAGGACCCCTGAACGTGGTACCTCTGAATTCCAGTCCAAAATGTTACATCCCAGTTCAATCAAGAGAGATTATTTTACTCTGGCCTTGCCTTAAAAAAATACAATGATGCTTATGCATTATTTATAGAAGAGGGATGACATTTAAATTCTGTCTGGGTCCCAGCCATCACATTGCATCTTTCTAATGGTTTCCCAATAGAAACAGATTCCTCTTCTGGCTGCCTGACTCTCCTTTCCCCTTTCCCCCTGATACCAAGGGATCTTAAAAGCTTAGAAGGCTATAGCCATGCAAATTTTGTAATACACTGTAACACTCCTTTTGCACCGTCCTGAGGGGGACTTACTCTAATGTGGTTCTTGGAAATGGCTTCTCCCCTCATAAAACACCCTAAATTGTAAAACTTCCAATGAACTCCTTACATTAAGGCATTTTAAAGTTTTATTTCGGTAATCATCATAATAAACAACTCCAGTCTTTACAGAGCTTTTCATCCCCAAGGACCTCTAAGTGCTTTCAGCCACTCCAAACCAGCTACGGACAGGGATGAGTCCATTGCCCTGCTAAAAGGCAGCTGCCCCCAGGGCTGCCGAGCAGGGCTGTGCAAGGGAGGTTTCAATGTGAAGGAAGAGCAGCATCTCTGCAGCTCAGCCGGCGCAGGGGTCCTGTTACAATGTCAAACCTGGCCAAAGCAGGAGTGGTGCATGTCCTCCACTTCTGAAACATAACCAAATCAGAGTCCAGTAGGTGGTTATGAAGAAACAAGTTATTAGTTGGGGGATGTATTAAGTAGTAATTAACAGTGTTGACTGCCCCATGATATCAGAGAGCCAACGAACAGAAGTTGCAACATGGGAAATTATAACTAAATATAAAGGTGGTTATATGTCACAAATAGGTTGTCCAGAGGGGTAGTGGAGTCTCCATCCGGAGACTAAGTCCTTGAATTCAGCTGGATGAAGCCCTTAGCAACCTGGTCTTGCTGGGACCTGCTTTGTGCAGGGCATCAGAAGAGAGAGGTCCCGTGGTCTCATCCAAAATTTTTCTATGATGTCGTCTGGCACAATAACTTAGAGCACGAGTGGCATTGGTTTAAATTAACACATCAACTGCTGAGCTGCAGCAGCTGTCACAGCTGTTAGCTGCAGGCCTAGCAACCTCCAGCCAACACCAGAAAGGCAATGCCTCAAGTTGCGCCAGTGAGAGTCTGCGGAAACCCCACTGTTCTGGTACTTTCACTGAAAATTCAGTTGCTCCTGTCTTGTTGCAGCAGCTGTTGAGGAGAATGGAGGCCGTGCAGCAAATGCTTCCAAACTTGGGTGTTCCCTTGCCTTCAGCCCCGTATTTTCTGGATTAAAGCCATGCAATGCCATAAACTTCCTCACAGCAGACGGCCTCTCATGGTTCTCATTAATCTGGACCTGCTCCAGCTCATTGGTATGAGGGGAGGAGTGCAGTGCCCAAACCTGGCTTCAACACACTGCACTTCAGACCTCATCGACACCCAGTGTGGCCACCTCCCTTATCTCACATACAGCCTTCCTAGGAAGCTGGCCCAGAGAGCTCTTACGAGGCAGACAAACGGCGTCATGCTGTCCCACTTGGATTAGAGTCTCCCATAGCTTCCAGATGTTTCTCCATTGCGCTGCAGCCGCACCAGCTGCTGCCTCCTCTTTAGGAATTTGTTTACTGGATCACACCTTCTTGCTCACATCTTCACTAAAATCTGTCTTGCTGCTGGCAGGTTTGTGGTTAACCCCTGAAAAGTGATATTTCCTCTGCAGGGAGCTGTGCATCCTACACAAGGAACGACAACTAGACCTGGGGTGGAAGACAGCGAGGCAGGGAGACTCTACCACTGCCTGGGGGTTTTCTTCAATAGTTAATTTCCAGCTAACCACTTTTCAGCTCGCAGTAGATACTCAGGAGGTTACAGCATGATGTAAAGACTTGGTAGCTCGACAGCAGCTATAGGCGAAGTCATTGCGTAAACCGAATCGTCCGGGGCTGGGAGCCAGCGAGTGTGGAACTCAATATGGAAGACATCACACTGTCTATTGTGTTGATATCATTATATTTTATATTCTGTTTCGTTACAGTCTGAAAATACTTTTTAATCCACTGCTCTCACTGTGATCTGCAGTCACCTGAGTGCCTTGGTGATGCTTATCCCAAAGGAATCCTCACCTGGATTCAGGCTCTGCTTGGATTTAGACAGTTCCGGGGTTTAATAATTTTTTTTAACCTTTAGCAACTGCTGGGAAGTAAACAACCCAACAGTTCCTGTGGCTGTGGAGACCTTTTTGACAAACTGCAGCTCTGAACTATAAAGGCAGTACTTAAATCTCTGTTGTAGGGCAGGGAGACCTGGGGCAAACAGTGTAGATATTTATAGCTTGAAAAAAAAACCCTAACCCACTGACTTTGGACAAAGGTCTGGCAAGTTCCAGCTCTTCTGCATAGCAGCTTCTAAACTGCAGTTATCAGTTCTGTTGAATTAACTGAAAACCCCACATTGCTATAGTTCACATCTAGAAAATATGTAGGACAGAAAACACACAATTGGAAGGTGAATTGAAGAACAACTCTTTGTTTAAAGTTTTACTCCGTGTAGCGTAAATAATGAACAGGTCATTTTTATCTTGTGGGATCAGTATGTACAAAAATCACATGAACTTTTCAACTTATAACATTTCTGAACACACATCACTGCTAAGCAGAAATAGGATAGGGGGAGGGGAAAACAAACTTCCCCCCAGAAAGTAATGAAATGAAAGTTAGTTACAGGGTTTTTGAAGAAATAGTTGTTGGACTTCATCCAGAAAGCTTTCTGTTTGGACCTGGTTAAGTCTTCCTAAGGGAAGCATTATTTTTTTGATGCAGAGGCTCAAGTCTCTATTTTTAGAGCACATCATAGTCGATGAGTTTAGCACTTTCACGTTTGAACTAACTGCTTATTAATATTTTCTTCAGACCTTCTGCAACACCACATGGTAGTTTGCTCACTTAATAATAATTTTGTAAATTGTCATGCCTGTCATTAAATTGGTTTTACCCCGAATAACCCCTTGGATTTGGCGAGTGAGACTCAGCTATCCCATACTGTGCATTAACTGTGTGACCTCCTTGTTTCCTTTCAACCCTTCTTGTTCACTGGAGTGTTCAGCTCAGTGATCATAGCAGCCCTTGTGTGGGAGGGGAGTGAGAGCTGAGCGCAGAGGAGAAACCAGCTAATGGGAACACCACGAAATGCTACAAAGACAGATGCAGAGCTCTTCACCTGGGAGGAATAATTCCATGCACCAGTACATGATGGTCTTTGAGAAGCTGGACAGCATCTTTGCAGAAAAGGTCCTGGTGGAGAAGTTGACCATGATCTAGCAATGAGCCCTTGCAGCAAGGAAGGCCAACAGCTGCATTAGGAAGGACGTTGCCTGCAAGCCAAGGGAACTGATCCTTTCCCCCTGCTCAGCACTGGTGAGACACACCTTGAGTGCTGGAACCAGTTCTGGGCTCCTCAGCACGAGACAGATGTGAACTGTCCACTGTGGGGGGTCCAGCAGAGGCCACCAGGATGGCCAGGGGCTGGACCACAAAGCGTATGAAGAGAGGCTGAGCCAGCTGTGCCTGCTGGCCTGGAGAGGGGAAGGCTTCGGGGGGACCTTATTGCAATCTGCCACTATCTACTGAGAAGGTGTGGAGAAGATGGAGCCAAACTCTTCTTGGGGTCACACAGCAATAGGACAAGAGGCAGCAAACACTAGCTGTGACATAGGACACACCCATCAGATTTTAGGAAAAAGTTATCACCCTGGAGGTGGTCAGACACAGGGCTCAGGAATTTGTATAATCACCATCCCTAGAGACAAGCATGACTGGACAAGGCCAGGAGAAACCTGATCTAAATTTGGCCCTGCTCTAAGCAGAAGGTCAGGTGACCCCAGGTGTCCCATGCAGCCTGAATTATTCTAATTCTCTAATTCATACCTTTTCACCAAGTTACATTTTTTTATAACAGACATGAGTAATTTGAAGTATCACATCCAAACCACTGAATCACATCTGTGTAACCTATTTTAAACTGACTTTAGCATTTGATCCTCAAAATGCCTCATCGCAAAGAAATGAGAGTGGACTTTCAGTTTTTGTTAACTGAGTGTTTATAGCACTGAGTAACACAGTTGTTAAGCCCCCAAGACAAGAGCTGAATCTACCTTTGCAGAGGAGAGTGCATTGGAACCTCTGCTTTTACAGCAACAGGAAAGTGCTGGGCTCTGTGGGGAGATACAAACCCAGATTAGTACTTTAATCCATTACAGAAGGAGGGGGGCTTGGATGTCACCTCTAGATGTGGAGTCACATGGAATGCCCTGCAATCAAAGCAGACAAAACCTCACCAGGCACGGCTGAACACCTTGCTCACAGTGTCAGTACTGAAGAGTTAATAAGCAAATCTTATGCACCACCTGCACAGAGGGAAGGGCTCTGGGGAGAGCAGGACACAGGTCACTGATGAGAGAGTCAGGAAACTTTCGGAAGAGCTGAGCAGCTCTGGAGTTACCCACGGTAATGCAGCCCATAGCAGCCCCACAAAGAAAACATTGTTGGGGGCTTTTCCACTGAGCCAACTGAAGCCAAACGAACAGAAGCTGGCATTAGATAAATTTATTAGAGACAGTTTGGCTTTTTGTTATTTGATTTTCCAAGGGTGGGGAGTTAATTTATTTTTTCTATTTTTAAAGACTTTTTCCCCTCTCCCTTCCTCCCCAAGAAAACCTCCACAAACCACAGAGTGATAGCAATAGCAATACATGAGTACAAGAGCTCACCCAAAGTTTGTGGCAGATTCTATTTCACCGTCAAATTTTAAACCTAGATTGGAGAACTTCTTAGAAATGATGCTGTGTTTGAAAGAGGGATTCATTTTGGGAAGTCCAGTGTCTGATTATACCAAGTCATTTGACCAGACAACAAAGATTTGTTCTGGGTCATGTGAAAGAGTTATCTTGCTGACAGACAGAGAGATGAAACATGGGAAGAGGGAGAATGGGGCACTGAAACAGCCACACATCCCCTTGAGTAAACAGCATCCTCAGTGGGAGGAATCAAAGATTTTAGAAACAAGAAGCTGGGAAATGGTGGATAAAAAGCTGGACATGACCCAGCAATGTGCATTCGCAGCCCAGAAAGCCAAACATATCCTGGGCTGCATCAAAAGCAGCAGGGCCAACAGAGCAAGAGAGATGGTTCTGCCCTTCTTCTCTGATCTCATGAGACCCCATCTGGAGCAGTGTATCCAGCTCTGGGGTCCCCAGCACAGAAAAGATACAGACATGTTGGAGTGGGTCCAGAGGGGGACATAAAGATACTCAGAGGGCTGCAACGCCTCTGCTATGGAGACAAGCTGAGAGAGCTGGGGTAGTTCAGCCTGGAAAAGAGAAGGCTCTGGGGAGTCCTGACAGCAGCACTTCTAGCAACTTAAGGGAGCTTACATGGGGACAGACTTTTCAGCAGGGCCTGTAGCAACAGGAGAAGAGCTAATGGTTTTAAACTAAAATTGACTAGATTTAGATTAGACATAAGGAAGAAGTTTATTAGCACTTAGTGCTATGGTCTGGTTGACAAGGGGGTGACCAGTCAAAGGTTGGACTTGATGATCTTGGAGGTCTTTTCCAATATAAATGATTCTGTGATACCAGGAGGGTGATGAGGCAATGGAACAGGCTGCCCAGAGAAGCTGTTGGTGCCCTGGAAGTGTTGAAGGCCAGGTTGGATGGGGCTCTGAGCAACCTGGTTTGGTGGAAAGTGCCCCTGCCCATGGCGGGAGGGGTTGGAACAGGATGATCTTTAAAGATCCCTTCCAACCCAAACCATTCTATGATTCTATGCAACAGAGCCCGTGAGTGCAGGACAAGAACCCGGACACAAAGGCAGGGCGAGGGAATCGGGAACAGGATGGGACCCGAGCACCGACGCACTTGGAGCCCGTCCCGGGCCGCTCCCGGCGGGGGGCGGGCGCCATCCAGCGGGAACACTGGGAATTGCCCGCCGGGCGGGGCTTGGGAATTGCCCGCGGTGCAGCGCGGGGGTCGTTCCTGGGGTGGGAAGCCCGGCGGGATGCTGGCCCTAGTGCTCTGACAGACCAAATTTGTTCTCCGCCCGCTCTTCTGCAAAACGCAAGGGGCGTATCCGCTTCATCGGCCGCCGTGGCATCGCTTAGTTAAAAGTCGAGAAGAAGTTTGGAAGCCTTTCCCCCGCTTTCTCAAGCGCCTAAGTTCCAGCTTCAGGAAGAGTATCAGGCTCGGTGGTACCTATATTACAACATCTATATTTCTATATTTCTAGTATATTTATCTTGACTGAGGGTATTTTTATCTTCATAAAATTAAAACAAATAGATATTATAGTCTCCTATTTACTCAGGGGCAAATTACAGGAAGGAATGCACAACCAAAATGCTACCACCGGCTCTCCCCATCTATTTGCATTCACTACTACAGATGCTCAATGAGCCTGGCTAGGTGATCCATGTCAGATTTCTCTTGAGCATTAAGGTACAAAAGAGGTACAAATAAGGTTTTTCTGTTAATGCTTCCTCCCCTGTCATTTATCTGAAGAGATCTTTTGGGTAGACATCGGGCAATTCTTGAATTTGCAAGTCCAAAACCTAGATACCCAAAAGGTTGTCGTTTTCAGAGTACAAAGGATTTTCTGTGGAAAGAGATCCTGAGTGGTTTGGGTAAACCTCAAATTAAATCATACTGAGTCACTAAGGGACCACAGCTTTAGTTTAATCACAGAATTTGATGGGTAACTCTGGTTGCAGAAGGTTAGTCTAAAAATAGGGATGTGCATGCCTCCCTCTCAATGTCACTCTTGATTTTGAAGACTCATCCTAAGAACATATTTTCCACTGGAATGTTGTGGCTTATAGAAGAGCATACACAGTTTCCTGTGATAAGAACACACAGAATTCAAAGGGAAAGAAAAAACATCCTGTTCTTAGGAGGAGAGACCGAACAGAGCACACAATGGAGCTGGTGTAGTTGTGACAGAGGAAGATGAGGGTGTAGCTTGATGAAGGCTGATAGTGACTGGAGTTTACATAAACCAAGCACTGAAAACCATCCAGTGAGGAGATGCTCATTGGAAAGATAGTCTCCATATTTCAACTCCACTTCCACCAGTGCAAAGCAAGGTTCTGAGAAATTGAAGTGCAAGAGGAACTCCATAAATCCTTCCTACTTGGTCCTGCATATTAAGTAAGGGATAGAGAAAAGGAAAAGGCTGGGAGATGGGAAGGATGGAGAAGAAAAACCTGCTGATTTTCTCACCACTGTGGGATTAGATTTGTGGAAAAAAAACCCTGTTGTATTTACAAGTCTAGAATAGGCTGCAGAGATCCTCAGGTTTTCTGCATAACATGTTGTTAATTCTGATCTTAATTTAGTAAGATTCTTAAGACTTTTTTTTTTTAATTATTTTTTTTGTTGTTGTTGCTCATCTCCCAGTTGCCCTTCAGCTCCTTGCAGAAGCTCTCCTTAGGACAGAGTCTGAAAATCTTGCTTAATCTAGGACCTGAAAATGCGGTTAGAAAACACTAGAAAGGAACTTGGGCTGGAGCTAAGACAAAAGGAAGGGGAGAATTCGCAGTCACTCCCAGCACACATGAGAGACCTGACATCTCAAAGTGCTGGCTGCAGTATTCCCTGAGACATAAATCAGGCCATTCATGAAGGGGCTGCTCTGCCAATATACATAGAGAGAAATACTAGACGGAAAGAGGCAAATCTGCATTAGATCCACCTCTAGCATAGCAGAAATCCTTTACGCCAGTTAGATGAGAGAAACTGATGTTTGCAAACCACAGAAGGTTTGGCAAGGGAAAAATTGTACATGCTAATGAGCCCCCAAAGAATTTTGACCTGTGAAGGATATTTAACTACTGAGAAAGATCTATATCCAATAATACACAAAAATAGAAGTGAGCACAGAGTACGGGGAATTAGAAACACATTACAAACATCCTCCTGATCACATCAGTCAGCACTGAGAAATAATTCAAGAAAATACCAGAAACACTTTTCAATATATAAGCAGTGAGAAATTAAGAATCCTTAGCCTGAGAAACTGCGTGGTATGGTCTGTCATTGTCTGCATTCGGTATTTAAAAGCCTTATTGCTACCAGGTCTGTACCAGGTCCTTGCACAAGGAGACTCTGCTCTGGAGAACTTGTTGTCTGCCCAGTCACTATCAAGGAGGTTTTATGTTACAGTGGCACAAGAGCCAAGTGATGTATTATTGATAGACTAGGCATTAACTGAACACAGATTTCTCAAGCCTCAGGTCAATGAAACAACCGCAGGACTATTCATCTCTCCACACCACTACGCAGATGTGTTCACCCTCTAAATGACATTTCACCAAAAGAGTTGGCAATAAAACTTCTATATTAATCCTTTTCAGACCATGATTTCATGGTCAGACATTTTCCTAACCAGCTTTCTGCCCAGCCTCATGTAAGAGAAGATTCCACCCAGTAAAGTCACAGCAGTACCTCCATTATTTACTGTTAGTGCAGGCAGTTGCCATTCCCTCTGTGTATATTTGCAGACAATGCATAAATTCACATCTGTAATAAAAGATTATCCCCATCTGTCACAAGGGAAGCATAAGAAAAAACCTCCTTTATTCCTGAGACTGATCAAACACTGGCATAGGTGGTGCAGAGATCCACCCAGAGAGGTTGCAGAGAGGTGATGGAGTCTCCATCCTTAGAGATACTCAAAACCTGATGGGACATGGCCCTTGGAAACCAGCTCTGAACAGGCAGCTGGACTGCATGACCTCTGGAGGTCCCTTCCAGCCTTACCTTCTCCAGGATTCAAATTTGGCTTGTGCCTACACACCAATCAGACTGGCCAGGCACCCTGTGTGGTCACAGGTACCACTGTTTTGATTCCCTCCTACATCAAGGAAAGAGAGTCCAAAAAACCACCAATTTTTCCTTTAGACTGTAACAATAATTAGACATAATTGTTATAAATGTGTAATAAGGATTCATAAAAAGAGTGTAATTTCTCTGATATAACCGATATATCTCAGGAAAGATAACATTGGATCCAGCAGTCAGTCTCTTTCTTGAGAATTCAGGACAGTGGTAAATATGATCAAGGGCACTTGACAATGTCCACATCTAATTCACAAACTCAAATTCCAGTTTCTCTGCTACTGTTTGACCATACCTGCACAACACTCCTGTTCACCCTAAATAAGTCTGTCATTAAAGGAAATTCTCAAAGCAAAAGCCATTTTTCAAGCTTTTTATTTGATATTTGGTTTTAAGCAAAAGAAGGAAAAATCTGCAACCCTACCTAGCTTATTTATTGTTATTTTAAAAGCATGTCAAGGCAGGAGGTTGTTTTCAACCACCTGCTGAAACACCTAGACACTGGAAAGCAGACTCCACATTTCCATGTTCCCAAATCCTGTTTGAAAGCAGCCAGGAGACTACTTTTATCAATGCAGCTCCACGAACCAGGACCTTCCCACCTTTTGGGTCAGGATCTTCTCTGCTACACATTTCTCTAAGTGCCAACCACAGCTGGGCCAAGGCGAGTGCTGAAGCTTCCAAAACAGCAGCAGTACCTGTTGTTTGAGATAGCTCAGTCATTTCCAAGGGACCAGACATGCACAGGACATCTTTTTGGTTCAGGGGCTCTCTGCCTTCCCACCCAGGCTGCCGAGGCATCAGGTGGTGAGTTAAGCATTAACAGCTTTTTTAAAGCATATTGTTGGAAATGCTCAAGACTTGGCCTGAAGCTGTGTCAGGAGAGGTTTAGGTTGGGTATTAGAAAAAGTTCTTCACCCAGAGGGTGGTTGGGCACTGGAACAGGCTCCCCAGGGCAGTGGTCACAGCACCAAGCCTGACAGTTCAGGAAGTGTTTAGATGTTACTCTCAGGTACATGGTGCGATTCTTAGGGGTGGTTCTGTGCAGGTCCAGGAGCTGGACTTGATGATCCTTGCGGGTCACTTCCAACTCGGCATATTCCTTGATTCTGTGACTGCTGAACGCTTTGTGAATAATATTGATTACAGAGGAATACATGCAATTTTCCAAAATCAGGAGAGAGGGGCACAGCCTGACAAAAAATTAAACTCTGGAACCATTTCAGGTATGTTTTCTCCCTACCTTGGACAAAGACTGAACAAGGATCCTTCCTAAGGCTATTTCTGTTTGGAATAGATCCTAATCTTTCCATTAGTTCTGTAAAGAGTAAGCTGCTCCCCACCTTCCCCACCTAAAATACAACAGACTGAAAGAATGGTTTATCACAATTCACTACAGCAGGCAAGCGGCCCCACATTAGTCAAGAGAATTTCTGCAAGAACTACCACTCCACCAAACCCCACGTAACCCACCAGCCCCCCCGTTTAAAGATTTGTCCTTCACTTTCCCTCTTCTACCCCAAACATTTCAGTTGTAACACTCAGCTCATCAGCATCCAGCTCCATGCCTGGCATCTCATCTGAACAGCAATAAATTAGCACTAAAGCAACAGAAAAAATAATGGAGAGATTAGGTTTCAAAATGATACTTTTATTATAACTAAACAAAGGACACAAGCTCCAATTAACATAAAAATTTTATACTGCGTTATGGCAAACACAGGACCAGTATATGCTCAAAGCACAGACAAATGATTTTCAACTTAAATTTGTAAAACGGGCTGAAATTCATCAACTGAAAAGCAAAACTCAGAATGCATACAACGGACAGAATATGGGATTATTCTTTTAATTAAATATACCCAATTTTTTTATATTAACAATTTAAAAGTATTTAAATACATGCTGAAGTAGCTAAAGTTTATATGATTTGCACGGTATGCAGATATAAAGTTACAAGAAGTATTTTGGAGTTGTATAAAAAATGTAACTTTTCCCCTCAGACAAAGCCTATGTAAGTGTAAGGTACTATCCTGGCAAGAGACTATTCCCTGCGTGCATGCAGTCCCGCTGAAAACCTCCTACTGAACCAGCTTTCTGGTACTTAACTTGGAGGCAGATTTACTCTCACAGCATGCAGTCAGTGATGAAAATCTCTGTAAAAACCATCTTTTGAGTTATGATGAAACGGAAACAAGTTTTTCAATAAAATAGGTCCTATAACCCACTTGTTTTGAAGGGGAAAAAAGAAATTGCACCCTACTCTGCTTCTCTTCCCTGTTGCTAAATGGATTTTTAAAAAAGCTTTTTTTGTGTGTTTTACATTTCCCCCCCAAATAGTTCATAGTCAAAATCTGTCTTATTTGAATCTGTAAGAATCCCAACAATGGTCTTACCAATTATGTAACTCTGAGCTCAGAGGCTTTGCCTGTGTAAGTCATAGTCATCAAAATTTCACACATCCTTTAATTATTTTAAGAAATATTTACATCTCCTGATTAAATATTCATTCAGGAATAAGTTCTGACCAGTTACTGTACACTCGCAAGTCATCCTTTCTCTGAAAGTACTGCAGCTCCTGGTTTTTTGGTCAACACAAAAGACAACCAAGCTTGTTATCCAAAGCTAGTCCTCAAGCCACTGATCTGCTGGAGTTGTCTGTTTCGCCGGGACAGAGCTGCTTGGGAAGGTTCACAACTGGGTAAAAGTGGATCACCGAGGGCTTCCTAATCCTGTAAAGCTTTCAGAAAATGTGCTGTTCAAGTCCAGCTGTCATGGGTTTGCCTACTTTCAACAACGTAAGGAAGATATACCACACGAAAATCCTTTGCTATGGTCGATGCATCCATTAAACGCTTTTGATAACAGCGGAAAACTGGCATTTGTGATTTGAAATTTAAGTGGATTTTATGTAACCTGTGGAGGTTTCACAATACTCCAAATTTCAAACAAGTCCAAAAGCTAAAAATGTTCAATAAATGTATGACAATTATTTTAATCAGGATGTTCTTCATTAAAAAAAAATCATCAATTATTTTTGACTCCCTTCTTATTTAATCCACAGAAAATTTAAGTGAACAGTAAACACAGAATGGCATCTGTCCTAAACTCCCAAATACTACAATCTGCTAATTTACTGTAAGGACAGTTAAAGCTCTGTAAAACTCTAACCAATAAATCTTTGAAAACAGCTTTTTCTGCTACATCCCTGTTTTATATCTGCATGCATTCAAATGCATACAATTCTTAGGTTTTTATATTCCATGAACGGTAGCAGGCGATTTTAAAGTATCTTTGCCATGTTTCAGGAATGTCAAGTAATATCATCATACATTGTTTTTAAATTGAAAGTATGCAACAGCAAAATTTAGCATACTTCAAAGCCCATTCATTCTAACTAAATTATACAATGTTAAATTAGTTTCAAGACTGTATTTTTGTAAAATGAGTTTCACTCTTTCAATTTCATCTAAATGTTGGCCTAAAAAAAAAGCACCTAGTGAAGTCTGATCTTCAAAAATCTACAAAGTGAATTCCATGCTGAAATCTCCAAGTCAACCTCGATTTATGAGGAAGAGAACAGCCCCCTTGTTTAGGGACACAGGAACCACAAAGATTGTACTGATGTGAAATTTCAGCTTTGTCACAGCAATTTCACACTTCAGATACAGTTACAGTAATTCTCAGGAGGATCGTGCTGTGAGCAGCTTTCTTTGCAAACTGTACAGAACATGAACTCAATAGCTGAACTAGACACTGACTCTTTTTCTAGAACTGCACATCTCACTGTACATATTGCTTTGGAAACAACTAAATACAATGGTCCATCATGCAAGCCATGAGACTGTCAAAACTTCTCTTGTTCCACTAACTTCAAATAAGTTTATACAAATAATTTAGCCAATCTGCATAAATACTGCACATGGAATTATGCTGAAATACGCTTGGGGGTCAACATTTTCTATGAAAATATACAATTATGACTAAAAGCATTAAGTACTAACTGCCCACCTCACTATCACCGTGTACAGCGCCATTGTAAGATGTGCTCTCTATAGTGTACACAAAATCAAGACTGTTCATACATTTTAAAAGACTGGGTGCAAAATAAGAATAGAATAAAAAAGCCAAACCACAACCCTGCTGGTTCAAGCCACGCAATGTGTATTTCATAGAAGATTTTAAGAAAAGTGGAAAATTTAGGCTACCAAAAGTTATGGAACATCCCAGAGTTAGTATTTTAGTTTTAAAACTTTAAAATTTACTACTAAGAAGGAACATTAATGAGCAAAACTTGACCTACTGCCAGTATTCAGTCATACAGTTAGACAGTGACTATAAGCAATTAATTGGAAAACCAATGATGTAATTAAAGCACTGGCAATACCAGACACGACTTGTTGACTGCACAGTAAGCAAAGCCATGAGATGAACATATTTATGTACTCTTGACTATAGCTGGTTAATGACTTTATACCTGAGACGAAAATTGAGAGGTAAGAGAACCAGTTATGATGTAAATAATTCCCAGATGAAAAACAAGCATGCAGAAATATCTGCATTTTAAAAAAATATATGCAAGATCACAACTGACATTTCCCCCTTATGATTATTTTCACTTTGCTATTTAGACAAACACTTTAACTCACTTTACCATGTGACAGAATTGTGTTCTGAAACTATTTTAAAGGCTCCTGTGATTCCAATGCTTTAACAATTCATGGAGTTTTGAGTAGAGGCAGCACACTCTACTCCCTAGTCTTAAGAAATTTAAGGCACCCATAAGTAGCAAACTTCATGCCATGTTTCCATTCTAAGGAAAAATCTGATTTTTCCCTTCAACAGAAAAAAAAAAACAACCATGAATTCGTAGAAGTGATCAGAATGCCACATTCTCTGTCAGTGAGGCAACAGCTTAGTGATATTTAGCTTAAAAAAGCCACAAACTACAGAGTTACTACTGAAGCCACAGAATCTTCACTAACAGGTTACGAAATATGTAATATTGTGACAGAACAGAAAGCTTGTATTAAATTCTGAAAAAGCTAAAAGGTAGAAGCAGAGCAAGGTTGGGCCCCAAACAACAATGAAAGAAAATAAATGGGAAACATTTTTCCATGATAGATACACTTAATTTATACAGCAAATTTCCAAGTTTAATGGATCACTGTACCACAACAATGAGTGCAAATACATGTTTCTGTGGGCAGGAGCACTGCTAAAAAAGCATATTTTGTTTTCATCAGTATGGAATGACAGTAAATCACTTCTCTGATGAACGGAAATTTCATTCCATATGTCAGAAAACGCATCTACGATTTATTACCAGAATCAGCTCAAAACACTTCCCATAATCACAAAGCTCAAGTAATATGTAGCCATTAGACACAAAGATATACAAGATTTTGGTTACAAGTGCATTAGCTTCAGATTCTGAAGCTTAATTCTTTGCTTCTGCAGCTTCTTTATCATGTTTCTCCTTTGCTTTCTCTTTTTCTTCCAGTTTTTCTTCTTTTTGAAGCAGTGACATAATCTCAGCAACCTGACTAGTGCCAATATCAATATCTTCTTTGTCAATCAATTCTACTACCTAGATGAACATAAAATGAAATTGAGAGAGCGTTTAGTTTTTACATGATTGAGGCATTTTCCTATAATAATCTGTTAAGACAACAAAAGTGTTCAGTTCTCATGTTCAAGAAAAACAGGATTCTTTTTCTTACATGAAAGACAAATTCAAATCACAACCAGTACCTCAAACATATCCAGAGTATTAAAAAAAAAGCTAAAATGTGAAACAAATTATTTAGAACTTTTGAGCTTTGTGTGTGCAGCATACAAAGATTCACATTTGAAAACAGACCCATTTATTTTATTTATTCCAATGGAAAGCCCAGATTCAGCACCTGCTGAAACAGTATTTAAGACAGTAATTTATTGGCCTACTTTTATCAAAAAAGTTCTACTGTATTAATAGGCACAAATTTAGAGTAGAGGGGGTGGGCCTTTCAGGAAGGAAGTGAAAAAATAATCTGGTGGATGATTCCAAATTCCTTTATACAGTTTTTTATATGAATGTATTCTTGGCATAACTCCTCAATTTCCTAGAATTAATTATTCTGTAATACATGCAGAATTCAGAAGTACAGTTTATCTGTGTTGCTAAATGTACGATGGCTGTTTAGAGCAACAGGGAAGATAATCACCACTGGGACAACTTCAGTAGAGAGGGAAAATGTGTTTCAAATGGCTGTTACTGGATTTTCTAGCTGGCCTTACTCTACGTGCTATTTCTGTATTGAGTAGGATAATGACTTGCAAGAAGATGAGTTTCAGGACATATCTGAATTTACCAAGTAAAAAGGAAACAAGAAAATACGGGTGAAACGCAGAGAAAATCTGAGAATGTTCCGCAAAATCAGAAAACAGGACAAAGAGGCAACAAATACAGGTCATTTACAGTGGACTTAAAGACAACTGATGATCTGTTGCCCTTCAAGCATAGGAAATACAGGTCTCAGTGACAGCCAAGGTACACAAGTAGGCAAGAGCAGCTACTCTCTTGTGTTGACATCAAATATATCTATGGGCATTTTGTCAAGACATTTGCCAACAGTGGTGTTCCTGAAGTAGTTCTTCTACTCCCTCCCATTTTTAAGTAGCAAAAAAATGACCATATTTTATCAAACTTGACATAGATGTACAGAAAAATCTACAGCTTTGAAGGTAATGTGGATAACAGACACGGGATAAAGATCCTTCTTTTCCCCCCAAAAAACAGCCACATAGATTCTCAAGATGCTAGCACATATTGCAAGATCTATTTACAATACATTACCAAAAACCTCAGTGGTATAAAGTAAAGACTCTTCAAAAGACAGCACTACCAATTTAAGTCAAAACAGATCCAATGTTTGAAGGATGGTTAGCCTTATTTTCTTTAAATAGTCCACAGACTTACCTTAACAACATTATCTATATCAATTTTTCCATCCTTGTTTTCATCCAGTGCCTCTGCAATCCTAGTTAGCTTCTCCTCTGGAATATTCTGAATTTGTTTCATTGCATTGATTAGTTCAGCAATACTGATGAGATTCCCCCTGAAGAGAAAGCACAAACTGTATATGGCAAGCAGGTACTCCAAAGGAGTAAAGTTGACAAAAGGCAGTACTGAAAGTCACTACACTGCAGACATTTGTAAAAGTATTATGTAACTACTTATAATCCTGAAAGAATGCAAAAAGCAAAAATTAGTTACTGATCAACAAGCAGATTTTTATCTTACCATTGAATTTCGTGCTTCTAGTTTCCACATGTTTTATTTCACAAATACAATATCCAGCAGCATTTGAAAAAAAGTTTAGCACAGTTCCTGTGCTTCCCAGACTGTGTACCTAGTGCCCTTTGGACCCCCACCCCCATTTACCAAAGATGCAGTGCCATGCATTTGTCATCCTTTTAGATTTAGAGGTTGGCCTACAGAAAATTAACGAAAGGCACAGGAAAACAAAAGCTGAGAAATAATCACTTGAGCAATTTCTCATATCAAGGACTTGGCAGAAGAAAGGACTAGCAGGTTTCAGATGTTTGCACTGTCTGCTCACTGATCTCATGAAGTTGTCTGTGCTACCTAAAGCCTCTGCTTGCCTATACAATTTGCTAGTTTGAAGAACCATCTTCCAGTACAGATCCAGCTGAAATTCAGGAGACAGTGAACCCAATAAATACTAAACAGAAGAGCTTTTTATCAGTGTAGTCTCAGCTCCTCTGGGCACAGACTGACTTTTATTCAAGAAGCATTTCTCCACCTGCCACCAAATATCCTGGACTGGTGTCATTTCTATGACTCTCGATGGCTTCATAATGACTGCACCAACTTGAGGGTTGAAAGCCAAGCCTTTGATAACTAAGGAATATTCAAACCAATAATTTTCAATCATCCACAATCACCTACAAAATTATCCAGAAAACCATCCATTACAAAGTATAATTACATTCAGTACAAGCAGATTCTGCATTGTATTGTTAATTTACAAATTCAGATGGTTTTGATCAACAACTTCTCTGCAGCACCACTCACATGGCTGCCTTAATGCTACTACACAAAATCTGAAACAAATGACCGTTTGCCCTGGGGACTGGAAAAAACAAAGTTCAGAAGCAACAAAAGCAGAATCCTTGTTTCTGTTCAGTTATGCTCTTTGGGAGCTGGGATCCTCTCTCAATGAATCACACAAAATGGTGCAAGCATAAACTAGATTAATACAGCATTCATGATCACAAACCATGAGAATTTGTGTCACAGTTTCCAGGTGTTTCAGTGTCTTTAATATGCAGCATATGACTGTTTGACACAGGATGGCCTGAAAGACTCTCCAATAATATTAAGACTTGGATAAGTGTTGCTAAATGAATTTTGTAATGAAACTACCAGGAAAGACCTTCCTTTGAAAAACTGAAGTGCCACAAAAAATTGAGATGAAGTAAATTGTCTTTGAAAGGGACTGTGTAAAATGATCTCCTCACTTCCACCAGACCCGTTCCCCCATTTCTCTCCAGAGACACCACAGAGTTCCTTGAAATCTTTTTCCTCATTAACATCTTTGCTAGTAACAAACAACAAACGTGAACACACTCACCACACCGCTGTGCATCTTTTTAGTCAGTGACACAGGGCAAACCTACTGCGTGAGGAGCTTGACTAAAGGCATGATTTCATCTGTATCACCACTAGTGCCAGAGACGTGAACAAGATGGTTAAGATAAGCTTTGACTTTCAGAACACCCTCAGGACTAGCATCTGGGGAATTAGAAAACATTTTTTCCTTCCTCAATTCAACCATATTTAACCTTATAAGAGAGAAAATCTATAGCACAATTTTGTTAATTTTGTTTTTTAAAATCAATTACCTCAACATTCTAAACAGCAAGCTATTTACCAATTCTTTTCTAGCCACACATCAGACAAAAGCAAGAGTGAAGATGAACAGCCAGAGACATATCCAGTGCTTCCAAGTCACTTACCCAGCAGGAACATCACCACCAGCCACCTTTGCATCCACTGTCTCTTGACTTGTCTCTAATTCAACAATAATTTTGTCTATCTGACCAATCATTCGGTTCACTTTCTTTGTCAACCTCTTGCTTGCCTTTGACTCTTCCACTGCCTCTTCCTGGCCAGTTTTAGAGAGCTCTTTTATCTCTTGCAAATCCTAAAAGAAATAGTCAAGAGAGAGAGAAAAGCTTTTGCTGGTGTGAATTCACAACAACAGATTTCAACTAGCATTTCAAGACAGGAGCCATTTGTAAATGAAATGCAAATGAAGAGATAAATTGAGCCAGACTGGCATTAAAACAATAAATTCTAACACTGCTGCCTATTTCATGCACCCCTTAAATGTTATTTTCCACGTCTTTCATAAGACTGGATAAGATTAATTTTACTTGACTTGAAGTTTCTGTCATACTGACATCTACCCTTGATAAGAAAGAACTGCAGCATGCAGCAGTCAGTCAGCTCATGTTAGCCTAGTCACCCTGGGAATAAGAGCAAGAACAGGATTCTCATCTGCTGGGAACTACTCCAGTGACAACAACTAGGCTTTGAACATGTTATACAAATGAGGTTCTGCATTGTCCCATACAAAGTTCATTCACTCAGCTACCAACTTCAGGCTAACAGACAACCAACCAAGTTAATCTGAATTTGTGGGTCATTTCTGCTAAAACTAAATATGCACAAAAAAAGAACTTCCATGCCCCATTCTTCACCTCACTGTACTCCTGGATATCACCCTTCAATTCCTCAAGCTCCTCCTTCTCCTTAGTTAGTGATTTTTTCTGTTCCTGCAGCTTGGTGCAAGCATCACTCAGCACGTCAATCTCCTCCTTAGTGATTTCCTCACCCTGTAACAGAAAACATACACAAATTAGTGAAAGGCACATTCGTGATTTTCCTCAAAGATTTTGGGTCTTTTACCAGAAAAGAGAGACTCAAGATTCTTTTCCCATGTTTGAAGTCAATACTATCATAACCATTTTGAGGCTAATGCAAAGATTTTAAACAGTAAGGCAATTAGTTTGCTATGGTTCATATTTTTTTGAAGTGTAACATTAGTAAGTTCAGCTAATGTGACTGATTATGTGCATTTTGGCTATTAGAAATTCTGTAGCTAATCACCTCATTTAAGAATGTTTTACTTCATTCTTTGCTGGGTTAAGCAATTTAAACAACTGAGAAACAATTCATTATGTATAGGAAAGATAAATTACACCAAAAAAAATTGTAAAGTTTGGGAAGTTGAGCTGTAGAAAAGTTATCTTCGACAAGTTTTGTGAGAATGAGAATGAACATCCATAGTTTGTGAAGTATACCTGTCTCTTGAAAAGCTGAGAATAAAAAACTAACCTTCAAACTGGAAAAGCAAGACTTCAAGATGATTAATTACAAATGCTAAAATCCCATAATACTACCTATAGTTAGTGTATTAATCTTACCCAGACAGCAGCTTTTATTTTGAATCGCTAAACTTTTAACAGACACATAAGTACAGTACAGAAAGACATGTGCAAACAAGGATGTGTGGAACACAGAGCAGAAGAATGATGTGCTTCCAAGAACCAACTGTGGAACAGGCATCCAGTCCCTTCATCAACTCAGAAGGAGTTTCAGTGTAATGCTGATATCTGGACACCAACCTCACTTCTGATTTTAATACAGTATCTATAGTTCACATTAGCAAAAAAGGTTTAAAAAAAAAATAAGAAGCAACTCAATTTGAAAACAAATTCCTCTGCCTCAAATAAAATTAGTCATCTTCAAGAAGTCAGCAGTCTTGCATTTCTCCTCTCCTCCACTGTGCTTAAAATCTTTGGAAGCATCTTTAGGGGATGGGCCACACTGCAACCTCAGTTAAGAACTGCCATGTTTACTTTTTGTTTTCTCGTATCAGTTTGGGCTGTTGAGGAAGTCCTACTCATGGCCTGGTGCCAACACATTCTCACAGCTTTGGTGCTACAACAGGCAGTGATACAAACGCTATGACAGATGTGGCAACAAATATCCTTGCTCTTTCCAAATGAGATCATCCCAGCCTTGCCTGCCTCCCTCCCACAGCATTCCTCATGGCTGCACTTCATGCACCCAGCTATGCAGTCAGTGAGGCAGCCAACTCACCACTCAACAACACCCGTTTCCATGCACATTAGTTCCATTTGGTTTATTACCATTGAAACCTCCTTGGCAGCATTCTGAAGGAAACAATGTTATGGTAACAGCAGGTAGATAATGATGCTGTCGAGAAAAATCGAAAATATTTTTCTACTTAAAACATCCATTTTAACTTAATGTTGTTATTCTGCAAAGTAACATCGGGACTGAGAAAAATCCTGACGTCAAACCCCATGGACAAAAACAAGCTACAAATAAAACACAAGGTGCAACTGGAATATGAAAAGGAAGTCTACAAGAGTTGGAAGCAGATACAGGTGACCCAGGAGGAATGCAGAGACACTGTCCCACCATGCATGGATGCGTTCAGGAAAGCCAAAGCCTAATGGAGTTAAATTTGGTGAAGGATGTGAAAGGCAACAAGAAGGGCTTCTGCAAGTATACCAGCAGCAAAAGGAAGTCAAGAGAAAATGTTTCTCTCACATATTCTCACTCCTCTCTTCTCTAGCCGCAATTATATCTGTGCAGTAACTTTTTTCCTTCTTAAATATGTTATTACAGAGGTGTTACCACATCTCTGGTTGGCTTGGCCTTGGCCAGCAGCAGGTCCATCTTGGAGCCAGCTGGCATTGGTTCTGTCTGACATGGGGGAAGCTTCTTGCAACTTCTCAGAGAAGCCACTCTTAAAGCCCCCCTCCCTTGCCACCAAAATCTGGCCATGCAAACCCAATACAGGTTGTCAATGCCTTCCTCATTCTTTACTGGTAAGGGCCTCCAGGAATGCCAGGTCTTAGATATCAATGTCTGGAGAAAGGAAGACCTACCATCAACGGAGGAGGATCTGGTTAGGGAACGTTTAAACAAACTGAACACATGCAAGTCCATGTGACTTAATGGGATACAAGCACAACTGCTGAGAGAGCTGTTAGATGTTACTGAAAGGCCACTGTCCATCATCTTTGAAAAGACATGGTCATCAGGAAAGACTCCTGAGGACTGGAAGAAAGCAGATGTCACTCCTATCTTCAGTAAGGGAAAGAAGGACACCAGGCAGGTACCAAATGAAAAAGAGCACTCACTGTCTGTAGCAAAGCATGCTCTGATCACAACAAAGCATTCTAAGTCTAGAAATTAACCTATTACTTTAATGGTGGTAAATCATGTTCCACGTTATACTGAAGAAATAGAGAAAGAGTACACTGAAATGTTTTTAGTGTACATACATTGCCCATTAGCAGTTTAGAAGTGGAAGTCAATACAAATCTAGTACAGTCTAGTCCAAACCTAATTCCTTACTTAATGCTCCTTACTTAATGCACCCTTCAAAAGAAGGGAAGAATCATCTTGACCTACTCTTGCCCTCTCACTCCTCACATGTTAACTATACACAGCTTAAACATGCACAGACCAATTACATCTACAGCCAGTGCAAATGCCCCACAAAATAGGTATATTAATTTCAACAATGCAAACAGATGAAGGAGATACTCGGAGATGTTTTGTGCTGACTTCAGTTTCTGCACTGGTGGCTTAAGAATTTTCAATCTACTAAATAGTTGTTTTTTACTGACAGAATGCGGTGAGAGGGTTAAAAGTGAAGGACAGACAAGCAACTTATCATGGTTCTTAGGTGGATGCTTTGAACCTTTACATTCAAAAGTGAGAAATCACATAGTTATCCACATTACCTTGATGCCTTCCAACACGGGTGCTGTATCTATCAGTGTCTCCGAGTGCACTGCCAAATCTGCCCTTGCCAGTTCTTTTTCAGTATCCACAGCCACCTGGACTTTTTTAGCTTGCAGAGCTTCAAGATCTACTGCTGGTTCCACCTCTTTCTAAATTTGAAACAGTCATTAAGTTTCAATTAAAAAAAACCCCAAACCATTCTCTGTATTAGCATCAGTAAAGAATGACTTCTCAAAATAGAAACAGTTGCCAAAGTAGGCACACACATTTTTATGAGATGTTAAAAAACTGCAACATAGTGAGTGGGTTTCACATTAACATACCTGCTTGCACCCAATGAACTACATTCTGTGAGCTCGAGGCTTAATTCACCAGTAAAGGAGGCCAGCAGCTTTCATAGTCATACATTATACAATAACATTATGGGATTAATGACACACTGAGCCAAAGATAAGAACATTTAAAGTATAGGATGCAGAAAATAAAACAAAAACCAAACAAAACACAACCTCTGCTAGAGAAAAAGAAGTCTTCTCTTACTACTCTAATTAAGAAGAAAGAGAAATCAAAGACATGTAAGACGAAGCCAACACTTCACAGTAAACCCTTCTGTGTTGCAGTCACTTTTAATGTTCTCCCACGTCTTCCCTATGTGGATTTAAAGTCCAGTTTCTTGCAGGGAACACCCAGAGCAGAGGTAATAACTCATAACATGTTAGTTTTTACATTACTGACATTTACTTTTCAATAGTTGTGAGCAGAACTTACCGCAGCTGCAACTTCAAGCGTTTCTTTGGCTTTCTCTGCAGCTTCAGACAATCTTTCCATCTCTTTTTCTTCATTTTCTTTTCTGATGGCTTCCTCTTCCTGAAGCGTTGCTTCCAGACGGACTTTGTTATCTATTTTTTCACCTTCAACTTCTGCCACTTTCACTTGGGCCTCTTTGGCCTAAAAATAACATAAGTCTAATAAAAGTGTGTGTATATATATATGTGTGTGTGTGTGTGTATATATATGTATATATATATATATATATATATATATATATGTCTGCATGATTTAAGAAGTTTAGATATTCTTACTGAGGTAGGTAGTACAGGTATGCTAATGAATCAGGTTGAAATCCCCAAATGTTACCCAATTTTTGCATTTCTCAGGAAAAGATGACTCTCTTTCTTGAGAAAGTTTTCTAAACAAAGTTTCTGTTTCTGGTGGAATCATGAACTTTTCACCCTGAAATCATACATGTTCTTCATTCTATTTCTCTCAAGACTACCAATAATTTGATAATTTCTCTCTCTACATAACAAAATCATATATTTTCATAGATTAATGTCTTTATCTGGCCCAGAGCATTCATGGTATTTATGTAAGTAAAATGTGTATTCCAAACCTTTTTATGTTATTACTGTCTGCTGTCATGCAATCTACTGTTGCCTTCTATTTGCTTTATTCTCATACCCCTCCACACATAACACAATTTCTTCTGCATTTGAAGGTCACTCAAACCTATCCATGGTTTAGTTTTTCATGGAAAAGAAAGGAACCAAGAAGAACATCTACTTCTCTGAATGGATTTTCAGTGATGACACTGAAAGCTGGTGCACATACTGTGCACATCAATACTTACAACACTATCTGGTAGTGTCTGAAGTGTTGTTTTGAGCTGATCAGCTGGAGAAAGGGTATCTGGAAGATACATGGCTCTGGATAAAATAAGCAACGAAGTAGGGATTTCCTGGTTCAAGTGCAGATCTAACCACTATAAATGCAAAACAGAAAACAAATCTTCAACTTTGGGATTTTTTCTTTTTTACAGACAAAGTCAAGCACACACAAAAAAAGTATATGAAATTTTTTAACCACTACTTATCAGTCAATATCCTACAACAGGAACTACAGCCTATAACCAGAATTACAGCAATTGCACTGAAATATGGGAAGAAGTATTTTGTTTGAACAAGTATTTCAAGTAATATTCAATGAGTGTTTGAAAAAGTGGTTTGTTTCATATACATATGAGAATTACAGAATGTTTTGGGTTGGAAGGAACCTTAAAGATCATCCATCTAGTTCCAACCTCTTTGCCACGGGCAAAGGCACCTTCCATTAAACTGTTACTCAAAGCCCCATCCAACCCGGCTTTGTAACACCTCCGGGGTTGGGGAGTCCACAACATCTCTGAGTAACTTGTTCCAGTGCCTCACCACTCTCACAGAAAATAATTTCTTTCTAATACCTAATCTAAACCTGCCCTCCTTCAGCTTAAGGCGATTCCTTCTTGTCCTGTTACTGCATGGCCTTGTGAAAAGTCCCATCTCCAGCTTCCCTGTAAGCCCTTTTTAGGTTCTGGAAAGCGCTATAAGGTGTGCCCAGAGCTTCCTCTTCTCCAGGCTAAACAACCCCAACTCTCTTAGCTTGTCTTCATAGCAGAGGTGCTCCAGCCATGTGATAACTTAGTGGCTCTCCTCTGGACCTATTCCAACACATCTTCCTCTAAACCAGGCAACAGCAAAAGACAAAGAACTGATTTACTTAGCAAAAATTTCTTTACAGAGCAATACAAACAATTAACAAGACAAACTTCCAAAACTGAAAACATATACTGGCTATGTTTAAGTATCCATTTGCATCGTCAAAATATCATGGCCCAGTCAAAAGGCAGAAACCCACAGCTACTACATTCTTACAATTTATGCATTATAAAAGCCTGTTAAGAAGAAAGACTCTTTTAACCAAGCCTGTAATGAGAACAGAATTAAAATGACTTCTCAGAATCAGAAGAAAAATCAGAGCTAGCAACTGCAACTAGGCCTGTGTATTCAGTCTTGCAAAACTATACCTGTTTAAGCTGCTCCTTGAGACGCTGCTCTGTCACACCAAGAGCTCTCATCCCTCGGGCACGACAAGCTGCCTGCAGCTCTTTAACAGTCAGGGTATCAACTCCTTCTTCAGCAATCATCTGCACAATGCATAAAGTCAACTTCAGTACATAAGAGCTCAAAACACAGGCACCACCATCACTGCACAGTCCGTGTGTTACAATGGCCACTAGAGGCTGCTGCGGTAACACAAAACAGCCTCCACTGTTCAAAAACCTCCACAATGGCCATGTCAATCTCCAAGCCAATATTTCTATCAGCTCCCTTACAAATTACACTTTCATAGAAACGTTTTTCTTTGTAATAGAATTACTTTCATTGCGATTAATGGTAGATTAAAAAAAGGTGAGTTTTTTCGTTACAAATAAGGGCACCCGATTTTAAGCTCTTCAAGCCTTTTCGTTTTAAGTTAGCTCAAAAAATAAGACAATTACGACAAAAAAGACAAATACCTAGGAAAACAAACATATATATTTCCACAAAGTCACTACTCTTATGTGCCAAAATTATCATCCAGTGCCTATTCAGAATGACTCACCTTGTCATCTGCTTTTATGCTTCTCAACCTCATAGTCAGCTGGAAGCGGAGAAAGTTATTTGTCCCAATTGACTGAAGTTCCAGCAATTTACAAAGTGCCACCAGCTGTGGCCTGGTCAGATTGTCCAGTGTCAACTCATCTTCAAACAATTTAGAGAACCTTAAGATCTCCTCATTACTGGGTCTTTCACCAGTTTCCCTGATCTGTAGGAAAAAAAACAAACGCACGCAAAGCTTTTCAAAGCAGGTGTTAAGGTTGGGCATTATTTTGAATAAAACATTCTCCTCATTTGTCAAACACTTTGCATCCATTTTGGGATAGGAAATAGCACACAAAGAAGTAATGACACAAATTTTTAAAAAACAACTTATGTACTACAAAAGTCAAAAGAATTGATAGTGTCGCAGTTTCCAACAATGCTGCATAATACCTCAAAATCTAAGTATATATACATCTGAGTGAATACAAAGTTGCTAGAGAAGTCACCCTGACAAGTATTCTTTCTGGTATCACACTTACTAAACACAGAAGCACATTAAAAGCATCACCCTGTGAAGATATAGTGAGAAGTACATCCAATGGCAAAAATTTTGCAACACTGCTGTCCCTATGAAACATGGATTAGGACACTTACCTACCTACTTCTCTCCACAAGCACATTTGTTACAATATTGTTTGGCTTTCAGTTCCTAGCTGTTCTGCAACACCCCAGTGCAAATGTTCTTGTACTTGAAGTTATTCCAAAGTATAAACCACTATTTGGAACAGGGCTCTGCATCCTTCATACTGGAAGGTTCTATGTAACTACTTGTACAAATGCAAAGTTAAGCTTTTCAGTGATGTCTGGCCAAAGGGCACTTCACAGTCATTAAATCCAATTACAGGAAGCAGAAATAACAGTTCAAAGAAGTAGGAGAAAAATCATTCCCTAGTCTTATCAGGTCATAGTAAAGCATTATCACCTGCATAGGTGCTGATTTTTCTATTTAAAGGATACCATTGAAAGCTCATTAGTGACATCATGGCATCAAAAATCTACAGTCTGAAAACCTAACATTACCTACACAGACTGATGTATCATGCCTAACTTTTTTACAAGCAAACTGAAATATTTTAGTAAACAGCTACCGAGAGCACAGGAAAAGGTAAAAATTTGGAAGACAAGATGGCCTCAAGTCCATTAACCTCCAGGATACTTGTATAGCAGAGAAACCAACTCAGAGAAAGGAAGGTCAAAGGCCTTGTTCCACTTCACCGGTGTCTTCACTATGGGAGCCAAAAATGGCACTTTAAAAATATAGGAAGTATTTTCTTCCTTGTTTAAAGATGAAGAGCCAACCATGTGTTTCTTAAGAGTACAAACTGAAGCTTTCTAGTACATCACTAGCTAGAAAGCAACATGGGGAAATTCTGGAATTCTGCAGCAAGCCTATAATCAATGGTTCTTGCAGTATCAAATACTTCAACACAGAAGAAGCTGTAAAAGAACAGCAAAAAGGTGGGAAACATTTAAGCTTCATCTTGCTCTGACATTTATTATGTGGTACAGTGAAATGAGATCAATGAATTTTGTCTCCACGGCACAAATGAGAAATATAATGCTGCAAAAAGCACACCCACACACAAGAAATGCGGGGCTTGAAACTTCTTTTTTAGTCATCAGAGGAACTTGGGACTTCCTCCAGCAAACGTGGAGTGAAACATCATTTATTTCCACAGAAATTAACGGCCAAACACAAATTCTCAGTAGCAGCTCTTTCAGAAGAAAACAAAATGTTCCAAACATGAAGCACAGCAGTGGCACGTTCCCAGGGTCTGCAGGGCCAGTGCTTCAGCCACTGACTGCTATAACTAACGACTTACAATGTTCTGCAGATTAAAAATAACAGAAACAGGTAATTGCATAGAAGCTTCAAAGTACATGAACTTTGCAAGCAGCTGCTGACTGGCAAAATCTGCCACTGCGATGATGTGCGGTAACCCACGCGGCACTATCAACATCATCTCATTACCCCCCACTTCAGAACTTCATTCTTACCTCTGACAAGCAGGACAATCTTAAGCTGACAGGACTTGTAAAGTTCAGGTCTGAAATCCCCAGGCTTATGTGCCTTTTTCTGTGCAAATACATGCACTGCCCAAAGGAGGGGACCACAGCCTTACTTTCAACAAAGCACCAGTGATGTTGTTGGCTCCATCTCTTATTCAACAGCCCCACAATTAAGAGAAATTAAAAGTGTGAGTGGACTGAGATAAATCCTATCCTGAGAAGATTTAAGAAGGTATTTTTATCTCCAGGGAATTTTCTACCCTTACCTACAGTTTGGTGAAAGGAACCACTGTCAAACCTAAAAGCCATCAATACAGGAGGCAGATGTCTGACACTCAGTCTCTCCGTCAGCAACTGATTGTGAACAGAAAAATTTTGCACCAAACACAGCAACCACATTACAGCTAAACCCCAGACTATACGTTATAGTCAGTGACCAAAAGGATTTCAGCAGCATGGCAACTGTGCATTTAAAAACTGTTTCTACAAGCAGAATTAGATCTGACCAAAAAAATTTTACTGTCTTCCCCCACAAAGTTTTAATTAGTTAATTAGGAAAGAACTCCCTTCTCCCAGTTTTCTTACCTAGGCTTAAAAAAGGTCAAAAACTACACAAATAACCACTGAGCACACAATGTTTCATGTTAGAATTAACTAGTTAACAAAATAAGAGAACAATAAGCAAATGAGCAGAAATACGCTGCTTCTAGAATAAGAGAGTAAAAGCACCAGCTAGAACACCAAAGAACAGTAAAACTTTATCACACTGAAGTATTACTCACAAAAAAGAAATTTATCATAAAAAAACTTCTACATCCTGCTTCTTCAAGTCCAACAGGATAAAGGTATCTGACGATTACCATAGACCAAATACAACACCAAGCCATTTTTCTGTAGCAAGACTAAACACATTTTTAATTTTTTTTACCTTTTGAAAGAACGTTGAAAAATCTTTTGCCACATTTCCCTTGGCTGCTTTATTTTTTAATGCCATCTCCTCAATGGTGTCTTGAAGGAATTTAGCCAATTCAAGCTTTACTCTCAATTCTTTCTTCAACCTTTCCTCCTGTTAAGAAAATATTTGGTTTTAAAAGTTCCTTCCAGAAACATGTGCACAAAATATCACTTCTTCTGGCCTCAGATAAGTCATGTGAAGTACTTCTGAACTCCTGCTGTAACACATACATCCCAAGAGGGCATTCACTCTTAGCAAATATCTCCAAATTACTCTGAAAAATAGGTTCCAAGCTCCATGAGGCATGAGATGCAATGCCTCACCTGCTAAAACTAACATGCACTCTCTAAATTAGCAACAAAAAGATTGAAAAAAAAAATGGTTTGGGTAGTTCCCAACCCTTGTATCCAGCACAGAAATCCTACACTACATCTCATCCAAAGAGAATTTATCACAGAATTAGACGTGAGTGGTTACTTAAATCCAAATACACAATCATGATTGATTATATCTGTGACTGACTGGGAACTCCCCATGTACAAACCTCATGGAAGCTTTTTGTACTCTGAAAGTGAGAATTTGTGGGGCTTTTTGGTGGGATTTCTAATTCTGATAAAACTTAACTGAAAGAAATAAACTCTAAACAAAAAATGCGTAAGAAGCTGTTTTAAATACTAAGTATACATATGAAAAACCTTGTATCAAGAATAAAGACTATAAATGTTACAATGTCTATTTTAATACAAGTCAGGAAAATTAAGCCTCAGAGCTTTCATTTCTGAATTGAAAACGGAGATGGGGATAGCAGAAAAGACACGAGAGGCTTAGAGCCCTGATAGCTCAGCACCTGCACATATAAACAGGTAAACCAGGATGGTACTGGTTCATTATTATACGTTAAACAGCAAGATCTTCAACACAAGATAAGGAAGATAAAAGCATTACCCTAACACTGAAAAAAAAACCAAACCTACTCTTTAGACTTTTTCTAATTTCTTTACCAAGAAGATTTCTAATTTTTTCAAAATGTTACTGGATTATAAATTCAGACCTGCTTACCTTTTTAGACTTTGTCTCAAACGTAGAGGGTAGCATATTAGGGAACAACTTAAGAGCTACTGGAAGCAAAAATTCCATAAATGGGACAACAAGAAAAACCAAGAAAGGGACCAGGCGGAAAAGATCGGCACATATTCGAAGGAACTAGAAGGGAAAAAAAAAGATATGTATTGATAAGCTAAAATTTAAATATTTATTTTAAAAATACGTGATATGATCATCCAATTATCACTTAGGCTCACATATATATATTTGGTATTAAGAAAATTTAAAATAACACAGAAAAAGGATGTGACAAAGTCAGTTTTTAGTATGTTTTTCTTCAAGTTGCTATATACTACAGAGTTTCAGGACTTTTCAACACTATAGAAAGTATTTCAAAAGCCTCACTGTGTCTCAATAGGATTATTGAACAAGTATCTCATTTAAACCTCTTAAAAGCACCTGAAAACAGGAGGTGGTCATTTGTTGTCATTAAAGCTGCTTAACTCCTTTTATGCATCTTTATTTGTGCTCCACCACTTCTTACATGCATGAGCTACTATGGACTAAGTAACCAAGAACAAAATGAAAGATCCCTCCCCCTGTGCCTTATAACAATTGTAATGTACATTTAAATCCAGGGTAATGAGCCCAGCTTGGTAGCTTCTTTTTTTTTTTTTTTTTTAAATCACTGCTTTTCTAGAGCAGTAATCCTCTGAAGCAGGCCAAGGCATTGGTTACTGAATGTTCAGCTGCATGAAATACCGTCCTTGTGATTTCTGTACACTCACAAAGATGTATATTAGGCTCCACAGTCGATAATCAAATCTTTCAGTAACTGTTGAAAGCTTAAGAACTCAGTTTATATTAGGGAGTGCAGATATTGCTTGATTCTACCTTATTTTACAACAGATATAACTGGTTGTTGGGAATACTGTCCATTCCTAAATCAGACACCAAAGGCCAGATGTGCACTATGGCACACTACTGCCACAGCAGATGTCATTCAACATCAGGATTTGATAAACACAGCTATGAGTGGTAAAAACTGGCAACCTAAATGCTATTACAAAACCAAACACATGCTTCCCCCTCTCACCCCTTCCTGCAGCTCAAAGCAATCAAGGGGAACAGCAGCAACAACCAGCACAGACCTCACGTGCCTAGGACTGATTTGCTAGAATACAAAACCTGTAAAACTTCATTCAAAATTTTCTTAGCATAAAACCAGACAGAATCTTAAATACTGTATGAGGAATGCACATGCTATACAGATTCAAAGTTCCACTTTTTTTTTTTTGGTTTCGTTTTTATACATATAAAAAAATTCAGTTTCCCAGAAGGGATGCTTTGGTCCATTGTTTAGAGGCTCAAGGATTTTTCCATTCATTCCAACAATAGAAGGCAAACGACTACCAGGGAGTTAAAAAAAAAAAGTTTGGAGGAAAATTTTAAACCTCAGAAGAACAAGTTCCAAAAAAACCCACCTCAAAATTTTCTAGAGTACTAGAGTACAGAGTTCCTATTTTAACCCAGTCTCTATTTTCAGTCAGTGCGTGCAAGTATTTCTACAAAATCCATATCCAAGGAAGCAGTTTTACCACTGGATTAAGCTACCCTAATGCTAACCTGAGACAAGGTATAAAGAGCCATGAAGGTGCACTAGCAGTCACACCTCTGATCCAGGTAAAACTGGTCCATAAATACATACATAGACAAGTGAAAAAGGATCAGTACAAACCAAAGAGGAGAGCTGGGGGCAGGGGGTGTTGCAAAACTTGATTAAAGCACCAAGCAGGACCAGCTTTTTTTTCCATAGCAGCACTGTCCTGGATCATCTTACATAAATCATGGAACTGCACTCGGCTAACTCAAGAAAAACAGCTTTACACAGGAACCTAATACAATGGTGTACGATTACACACATGTTATTTGGCAGCACAGCAAGAAGACCTTGTGACTACCTTGTATCTGCTGCTACAGCTCACGGGTTCCACTTTTCCCCCCTCTGCAGGCTTGAAGAGTTTGTAAAGCTGGCAGACCTGCCACAAACTCCATAGTGTTTGCCACCTCACTTCCATGTCCTGAACCATCCTGCTGCAGGAACCATCACTAGAGCCATTAGTTTCTAACAGCCAGTATCATATTTTGCATGTTTTACTTCTTCCTGCCCTCTCTCCTAAGTGTAGGTATGTGACCCTGTTTAATCCAAACCCTGCCAGCAATTGTACCAGCAGAATTTTGGAACTGACTTTTAGTTTACAGAAGCAATAGCTCCCTTTGCATTAGCCATGCTGCAAATGCTTGTTCATGTGGTTAGATTACTTGGATATCCTTCCATTATTGCCTCCAAAGAGGAAGGAAAGGGCAGGCAGAAATAACTCATTTGTCAGTCTGCATGAAGATAAAATTTCTCTAGGACTGTCAGTTCATGTACAGCTTAATACATTTAAGGCAGTATGTACTTCAATTTTAATTTTACATTTTTTAAAAGTTCAGGAGCAACTTTTGCAAAGTTTTAGGGAATTTGGCATCAAAATTTTAAGACTTCTTCCAATCAGTCAGTATACTATGATTTAAGGTTGAACTGATAAAAAGAAATTAACTGTGTTAAAACAAACTTGAAATAAGGTTTAAAAAAACACCATAGATAAAGGGTTTTGTTTAGCTGCAAGATGGCTTTGCTTTTCACTGATGCTGGGTTCTAAGTCTACCATGCCTTCATTCCAGAGATAGGATGTCCTCTTCCTCCAATAAAGAAAACACAAAACCTAGACTGAGAAACTAATATCACTGCAGTTCTTAAAACTATTTTCTCTACATCTCCTACACCAGATTACATGCATATACATTCACACAAACACACGTCATTAGGTAAGAGACAGGCTACATCAGTGTAAACACCACTTCATATCTGCAAACAAAAAAACTTCTGTTTTATTTAAAACAAGAAAAATTGAACATCTGCACACAAAAACAAAACGAATCCAGAAAGGCCAAATGCCAGATCACTACTTAAATATGAGAAAGATAGATCTACGATCAAAGGGCAATCAAATTAATAAGTCCACCTACTGATGGAATATTACTGCTGTTTGTATAATTTCCCAGAAGTATAGCTCAGTGAACACAACACAGGCAGGAAAATCAATGGTTTCAATCCACCCTCTGGAGAATTTCTGATTCTGTTTGAAACCATGAATTAATTTGTCTCACTTGGCTTTCCAAGTTTCCCAAAGCTCTCAGTAAGCCAGCACAAGCCAGAACTGCTGCTTCACCAAGTCCTGTAGCCCTCACCTTCCCGTGTCCTCAGTTACTCCTTCTTGGCACCACATAATCCCCTCTCACGTCAGCACACACTGTTATATTTATTGCTGAGCAACGTCTCAGCTGGATCAGCTGCCAAGCATATTCTTGCACCAGCATAAGGAAGGCGTCAAAAATAAGGAGCATGAAAATGCTGAGACCATCAACCGGTGCTGTTCTTGGAAAGAGACCACAGGTACCCACAGCTAAAAACTGCTACATGTGCATGTAACAATTTTTGCTATTTGTTTCGCCTTGTGAATATAGGAAAAACCTTTGCATTCTGCATTAGGATGTGATGGGTTCTAATTACACATCAAAATGTTCACATGTGTACCTAATTTTATCAGGAAATTATGAAAACAATGAGCAAATATTCATGTTTTTTTATCATTTATCGGAAGTTTTGAGGGCAGAGATGTGACCCTAACACTTCGTGTGTGCAAGTGCACAAACTGCAGAGCGCCAGACTGTGCCCACGGGCAGCACTGCTCACTCCTCCTGCAGAGTACATACACTTTTTGCTGTCCAGCATTTCTTCCAGCACATTTTTTTTTTCAGCAACAGCTGAAACGCTTTTTTTGTATTTAAAAAAGGCAGGAAGGCAGACTTGAATTTTTAATCTGTATAAACTGCTTAAACATCTTGTCCTTTAAAACAGTAAAACGAGAACTATCAAATCAGCACGTTGCATATTTTGCTAATGAACGGGTGAAGTCAAATATCAATGCATTCTTAAAGTAAAAAAACGAATTAACTACACCAGTTTATTATTTTACAGTCTTTTCATATATGAGCTCACATCAAATGCTTTTAAATATCCATATAACTTTTTATTCTAATTGAATAAGCTTCCATTTACTTCATCCAGAACCTGAAATTACTATTGAAATGCATGTATGTTATTCAAATTTGAAAGCACTCATATTTTACATCTCCCTTTTCTTTAAAATTATCAGTTTCCTTTTTACAGTTTCATACACGTAAGCTACATGTCATGAAGAAAACAAATGTATCTGGACTAAAATTATTTCAGATATATTTATAACTGAGATAGTACATTATCAGTCATGAATTTCAGCCTGCTGCTTTAATCCCGTTCAAAAAAAAACCAAAAAAAACAAGCAAGCAACAAACCAGAAATAGAACTGGCACAAATCCAACCTTTACTAGAAGTGTTTTCCCTCTACTTTTCCAGCTGGAGTGAAAAAGCAGAGAAAGTGACCATATACAGAGAGGTAGCACATGGATGGGAACTTGAGAACAAACCACAACTGCTGCCCACATGACAAAACAGAAGAATCCTCTGCTGTTCCAACTAGAAATACCAAATTTATCTTCAATAACAGGGAACACAACTGAAATGTTTTGGAGCAAAAATATCCAAAAATTTTAGTGTCCACACAGTGAGCAGGAGGGAAATACACCTAGCAGTTTTAATTCTAGGAATAGAAGACAACAGAAAGAACTAACTCAGTTCAAATAAAATGGAGGAATCACTGAGGACACTCAAGTGAAACTGGTGTTTATTCAGTACCTGTCTCCGTTCTCGACGAGACAAAGTGTTTCCGTGCAGGATTCTCCAGAGCATCCTTGCAGCTATTTTGGTGTCAATCCACAGTAATCGAAACCCATGGTAATAGTGCTTCAGTTCATCCATAACCCTCTGTCCGAGAGACTTTTTCACAACTTCCACTTCTGTTGGACTATACACAGGACCTCCTTCTTCCAGCTTCTTGTTTTTGTCCTTTAAGGACTTCAGTGACTTTTCAACTATAGAGTCATCTTGAAGGGGACGTGAAGAATGCCACCATCTAACTGGGAGATACTGGGGACCTAAAACACCCAGGGTTGCTAGTGGCGTCCATGAGCCAGAAGAGCTCGTAAGAGTAAAGTATATTTGTCCAGATCCTTTAGTCCAACAACAGAAATGATCTTTTTTGGAGTATGTGTAAACAGGAGGGACACCAGTGCAATATTTAAAGTGTACAGTCCTTCAAAAGAAAATGCATTCGAGAATTAGCAACAGATCATAAGCTATTTATATATATATATAATATACACTTGTATAGTTATATATATTTATGTATTATAAAATGCATCATTTGAAAAATATCTACAACATATTTATGAAAAAGAATGCAAACTTTTGTCTCTTAAGATCAATGTCTATACCTGAAAAGAACAAGTGGTTTTACTTCATGACAAAAAAAATAATCTGCAGGGAATTTTCCATTAAACAACTTTGAAAAGGTAGTTTATTTTACTCCAAATAAATAAAGAGTAGCCATCAGATGTACTTTACATTTAGAAAGCTACATTTGAAAATTATTCTGCAAATTCATAAGTAACATAGAGACCCTTTTACTACTTCTCCTGTTTGAACAAAACACTTGAGAAAAAGAAACAGAATTTGTAGACTTGGGATAGGTGCTGAGTCAGAGGAAGAGAATTACTATCAGAGAAATCTGATTTCATTAGAGTTCCTCTCTTACTATCTCCATGCATTTAGTTTTCCTTTTTCAGTGGAAACTTTTGCGAAAAATTCCATCATGGTACTGATCCAGGGCATAGAAAACCAGCACCTTGTTCAGAATTTTGTTCTTTTCTTTAATTAAATGTAGACTGAAGTTAGCAGGGAAGCACTGCCCAAACACCCCAAAAGCTCCTGTTACACACAGAAGAACTACTCCTTATACCCAAGTAGAACTCTACACACTTTTATAAAAAGGCAGGACAAAAATAAAATAGTAGATAAAATATTTTATATAAATGAGTTCCATTAGGTGTCCCTCAAATTGAAATGCCAGCATTAAGTCACCTACAGGACAGAAATGATTGGGGTGTTTCTTCATGGAGCCATTGTACTAACAAAACAAAATCAGAATGTGACTTTGGTCTTCAGTCAAAAACAGAAAATAGGAGCAAATGGCTCTGCAGGTCTGAATAACATTTTAAGAAAAAAAAAAGTTTATTGAACACTTGTAAGTATTAACCTCCCTCACTCAATTTTCAGGTAGAAGCACTTTTTAAACTTAATTATCACGTTCCCATGGATTTTAAATTCCTTTAATGGTTTTGTCTATTTAATGTTATTCAAACAGAGCTTTGAACAAAAAAAAAAGAAAGACTGAAATTATTACTTTTTATAGAGACATTACTAGTTTCTAGTTTAAACTAAAGTTTTAAACACCTGACCATCCAATGGTCAGACAACTGCCAAAACAGACACAGTTACACAAAACAGTCTCTTGATCAGCTAGAAAAGTACATATTTGCACAGATATTAACTGATGAGAATGACAGGTCTCTTAAGAAAATAAAGTACATATTGAAAACCAGATTAAAACATTTGCATAAATCAATCCAGCCTGAGTCTAAGCTCTAAGGCACTTCCTAAAAGCAGAGCTCCAGGCCTACAGACCAAGTTCCACCTACATACATCGACACTCTTCTGCATGGAGAGAGGAAGGGAGCTCTGCCAGCAGAACTGGTTCTGATTCTGCAGAGAAAAAAAATTTGCAAGAAATGTGCCTCTCTGAACATACTTTCACAAGCAGGAGGTCAGAGAGACTTCTATCCTAGTCTGTCCTCAGTATTTGTAATAGTAGAGTCCCCTGCTTTCAGATCTGGGTCATATGGGGCGCAGGCACTAGTTTGTTTTATTTTAAGCAGCCACCTTACATTACCAGCAATTTTTGTTAAAAAAAAACCAACAAAACAAACAAAACAAAAAAAAACACCAAACAAATTACAAAAAAAAAAATAAATTTTGTTTGATTTGGAAGGGACCTTATAGAGCATCCAATTCCAAATCCCCTGCTATGGGCAGGGACACCTTCCACTACATCAGGTCGCTCAGAGCCCCATCCAGCCTGTCCTTGAGCAGTTCCAGGGATGAAGCATCCACAGTTTCTCTGGGCAACCTGTGTCAGGGCCTCACCACCATACAGCAAAGAATTTCTTATGTCTAACTAATCCTACTCTGTTTCATTTTAAAGCCATTTCCCCTTGTCCTGTCCCTCCATGCCCTTGATAAAAGTCACTCTTCACCTCTCTGTAAGCCCCTTTAGATACTGGAAGGCCTTCCCGAGCCTTCTCTTCTCCAGGTTGAACAATCCCAATCCTCTCAGTCTGTCTTCAGATGAGAGGTGCTCCAGCCTACAGGCTTAAAATACTAAGTTTCCAAATTTCCAAGAGAGAGGTCTTATAAGACTTACACTAAAAGCCTTTACAAATAAGTACATAGATATTTGGAAATGCTTCATGTATTTTTAAAAAAATAACCACAATTAATTCTACAGCAGGTGATATAGAACTAACATGTCTGAAAAAGAATTAGTTTGTTTTGCATTAAAGGGTTGTGTCTAGAGACACATCCTTATGTTAAAATGGAAACTCAGGAAATCAAAGAATAGTCACTGTGCCCTGGTCAGTTTGACTATAAATGAACTACAGAACACATATTTCAATATTCTAAGGAAAGGGATTAGGAAATTCATGTCCACAAGTACGCCTTGTGAGCCAAGCCAGGAACAGAGAATGGATTCTGCCAACATTCAACTCCTTAAGCTCCATAAGGGCACACAACAGCTGGATTCATTTTCAGAAGAGGACACCATCACCCAAGGCTGTAACATATAATAAACTACTTTCTCTGGTTTCACAGAGATACAAATCAAATGATTTACATTCCCAAGTGTCAGCTATGATTTTCAAACTAGCTGTGATTCAATGTTTACGGTACTGCACAGAGAAAGTATGCGGGAAACTCATCACATCCCGTTATGACACCTGGAATCACCCAAGAAAAATATTAATATTCTACTGCTTTCACATCAGAACTGAAACAAAAAGGGAGGAAGTGGGTGGAAAAAGGAAGATCTCAGTTTCTTTCTCCCACACACAACCAAGCAGGTGAAGAGAGTAATACTCAGACTTCCTTTAATCTGTCAATAACACAAGCTGAAGCTAATATTTTAGCACTTGGTCTAGATTTAAACCTACGCTCTACAACACTACACTAACTGATTTTTTGTACAGTTTTGAGTTCAGAAAAATGTTCATATTTACTCACATCTTGTTTGCCAGCCTCAGAGACGTACAGCTAAGACACACCCGATCTCCCAAGTTACCTAGAAAAAACAACAATAATTAGCATTAATTCTGAAATTCAGCACTGACATTTATTTACACAGTGAGTTGCACACAAGCACGTGATTTACAAGACCAACCTTTACATAGGAATGGCTACTACTGAAAGCAGAAAGATGCAGCTTAACAGCAACTTCCCTAAGCACTGTTTGTCAGCACATTCACACTTTGGATGTTGCCAATTCTGTTTTGCTTTTGACAGTAGGCATGTGAAGTACTGAAGCCCTATTCCAACAGAAGTCAAAGCACATGCCTTGTTCTTATTTCTCTCAATCTGTAACCCCAATTTACAGCACAAAAAAGAGAAAACAGGTGGGAAGCAAGGCAGATGAGATGTTCAAGTAAACTGCCTGTGCACATCTGTGGATGTGTGAGGTACTGCTTGCTCTTGTTCAGTCACCTGAAGATACGTTTCCAAGTCCCTCGGGCAAGTAACTATATTGCAGAAAAACTTCACTGAAAGCAAATGTAATTTTTTAATAGCTCTGTGACAAGACAGGATTAGATGATCCAAATGCAGCACTTGCTGAGCATTTAGGATAAAAACAGCTTTTTGTTTGTTTTAAGCAAAACAACAAATAAAACATGAGTAGGAACTTAAACACATTTCATTAGAGAAGCAAAACCACATCACTTCAACACATTGCTGTCCATTTTGATTAGCACCTGGTAAAAACAGCCCTACTCTGTGATCTCTCTGCAAAGGATACAAATTGTCTTGAAGGGCGAGGACCCGACCCAAACCATATGAAAGGTTAGCTTTCCAGAAAAAGCCATGTTCCTCAAAATGAATTTTATTGAAAACGCTAACTCAGAATCAATCCTAATAATAGCTAATAAAGTCCACAAGCAGGACTGACACCTATATACAGGCATCCTCTATCCAGGTACAGAGACAAGCAGCATCCACTCTGGAAATAAACCGAGGAGAGACCATGAAATGATAAATCATTTCACAGGCTTCAATAAAGGGCCATGCTTCAAAGCCTTCAAACCATGGCAGAAGCATCAGCAACATAAAATGCTACCTAGTGGCTGTACACAATCTACAATCAGTGAAAATCATCCCTGAAATCACTGGAAAGGAATTAATCTCCCTAAAGAGACTTTAAAAAAATAAATCTTGTATCAACACCTAGCTACAGTAACTCAACAGGTAGCTGAGTTATACCAACTGCAAAAAGATTTCTGGACAAATTACAGGAAAATCACATAAGCAAGACTCCAAATGCCTTGACACTTTCTGGCCAATCTTCTCAGAATTTATTGTATCCAAAACAAAACTGGAAAGCTGGATAGAGCAGGTATGCTGTGGTTTGTTTCTCCCATCTGGAACCTACTATTTCTAGTCAATCCTAAGAGACAGCAGGATAGAAAAGTCATTTTAGAGGTTAGTTGTACCCTTTTCCACCATTAAAGCCAAGATATGGTCTATGACAGAACCTAAAGTAGAAAACTCTGAGAAAACACAGCATCCAAATACGAGATAGTTTAAGTATTAAGGGAAAAGAGATACCACAAAACCAGGTGGGACAATCAGAAAGTACAGAAATAACTTATCTGATGAAAATCTTAATAACCAAGGGATGTCCCATGCTAAGTGGGCTCTGAAGTAATTACAGCAAAAGCCATCGCATTATCAAGTCAAAGGATTTACCCATCTCAAGTTATATCAAACTCTAACAGGCACTTACTGCCACTGCAAGTAGAGCCAAAGGAAAAGCTGTCTCTTTCTGGCTCAGAAAGCAAGCCTTGAGAATCTGTGAAGGCATTCTGATACTCTCCAATATTTAGAGAAAGAACAGCAGCTAAATTTCTAAACCCAAAAGGCATCGCACAGGATGTCCCTGACTTTAAGGAAGAGCTGACCAAAGCAGATAAGTACCCAGTGTCTAGACAGGTAAGCCACAGCAGGGTAATCTGCTTGTCTCACCTGAGTGCCAGGCAGCACACAAAGCCCATGTGCCAAAATCCAGAGTCCTACTAGGAGAGGACACTGCCTGCTATGGACAGGTGCCCCCAGAACAAACAGAGATGATCTGGAGATCAAAACTGGCTTGGTGTTTCTTAGATAAAACTCCACAGGGAGCAAGACACTTTCACTTCACTTACTTTCTTTCCAACCAGACTCATTAAATGTTAAGGAAGGGGTCAAAGAACAATATTCCAAGGTTGCCATAAGAAAACATGCTGACTCAAATGCTTCTTGTTGTACAGCTATTCAGAGTGTGAAGAGGCACACAGAAACCGTTAATTCCAGCTTTGCCAGTCTTTGCCAGACAAGAGCTCTTTATGTTTTGCAGTGTCTGTTATAACCACGTACCCAAGAGCAAACCAGCCCTGAAATAAAACACATACTTCCTACAAAAAGGAGCAAAGTCCATAATCCTTGCTTCTAGGGTAACCCAGACATCCAGAAGTGTCTGAATAAGGTGAATGTTGCTTAACCACACTCAACACTGTTCATTTAAGAAACTTGCATTAGCTTTGTAAGAAAGAAAGGCAGTAGTGCCAGAAAAACTGTATGTTGACATGTTCCTCATGAAAAAGGAGTAATGAGAAACTTTATTCACAAATTTAATGAAACGTCAAAACCAAAGTTTTTAATGTAGAATAGTTGTGTACTGTTACTATGTTTAGAGTTTTTAAAAATAAAATGCTAACATGAAGTAAGTCCCTACAGAAGTGTAAGCTTGCAGTACTTAACAGTCTGATCTTGACAGGAAGAACATTTAGGATTCTTAGAAGCACTTAGCTTTAACTTAATCTTAGACTACTTACACGTAGAGCAAAAGAAGATGAGCTAAGTAAAGCAGAACACCACACAAAAAAAAAATTACACCTTACAACAATGCATTAATAATAAATGAACACCCCAAATAAAAGCACTGATTGTATCATAACCACAGCACACTAATTATTTGATTCTATCACAGTATTTCAGCACAGGTTCTCTAAGATTTATAACACGCAAAACCAGAGTGATCATTAGCACTTCTTATGCTATGCAACCAGAAGAATCAAATTTAATCCCACATAATTTGAAGGTACATGGATGTGTTTCTTCCTGTTATAAACTGGACAGCTGAGATAGCCCAGTTGTTGGGTTTTTTTGAGGTCACTGTACAAGCTCAACCTAAATAACTGTCTTTACAGCAGTAGTTTAAAAAAAAAACCCATCAACTAGAAGAAGTTATCGCATTTGAGTGATTACTAATAACCAAGAGGACAGCCTGGTCATCATAATGGACGAGCCTCCTCTTGGCTGACCAGGTTGGCCTGAATCTGGACGTGCCGCCGGCCTGTTCTCAGTGACAGCACTCCAGCGACAAGGCCGGGGCCGTGTCAGTGACAGTGTCAGTGACAC
The DNA here is from genome assembly GCF_003945595.2 of Pipra filicauda. Taxonomy (NCBI): domain Eukaryota; kingdom Metazoa; phylum Chordata; class Aves; order Passeriformes; family Pipridae; genus Pipra; species Pipra filicauda. Next base: position 565,138 of record NW_024104427.1, read on the forward strand.
GCCGCTGCCTGCTGAGCTTTCCCTCATTCCTCACTAACCCTCTGCCATTCCAGCTCTGGGACGTAAAGAGCAACCACAGGCCTCGCACGTCTCAAGTTATCAGCTGTTTCATGCCACTAAACTTCACCACCCAGAGATCCTTAAACCGTCAAATTATCTTGGTTATTAATCGGTATCTCAAACTGCCTTTCCTTTTTATTTGCCAGGCTTTCAAAGCCACGCGGAAAAAGACGAATTCACATATCCTTCCTGATGCGAACTAAGAAAAAAAAACTCTTGTACTTTCTTAAAGGGAAGGAGCACATAAACTAGCGAGAACTCCACTCCACACCCAAGCTACGCTGAGAACAAGGCCGGCAGGACCGAGACGTAGTTCCTGCACCTTAGCAAAAAGCACGTGTTTTCTCCTTCCCCAGCCAGCCGGCATTTAAAGGATACGCCTGCCCAAGCTGCCCTTAGGGCAGAGCATCCTCTCCAACCACGCTGGTAGGGGAAGCACATGCTAAGAGGCCGCAGGACCCAGGGAGCGAGGGCCGGGACAGGCCGGGCCGGGAGCAGCGCCCTGCCCAGCCCCGGCTCGCCCCCGGCGGGGACTCAGCGGCGGCCCTTCCCTCCCGCAGCGGCCTCTCCGCCCACGCCGGGAGCCCCCAGACGCCGCCGCCTCCGCTCTCCCTTCCACCCTCCCGTTTCCCCTTCGCCCAGGCCCAGCGAGCGGCCCCGGGGGAGCCTCACCGGGCTGTGGCCGGCGGCGCAGCGCTCGGGGCAGGCGGCAGGCGCGGCGCCCGCAGCTCTGCAGCAGCATGGACGCCATGGCGGCGCTCGGCGGGCGGGCGGCCCCGCTCCTGTCCCGTCCTGCCGCCCGGGCCGCGGCGATCTCCCTCCCACACAGGCTCAGCAGCGCCGAGGAGCCGCGTTCGCCCAGCACCGCCCCCGCGGCGCCGGGCACGCCGGGAGCCGTAGTCCTGAAGTGCCCGGTGAGGGCGGCTGGAGCGGGCTGGGGGGATGGCGTCACCGAGGGGCAGGCGCTGTGGGATGTGTGGCTCCGCAGCCGCCCGAGGGGAGCGGCGAGTGAGTCTCGGGACCTGCTGCGGGTACCGGAGGCTACCACGATGACGGGGCTCCTACGCCCGAGGGTGGCTCGCTCGTAGCCCGCGGTCGGGAAGGTCGGGACTCCCGAGCCCGCTGCGAAGGGCGGGCGCTGGTGCCTCACGGAGCCGCCCTGAGCCGCTCGCACCGCTGTGGCCACACAGAACGCCAGCCCGAAGTACAGCGGTCCAGCACCAGATGGTGCTTCCTGCCCTGGCAGCGGGGTAGGACTGGACGGTCTCCAGAGGTCCCTTCCAACCCTAAGAATCCTGGGATCCCGCGGTGTGCGCGGCAGGGTTGCCGCACGCCTGGGGCCAAAGCCCAGCGTGCCGCTGGCGTTTGGGGACTGCTTGGCAGCAGCAGTTCCAGTACGCACACGTGTATGGATTGCGGATCCAGGGATGTGTCATGAAAATAGCTTTCTTGTGGAGCTGTGATGTCTTTGATAGGAAATAGCACATAAATCAGTCAATTGACAGGTGTGCCTCGCTAGTGCTGGTTAATTGTTTGGCTACAACGTAGCATGATATTCTTAAAATATCAGTTCTACTGACCAGCGTTAGGATCTCTTATCATATATGTCAGTAGTCAATACAGCATTACGTAGTGCCACTCATTTTGCATACTTTCGACTGCAGAGGCAGATGCAGCGAATAACTGGAATCAAACTGCAGACATTATAATTTAACCTAAGAGCACTGAAATTTTAAAAGCTGTGTACATGAGGTTTGGGTGTTAATGCCTTGCTTGTTCCAAAAAAAAAAAAAAGGAGGGGGAGTAGAAGTTGCTGGAAGTGTCTGTGGACAAGATGGCTGACAGCCCTGGCAACAAGATGGCTGCCCCAAGGACAGGCCTCCAGAGGGATGAGGGTGCTGTGGGCTCAGACCTCTCCTGCCTCACAGGCCATTTACAACACCAGGCATTGCATCACCTCTACACCTACCTAAACCTCAAAGAAAATAGGTGCTATTTAACCTATATTTACCCTTATATGTCAAGGGTAGCAGAAGCATCAGGTTTGACCCAAACTGTGACTGAAACAGCCTCACGCTAATAAAAAGCCAAATGAGTTCTGCGGTTATCCTTTCATGCTTGAGACTTTGCAAATGCAGGAAATTAATTACTAATGTTATAAAGTTCTTTTGTGTATTTAAAGAAAATCCTCAGAGGTTTCTCCTAAGTGTGAAAAATTTAGATGAAAAAGATTCAAAAGAATATGTGAAGATGGACTATGCAACTGACTGAATATTTAAAAATAAAAAACAAGACACCCTTTTCTCACATCTTTTCACTGTGTTGGGTATAGTAATACTAGTGTTGTTTACATTTAATGATAGTTAACAAATTAATTGGTATTATTATTTATGTACTCTAATTACTAGAGCTAGTATTAAAATGTTAGGTTCCCAAACGCACTAAAAGACTTTTAGCCAGCTGTGTCTGGTTTACAAGTATTTAAAAATGTAGTGCATTTAAATGGTTAAAATTATTTAAAATGTGCAACCTCACAATAGTGCTTTATGTTAATATGGCAATCTTAAAAAAACAAACAAGCAGCAACAAAAAAACCATCTTCCCAATCTACACATCTCTCTCACTAGACTGGGTTTGTAGCTTTCTCTTGTTATTCTTTTTTCTTTCTGGTTGGCTGATAACAAAACCAAATGAAATGGGGCAACTAATGGCAGTTCCTCTAACAAAGCTGCTTAATTATGTAGAAACATTATATGAAGCCTATACAAGAAGAATAATATGCTCTGAAGTCATTAAACTATTGACAAGAGATTTCAGACAGCAAACAGATGATTACAGAGGTCTCAATACATTTATGCAGACAAGTAACCAGTCTTTCAATAGTTTCATTAAATTCATTAGTATTCAGGGTGGCAGACAATGTAGATGCATGTGCCTTTTCAGAGCTGAATTCGTTATGTTTTTGTACAGTCTTTTGTTCCAGATTTGTTTATACCTGGAATTTACATGGTTTTCTACCATATATGAAAAGGATTGATAATATACTCTGAAAAAATTGTAAATAGATACACTTTCAAAAAACTAACTGTGTGCATTTATCAAGCATTGTGAAGCAATGTTTAAGATAAGATGGAGTATTAATTTCCAAGTAGTTGTACAAATTGTTCCCACAGGAAAAGGCTGAGTGACTGTAGGTGACACATGGACCTTCCACACAGGTCAGTCTTTGTCTTAAAGAAAAACATCTTTCACTCCATCCCGAGCAACAGACCATGAGTTCACAGAGAAAACACTCATCCCCAGAATAAATCACCATACACATAATTACTAGGGGTTTATTTTTAAAAAACTCAACTGCTACAGCCATTTTAGACCTGGTTCTTAAAGCAACCATGTTGCTTGGAAAAGTTGTCAGCCATCTTGTTGAAAAATGTGTTTTCTAGGACGAATAGGATGAGGGACTGAAAGGAAGAAATACAAAGCCTTCTTTCTAGATGGATTTCACAAGGATCTGAAAATTATTAAATGTAATATTTGAACGTTAAGATTTGAAAATTTAATTTTAAAATTAAGATTACTATTTAGTATTAAATATTGATTTCCCCCCCCCCCCCGAATGTTTAATAGAAGCAAAAGCAAAGTAAGAGTTCTCGAAACCAATTTGAAACAACCTCCAAATAACAGGCAAATGTGATGCCTGGCAGAGCCCAGTGATAGGACAAAGGCAAGGCTGTTTTACTTGTCTAAAAGAGGTATGATGCAAAGACCTATAAAAGCACAGAACATGCCTACGGCTGTGCTTTACTAGCATAGACATGACAAGGAGCAGATGAACCCGTAATTCTCAATGAGGAAGGTTCGAAATCTGTCTAGAAATTGGGGAGCAAATGTTAATATCAACAGGGAGCAAAACTGTAAGGGAACTACTATATATGCAGTATTCTTGTTCAGAAAATCTCTGCTTCACAGCCAAAGTAATAGTTACATGAAATTCCTGTCTGCTGTTGTGCAGTACTCCTTCCCTAACGAGCCCTCGTTGGTGGTGGGCAGGTGCATTTGGGGAGCAGGATTCCTTTGTGGCCTGCCAAAGATGCCTGCACTGTTGGACAGGGTGCCCCTGCCCTGAGGACATGTCCTAGGAAGCACTTCCAAATCCTGTTGATGTTTTTGAGGATGGATAAGAGGACCCCCCACTACAAACTGCAGGTGCCCTGTAGCTTGTGACAGTGGCTGTGTAACAGTACCAGGTCTGTGACACTCCTGCCAGAGCCACCATTACACAGACACGGCCTCAGTCCCCTGGAACACCTAGATGAGAAGCCAGGCTGGCAGCAGAGGCAGGAAGGGACCGGGGTAGTGGGATTCAGTGAGTGGAGGGGAAGGAGGTGCAGTGTTGATGCTCTGGGCTGCAAGTGGGAAGAATTGGGAGTGTAATTAGCGTTTGATGAATTGGGAGACAGGTTTGCCATTTCACTGCTTCAACATCATGTTTGTGTATACACAGTGCAATTCTGTAAGATACATATTAGCGTAGGTCCATAGACAGTATTTAAAAGTAGGATTATGCTTTTAGTCTGTAGAATCTGTTTCCATGGCAATCCCCAGGTTGTCTCCTTGAATAGGTTTAACAATACAGGATTAACCTCATCTTTATTCAGCGTAAATCTAAAGAAAGGAATAAAAAAAAAAGACATTACTGTGTAGCAAGTTGCATTAAGTTTCCACTCGAGGGAGAAAACCAACAGATTATTAGTTTTTAGAAAAAAAAATACTCCCATTCACCATCATGGATTTTTAGGAGAGACTCGTGGGATACTGAAGCCTGTTGCTCTGTCGATGTTAAACCCAAAGGTAAAAGTTCAAGTGGTGGCTGGATTACAGAGTTGCTGTATGTACGTCCAGGTCACAAGTTCACTCCTGTCTGTAAATGCGCCAAAAACAAGCAGCACTGGCTACACATTAGCACAGAAACAGGCGGCCCTGGGTGCCTCTTCAAACACTGCCCTGAAAAGCTACACAGAGATTGTCTTGATGGTAATAACGTGCTGTAAACAGTCATTCCTGATCCAAGGATAATTACCTGCTCAAATTCTAGTCAAAAAGCGGTATTTTAAAAGATTGCGTAGGCTTGACCCAAATTAGCAACATAAAATGACAAATACAATTAACGTTATTAGGTTGTCATTAGTTAGATTTGACATGCAGGCAGACAAGGAGAACACAGCTAGGGGAGCACAAACAGGTAATTTTGAAAATCTTTCCAAACTGGGGGGAAAAGTACCACTTGCGGTTCCGAGAGAAAACCACCGAGGTTCTCGCTTTACCCACCAGATGGAGCTTACGTGAAACAAACAGGCGGAGAAGCTGCGTAATCACCGCACAAAGAGGGGCTTGGGGGGCGGAAGGAGCACGAGGGGGGAAAGCCAGAAGGGTCTGGCCCAGACAGGATCAAGCAGAGGGAGGGCAAGCAATGTTCAGGCTATATGCACAACAAAAAAAGGGAAGAACATATCTATAACAAGCAAACTGATTTAGACCTTGAGAAAAACGGAGGGGGGGGGGGGAGACAAAAGGAGTCTTTAGTGTTAAAAATGCACCTGTTAATTCCAGCTGGTGTGAGAAGGACTGAGATTTTACTGCAAAACCACTAACCCTGTATATAAGTAACCTGTTCTGCCTCCAAATGCATCAATTTGATTTTATGAATGACAGGCTGTATTTAGACTCTGTATTTAGAGTTATTCTTTCCTTCCAGGATTTTTTGAGTTTGCAATTTCCTGTCTGCAATTAGAAGCACAGAAAGCCAACAATCATAGGTCATCATCTGCCTCTCAGTTAGGTCTTTTCTAAGAAAACACCAAATGTTGTGTTACTGTCAATAAAAGCCCTAAATCTGCCACCTCTGCTTTTGTGCACCCATCAAGAAGCAAGACAAGAAGCGCACGTGACCAGGGAAACCCTCCCCCCACCCATCCCGTATTTTGTGGACCTGTCCCTGCACTCCTTATATATCATCAAATTCCTGGTGAAGTCAGGCAATGTTACAGGAGTGCTGGAGAAACAGGAGGTCCCTGAAAACCAGAGATACCTTCCAGTTTGTGTCTGTTAAAGAAACAATAGGAGGTCAGTACACCATTTTAGGAGAATTTTTACCTTTATATTCTAAAAAGGAGAAAAATGTGCTACTTCCGAGGGCCATTTTAATGGCAACAGCATAACTTTCTTTAGCCATTCAGTGAGGCTGAGGCTGCTTGTGGTAGGCACTGTTTTGGAGGGGAGTGGATTACACCAGCACATGCCCACAGCTGTATGATTTGGTAACAGGCAAAATGCACCGTAATCCCATTGTCCCCCAGGCACATTCAGGTTTTCTCTGCCTCCAAGGAGGTGAGCAGAACTAATCATTTCTGTTAAAAGAACAAATGAGAAAGATACTGAAGATGGAGAGGTTGATTTGCTGGAGCCCGATGCTTAAAATTCATATGGCAGAATTTAGCCCTCTTGGGCCTCAGCTGTTGTTACTTCTTTCTTGCAGGTTTTGCAGAAGATCTTATCAGTCTTGGCTCATATTTTTCCCTAACAATCAGCCTTAATAACCTCACCGGAATGTGTCTTTCAAACCTTTGAATCGCTCTCTCTTATTTACCTTTCAGCTTTACACTTTCTACCTTACATAATCCAGACCAAGCCTGTAACACAGATCTCACACTTTTTTATCCTGTTCTCCTTGACCTGGCTAACACTCCCATATTCCACGCTGCCGTACAATGACCTCCCCATTCCAGCGTGCAAGCCCACAGCCCCTCCTTTATTCAAGTCAAAGAACTGCTTTTCTCAAGAGGCCTCCCCACAGAGATAATGAAAAGCAGATTAAGAGATTTAAAAAAGGAGTTGGTTCCTTTGGAATGGTCAGTGCGCTTTCCCTTTCTACAACCATCCTCTATACTGTAAATTTTCCAAATCAGTGTTTGTCTGGATGTCTGTGCCTTGACCTCAGCAGGACCTAAGCTGTTTGGGCCCCAATCCTACACATGCATATTCATGCCATGTCCCTTTGCTATCAGAGAGGTTCACACAGAGTGGTAAAGAAACAGCGCAGTTACGTATTTGTAAAATCAAATCCTGGTGCTTGCCAGATAATATCTAAAAGTCTTGGGAAGAGCTAAAAATCAACATTTTAATCTCTGTTTTTGTGACACAGAAAGAATGGCAACTTGCAAGGCAAGTGAAGTGGCAGTTCTGTTGACAACACTTGGTTTGAACTGATCTGTAGGTATATGAGAATCTTGGGGGGAAGTACCTGGTAAAATGTGATGCAAAGCTATAGAAATACAACAAAGAGCCATCAGCACAAGTACATCCCAGTGGTGCTTTGCCAGTATCCTGTCTTTTTCTTGTGCTGCTGAATTTCAGGCATCAGAAACAGAAGACGCTTTGTCTGGGCTTTCCCATGTAATCAGCAACCTCTCTCCTGCCTGTCTTCGGTCCCTGTTCACTTCATTACTATTACAGTATCCCCTAGAGACAGACTTAGGAGGCATTCACCCCCAAACAGCCTGTTACCTTCAAGCAATTAGGTGTTTTCTCAGTAACACATTACATGCTTTAATCCTGGTTACACGTGTGGATAAAGTGTGGCTAGCAAGTCGTATGTGTATGTAAGAAGATACAAAGTTGACATAAAAGAGCTTCACCATTGGGTTTGATCAGAATCCAGAGGAAGTCAAGTCCCCCAAAGCAGTCGCTGTCCTCTGAAAGCAACGTGAAGAGGCAATTTTGTGTACAAAAGGCTGAAGGCTTAGCTGGGGACTGCAAATATCCAGCAGTTCATCGGCTGGATAGAGCAAGAGGAACTCCTTGGGACTAACCTGTGCAGCAGGTCAAAGTGAGCCATCCAGCCTGCTTGTCAGTCAGGGAAACAAGCCCCACACTCATTCCAGTATGACATATATCAATCATTTTCTTTTTTAATCACTATTCCAACAGCTGAAAGAGGAAATACGCCCAACAGATATCAACAAAAAGCTGGCTCAGCCAGCAGTGCTTTCCTGTTGTGCCAAGGGAACAACCTCCTCCCCTTTCCAAGGCCTCTCCTCCCAAGGAACAGACATCTAACTCTCCCTGAGCTGGGAAGCCTCTTTCAGTGTGCCAGCTGGGAATCAGGGCCCTGGGCGCAATCCCAGCACCTGTGCCTGGTTTTCTTACAGAGTGCAGCCAGCTGCTCTTGTAGGTCTGCAAATGTCCTGTACACTCTATTTCTTTTCATTTCTGTGTGTTGCTTTGGATAAGCGATGCAAATGTGTTGCTTATATTTGGATTTTTGCAAATACATTATTTTACATTTACCTTAACCTGGTTTCTTTAAGGATCATATCAGGGCACTGACAAATGGAGCCATGCCATGTTTTTGGTAATCCTTAAACCAGAGTTGTTGAACCAGTAGTGCCCAGAACCTCTGAACTATTTTTCAGGGAATTTGAAGGGGAGAAAAATGTAACTGCAGGCCACTTTGGAAACTGGTGACATGGAGTTTGGGAGAAAGAAGTGTTTTTGATGGCTGGTGTTTGTCAGCAAACTTTTCTGGCATTGCACATGGCAGCAGAGAGTATAGTTGACCCTGAGGGTTCACAGGCATTAGATAATTGTTTTGGCTCTGACTTAGTTCACAGAATGTTAGACAAGTCATTTCTATCTGTGACACCAAAGTATCAACTGCAAACTTCCTGTGTGGAAATAATTATGCATGTTTTCCGAGTTGGCATTATATTCTTAAGTATCCAACGGTTCTTATGCAGAGAGGCAAGGTTAGAGTTAAGAGAAGACTGTTGTCACTGCTAATAGCTTGACTCTGAAAAGCCTTCATATTATTCAAAAATTCTAGTATAAGTGGAGCCAGAATAGAGTTAGAATTCTGTACTACAACAGGAAGGGGAAACGTAGAGGTTTGAAAAATAATGAAGGTGGGAGGAAAGTGAATAGAAAATGGTTATTATCATTGCTAATAATACCATAGCAATTCAATCAGTTTATCTGGGAGCAGGGTTTAACAAAGAACAGAAGGAAATATATTTTCATGCAAACTTGTTCCCACAGGATGTTCTAAACCCTCAAAATATAAATAGATAGGTTCAACAAGAAAATAGACAAATTCAAGGGAGCTAGGCATCATGAAGTCTTTGACACGTGCTTGTCTAGATGCAATGTCACATTTGGAAGTTAGGAAATCCCTAAACTACTGATTTTCAGGAATGACACGAGTGGTTAGGAGCTACTTTTCCTATGCCCTGTTTCCAATTCTAAGCATCCATTACTACTTCCTTTCGTGGTTTCCCATGAGGAAAGAACATGCCCGAGCCTGCTTTGAATTTTAAAAGCCTCCTCCATTCTGCACAAATAGAAGTGAGAAGAAGAGACCATAAATGATTACCCATGGGCAGCTAATAAAAGCCATAGGATGGAAGTCCTAAACTGGAACCAGGGAGGTGTTTGAGGTGGAATGAAGGGTCACTATTGGTGGGTCTCGAGGCACTTGACTTGAGGTGTGCATGGCCTACCCCATGCTGGGGGGCCGTGGCAGTTTAGTTAGTCCTAGACACTGTTTCTGCAATCCTTACAGCTCCAGGTGTTGCCCTCACCAACAGAGGAACAAATAGGTTAATAGAGGTGGGGTTTTTTTGTGTAGAAGTGTAATGAAAGCCAGGTTAGAAAGGGAAAGGATTTCAGTCTACTTGGTAACTTACACAGAACTTTGCAACACGAAACTCTACCAAGGAAGGGGACAGGCATCTTCTCTTGCATTCTTACCACAGTGCTTCCTCTTTGAACTTTACGAAGTCCAACTTCTGCCATAATCCACCTGGCAACAAGTTACAGTCGACGTCCCTCTAGTGGGTAATTAATTACCCATGAAAGCCATGACAAAGCTGAGACGCGTGTTAAAAATTTGCCTTGCAGTTGCTTTCCTTAATCTTCTTTCTTCAATTTGCTTTGTTCTTCTTTCATCCGTGATCTTTCTTACACGTACATTCCATGTTTTCTTGGTACCCTCTCTAAACATCATGTCTGCTCCTTCTCCATTCTTGTGCTTTGTGAGGAGTTGGGCTGTTTGAGAGTTTTCTGTTTGACTTTGATGTAAGTGGAATTGAAAGTAAAGAAGCTGCCAAAGAATGAATTTAAAATGAAATATTCTGGAGATCAGTGATGTTTGCACAGAGGCACATGTGAAACCCCCAGTACACTGAAGGCTTAGAAACCTAGGGAAAAGAAAACCCTAAGACCTACCTTAAATGGGTTCCTGACGTTTGTAATTTATTTTTTCTATCTGGAGTTAGTAAAAAGAAATTTACAGTTGGGTTTTCTTATCCTTAAAGTTGATTTATTTGGGTGGAAAATCTTCTCCGTTCTGCTTAGTAGTTTGTTCACTTTGCATTTGTTGTTCCATTACCAAAACTATTAAGAGCAAAATACATAAGCCAGCTGTGTTCTATCTGAAGTTAGCTCTCTAACAGCAACAGTTAACTACCAAAGAGTATTCCCAGAGCAGAGCTGACGTTAATTGAGAAGGATAGTGCTCTCAAATACATCGAGACAAGATGCTATAGAAATTGATTTAACCAGACCATGCCTTTTGTCTGTGGAACTGCATTTCTCTCCTTGCAGAGTACATAGGCTGGATACTATGGCTGCTCCTCCATTCAGATTAATGGAAATATAGTAGGGATGAATCTCAAAGGTATTTCCTTTTCTCTGACTACTCTGATTTTTTTTTTTGTCTGGTTAAGCAGAATTTAAACAACAAGAGGAACAAGTCAATATTGTCCAAATGAAAAATGACAGATCTGGTTCAAAGAAATTTTTAGGACAGGCTTTGATAACACATTTCTCAAGTGATAGTAGGCTTTGTATTAATCATTATGTTACCTTTCTGTTTAAAACTTTGAATTATCTAAATAAACTGACATAAAAGACATTGTGCTCCAGTCCAAGTATTTGCCAGGTTCCTGGAGGCACTGACCTTTTTCTCAACTCACTGTGATAATGATGTTCCTCAAAAGTCACTAATTAGAATCCCAAGAGTCTTTATTATCACAAACTCAGGTATCACAAGGAGAATGAATAAAATGAAAATAAACTGGAATTTAACTGAAGCAAAGTAAGGTCATGGATTATTTATCAGGAGCAAATTCTGTTCCTACTAACACCTGTGCAATCCATATATTTACATTATATTGTGAAACAGCCTCATACAGAAATAATTTTGCTACACAGCATATCAGGATTATCAACAGTTATTTTACTTACATGGGTAAAAAAATACTGCAGCTTTTGCTCCCTTTATAACTGAGATGTCAATATAACTAATTTCATCTCACTGTAATAAAGATGAAATGAATTTCAATCCTGCTGCTATATCAGTTACAACATATTTTTATTCAGCTGAGACATTTCATAAACCGGCTGAAGGTAAGAATTGCAGACGGCGCTGAGGAAGGAGGTGGAGGCAGGGAAAAGGTACTGCAGAAGAAATTTACGGATTTTGTCTCCAGAGCTTTCCTTGCATTGCTGTACAGGACAAAAAGGATTCAGTGACTACCAGCCTTCAAGACCAGCTTGTACAGCTGACAGTTAGAAAATGTTCTTTTGCATCCAAATTGAGTGCATTTGTTCGAGAATTTATTAAGAGGCTGAAAACAAAGAAACTTACAGCGCCACATCCTATTCTTTATTTAGGTTGGATGAAGGCTTCATTTGGAATTACGGAAACTGGAACGACTGCACTGGGCTAAACCAAAGGCCTGCGAGTCCCTTTATCCAGTCTGTGGTCATAGTCAGAAAGCAGTGCTTGGGGAAGGAGTAGGAGAAACAGGGTGAGCACAGAGCGTTGCTGCCATTTGCCTGCACTGCCTGCAGCAGCAATGCTGTATTTCATTGCTGCTGATAAACACGCACGGAAGGTAGTCTAGTGGTCTGAGCACAGAGCTGGGAGCTATGAATCCGCTGTTTCAGCCCTGCCTCTGTCACCAAGGTTACTTGTACATTGCTGTGTCCCAGCTCGTGTGTGGTGGTGGCAAACCTGCCTTCAAGCCTCCGCACTGCAGAGGCACACACGGCCCACGCTCACGTACCCACACTTGCATTCGTGCTGTAGTTGGCCAGGTCTGGTATTATGGAGAGATTTGTTCCTCCCTAATGGGCTGCTTAACATCTGTGATTGTTTCCAGAAGAGCTGCACAATATCCTGGTGCACTTCTTATTGTGCCCCTTTATCTCTCCCCCATTCCTTCTGGCTCCTCTGTTTTTTGCTTGATTATCATCACTGGCTTTTGTGGTCCTCGTGCTTTGTCTTAAGCTTGTCATCCCTCCGTTCTTACACTCACAAGCAGCAGGCTTGGTGTAAAAACTCTGCAAATGTTTTCCCCGACTGCGTAGCCCAAGTCAAGGTCAATCCGTCAGGTAGCACTGATCCTTTCAAATGTCCCCACTGAAGCTGCTGATAAAAAGGCGATGCTGTTAGATTTCCAGTAAAACCAGAAAGATAACGTTAAAGTCACCTCCTTAAAAATTCCCATTACAAATTTTGCTTAAAAACTATGTTACACATTGCTTCAAGACTATCTGCGATTCCCAGCATGGTAAGATGGCTCCTGAATGGACCCTCCGAAAGTGACTATCAGCTGCAGGCCCAGTTCTCGTGAGCCCACAACTTCATTGTTGCTGAAACTCCACCCTCTCCTCCTACACAACCATTGTCTCCACCTCCATTGGTCTACCATCCTTTCAGAAACACCACTGCAAGCTGTTCACCCAGGACACTACTCAGAACATCACAATGCAGACAGGTAGACAGGGAGTTGCCAGAATTCCCGTTTCCATTTTTAACCTTGACATGGAGAGACTTTACCAGTTTGATGCATCACCTGGCCTCTAGAGCTGTTGGGCATGTCATTTCTGCAAGGTGATTCAAGCTGGCTGGATTGAAGGGCAGATTTGAGGAATTTCTCCCCAGATCCTTGCACCTCAGGTTGAGCAGAACCCTGGAGAGCTCCTCCTCCTCCTCCTCCCTGCAGCCTCCAGCTGCACTTCTATGCAGGGCAAGGGTGCACAGGAACTGGAGGAAGCCACATGCAAATCAGAACTGAGTGGTAACCAAATATGCTTAACCCAGGGGGATGCTGGTGAGAAGCACAGAACTAGTGAAAGGGAAGTGAGTAAATAGACTGGAACATACAGGCCTTGGAATATTGGCACGTCAGTGGAGGGCTGTGTATAGTAAATAAATAGAAGTATGCATGCTTTAGCAATTTCCCCAGGGTGAGTAGGAGCGTGTTCAAAGAGTAGTACTTGCTTTATAGTGTCCTGTGAGCACAGGTTCAATATATACATTAGGAAGTACATATAGGTTGTATATATGAAAGATCAAGGAGTTTAGACAACCACCTGAGTAACTGGCAGCAAACACCAAATACCATCAGCCTGATCCCAATGCCAAGTTCCTCACTTCTCAGTGTTCCAATTTCACAGGCAATTAAAATGGCTACTTAGCTACATACTTGTCAAGTATTTTAAGTAGGAAAAGTGATGTTAATTGTTAGGCATTACTGCCCATGTAAAAGCACACCCCCGTGTTAAGTATGCACAACAATACACCATTAACCTGTTTAATATGATAACTTGAAAGAATGGTATGTTTTTTCTAATACAATTCTACTAAAAGTCCTTTGTTATTATTTTGTTCATTAGAATTCTGTCTGCAATAAAGGAGATTCAATGATTTTGCAAACCAGCATCATCCCCAGAATGTTATCATTTGACAATTTCAAGGCTTTTCAGCACAGACCATTGCATATATGTCATATATCGCATTGCAGATTTCATCCAATAGTGGAAAATGTACTCTGAATGCAGTATCGTCTTATCAGTATTCTAGCACCATAAGCTTTCTCACTGCAAGCAGGCTACTGTTCATTACAATGAAACTGAAAATGGAATAACTGAAAGATTGATTTATATGACCTTCACTCAAGAATGTTCTAATTCTGACATAATCTCTCTGACTGAAATCCTAAACACTGTATAATTTTGATTGATTACCCTTAAAAGAAGGAGCCTGGATCTATAGATCAACAGAATACCTGGCATGAAAAGGAGTGGTGCAACAGCTCAGGGAGACTGCAAGAAAATGCAGATCGATCATGTGACTTTACTCCAAACATTGTCTCAGCCAGCGAATCCAGGAACGGGGCTGAAAGCGAGTGGAAAAACATTATGCGGATGTTTTCACAAATCACTCTGTCACTCGGAAATCTCTCATGATTATATACATTTTATAGCAAAGATAAGAGTATGTTAATAAGTTCAAGCATGAAACAGTCTGTTTACTAAAGGCTGCAGGAAATGTTTATTAAACCAGCTAATTTATGGCAAAACAGGGCCAGAGCTTGATATACTCCACAAAAGGCTGCTTTGCCAGGCAGCTCTGTTTTCCTGCTGCACCAACAGTAAAACCTACCCTGTGCTATTCTGTCCTACCTCCCGCTGCCATGGGAGCCAGGAGAAGGTGTGAGGGTACATTGGACCTGACTGCTCGCAGGTGAACACTAGAGCAGCCCTACAGCTGCTGCTTACAATTAACAGCTGGTATCTTTAAAGCAAAGCGGCCAGATCTAAATCAAGTAGAATCTTACTGAATTGAAAGGTGAATCAGGCTGGTTGTCACCTGGATTTTTTTGGTGAGGTAAAGAGAGTAGTTAGAAGAAAGGGCAGATAGAAACTATTCACAACAAACTCACTGATAAGTATACATTAAAAGCCTAATGAACACAGTTTTAATACCTTGCAGGACTGAAATCAACAGGTCATTTAATTTTAAGCAGACTAGCAAACAGAAATCTGCCCTCCACCCCTGTCTTCTTTCTGTTCTCAGTGTTGGGTGAAATGAATGCTTTCCTCCTCCCCTCCCACACACTCAGCTCACAGTTCCCACTTAGCCATTTCCCAGTCCTATTTTGGACAAATCTTTATCTTATCATGCTTCTCCTGCAAATCCTTCTTCTCTAGAGCACTTAACATCCTCTTTCATAAAATCCACCTTTTACAAGTGTACCTAATCGGTCTTACTTTATCCTAGCCAGAAAACTGAGGGGGTTATTTTAGAAAAAAAAATTTGTTATTCAGTGAATTTTGTGTCTGGTATGAATTGTTTAATTCTAGCAGATGGTAGTCTCCTCTATGCAGGAGCATTTGTCTCTTCACTGTGTTGCACAATGTGTATTATTCTCACCTATGAATGGGCCTGTTCCTTATTACTCCCAAAGATCAAACATTATACAATTCCTCCAGTATGGAGCTACAGTCTGAGTTACAGCTACTGCAGCCACTGTAAAAGCACTACAGCCTCAGAAAGATTATTCCTTCCTTCCTGAATACGTTAGAGTGGATATACCAGGAACTAAATTTGTGCTTAAGGATAGCAGGAAGTGCCTGATTCTTTTTATGTATTTGTAGAACAAGAGGGGGAAAAAAAAGAAAAAAAAAGGGAAAAAGGAGGAGATAGAGAAGAGAAAAAGATAAAAAAAGAGAGACTTGGGTAGAATCATATTTAGGACATTTATTCCTTCAACTATATGGACAGTCTTCAAGAGCAATAAAATAAAGTATTTATATCAAAACCTGTGTTCTCCTAGAATGACAAAGGCTTGTAAGCAGTAGACAAAAGAGAAAAAACATGGTAAATATTATTTCTGTAATCAATTGCACCATACTGGTATATGGTGCATATCAACATGTATGAATACAATACAGACAATATTTGATTCTTTGGACTAGAAAATTTAACATAAAGCCCCGTTCTGCAAACCAATCCTGGCATACTTGATTTTCAGCACGAGTTGTTTATTGAATTCTCAAACGAATGTATTTATCGTTAGGAAAATCAGAACAGCAGAGGAAGTAATATTGTCTTAGATTTCCCAATGGTGAATTAATTAGCGGAGTCAATTCTGGCCTCAGTCTGGTATCTCATCTACCAGACAACACTCGCTTCCCAATGTAATGACAGATCATCATAAAAGCTTAGCAGTGTTTTGCCAGTGCTGGTAAAGCTGATAGGGATGGGAGTGAAGGGCAGGTTGGTATCTTCTTTAACCAGTGGCATAACTATTCAGTATGAGAGATTAAGAACTAGACTTTCTTAGGATGATTATCATTACCCTCAACAACAACTATAAAAAGCTCTAAGTCAAACGGTTCTGACTCACTTATTGAAGGGTAATACCATCTGTGGAGGAAATTCTGGGCATGGGCTATCACTGGGTGGCTAATCCCCCCAGAACAGGTGCACAGCAGTTTGCCAGTCCCACATCATAGCAGGGCTGGGAGCCAGGGGCTCCAGCTCATGAAAGAGATGCCCCTTGGAAAGGAGGTAGACAAAAGAAGGAAGGGCACTGCCTCTCTTGGCATCTCTCCTGAGTGGCTTCCACTTGCAAAGTTTTGGAAGAAGAATTTGGAAGCCCTTCTCCAATCAGTGTGCATCAGCAGTAATACCCTACTTGTCCTTCCCCAATAGCAAGTTCTCCTGGGCCGCAGCAGCAACTTGGGTGAAATACTTTTGCAGACAGTATGTTTGTAATTGTAAACTCAACAGATTCTCTACAAACTGTTTAATATTTTAAAATATCTCTAGAATGTGTAAGTAGCAGAACAGTCTAACCCGACTAAGGTCAAAAAACATTTATTGAGTCTGTTCAGGACAGAAGGCAGAAATATTGCAAAATTGACTTTCAAGTGAATGAACGAGGAATATAGACTCAAAACCTCAACTCTGGCAGACGCTGAACCTGTCATTTGATCTGCAGTAGCACTTGGGTGTCTTTGTAGGTCAGCTGAAGCAGAAGGAAACCTTTCTCGAAAAGATTGCTCAACTAGTCCAAACTGGTGGCGTCTGAGTAAGAGAAAAACATTTTCTTACATTATAAGTAGTATAAATAAAATAATGTAAAGTCCTTTCACTGATTCAGACACACTTATTTAAAATTACATGTCACAGAGTTAGAAAGGACCCTATCATCAGACCTGCACTAGACAGGCTAAAAGACTTCTTGAAGAGATTTTTTTTCAATCTGAAATATAACATACCTTTCAATATAATATTTCTGCCCAATTAAAGTAATTCCATTGATGATGAGTCTATCACAGGTTGATTATGATTACAATTTGTTGTAAACTTATTGTATTCATTAGTTACCCGAGCTGTAAAAAATGTTAATACTAGTAATTATTAAATGTAAGAATAATGCGAAGAAAAAGATAAAGAAAAAAGAGGGAAATGAAGCTGGTTAAATGTCTGTCTCCCATTGATTGCCAGTAGCTGCTAGTGTTAAATTAAGAGGTTATTTTATTGTCCTCTGCAGCCAAGCTCAGCTATACTCCATTCAATAACCAATAATTTATGTCTTCGAGTTAATAATAATCACAATAAAAGTATTCCCCACTTTCTGGCATGCGGCGTTTATTTTAGGATATTAACACAGCAATCCAAATACAACACGTAAGACTCCCTCAGGGCTTTCTGTCTCACATCCCAGACCTTCTGTTTCTTTATAAGCTTTAACAGCCACAGTTAGAAGAGATATAAATAGTCCAAAGCACAAGAGAATTTCTCTTCCCTGACAGAATCTTTATTTACAAGCTCTACAGACCTAAGCAGGTCAAACAGTCCCTTGCTGGCAGGTTAATAAGGCCCACCTGCCAAATAAACCCACCAGTGAACTCCACAGGGCCTACATAAATCCAAAACACTTGGACAAGACAAGATTTTCTCCCCAGGAATCATACTGAGATGGGATCCTTATAGTTCAAAAGGGGTTCATCTTTCAAACTCCAGAGTGCTTTTCTACCTGGCACATACTCATGAATGTGCAAAAGGTTTGTAAAAACTATGGCTCTTACTTTCAGAAGACATCATTATTTAACATTTATATTTCAATATTTCAATTTCAACAGGACACCTTCATGCTGAGGGCTCCCATACTGGTGCCATAAAAACATGTAAGGCTTTTAAGTCTCTGCCCTTGAGACTTTCTTTTTAAAAGGCAAGAATAGTTGGGAAATAAATGAAATCTTTAAAATTATTCAAAACTTAACATACAATTAATTCCCCAACAACAACAACATGAAAATGAAATAAGAGAATATGATATCTGATTATTTAAACCAACCTAGAAATTAATTCTCAGAAGCCACAGTAAATTTTTAAATGATTACTGGCCATTGCCAAAATGGAATTCTGTTCCGAGATCTGAGCTATTCAAACATGACTCTTGGGTAAATGTTTCCCACTGAATCAATGACTTCTTTATGTTCTTTCCCGAATCAGTTAGACCCAGCAACTTCTGAAAAGGCCCAGTCAATATGCTTATATTGCATTGTAAAAAGCATCTCCAAAGCACCCTTCGGATTTCTATTTGCTGTTCATACAGTCAGCAAAGTGGTAAATTCTGAGAGCATGCCTCACAACTTATTACACTCTTAGGATGGCCCCAGGAAGATGAACGCAGACAGTGGATTGTAGCTGGGCAGCAGAAGCTCTCCGGCCCAAAACACTGAAGCAGAAACCTGTGATCCATTCATGGAGGGAGTTGGTTTACCTTTCACACAGGCTGAGAACTGCAGTAGTGCCTGAGATGATTCATGAACAGAGGTGTGTCCCAGCCCCAGAGGTGGCAGCAGCAATCAGAAAGGGCAATACAGAGCTGGAGAGGCAGTGTGTGTGTAGTGGCAGGGATCACAGGTCCCATTTTAACGAGCCAGTGGAAGTCTGATAAAGTTCTTTAATGTATTGTGAAGGACACATCCATACCAGGCCTACAGGCTGCCTGCCCGTAAAAATCCTTGGGGACAGGCAAATCAGGGAGCACATAAAAAGGCTTGCAGCGATTCCTTCCTGCAGGTCCACAGTGGGCTAGACCAGACTCCCCTCAGGCACTGGGATTACAGTTTTACAAGTGTAGATGAAGCAAGGAACACATGTAGAATGTGCATTTAAGATGGAATGCTGTGGCAAATCACTTAGTTGCACTTTGAAGGCCTCCATGTTGGATCACCAGAGAGAATGTTCAGGTTTGAGATCCTGGTATTGCAGCTCCCAGTGAGCTGCAAGCTATCAGTGGTGTACTTTAAGTAAGAAACAAAAGTGCCTCTTCTGGGTTCTATAAAGTACTTCTGGGACAAGACAAAATTTGGGGATTTGAATCAGTTAGACTCCTGAATTCTGAGTGCCATTTAAGTGCCTATTACCTCCTTTGGACCAGTGCAAACAGTTTATTCCTGCTTTGAAGAACCAGTTCAGCCCCAGAAAATGCACATCACATCAGCCCTTCAGCAAACACCACATGCCCAGTCGCTGCAGCAGTTGCAAAAGGAGGAGTGTTCAATGCAGGGTGGCTCGTGCCCACGGCAGTGATGCTATTATTAGCACGGTGGTACTACAACCATGCCCAGCTTCAGCGTGAGACAACGCAGGGGGGGTGAATCTTCATGTAGGCTGTGTTCTACACGCTGGCCAGGCCCAACACCTCTTCTCTGCTGAGCACATTCTTCATTTGAATTACAGTTTAGTTCAGCTGCTGTAAATGCAGCTGAGGCAGCCTGATGTTCTCCTGCCATATGCAAACTGGACGCAGATTTGGCACTGGAGCCGGAACTGCCACGGTGGGATCAGTGCTGTGTGTAGGGTTGAGCTGCTGACAGTGAGTCCTGCAGGCAGCCCAGCAGCCCTTCTGCTCCCTGCCAGGGCTAGTTCACCAGGCAGGAGTGTCTCACACAGCCCTGCACTGCCTGGCAGAGCGCACGCTCTGCTTCATTAACAATAACTGAAGCGAACAAACAGAGCTTACAGGAGTGAGCATGTCGAGCTTGAGAAGAGTGTAAGAAAACTGTAAAATGTGCAAGAAACACATCCTACTCCTTTCAGTTTTCACTGCAGAAACAGCACAGGTGATAATTTAGCAGTTCGGCCCGCATTTACAAGCCTGCTCATCTTATGCGTCAAATCCAGTTGTTTCAGCCCTCATTTGTCAACTACATTTGCACGTACTCAACACCAATGTAAAACAAGTGCTAGGCATCTTATATAAAGTCTCCAAACAGTTCTCAAAATTAGTGGATGTTTCTGAAAATGCCTGTCAGTGAGCATTTTTCTCAAGGCATATATACTGAGTAAATGGGATATGATCACAGCTACAATTTCTCAGTACAGGAAATTGCCAGCCACCAATATAATTAGAAACAGTTCATATGATCAAATTAATCATTCAAAAAAGAGCAATTATGGTTAACAGAATAATGGCATGCCTTAAAAAAGAATGAAATTAACCTTTAGGACAGACATAGTTACCCTCACCATTCTGTACTGAGGCAGCAAAGATTAATATATGTGCAAAATAAAACACTGCATTAGCATCTGCTGGAAACAGTAGTAGCATTATCTATCTGGCCTATTCAACCCTTAACAAACTTTATTCTTTGGCCCTGGCATAGAGTGGAAATATCAATAGTCACTTCTCTGCCAAAATGAAGAAAAAACACTCTTCAAGACTTCCATTGCTATATAACTTACCAAATTGTGATTATTGCTGACCAATAATTACATGAAGGTTAAACATAAGTCAGCCATTTGAAATGCAGAACAATTTAGCATTCAAACCTACGTTATGGCTCCTCAAAAGCTAAGAGTTACAGAGTTAAGCTTTAGCCCTAACAAGCTAAGACCTAGAAATACATACCAAACATAAGTCAAAAAACTATAGTTTTGTTCTGGAGTGCTAAACATTAATTCTGATTATTAAAGTATTTTGGTATATATACTTCTTAATGATATTAAATTTATCTTTTAAACAGTAACATACTATGCTATCAAGAGATAGAAGAGTTAATGTGTTTTGAATGCTCAAGCTGTGTGTTTCTACAGAGATTAGATTTATTTTATTCTGAATGTCAGCAATGTTTAAATTAAGTCATCGTGATGTTGAAGATAATTAGAGACATATAACTTCTATAGCTAAATTTATTAGCGCACTGAAGTTACTTACACCAGGCTGAAGCACGTTAGCTGCCTAGAACTGATATACAGCTGGTTTTTATCATCCAAACACTGGAAAACAGCAGGGACATGCTCCTCAGTTTTCCTTTCTCCTGGCCTCTGCCTTGCCCTGAAGATGTATCCCACTCCCTCATGTCTTCAACTTTCCTCTTCCTTTTGCTTCCTCAATTACACTTCCCTTCCTCCTGCTCAGCACAAATGGTGCAAACACACAGATATTTGCAAGAAGAGTGACATTTACTCCATTCTTTTCCTATCTGAAAACATATCTGGTAAACAGACTGGTGTATCTCATAGTCTGAGGAAGATTCACATTTAACTGTGTATTTTCATCAGGATATCATATCTTACTCGATCAGTATTTAAGCTATAAGCTGTAGCTGCCCGTAAGAGGCCTCTCATTAGGAGAGAGACTAATTCTGTTTGAAATTCTCTAAGTAGATTATTTTCTTTTTCCCACAGAATCAACTTACAATCAAAAAATACCATTGCTCCATTTTTATATGAGATTACACAAAACATACAAAAAGTCTGAAAAGCCCATACCTTCTCATTTTCAAGTTAATTTAAAAGTAAAAGCGATTCTAATGCACAATGCCAAATTTTTTGAATAACCATTTTCAATGAATTTTCATTCAGATTAATTAGCAGATGTGTAAGTTCTCAAGAACACGTTTACTACTATAATTTGAGGACGAATATGCTACACTTGATATAAAATATTTTGAAACGCTGATTTAAGTTTACGCTTCATTCTTTCTTAATTCTACAGCAGCAGCTTGCTGTCTCCATATTAAAAGGCATGCAATATGGTGCACGGCCAAGGACATAAGTGCATACATGCTGATAAAGATTTTTCTTAACAGTGGTGAGGACACACAGATGACATGCTGAAGGATCAGTGGCTCTGTCCTAGCTATACCTAACATAGATAAGGATAGGTTCAGACAGGTTGAAAACAACGACTACTCTCTGTTAATCCGAAGGGAAAACATGGACTGCTGGCCAAAGTCAGCGCTCAGGTAATGGGCCGCCAGCTGACAGCATGAAATGGAGAGTAATGGTGACAGTAGGGACAACACTGAGCAATCCTATGCATCAACAAAACAACCCTATGCTACAACAAAAGCAATCCTATGCTGCAACAAAACAGGACAATGGGCAGCAGCAACTTTTCCAGTGTATTGGTTTGAAGTAGAACTACAATGTCTTCAGCGTTCACCCCAATAGGTGGAAAAGTTTGTGAAACAAGAAAAAACTACATTTGTAGATTCTATATGGCCTAGTACAGTCCTTATCCCATTAAACACCTGTAGTACAATAAACACTGTGGACATGCTGTGCTGGTGGTACTAACTAATTTGGAAATATCTGATTAACACATGTACTGCACTCACATAAATTCATTTTAACTCTACTTCGAGTTATCTTAACATTGCCACCAAGATATACTGCATTCAGGAAAATATTTTACAGATTATTACACAAAATTCTGAAACAAAAAGGTAAAGGGATACAAGAAAGGAGCTCAGAAAGCAATCGATCCTTAGCATCCATATAGGAGAGAAATGTAAACACAAAGCTCCTGCCACAAAGATCTTCAGTGAGATTAAATGTGCTCAAGAACTGCACCATCATTGCTATTGGCCTTTGCCAGGAGAAAGGCAAAGCTTTAGCACAGGAACTGCTGGTCCCTATTGCTTCTAATGGCCACAAGTACCCCAAAATGTGCCTCAGCCCCTTGTTAACAGGGCTGACCAAACTCTCAGAGTAGGGAGCTCTGCACTGTTGCACGGAGTAGTTCCATACACACACTACTTGATCCTGAGCTCTGCCTAACACAGTGGAACTACAGCAACTGCAATGTAGGGCCTTGGCTTTTCCAGCACTGACTGTCCCTGAGGTTGCAACAAAATTCTTCCTTCAGTTTTAGAATTTCAGCATATCCCAACATATGCCTAAAGCCAGAGCCACTAACTACAGTTATTGCCGAATAAGTGATCTTGAAAAAGTGTTTAAATTGCAAATTATCTGTCAGCCTAGTAACTAATTGATAATCTCCAAAATATTTAAATATTTCTAGGGCAATATGCAACTGCTACATTTATTTTAAATCCTTTGAGTTGAACAGAGAGACATTGATTGTGATACTGTTTAACACAATATATCCATATAAGTTGAAAGTAAGGAGCAATAAAATTTTAGATATAAGATGAAATAGGAGTCATTAATAAATGAATACTTTTATCTGCTCTAGTAATACATCTTTGATATTTCCTGGATAGGTCATTGAAACCAAAACCATTAAAAAATATTGGCCAATTCAAAAATCCTAAGAAAATATAATGAAAGAGAATAAAAACTCCAAGAGGTTCAGCCTGCAAATTTGCAACTAATAGAAACCAATTGGAGAATGTTTCCTTCAACTCTTTCAAATATAAGCTGGTAGTATTCCAGTTAAAGGTGTTAACTCCCAGCATAAGCTTTCCTGGAAATTTGCAGGGTGGGTCTTTAGGGAGGTAACTACATGGTTACAAATCTTAGTGGCATAGACAAGGCCAGTGATCTATAGGAGTTGTAAGGGCTAAGGAAGATTTGTTGTCACCTTGACCATGATAACAAAATCCTTCCACTTATACCTTAAAGGACTGACACAAAAGGCAAACATAGGAACTGGAGTTATCTGGAGGACATTATGGATTAGTAATAAGTACAAAATAAAAATCTGTTTCTCTTTTATAAGTCTTACATAAAAATGAACTTATATCATTGGGCCTGAACACAGAGTTTATTCCCAAGAGAATGTAGATAAAGCATTTATATTATGCCAATTATTGAAAACTAACCTAATTTCTTATGAAAGTTTGGGCTTTTTTTGGGGGGGGAACACGAAACACTCCTGCAAACGCCATATATTGTGCTTTTGATATGTTAGCATTATGGTTCAACTGTGGAAAAAAAGCATGACTATATATTCCCTTATGTAAACAACAGGATTCACATATTTGTACTTCTGTTTATTTGTATTGATACTAGTGTCTCTATTTTTAATTAGAAAGCATCTTTAATTTTTTTGTAAATGCGTTTAACTGAACTCTAGAAAGGAAGATAGATAGAATTGTCACGACTGGTAGTCCAAATTAGCTATTATAAAATGGAATGGCACTTTATCTTTCTCTTTAATGGTGTAAACCTTGTTTGTCTTACACCTTAAAGATAGCTTTTTTTTTTTTTTTACAGAAAGGTTCTAAAACAAGTTAAGGTACCTTATCAGTACAGACAGATTTCCTTCAGCCACTTTGAGATTAAAGTTTTAATCAGCCGACAATTAAGATTTCCATTACTAAGTAATTAGCACTAAATTCACACTGTTCAACTGTTAACTGAGAAAGGTGCACCCACCATTAAATACACATCAACAAACTCTAACATATGAAAGTAAATTAAGGTCTAAAAAAGAAAAAAATAGTCTGAGCCTTTCTGTAACAGATGGTCTAATTTCCCCATTACCCATGAAGTATGATGCCGGTGTGTTCCCCTCCTCAATTATCATCTGTTTACTTTCACAGGAGTTGCTACAGGCCCTTAGCTACCAGGTTACTACAGTATCCATAGCACCGAAGAACTCTGTCCTCTGCCTTGTACAGAAAACACAGGTACCCAGTGCTCCATAAACTCTTCATTAAACCATCGAAAGCTGAAAAAGTTGGCCATTACCTGCTTTACATTTCACAGGAATATCTGTTCCTATGATAACATGACAGCTATTTAATGATTTGACCAAAAAAAGAAAATTAAATAAATAAAAAAGCTGTGCTTTCCATTGGCAAATTGCAAGCACATGTACTTATTTTGATGCAAGCTTAAAAAAGAAAATAAAATAACCCGGGCCATACTTCCAGAAGAGACAGCCTGGGTAATTGGCAGCCAGGCGCACTTGGGCTCTTACAACCACCGGACAGCCCCCAAATTGCGTGCAGTTGTACGGAAAGTCAAAACATTTGGCTTAAATCAGGGTTTTCCAGAGAGCGCACGTGCACGGTGGTGGCTGAGGCCAGCGGCGAGGAGGGCATTTCTACCCGGGCCTGGCATCCCACCGGGAGATAAACAACAACAACAGCGACATAAAGATATTTTAAAAAAAAAAAAAGATACAAGCGTTTTCCACCCCGGCGGTGGGCGGGCCCTCGGGCGCGCTCTCGCCCCACCTGGGGGCGGCGAGCCAGGCTCTGCCCCCCCCAGCCCCGTGGGCTGCCCCTCTCCTGTCGGGCCGTCCCGCTCCCGGCCCCGCTTCCCGGCCCCGCTTCCCGGCCCCGCTTCCCGGCCCCGCTCCCGGCGCGGGGCGGGCGCCGCTCCCGCGGGCGGCGCGTGCGGGCGGCTCCGCGCGGGGGGATTTGAAACGGCCGCTCCGGGGGCCGCGCGGCGGCGGCGGCCAATCAGCGGCGCGGATTTTTCGCGCTGGTTCTGGCCGGAGGAGGGGGCGGGGCCGCCGCGCAGGACCCGCCGGAGCCGCCGCCGCCGCTGCTGCTGCCGCTGTGTCGCCTCGGCTCCCGCCGCTCCCCCGGCACCGAGACACCGCCGCCGCCTCGCCCGGCTCCCCGCGGGGAAGGATGCGCTAGTGCACAGGTCGGTAGGGCCGGGAGCGCGGCTGGCTCTCCCCGCACCCCCCCCCTCCCTCCCCGCGGGAAGGGAGGAGGCACCCGGGGCACGTTCCCGCAGGCCCCGGGCGGGAGGCGGGAGCGGCGGCGGGGAGGCTCGCCCGCCCGCGGGGATGCTGCCGCCCGGCCCCGCGCCTCGCCGCGGGCACCGGGAGCGCCCTCCCGGGCTGGGACCGCGGGCCGTGCCCGGCGAAGCGCTGCGGAGGCGGCGTGAGGGACTGGGGGTCCCGTGGCGGGGCATCCGGGCCCCCCCCACCCCAGCTCGCCCCGGTCCGGGGACTCCCCCTCCGCCGGGGCTGCGCTCCCCTCAAACTTACCGTCTGCATCGCCCGGGCAGCCCACGGCTCCCGTCTCCCCGTGCCCCGGAGGAGGTTTTTTTGTTCGCTCCCCCCTCCTCCCCCCCGTTACCTGGCCCTCGCTGCGGGGCCGCGGGTCCCCCCGATCGCCCCTTGCCCCCCCCCCCCCCCCCCCCCCCCCGAGGCTGCCGCAGGATTTGTGCCGCTGGCTGGGCCCTGACTCCTGGGTGGCGGAGGAGCGGAAAGGAGCGATGCCGAGCAGGAGTCCCGGCTGTTGCAGCTTCATCCTTTTCCCCCCCTGCCCGCCTCCTCCTCCTCCTCGGCGCTGCGGGAGGTCGGGGGCAGCATAAAGGGGTAAGGGAGAGGTGCCCACCCGTCCCACCTCCCTCCCCCGGGGAATGGGGGATCAATCAGTGCAAGTCAGAAAGAAAACCGGAGGGGGGGGACACGACCAATGGGAAGGGATTAAAAAAAAAAAAAAAGCCTCCCCAGGGTTTAAACCGCCTCCTTAAGGGGTGTGGAGGCTGCAAATGTCCCCCCCGTAGCGGTGAGAGTGTGGGGAGGTGGAGGCTGCTCCTGCCCCTTCCCGCCGGGTAGGACTGGGATTGTACGGCAGCAGGAGTGAATGTAACTCTGGAAATGTATGGAGGGGGAAGCCATGTTTGATTTATTCCTCCACTAAACAGTGGTGTGATGATTCTTCCACTTACACCCTTCTGCAGTCCATCCTGGACCGGTATGGGAGGAGAGCCTTGTTAGGAAAACGGGAAGGAAACATTCCTGTGAAGTCGTGCGGGCTCGTTGGCTCAATCTTCATTAACTGTAGGAGGGTAGGGCTCTTGTAACTTGGATTGATATTTGTGTGGTAAAAGAGCCTGGGGAACTTGTATTCCCAAGGCCATAGTTACAGCTCATCTGCTGTGGCTTTACCGCTCTGGGGGTGGAGAAGGGAATTTGCCATACTTCTTGAACATATTTATACTTGCTTTTTGGTTTTGGCTTTTTTTTTTTTTTTTTTAAATATGTCGGCTGAAACGGGGAGTAAACACTATTAAGGGTAGGGAGATGGTAAACACCATATTTAAACAGATTTCAGAGAAAATCGGCTTCTTGCTAACAGACATTAAGCAAGCAAGAGGCTGGTATCAGTCATTGCCCATGTATTTCGTGTGTGCAAATAGTTTCTTATTGGCATTTGCTTTAAAGTGGATTTATACTGATTGTTAAATTTAGGAGCTAGTGCTGCCCACACTGAGTAAGCTAAAGAGGTCCGTTTAAAAAAAAAAAAGGGAAGATACGTTTGCTTTTAGCCTTTTCATATATCCAAGGAAGGTAACTGTAAACACTGTAGGGTGGCAGTGAAGTTTGTAATAGATTTTGCAAAGAGTCCTTGCTGGTGACTTAGAGCAGACATATATATGCTTACTAAAAATCCGTACACATGGAAAGTGTGGCTTCAGCTGCAAGAATAAATTGGTTCTTTACTAAAATGTTTTGTGTGTTAGTAGAATCTTTGTAAATTTATTGCTGAAGCTGTTATTTGCTTGTTTGCTGTGGGAATTTCACTCGGGAAATGCAGCATATCAACCTTAATAAACTCCTCAGTTTCACAGTGTGGTATTATTTGACTGTTGGATGTAATCATTGAATTAAACTACTGTTTTTCAGGGCTTCTCAGGGCTCAGTACTTAAAGTATGTGCAATTTTTGGTTGCTTTAGTAAGCATCTATACCTCATACATTAAAACATATCAGGATTTTTGTCTAGGATGCAGCCATCAGAAAATCTGACAGTTTTTTTCAGTATGTGAATATAAATACTCCGAATATTCCTGGAGACTATATGGCTAGTTGTTGTGAAGGTTACTGGACTATCCACCCTCATACATGCTTGGAAAAATCCAGATATTAAAATTACAGTAAAACTTACTAATTTATCAAATATTATTTGAAAATGTCAGAAGAAACTAGGTCATTATACTTAAAGGATATATATTTAAAGTAGTTCAGAAAATGGAAAACAAATGTGAAATATATTTCTTTTTAGTTCAATATGAATCCAACAAATGGCTAGTAAGAATAAAAAAAATTGTGCTTTACTGTCTGTAGGGCTTCGTGCCTTTTCTGAAGCCAGTGGTGGTTTTGCAGGGGAGAATACTGCATTTTAATTACTGCCTGCATGCAATAGACTGGATATTAGAGGAAAAACAACCCCACTTGGGTTTAGGCTGGAAGCAAAAATGATTGATGGGGGGTGGCTTTCTGATATTTGGATGGTGAAATGAATATACCTATGTACGTGTTTCTGTATCTTCACATGTATATATATATACATATATATGTGAGTTTGTGTCCAAAACATTGCAGCAATAAAATAGCAAAGGAATGGCATGAAGGGATTATTTTTCAGTGCCCTATTGTTTGTGGCCCTTTCACCTCTCACTTTTGCACTGAGCCTGCTTTTTTGTTCCACTGGTATCAGGACGTTTCCCGAGCGAGGTCTTGTTTCTCCAGCCTGATAAATGTCTGTATTTCCTTGTGGTCGATCAAAGCCTTGGGACTCCATCCGTGTGTGCATAAAGGTTCACCTGCTCTGGTCAGATTCCTGCATCGAGGATGTAGCGTGTGATGAGGAGAAGATACAGCAGAATTCTCGCAGCATTTCAGTCACATCTGGTCATTCCTGCTTACATAACTGCAAGACTTCTCTTAGGTTTTAAGCATAGAAGATGGTTTGATGCATGAAAATTGCAAGTATTTTCTGTGTAGAGCAAGGTAAAGGGCCTGGGCTTTTCTGGGAAAAAAATTTTTACTTCTCCTCAGGAGCACTGTGCTGCACAGTGAGAAGCATCCACTAAATGGTATTGCTGAAAAAACATAATTCCCTAACAGTCAGTAATCAGGCATCAATAAAGAAATGCTCGGGTGGAACTAATAATAATGCAGTAGATAGTGATGACTGCGTGTTTTAATACTATGTTTGTGGCTATAGCGTTTGAGCTCTTTCATTACTTTTCTGCAAAGACAAATGAAATGGCCTCACGGTTGAGTAGATACAATAGATCTGGTATAATTCTCAAATCTTGCCTTTGGATGAAGGAATAATGGAGATCATTGACTCACAGAATGGTTTGGGTTGGAAGGGACCTTAAAGATCATCTAGTTCCAACTCCCCTGCCTTGGACAGGGACACCGTGCACTAGACCAGGTTGCTCAGAGCCCCATCTCAAGTGGATCTAAGTGAATCAGTAAGTCCCACATTTCTAGGGAACATCGCTTTCAAGTTAGGATGTAGCTTTGAGAAATGTCTTCACCGAGGATATTCCGTAATCTCGGTGGTGTAAATGTGAGGTGGAGATGGAATATGGCACCAGGATAAGCAGTCAGGTGGTAAAGTGGAAAGAGAAAATAATTTCTCATCCGATCTTGGCAGGGGAGTCTAAATTTCCTGTGGTGCTTAATTGTGGAGAATTTGGGAGAAAAGGGGGTGGGTAAGGAGAGCCTTGTTCACGTGCCAGTAGTCACCCTGCTGGCTGTAAATTCATGTAGCTGGTTGAATGGGTTGGTCAGCTATTTTATACAGTTAATGGTTACTTGTAAAGTTTTGGTTCTGAGAACATTTTTTAAGGAAAAGTGAGAAACTA
The DNA here is from genome assembly GCF_003945595.2 of Pipra filicauda. Taxonomy (NCBI): domain Eukaryota; kingdom Metazoa; phylum Chordata; class Aves; order Passeriformes; family Pipridae; genus Pipra; species Pipra filicauda. Next base: position 594,892 of record NW_024104427.1, read on the forward strand.
CCTTCCTTGCACATTCAAATTAGCTTCTCTATGACCTGCAGTCATTGGAGGTACTAAGATAGCTATATAAATGTATTTACCTTTTTCCTTTCATTTTGCACTGACAGAAATTACTAAAGTGATACACCAGGTGTTACTTTTAATGTTTTTATGAAGTTTGGTGACATCTGTAACAGATATTTTATATTTTCTAGCATCACCTGAAAGAGAAGCTTTCGGAATATGTTAGAAGGAAAAGGTAGACCTTACTCTATTCTACTGTCCTTCTGGTTGAATAGTAAACTACAAAAATACACAAGATTTCTGGAGAACAGATCATATATACTAGTACCATGTGTATGGTGATGATAGGTTAATGCCTAATCCATCATGCATTACTTTCCTAACAGGTAACTGAATCCATTGATTCTCTGGTACGTTCAAAACGCTGCTTCTGTCCAAGGCATACAATAGATCATACCATGAACTGAATATTTTAAAATACATTTTATATGCAATAAATACCTGTGAATCGTGGTTGAACCAAAAGCAAGGTTTCTGCTATCCTTCTTGCTGATGTTAAGAATTAATACCATTGTATGGAAGTTGTTCTGATAGGAGAGTGATGTGATGAGCTACATGTGGAAAGTAGATGTTGGAAAATATTTTTGAACATTTCACAGCAATCAAGTATTAGCCTATGTGTACTTCACAGTATTCATATGTTGGGCAAAATGACTTTGCCCTGTGGCACCATTGATCTAGGTTCTTGTGTTTGACATACTTCAAAACTAATCAAATATACAAGTGACATAAAGCATGTGTTAAATTGCAAGGGTTGCTCAAGAGGTGATGGCTCAGTTTCTAGTTTTGTCCCCATCCTTTTAACTTGTCCTATTTTTATCTTAGTGAAAGAGAGCAATTTGATCTTCTTTTGAACTTTGGTATTGGAGCTATTTTATGTTCATATTTGGGGTAATGATACATAGGTGGCAAATGACTGAAAAACTGTAGCATGATGTGCTGTTGAACTCGACTTTCATAGAACCTTTAACGTTTTTCTTCTGCTGTCTGAAGGATACTGTCAGTTTTCTGTGTGTCTCTTTGGAGAAGCACAAGGATGTCTTGTTCTGTTGGCTGACAGAGATGGCTATTTAACTGTCCTTGTGAAACCTCTTTGGCCTGTGCCTTATACAAAATACTAAAATAGTAGCATCTCACATCTGTGCTAAAACACATAAATACCCCTGTGTTTCATAGAGAATCACAGAATATTCTGAGTTGGAAGGGATCATCGAGTCCAACTCTTAAGTGAATGGCCTGTATGGGGATTGAACATACAACTTTGGCATTATTAGCACCATGCTCTAACCAGCTGAGCTGATCTCAGAGTGTACAAGTCCTTTTTAAACGTATTTGGCCTTGAGGGCTAAGATCAGAATTCCATGTCTTCTCTGCCATAGTCAAAAACATAGTAGGAGTGGTTGTTGTCCTGATCTTGTGAGTTGTCTTAGTAAATAAGAGATACACCAAGGAGCAGATGATGAGATACTACGTGACAAAAATATTTTCAAGAAAGAGGGCTGAGGTTAGGGAAGATCTCATTAGAGATGTGATTTAAACGTCTTTTGAAATATTTTGAAAAGCTACTGGTAAAAGAATGAAATAGAAAGAACCTGCAGTAATGCAGCCTTCTAGGATGGTGTTTGGGACCCATTTCATGTATTTATTCATTCTAATAAGTTGAAGTGTAAATGTCAATTGTGGAACTTGCCAGCCTTGGTGGGATGCCATTGGAGCAAAGATCCTGACTGCACTGGCACTCAGAAATGTCTAAATTGAGCAGTTATCTCTGTAGTAAAGAATGCCTAGATTCTAGTCTGATAATAAAGACAGAGGGATTTAAGCCAAAGTATGAACCTTGTAGTGCAGTGTAGGATGAAAGATATGAATATGGATCATTTCACTATATGGAGTAGTTGCTGACAACTTTCAATCAGATACTTCAGAATGAAATTAATGTTGTGATTTTTCTGTGGGTGCAAAATGCAGACCATCAGAATCTGGTTTATAGTAGCACTCCTGAACAAACTGGAAATAAATGCTGGGATTAAATGTGGAATGTCACTGAAACTCAGCACCAGTGCAAAAATCAAGTTGCGGGCTTAAAATGTTGTAGCAGAAAGTGCACGTACGACATCTATTCCTGAGGGGAATGCTTAGCTCAAAATGGTAGTGATAGTTGAGTCTTCAGGAACTGCAAGTAAGGACAACAACTACAATTGCTTAACATGACTTATTTCTACATTCAGAACTATTTAGATTTTCCCATGAGAGGTATGCACAACAGAATTTGTCTAAAGAACTAAATTTGATAAGGCAGTGAAGTAACCCGCAAAGCTAGTGCTGTGCTGAAAGGACAGCAAAAAATGGTAAGAGATACCTGTTGCAAACCTCTCAACACAGAAGTTTTGTAAAGTAGGCAAGAGGGAATTGGTTTGTTAGGAAAATGTTTTATCTTTCTGTCTCCAAGCTGGATGGGTAAGCTATACTATATCTACAGAAACCTAAAACCCAAATGCCAGGCCTTTTACCTCAGACATTTTTTATGTAGATGTAGCAAAAAGGAATTAAGAACCATGAGAATGGTGGTAATGCATTTTGGCAGGAGCATGGTAAAGCCTCAGCACAGGAAAATACTTCAAGTAAAGTCAGACCCAGAAAGGCCACTTCATGGCAAGTATTTGGATTTGTTCAGAGAGTGTTTAATGTTCAAAGTCTCGGGCCTTGTTTGAGTGTTCCTGGCATACATCTGCCAGTTCCGTGTGAGTGTGTTTTGCTTCAAGGTAATAGATTGATAGAATTATTAATGTAGTTGAATGTAAATGGTTTTGGTCTGTGTAAAGTAGACCAGATTTAGCACAGTATGGCCAGGATTACGTTATGTACAGTGAAGTTGTTCAGAAACGGATATGTACAGTTTTTGGTGAACAGTGCGCATCTGTAAGTAAAATTCTATGGAGTCTATTAATTACCTCTGAACTTTACCCTCCTCTTCTTTACTTAGTACCATGGGATGTGAGGTTGGATATACTGGATGAAAGAACTCATCTATTTGTACATCTTACCTGGCCACATTAGAGAGGTGCATTATCAGTGCAAGGTGCTGCTGTTTCTATAAACAACAGAAGACGTGGCTGAATGCTGCCCTGTGGTAAAGATTATGGTGCCCACCTCTGTATACAGGCAACTGGGCCTTCATACTGTGGGCAAGGCCTCACATATCACCAGTGTCACAACACCACTTTTTACAGTAATTCCAGTGCACCAAATGTGCTTCTGGCATTTATATTCACCCACTTGGATGAACAGGTTTTAATGCTGTGATAGACAAAGATAGCAGAGCTGTCAGGGTCTGGGCAAAATGATTGTAGCCTCTGGATTAAAGTTAGTTGCTGTCTGGTCAGTTCTGGGCAATGTTGTTGATTTCTGTAGTGGTGTAGCAGATAACATTTTGTTAACACTACCGTTTGATTCATTACTTATAACATTTTGTGGTGTCACCCCAGATTTGATCTTCCCTTCTCAGAATTTGTATGATCAGAAATTTCCATGATTGTCTCTGTGAATCTTCAGGCAGTTGCTGTGCTGTCATGACTACACATGGGAATAAGGGCAGAATCACTGGCCACAGTGAACAGGAAACAGACTGCAGTGTATTATCTGCTGCAGGGAGTCTTACGTAAGCCAGAGGATCCAAGTCCTGAAGGTGTGGTGCAAGGAGTGAAGGTAGGATGCTGAAAAGAAAAAGCAGTGGGATTTAAGAAGGTATGAGAAATTAAAGTAGGCTTGGACCAGGTCAAAAAGCAGTGTAAATAAGGAACTCTTCACCTAAGTGCTGAGCTATTTGGGATTTTACTTGGTTCTTTGTTTCCAAGCTACATAGAAGCCAGGGGCACAACTCTGGCCCACCTGAGAGACAGAGAGAGACATCATTTCACTGGTGAGCAAAGACCTAGACTGGCTGTATTGAGTCCTGTTTTGTTAGGGAGGGACCAGTCCCTACAGCTGAACCATTTGGAGCTCTCCAAGACACAGAAAGACCTAAGGTTTGCATTTGAAAACATAACATTTTTACTTTTAACCATTTGTTAAGCAACTGTTGGGGGCTGCCTTTTAGTGTTTATTAAATACTGGTGGTAAATCCACTAATTCCTACCATTTTAGGCACCAGTATTCTTCCCTGTTTATCTGCAGAGGAGAAGCAATTCTTTTCTGTTCAACCTCTGGTCCCACCATGGTAGTATCTGTTATCTCTTCAGATAGAAATACAACATCTTAGAAGAATTTGATTTTACTCAAATCTGTCTCATCACTTCTCCACCCACCTCCAGCAGCAGGAGTGGAACTGACAAAATTAAATTTCTGCTGCAGCGGAAAAAGAATATTTCTTGCGATTTTGGAGAAAAGGAATTCATGGGGAGGAGTCCTCTTACAGAATCTTCTAGCCCTGTCCTCGTCATCAAGGGTTGCTTGCAAAAGCTTTTCCTGAGAAAGAACAAAAAGTCAAGTCCGTCCATTTTGTAAGCTTGCTTTGTGCAGTAGCAAGTGGCATTTAAGGGGAAGAAATTACTCACCATTCTACAGTTCTTAAGTGTACAAGTTGGTATTACCTATTGCCTTCGTAAGAAGGCAGTACATACTTGCTTTGGTTGATGAAAATGGACTATAATATTAAAGTTCTAAAATTTTATCCGTTAGCAGAAAAAAAAGACAAAAACAATTGATACTTTTCCTTTTCCCCCCAAAAAACTATTGGGTGGTAAGTGCAACTGTAAGCACTCTTAAGTTTATTCACACAATTTTCAAAATGTGCTTGATCTTTTTGTGCAAATGTAGAGTGCATCTCTGTCTAACATTATTGTGTACTATAAGTGTAAGGAAATTTTTATATGCCCATATAAAAATACTTTGTAAGTCAGCCTTGTCAGCTGACTGATTAATTGTAATCATTGTATATTTACTGCAGGACTAATGAAGTCTTTACTTCAGCTGCTTTTACATTAAAAATTGCCTCCTTTGGACTAAGGTTTCCTTTTTTTTTTTTCCTTTCCGAAGACCAGTGGTGAA